>NC_054875.1:19711441-20347334 GCF_018320785.1 Cheilinus undulatus | reverse complement strand
GAGAATCTAGAGAAATGTCAAGATGAGGGTGAGAGACACCAGACTCAACAATACAGACAAGCTGAAGGCTGCTATCAGAGCAACCTGGGTGTCATTAAACCCCAGCAGTGTCACGGAATGACTGTCTCCAGTCGCATGTTGCACAGATGCAGTAATTCATGCAAAAATACTGAGTGATAAATGAATATCATTTTCCAGAAGGTTGACATTTCTGTGAGATTCTAATATTTTGAGACAGTGGATTTTATATTTTTTAAGCCGTAGGCCATAATCATCAAAGTTATAACAAAAAAGTCTCAAAATATTTCACTGTATATCAGATCAATCTAGAATAAATGAAGCTTTTCATCCTAATATATTTTTTGTGATGCACTAGTACATATAGTAGACCATTTTGGAATGAGGAGTTACATTTTTGAAGCCAAGGGTTAGTGTTTGGGCTGGTACAGCCAAGATTTTTTCAAGCTCAAGTCCTTAAGAGGTGACTAGGGTTGTAATTATAGCAGAATTTTAAACTTTGTTATCATACTTGTAAAAAAGCTGATTAAATTCAAACCCCCCAATTTAAATTTATACCATGACAACCAGAAAAGAAGGTTAAGGAGCCCGGTGCTAAGTCATTCTCTGATTTTTGCAAAAAGCAAACTATTGCACAACATCTCAATTGCAAAAATAAATTGGCAATATTTCTGTGGTGAAATGTTGACAATTTTTTGTGCAATTCACAAATGTGCAGAAGTTTGGCTGTAATTTTGAAAGATCTATTCTCTTTTATGCACCTGTTTGTAAAAGTTTTCTGTTCTTCTCATACCATGTTCATTGAACAACATAGTTTTTACCCTTTTTGAGTGTAAATGGAAGTATGGTTTAAGAGAACATCATGCTGTATTCAATAAAACTTAAGTCTAGAAACAGCCTACAGAGACATTAAGAAAATGTTAGCTGTGGTAATAAATAACATAATGACAGGGTTATTTCCTTAATCATTTCCATTCTTCCAAGCTTCTTTCTCAATCCAGTGGTGGTGGTTTAAGGCACTTTCACATTAGAATCACCAATAAAGTATGATTAACCCATTACACTTGAATAAGCTATGCTGCAGATCTATTTTCAGAATTTTAGATGGATGAATGCTTTTATGCATTTTCTTAATTCCCCCATCAGTCCATTTTTCAAACCTTCCAAGTCAGCCAAGTTATTCCCCAGGAACCTAATCCAACATAATAGAAGTGACCCTAGGTGTAAACAAAGGAACAGTCTGGGCTTCTTACCTCCATCAATACTTCTGGGCAGCATGTACCTCTTGCTAACAGACCGTTCAAACTGTGGAGCAGGCCTGTCAATCAAAGCGCTGGCCTGTCTAGTCTGGGCTTGTGTCCGCCCGCTGTAGCGGAACTTGGAGCCAATCACCAGGAAGCCCTTGGGAGGCGGCTCTGGGGAGACCAACCTGCAGGAAGGTTCAGACTGTTAACCCACAGCAAAAACTCAGACTGCATTTTGTGAAATCATTTCACTGATACTGCAATTTAGAAGAAGAGGAAAATCTTTATTCCATTAGACCCTAAGGTACTAAAATTTTAATGTGATTTTGTTTAAAACAACTTGACTCCTGACGACTCAGCTCTGCCTGATGTGTCCTATAGGAGGCGTAATTTTGTGACAAATTTAAGTGAAAGAAAAGCTTTAATTTTGCAGTATAACATTTTAATAATTTTGAGCACTGCCAGCAGGACACAGGTTTGCTTAAAGAGTATTAAGTACTGAAAGTATTCAGACCCAAGAAAAAAAAACAAGACATGAGGTCAAAAGAACTGCCTGCAGAGCTCAGAGACAGGATTGTTGCAAGGCACAGATCTGTGGAAGGCTACTGCTGCATTGAAGGTTCCAAAACACACAGTGGCATCCATAATTCAAAAATGGAAGAGGTTTGACACAAAAGACTCGTCCAAGAGCTGGTCACCCGGCCAAACTGAGCAATTGGGGGAGAAGGACCTAGCTAAGAGAGGCGACCAAGATCTCGATGGTCACTCTGACTGAGCTCCAGAGATCCTGTGTGGAGATGAAACCAAACATCACAGATCTGAGCTTTATGGCAGAGTAGCTAGAGAGAAGCCGCTCCTCAGTGCAAAATGCCCACTTGGAGTTTGTTTCAAACTGAGAATAAAAAATGTCTTTGAATGTCACTGTACTCATGTAGTCACCAGTTATAGGTAAAGGAAGTCATGTTGCCAAGTCAGGAATTATCCTGTACCCTTAAAGAGCAACTTGCAAGTTAGAGAGACAAGTGAATTCAATTAAAGGAAAATAACTAATAATGATATTTTCAATTAAATCTTTTAATAAATGCACTAAAGTGACTCCTGGTTTCATTTATTTACATTTGCTTTCACTGTTGCCTTATAAATGAATGACTGGATGTGACGACTAAAGGGAGTTCTTCTGATCTAGGCTGTTTAGCATTAATAACCATGGATCATAATGACGGTCATATTGTGGCACATGACAGACCACAGGCTTGTAATCATAATTCTGCTAAGTATCAAAGACAACAGGAACACGCTGGGGAAAGGGGGAATAACAGCAACAAGAGAGAAATCTAGTTGTGGTGTGATGAGAACCAGGGAGGAACAGAACAGGAGTCATGGTGAGTTAGTGAGCAGCGTTAGCTAGAGATGTTTAACAATGTGAAAGTAATGGTGCGTGTACCGAAGAGACCACACATCTCACATAATCCTGAACTCCATCATATCCCATCATCCTTCTGTTGAAAATAAGGCTCACATACATCCATATTTTGTTATGAATGTGAGCCTATGTATTCGCAAAGTCATGTCAGCCATACTGCTAAACAGTGGGGCTAGGCAATTAATTGAAAATTAGATTAAATCGCAATTTGGCCTGCTGCAATTTTCAAATCACAGAAGGTGCAATATTTCTTTAACCTGAAATTTATGTGGAAATACTAGTTTAAATTTTTTTTTCGTGCAGCAGAGATGTTATATATTACATAATTATGCAATCACAGAGCCTCTTTCTAGAATGGTCTACAAATAATCCTACTTCCTTCATTTTTATAATTTTTCAAAATCATCAAAATCAGGTATTTTTTCAAAATAGTTCAGCCCTTGTTTAGTCTTTTTTTTAGTGATGAAAGACAATACAAACAATAAGAGAATAGTGATAAACAAGATACAAACATGAAAATAATAATATATAAAAAAAGGACAAAAAAGAAGTGCAAAGCCACTAAGACAACACAAAACAGACCCGGGAGGGGACTAACAATATACTGTGGCATTTAGAGTTGAGGGTGTTGAAGAGCTGTGTCCGTATGTGATCATGGGTGTGTGTGTGTGTTTGTGCCAGGAGTGTATGGGAGAGTATATGGAATGCATGCATGTTTAGTCTAATATTCTGTTCACTGTAATATAGAATGATTTACTGCTTGTGTTTGCTGAAAAATACAAAAGATGAGGGTTAGACTTATTTTGCAATTAGATTTTCTTCCCAAATCGTTCAGCCCTACTAAACACTGTGTTTCACTGTGTGATGGCTCATTCACAGTTTACATGCTACCACCACCACTCCACTAGATACAAATGTGTGTGTGTGCATGACACCAGAGAAAGATGTTTTTATGATAAATGTGTGTAAAGTTCACAGTCAGAGTAGCGTCTGGACTGAAGTTCTGTTTCTTCCTTCTATCCCTGCTCGTATTGTCAGATATCTTTTATGTCTGCAGCTGAAAACACCCCTACATCCCACCAGGCTGTCTTATAATTAAAGGCTTTCAACTAAATAACAACTGGGGGACTCTATTATGAAGAATTTGTCTGAAAATGTATCATAGAATTAACTGAGATTTGGCAGGGCTACAATTATTGCCATTCATTTATAACATGGCGAGGAGTTTTGGTATTTCCAGTCACTCCTTCAACCACGACTCACAGCCATAACCTGCTTCTCAGTGAAGTCAGGGCTGCCTGGTTGGTAGGATGAACAAATTTACTTGACAGCACAAAACATATCCGTAAAATTAAATGCCTTTTGCAAGTGCTAATTTCTGACCCTGTTTGGGACCAACGCCTTGTCTATATACCTGCACAAAATGCACAAGTTTGAAAATCCATCTTAATCGCTGGTGAAATGAAGTGTAAGACTACCAAAACAAAATAAACAGTAACCAATTCAAAAGCAATTTTCAGACAAGGGTTAGTATTACTGCAACATTTCCTATATTCATATTGCAATCATCATATATATGAACATAATGATGAGTAATTACTTTTTACTCCATTGTAAAAAGAATGAAGTCATACTCTATCTGGATTTGTTGCTCTCAGCTCTGCGTTCACACTGATTCCATTCTTAATGCAGCTTTATTTTTGATTCACTCAGGGGCTCAGACATCTATCTATCTATCCATTTTCTATGCAGCTTATCCCGTTCAGGGTGGATGGGGTGGGGTGGGGAGGTTCAGGGGGCTGGAGCCTATCCCAGCTGTCGGGACTCCCACATGTTTCATACAAATATTTCTCCACATGAACCCCTCCCTATCCCACTGTTAGCCCTACCATCACTTGGGGGAAGCCCTCTCACTTAATAGCGCTGTATTTTGAGGCACAATGGGGGATTTTTATGGTAGGATTATGGTTTCAGGAGAACCATCTGACCAAACCTAACCAAAGAAAGATCTTTGAGTGGTTTGAAATTCTTCAAAAGAATAAGACCCAAATCCACTCAGGGATGTATTTATGAATGGAGATCAGTTCTATAAACAGCTTCAATCAGTGGGAACACTGAGGAAAAGCTGAATGGGACGGGGGCAGTGTGCTAAGGAGCAGCTTTGTCTCAGTTTGAGATACTGATGACTACCTTTCATCCTTCTGCATGTTGCATAGCATTCCTTTAAAATCAATGTGTAGACTAAACGATTTTGTGATTTGGTCATTGTATAAGTGTTGCATGAGAGATGTTAATTTAGCAGGGCTGGTTGGTTAATTTTGCTATTTAAGAAAAACAAAGCCAGTCTCTTCCTCACTGTTTGTAGTCACATGCTTAACAGTGCCAATAAAAAGTATTCACACCCTTGGGTGTTCTACTCTTTCAATGATTTTATGAATTAGTCATGGTCAATATAAATTGGCTTTTTGACCCCCCCAAAAAACAAAACAACCTCTTCGTACTGAAAACAGATTTCTACAAAGGAATGATAAATTTAAAAAAAACATGTCATGTAAAATAAGTAATTGTTATTATTCACCTCCTTTAAACTGACTGCTCTAATCCAACAGATGTCTAGCCAATTAGTGCTAGTAGTCTCCCAATTAGTGTAATGAGGATCTCCTGAGTGCAGTGAATGTCTCTGAAGTGTTTGTAGTATAGAGACACCTGTGCTTAGAAGGTCCAGTCACTGGTTAATTAGTATTCCTGACTACCATTACACCATGAAGACAAAAGAGCACTCCAAGCAACTAAGAGATTTTTTTTTTTTTAAAGAATAGGTCAGGGGATAGATACAAAAAAAATTCCAAGGCACTGAATATCCCCCAGACTTCAATTAAAGCTGTTATCAAGAAATGAAAGGAATAAGGCACATGTGTAAATCTGCCCGGAACAGGCCGTCCTCACAAACTGAGTGACCATGCAAGAAGGAGACTAGTGAGAGAGGCCACCAACACACCTATGACTACTCTGGAGTAGTTACAAGCTTCAGCAGCTGAGATACGAGAGACTCTGCATACAATAACTGTTGCTCAGGTTCTTCACCAGTCAAAGCCTCATGGGAGAATGGCAAAGAGAAATCAACAGCTTAAGAAAAATCATATCAAATCTTGACTAGAGTATACCAAAAGGCAGGTGGGAGACTCCATGGTAAGAGGAAGAAAGGTCATTGATCTGATGAGACCTAAATGGTGCTTTTTGGCCATCCGACAAGACAATATTTTTGGCAGACACCACACCACAACACCAAAAACACACCATCCCCACTTAGAAGCATGGTGGTGGCAGCATCATGTTGTGGGGATGTTTCTCAGCAGCTGGCTCTAGAAGTAGAGGGTAAAATGAATGTGGTAAAATACAGGACAATTCTGGAGGACAGTCTTACTTAGTTGGCAAGAGAACCACAGTTTGGGAGAAGATTTATTTCCCAACAAGGCAATGACCCAAAACATGCAGCAAAAGCTACACATACATGGATTAAAGACAACAAGGTGAATGTTCTGGAGTGGCTGGTTTAAGGCCCAAACCTCACTGAAATTTTAAAATTTGAGTTTCCTGATGTGCAGGGCGATTGAGACCTATCCATACAGACTCAGTGCTGGGACTGCAGCCAAAGGTGCATCTACTAAATACTGACTTGAAGGGGTTGAATATATACGCAGTCACTTTTTGACTTACATTAAAGTTTTGTTTTGTTTTGTTTTGTTTTTGTCAAAAAAGCCAAATTACATTAAAGATGATCATTCTTGTCTGCAGAAAAAAATGCTGTTTTGCAAGTTGAGCTGATCTGCAGTTGATCATAAGAGCCCTCTTGGTCTGTCTTCACATATTTCGACTAAATTGCCCTGGGAACCTTCCTTTAAATTTACGGTTACACTCTACTATCTCTCCTGGAAATATCGAGGTAGAATTAGAGAGAAATTTCAGAAAAAAAGTTTATGAATAATGAAATTTTATAACCTGTAGGAATAATCTATTGAAGGTGCGAACAGATAATGCAGAGTGAGATGACTTCAGTGCAGAGATGGTGTTTTACAGTGCTTATGTGAAGTCCTACCTGAAGAAGGTATGATGCTCAATGCAGACTTTCCACAATCGCTTCGAGGCCCGGTGGTTGGGCAGCTTGAAGCCTATGGTGCTCTCAAACTGTTCGTACTGAGCGACGAGGTGAAGGAGTAGGGGGGTGGAGGTGGAGAAGAAGAAGAAAAAGGAGAGTGAAGGGAGTGAGTGAATGAGTGCAGGGAAAAACAGAAAGGAAGGTAGCAGGGAGAATATTGTTTACTCCGCAGCAATGGAAGAATCAATATTTCGTTTCTGTTTACGCTTGGAAATTTATTATCAAGTCTTTCAGAGGCATGTCAGGCAAGTATTTATATCTCCAACCAACCTACAAATTAACCTTTTATGTGCTCACTCCATCACATGTTCAGTGGTGTGGATATAACACTTTTAAATCAAAACATTATTAGGAATATCTGCGCTCTGTGAATATTATGACTGGTTTGTTAATAAGGGAGGCCAACTTTTGTTCCAGAGCAAAAATGTGTGGGTACAGTTTAAAATTAACCTGAAGGCTAATTTGAAGTGACAGTTGACTAAAGAGGATCTGCGGAACAAAGTGTATGCACAGAACGGCCTTGGTTTTTCACTACCAAGATGTCATTGTCAGTTTAACAGTGGATATAAAACACACTGCAGAGGCCCTGAAGGCCAGCGAAAAAAAAGGATCAAACCATAATTTTAGGGAGTGAAAAACCAGAGCGAGCATAATGTGGCTGTAACATTTGCAAGTAAAATCCTTGATGAAAGTGCAAATCCTCATGACTGGCTAATCACACTTTAAAGTCAGCAAAGAGGAAGAGAGGAGGAGAAGAAGAATGAAAGCACGACCTATCAGCCTAATCTTTAAGAACAGTATCTCAGAGGGGCTATAAATAATGTCTCCTCGTCACTTGTCACATGGCTCCGTGCAGATAAATCTCAGAAGCAACACTTTTATCAAACCATGAAATGACTATTTATGCTGTTTGGGACGAGTCAAAAGACACAATGATGTAATTTTAACAACTGTGAAGGCATGAAATAGAAAAGAGGCTCTTTACCAAATGATCTTTTATTCCGCTTGCCTCGGCTTTGCTACAGTGACTGTCATGAGTTTTCCAGTGGGATTGCGCATGCATTAATTTCACAAATGAACTCCCTGGTATGTCAACATGCAAAAGACATGATGATGACGGTTTTTTACTCACCTCTCCTGGGCGGATCTTGATGTAAAAGTTGCTCCTCTTGTAGGAGATCTTGAGGATTTTTGGCCAGGCGAAACGGTTGATCCGTAGGCGATCTCGATAGATGAGAAGACCATTGGCACTCACACCGAGCATGATGTCGATTCCTTCAGAGTCCTGGAAAAAAAAGGGAGAGGATCTAAACATTAAAAATGCTGGAAACCATAATCTATGTAAACTTAGCTTTCTTTTACCACATTCAGGCCCATAATGGTCTCCAGTAAAAATATTCTTTAGATATTTAGGTCAGGGATGATGTCAGGCAAAGCACATCCATTTTGAAAAAACCAGATGGCTACTTTCAAATGGAGACCAGGAAAAGGCATCGACTTTAAAACTCATTGCACTCAAATTGTTATTATTCAATACCACAGCAGCTGTATGGGGAATAAAACACACTGGGACTATGAGCTGGATACAAAGATAAAAGATGCACTTTCTTTGGGGTAATGCTCTAATACTTTGCCAACCCCTGGCACTGCCTTATTCAGTTATTCATACTGGTGCCGACACACTTATCATAGCAAAAGGGCTTATCTAAAATACACAATATATAAATTCTGCCACCAGGAGGCTCTTCATGAAAACATCAACAAAGATGCAGAATAGAGATGTGCTGCTCAGCTCTGCTCAGCTCAGTTGCTTACCTAATATTTTAAATTGAGTTTTCTTTTCAGTATAAAACTGTTATTTCTAAGGTGTATTAACTAAACAGTAAACAACAGTTTTTGTTTCATGGGTGAACTTCACAAGAAAAAGGAGAAAAACTGTTGAAAGTGGCTACCCTGGGTCACACTGTAAGCTACTTCAGGGATTGCTCGCAGCATTAACTAGCTTCAGATAAAAAACTCCTTAGTTTATTTATTCTTTTGTTTAACCCTCAGATGGCGTAAAATCATTTATTACACTATTGTGTTCATGATCATAAAGGAAACCATACATAATAACAATTATAATAACATACAGTCAACAAAAAATGATATATATATATGAGAAAGGAGTAACATTTTTTTCATTAATGTTGACATTCCAGTGCTAAAATTCTACGTACTATAACTTTATTGTTTTGAGGAAAAGCAGAGGCTTCCTCTGTTAAATTATTTTAGAAAGTACAAGGCTTTCATGGAAGTGAATTTTACACTGTGTTCCAAATTATTATGCAAACAACGTTTTTCTCTGATTTTCTAAATATCAATGCAAATGACAGTCATAATATTTTTCAAGTGATCAACAGTTAGAGTATAATTCAAATGTTTTTGAACAAACTTCATAATGATAACTATTATTTTTTTTGAAATAAAAACCTCAAAATGCACTTTTCCACATGTTCCACATTATTAAGCAGGCCACAGGTTTCAGCAATATGGGAAAGAAAAGGATCTCTCTGCTGCTGAAAAGTGTCAAATAGTGTAATGCCTTGGACAAGGAATGAAAACATTTGATATTTCAGGAAAAATTAAGCATGATCATCGTACTGTGAAGAAATTTGTGGCTGATTCAGAGCACAGACAGGGTTTGTGCAGATAAAGACATAATGAGGAAGGTTTCTGACGGACAAATTCATCAAATTAAGAGAGCAGATGCTAAAATGCCAGTACAAAGCAGCAAACAAGTATTTGAAGCTGCTGGTGCCTCTGGAGTCCCACCGACCTCAAGGTGTAGGATCCTCCAGAGGCTTGCAGTCATGTATAAACCTACTATTCAGCCACCCCTAACCAGTGCTCACAAGCAGAAATGGTTGCAGTGGGCCCAGAAATACATGAAGACTCATTTTCAAACAGTCTTGTTGACTGATTAGTGCCGTGCAACCCTGGATGGTCCAGATGGAGGAGTAGTGGATGGTTGGTTGATGGCCACCATGTCCCAATGAGGCCAGGACTTCAACAAGGAGGGGCGGAGTCATGTTTGGGCCGGAATCATGAGGAGAGAGCTGATAGGCCCCTTTAGGGTCCCTGAAGGTGTGAAAATGACCTCAGCAAAGTATATAGAGTTTCTGATTGACCACTTTCTTCCATGGTACAAAAAGAGAATCGTGCCTTCTGTAGCAAAATTTTCTTCAAGCATGACAATGCTCCATCTCATGCTGCAAAGAATCCCTCTGTGTCATTGGCTGCTATGGGCATAAAAGGAGAGAAAGTCATGGTGTAGCCCCCATCCTCCCCTGACCTCAACCCTACTGAGAACCTTTGGAGCATCCTCAAGCTAAAGATCTATGAGGGTGGGAGGCAGTTCACATCAAAACAGCAGCTCTGGGAGGATATTCTGACATCCTGCAAAAAAAATTCTAGCAGAAACTCTCCAAAAACACAAGTTCAATGGATGCAAGAATAGTGAAGGTGATATCAAAGAAGGGCTCCTATGTTAACATGGAACTTGTCCTGTTAAGATGTTTTTGATTGAAATAGCTTTGATTTCAGTAAATATGACCCCCTGATGCTGCAATTTCTACAAATGACCATTGTCAGTTCTTTACAACCTATAAAATGTTTTAAAAAGCTGTTGTCCTTAATAATGTGGAACAGTGCATTTTGAAGTTTTTAATTTAAAAAAAAATAATTTTTGTCATTATGAAGTTTGCTCAAAACATTTGAATTATGCTCTGATGGCTGATGACTTGAAAAATATTCTGACTGTCATTTGCATTAATATTTAGGAAAATCAGAGAAAAACATCATTTGCATAATAATGTGGAGCGCAGTGTACTCTTGCAGGTTGATCAGTTGAGACACTTTAACATGATGTGGTTATTTTCTCAGTTTTAAGGGTTTACATCTGTGACATTAATTGATTAACATTAGCATTAATTAATCAACTGTGACATGAATATTAATGTAGTAAAATACCATGTACCCTTTGTAAATCAGTTTTAAAATAATAAAGAGAATTAAGTCATTCCCTCTGAATTTGTTGTTCTCAAGTCCTTAGTTCAGTGATCCCGACTTGTTTCCTTGTTTATGTTTCACTCAAAGGCTCTAATGTGCTTCATACTGTTTTTAGAGTGAACCCCTTCCTTTCCAAGTGTTTGCCCTGCTGCCACAGGAGAAGCCTGAAATCCTGCACTGGAAGTCTCATAGAAGCTTTAAATGAGAATAAATTTGTAATATTCTGTTTTATCACTGCCTCCTCAGTAAAGAGGATTCAAACTGAGACAAGCATGGACCATAGAAAGCTGAGAAAGCAGCATGAAATTGAGTTGTTTCTGTACCTTTGCATGATGCAGGTCAACTCCATACATCGAGAGCTTCTTTGCATTTTCTAGAAAGTTCATCTCTGCATCGGCTGGGCTCATTCCCCTACAACACAAATGCCTCACATGATTAATCACTTCTTCCATATCCATCCCACAAATCAAATACAGCAGCTTTTTCCATTATCGCCATGGCATTCAATCTAATAGAAGAAGTCATATTTTCTCTGACCTGTAGTTACGGTGCAGCTCCATCACTCGCTCCTCCAGCTCTCGTGTCTGGTTGGGAGCAAAGCGGAAGTCACAAACATAGTCAGGGCCGTGTTCCTCAGGCTCATAGTCTCCCACTTCAGCTTGGACGGTGTAGGAGCCAAGGAGGGCATGGGTGACGAACGAGCAAGGCAGACGACCAGACAGGATGTCATCCCTCAGCTGCAGACACAGGTAGTACCTAAAGGATGCAAGAGCCATAAACAAGCTGTTAATCAAAGAAACGTCATTAGACTTGTCAGCACTAGTCCTTGAAGGAATTGGCTTCATTGCTAAAGCAGCAATGTTGCAAAGCAGTAGTCATCCAGACTGTCACTTTGTTACAGACCAGATTTTGTTATCCATTAGAAACTTTGTTTATGTGAAGCATCAGTGAAAAAACACAAAGGATAACAACACTATAACACAATAACAATCCCACTTCAGTGTGAGGGATCAACAGATCACAAGGTACATCGGTGAAAATATCACCACAGACCTGCAGTTCTTTTCAGTGGTGGACAACAAAGGTTTAAGAAAGTTATAATCATGCTGGAGCCAAAGTATAAGTATTAATTTTTAAGCCCAGGTTTACAACACCTTTTTGCACATATAGTAATATTCAAAGTGCAGTTGTTTAAATTTACTTTTTTTCACAAGTTTTCATTCAAAGTTTTGGGAGGATTTTTTGATGCGACAATAAATACCACACCGTGGACTTGTTACCGAGGTATTATTGTACTGTGAGATTTTAATACCATTACATCCCTAAGCATGAGTGATGGTTCTTATTATCTTTTGGAGTTTAGTGTGTAGATGGCCATGGGAAAGAAACTGTCCTTTAATCTGGTGGTGCGTGTTTTTTCAGACCTATAACATCTGCCAGAGGGCAACAGTTCAAAGATGTGGTGGCTGGGTTGTGTGGAGTCTCTGATGATGTTCTCAGCTCTGCTGAGGTAGCGAGAAGTAACAGTCTCTTCCAGAGAGGTCAGAAGGCAGCCAATGATCTTTTCTGCTGTTCTAACTAGCCTTTGCAGGGCTTTCTTGTCTGCAGCAGAGCAGCCTTTAAGCCACACAGAGATATAGTAAGTAAGTAATTCTCAATGGTTGCTCTGTAAAAGGCTAACATCAGATTCCTCTCTGTGTGAGTGCTCCTGAGCACTCGTAGGAACTGTAGTCTTTGTTGTGCTCTTTTGTTTGCAGAGGTGCTTGCTGACTGAAAGAGAGGTCAGCAGAAATGAAACTCACAGAAATGTAAAAGTCTCCACCCTCTCTACACTGACTCTATCCATGCTGAATTGGGCCTGCCAGGTCTGTTTTCCTTTTCCACCTTAAGTCCAGTATCATGCCTTTGGTTTTTGTGGTGTTCAGTGTAAAATCTGTTTACTGAACAATAAACACTGACTGACTGTTTACTGAGTCTCTTTATGTCATCCCTGTACGCTGACTCGTCCTCTCCGGAGATGAGCCTGACAACTGTTGTGTCATCATCGAATCTGATGTGGGTGTTGGATGTGTTGGGTCGGTGTGCAGTCATAGGTGTACATGGACAGAGGTGGAACAGGTATATGACTACAGAACTCAACAAGGAGTACAGTTACTCTGGAAAAAAAATACTTCATTAAAAGTAAAAGCACTGGCCTATGAATCTACTCAAGTAAAAGTAAAAAGTATTTAACTCAAAGTTTACTTTAAGTACTGAGTTCCTACTAAGGAATGGTACAGTTAAATCTTATCTTTCCTTATTGGCAAGAACAATATGAGAATAGATCTTCAACCAGGTTCTTCAGGTAAAGTCACAACTTCATAATAAAGTCAATTATACAGCAAAATTGACAATGTTAGTGAGACTCATAAAGACTTAAATCCAGCACTTCCAAAGTGTCTATGTTGGTCTAATCTACATATAGTTAAACTACATGTTTCAATGTGTTCTATATTTTTAAATATGACAGTGTGAACTCTAACTCAGTGGATACCTTCACTCATGGTGCAAATGTGTCTCACTTACAAAAAAAACAACAATACTGCACCAGAAACAAGACAAAAGAACTCCAGGAGGGATCACTGTAAAACAGGCAATATTAAAATACAACTAAACACATTTACAACACATCCAAGCACTCTATCCGAGGGCATGATGGGGAACTCAGTTCAAAAAGATAGTAGGTAACAGATGTGGGCATAGCATGATGCTCAATCCAGCAATGCTTGGATGTGTTCAGTTTATAGACTGTAAAAAGAATTCACTTCAGTTCAACATGCATGTGTACATGTTTATAACTGCATATTATCCTCAATCTTTTGCAAATCTTACATTGTTTTATTTTGAAATAAAGTTGTTCATAAAAAAGTCTGATTGGTTGGGTAGATTATCGATATCCAAGTGTACATGTGTTTATGGATGGCTGATGTCTGCAGCCAGGTGCCTCTCAAATTCAGAGGTATGTTGTATGATTTTTGCTGCCTGACATCCTTTTTCTCGATAGAGTTGTTTAAAATATTGTATTGAAACCTGCATTTTTCTGAAGCCTCTCTGAGGTAACACATTAGTTATGCATGAACAGCACAAATTTTTCAATAAAAGCTATTGGCTGTTTGACTTCACCTCTGTTCAGTTCAATAATTCCAGGTGCAAGTACGTGACTCATTGCTTAATAAAATGCACAAAAATTACAGCAGCTTTAACAAAATGTCATGAAGTACTCATTTCCCACTGCTTTTGCTATGGCAATTGCTATTTATACATGAAAATGGTAATGTAAAAGTTATTTATTAGAATTAAACTGTCTCATTATTTCAAGTGCTGGGCTGTTACTGAAAGAGGGGATTCAGAGGGATTAATATTACATGATATAATCACTCTTTCCAGAGAGCAGAGCTATACTTTACCTTTGGTTGGTGGAAAGTTTAGAGTAAAGCCTCTGATTGGTCAAAAGACTTAACTCTAGGCAGCAGGTCATGGCTAAATCAACAGCTTACAGTTCTCCTCATCAGTAAACAATATGAAGAAGACATTGAGTATGGATTTAATGGAAAGAGACTTCAAAGTTTGACATTAGATTAGATAGCTCATGAAAGAGACATAATCACACCAGAGCTTTTGGTGAATGGTGCAGCAAGAAAAAAGCATGGAGGCTTAGGGGTAATTTGTGAAATTAGCAGAACAGTTGCTGTGATTAGCCAGAATGTAAGGCTGCAAAATCTTGGGTGGATTAGTACATTTGGAGTAAATTAGCAGAATTTACTCCAAAAGAAACATTAACTTCCTTGAAAACAAAGTTACTTGAAAACAAAGTTCTTGTTGCTGTATTCATACATACCTGGTGATGTCTTCAATGAGCACAGAAGGGTCTGGAGGGTAGAACTTAACAGAAAATCCAAAGACCCAGGAACCAACTGTGGAAGAACCAGCAGAGTGTTTTCAGTGACTGCCTGTTCATTAAAATGCATTTGTGGATTTGTTGGACTGTGTGTGGGTGTGCGTTTCTGTCTGCTTTACTTACCCCGAATCTGCTTCTTAATCTCTTTGGAGGGATCCAACCAATTCTAATAAAGAAAGAAAGAAAGACAGTCTCCTTTGAGGCGTTCAACCCCAGCAAAGTCATCCATATTCACTTTTTAGGAGCTTTTTTTTAAGTACTCTTACTCCCTGGCTGCTCCTCGCTTTTTAAATCTTTTCTCTAGTTGAAAGCCAAATATATTCACACTACAAGAAAATGGATGAAAGCTTCAATAACACTGAAAGCATCAATATTGGGGATAGAAATGCCAGATGAGTCCGGCTTTCTCTGCTTAATGTCACTCCAGCTTTCATGGTGCACTGTGGAGCCTGTGCGCCATTTTTAAAAGGCCATGCGGTTTAATCACATTTTAAAAAGTCAAAGGCCATGTATGCCACTCACAGGACGTAAGTGGTAAAGTTCGGTTAAAAGGTCAACCAGGAGCTCAAAGCTTTATAACACCTGGAAAACAACAGGCCAGTTAAATTGGAGATGACTAGTTGACATTTGCTCTGAAGCCATTGATAAAATGCAACCAAAATAGTGAAAGTCTGAATAGTTTTACAATGACAACTGTATGTCTGGTCTCTGTCTTTTCTGAACCAAAAGTACCTCCATATTGTTAGTTATGACCCTGAATGTACTGAAGAAAAAGCATATATTTTTGAATTTCTTTTTGAAATACTTTAAAGCATGTTAACAATGAAAAGTGTCTGTTGAGACACTTTACATTTCATAACAGCTCCATCTGAACTATAGAAATGTCCTAGAGATGCATGAAACTAGACTTTTACCAATATCTGATTTGGTGATATTTCTTTTTCCAAACATAAAATATAATAATAATAACACTGGCCAGCTCCAATATTCAGTTTATAGTTCTTACATGTTGTGTGAGTCAAACAGATCTAAATTGAAATGATTTTCCAAAGGCGGCAAAAAAGTTTCAAGAGTAGAAATGAGACCATAGGATGTTTGAAAGCTTTGTTCATAGGAATCAAAAGGAGTGAGTGCTCATCCAATACATCTCCACACATACATACCCAGTGCACACACACATGCACCTCATAAGTGGGAAAGTGTGAGGTCTCTTGTGAGTCACCCTAGAAAATCCATTTGTTCCAAGCACACTTGTATATCTCACAATATAATACAGTGAGTGGCAGAATGGGCATGGTTGGTTTGCAAATCAGCCAAGGAAGAGAAAGAAGAAGACGCAACCATGGCAGCCATTTGTACTATCAACCGGCTGGCATTAGTTTAATAGCTTAAGTTCTGTGTGATGGTTTTTGAAAAGACAGGAGACATTTACAACTCCACTCACTAGTGAGTTCCCTGTACTCAAGCACGTTCAGGTCATCTCTCCTGCAGACCATGCTTAAGTACACATGAATCATGAACACCTCACTGAGTTGACTTTGGTCCAGTGCCCAAGTACGGTATGTTTGTATCCATTCTGATCACATGAACTAGACTTTAGTCAAGTGTTCACATACCTGGGCCTGGTGCCCTAATGTCAAACTACCCCAAGACTCCGGTTTAATCAGTGGGGAATTGTCAGGGCCCTCTGGGCCCTCAGAGAGTGCCTGAGTAAAAGTAATATTTTAAATGGCATCAGTTCATATCACGTCATAATTGAACAATCTACATAAAAAAGTAAGAAACCCCTCAATACATGCCTTAACATTTTTTCCAGTTTATTCTATAGGGTTAAATGAATGAGAACTGTAATTCCTCTTATCAGAATTTTCAGTCACTGCTTTTGCTTTGCAGGATTTCTTTACTTTCACATTTAGTTCATTTTCAAATGGGGGTTAAATTGACCAATCACATCTCCCCTCTTAGTGGGTGGCTTTGTTATTACTGACTTAGCGAAAACCTGTGCCCACTGAAGAGGGACAAAGAGCAGATATATACACTGTTTCTGGATGAACTTTTAATGAAAATTTTGAGTTAATCTGTAAATGAAGACTTACATGTGGAATCAATTTAGAGTGCATAAAACAGGTTTTTGAGAAAAATTTTAACTCCTGGAATCATGTGAAAACCTACCTCTGGTGGACCTGTTTTCAAGAAATGCAACCTTTTAAAAGTGAGGGATTTAAAATCCATGAAGCTGTTGTGCCAACTTATTTTATTCAGCTTCTGTCACTTTCTTTGGAGAAAGATTTGGGAAAAACATCATAATGCAGAGCTGCAGTTCAGTCATTAAATTTAGCAAGTTAGTGATTGTTATATGTTTTAATTCTGCTTCGTGGCTGTTTTTATAAATCTGAACACTTTTTACAACTGGCTGCTTTAACATTATTTATGAACAATGTTGAAGAATAATGGTAAGTTACAAAGAGCCATGTTCAGTGTTAATTGTCCATGGCCCTGCAGTGTGTGTTACCTTCCTGTGTGTGTTGTTATGATCTGCAGTCTTAATAGAGATGTTTTTGGTCTTGTCTAGGGAGGATGATGTGACTGTGTGAAATAAAAATCTACTTGCTTATGAAATCTGCTCTTTCTTGTTTCATAACTTTCTCTCTTTGTTTATTTTTTTTCCTAGTGGTACTGTTAAGGCTGGACTTGAGATTTACCTTTAAAGCTTTATTTATTATTATTTTATTTCCTTTTCATCTTTATTTAATCAGGAAAACCTCAGTGAGATTAAAAGTCTCCTTTTCAAGAGTTTCCTGGCCAAGACAGGCAGGTGCAAAGTTGACAAACTTACAGACAATAAGCTGCAATACATTAAAGTAATATAGCATACCAGAAAACATGAAATAATTAATTAAGCAAATATCTGTCAAAATTGGACCAAGACCAAGTCAAACACTGACCTAAAAGTTGCAGCAACCAGCCTGTTTTAGACAAAGAATAGTGCGTTTCTTTGTAGCCAAGCATTAAATACTGTAGCAATGAAATTCTGAATACTTATCTCAAAATATTAGAATATCACCAAACAATAATCAAAAAGGCATTTATAATACAGAAATGTAAACCTGTAAAATGTTGTTGATTCATCACTTAGTACTTGGTCGGCCTCCTTTATCATAAATTACAGCATCAATGTAATATGACATGGAGCCAATCAGTCTGTGGAACTGCTGGGGTGTTAGGAAGCCAATGATGCTCTGAAAGCTGCCTTCAGCTTGTCTGTATCATTGAGACTGTTGTCTCTCAGCTTCCTCTTAATAATAGGAAGAGATTCACTATAAGCTTTAGGTGAGGTGAGTTGGCTGGCCAATCAAACACAGTAAACCCATTGTCATTGTAAACCAGTTTCTGGTAGATTTGGCTTCACTGTGTGCAGGTGCATAGTCCCGATGGAAAAGGAAATCACTCACTTGACTCTGGACTTAATAAAGCATGGTGGACCAACACCAGCAGATGACATGGCACCCCAAACCATCACTGACTGTGGAAACTTAAAACACTAGACTTCAAGCGTCTAGCTTTCCCGGCCTCTCATATCTTCCTCCACGCCCTGGGACCTTGATTTCTAAATAAAAAGCTAAATTTACTTTTATCTGAAAACAGGACTTTGGACCACAGAGCAATGATCCAGTCCTTTTTCTCCCTAGCCCAGGTGAGACACTTCTGACATTGTCTCTGGTTCAGGACTGGCTCAACAATCACACAACCCTTGTGGTCCATGTTCTGGACACATCCGTGTCCGGTGGCTCTTGATGTACTGACTCCAGCCTCAGTCAAGGGCTGGGCTGAGCTCATCCCTGTTGCTTGTGGACCTTTTCTCACCACTCTGCCAGTCAACTTTGTTTTGATACAGATATTGTGATATTGTTACCCTGAAAACAGCCTGCACTTTCAGCAATAACCTTCTGTTGCCTACCTTTGTTAAGGGTGCCAACAATTGTTTTCTAGACATTTGTCAAGTCAGAAGACAGCAGTCTTCCCCATGATTGTGGTAGTGTGTGCTGAAACAGAGTGATAGAACAAAGGGTCTGGAAACATTTGCAAACTGGACTTTTCCACAAAATCTTAATATTTTGAGAGGAGGATTTTTGGTTTTCTTGACCTGTAAGCTGTAATCATCAAGATTAAAACAAAAAAAGTCTTGAATTGTTTCACTTTGCATGAGATGGAGCACAGCGAAAGTTCAAGCAGGAAGACTGTTTCTACTCTTTCATTAGTCCCCATTCACTCTCTTAAGTACTCAGCTAATCAGACTCTGCCACAACCTTGTTTGATTGTTTGACCAATCATCATACAACTGTTATATTCTAAATCTGTCATCATCTTCTTTCACTGTCTGCATGTCATTTCAGCGTGGACACTGCTACCTTCCTCCACCCCAGCCACCTCCATTCAATTCATCAGCATCTAGTCCAGATCCTCACAGGTCTCCTGCTCATCTCATCCTGCATACCTCAGTCTCCTCCTCCAAGCCAACTCACTGGTTCCTGGTGCAACTTCTTAGAGTCCACTCCTCACCTCATCCTGCATCCCTCATCAACACCACCATCAGTGTCTAGACTCCTATGGGGGGTTTCTCATTCCTGCCATTTGCCCCACTACCCCTTTAAGTGCATGAAGTCATCACAATGAAGTCTAATCAGCAAAGACATTGCATATTTCTCTTTCATTAAAATTTGTAAAATGCATTCAGGTTAAACTTGTATTAAGTCTCCCCTGATTGAGATGAATCTAGAATATATGGAAATTTGATTTCTTGAAAGAAATCACAGCAAACTTTTTCATGGTATTCTAATAGTTTGAGATGCACTTGTATACATGCCCCCCCCCACACACCCCCCACCCACCCCCCACCTCAGGTGAGATATTTAAGCATGTTATTGTGTGTTTGTGCATGACTGACCTTGGAGTTGTCCGTGTCCTGGAAAGTCAAGCCAAAGTAGTCCCTCTCCAGCAGGTTCAGATGGCCACACACCATGTCCAGCAGAGTCTGGCCCTTGGCAAATTTCTGTAACACACACACAGACACACACAGGCACAGCATGCATTAAAACACATAAATACACAAAGAGCAGTTGAGTAGGTGAGAAAGTGGAGGTCCATGTTTTATGAAAAGCATAAATTGTGCAAGCACAATAATAAAATCTAATAAAACTGTGTGAGACTGTGGAGCTTCTAGTGCTAAATTAAGAAATCATATCACCGCATCGTCCCTGTCATTCTGCCAGGGAACCCTTTTAGGGCCTTTTCTCTCAATATTTCTAATCTTTATCCATAAGTATGTGAAAAAATAATGGCTTAAAATGATTATAATGGAACCCAAATAGCTATCTGATTATATGCTTTATGTTGTAGTATGTTTTAGCTGGGTTCTATTTTTAAGACAATAAGACCTTGTTTTTATTGATATTTCATAACAGAAAGCATTCTAAAAATATCTGACATGAAAATGCAGTCCAACTGTGTTCTTAGACATGCTTACAGTGTCCTCTCGCCCCAGTTGAGTGGGAGGAGCTGCTCTTTCCTCCTCTTTCTCTTTTATAAGAGAAGTGATTGTATTTGGCATCAGTGACGTTTCAAGAGACCACACCTATTTTCTCCGAGAGCCTTGGGGGCTAAGAACACGGCCTCAGTGGGAGCACAGGCAGCCTTGGCAAACTGCTCTTCCATTACACACACACACAGAAACACACACGCCAGATTCATCTCCAAGGGAAACCTGGCTCCTATGGCGACAAAGCATCCAAGCAGCTGTTACCATGGAAACAGAAGTAATAGGTCCCTTCTGAATGTGCCTGTGCCCTCTCGCTGTCTCTATCTGTGGTTACCACAGGGCCGCCACAGAGCTTTGTTCAGCTGTAAGAGGGAAAATCTGGCACTAGTCTGTGGCGCTTTTCAAAAATTAAAGCAAAGCTAATTAATAAAGCATCAAAAAGACATTTATCTCTCAGTCAAATAAATAATCATTGATTTCCTGCTGCACTGAGGCTGCTATGTCAGAATCATGTTGATTAACAGGCAGGCACTGCTCTCAGAGATATTTTTGGGGTTGCGGTGCATATATTCGATTTTCCTACAAAATGAAATTGCAACACACATCTCAGGTGGTCCCCCAAGCATGGCAAGCAATTCAGGAGCTGCTGATGAGATTTCAGCGTCGCTCCAATTGCCTCCAATCACATTTCTGTGACTAGTTCTGTGGGTTGATTGTGTTAGCGGCCATTTGGTGTAATCCTAGAGATCCATTCTGCAGTTTGCCTCAGCCATGCAAACAAGATGAGTAGAGCTAGTGTGTGTGCATCTCTGTGTGTGAATGGGTAAATAGCCTGCCAAGGAGAAAGTTAATCTCTTCAACTTAGTCACTTTTGACTACGGCTAAAGGAAAAGTGGGAAGATGTGGTGATGTCACAGCCACAGTTGGTTATTCAATGGCTTAATTCAGAGCTAAACAGCTAAAAAAGAAATTTGTCACTTCACTAATGTGTCTGATCACACCATTTCCTCTCCATTAACTCCAAAATACAAGACATACGTGAGTACCCTTCGAAAACTGTCCAAGATAAAATCACTTTAATTATAACAAATCAAATCCATCGTTATTATTAGTGGAGTTACAAAAACTGTGTCTCTGTTTCATCAGTTTTTAGACCCTCTGATAAACAGGCATGTCCTTCAAATCACACACCTACAATTTGTAATACAAGCTTTAAATATGAAGCTGCACAACCCAGGCTGAGACAATTCTGACGACATCACCGGGCTATTTTTCAGACTTCACAGCACTCCCTTCAGAGCTAAACAAGGCTCTGTCAAGATGTTTAAATATGCTTTGTGCTTGTGTTAAGAAAACCCAGCTTATAAACGTGAAAAGGGGGGCTTTTTTCTTGAATCTCGAATCTCAAGCTATGAATTCCGTTTTCCCATTTCATTGGAACACAAATAAAAATGTTTACCTCACACTAAATGTTCCTAAGACCCTGCATGCACATATCAGGACATGACATTTGAAATTTGCTATGAAATTTTCAGGAACATGTTTGGTTTCTTTGGGGAATCTTTCAAGTATTTTTCAAAGAAAATTTTGAGGGTATGTTTGTACGTTTTGAAGAGTTTCTGTGAAAGTTTGCTTTGTTATTTATAGGCATTTTAATGGGAATTTAAGGGAATGAGAATTTTCCTTTGTGTTTTGTCATTTTAATGGAATTTTGGGGAAGGTATATTTAAATTTTCGAGAATTTATTTTAAAGAATTTCTAGGAGGAATTTGCTTTGGAATTTGGGGGACTGACATATTAAAGGGATGGAATTTTTTGAGACATTTTTATTAGACTGTGTAGGCTTTATGATCAAGTTTCACAGCTCAGGTCTCAGGAGGTTAAAGCTGATTCACATTTAAGGTTACAGTGGTGAAAAGTAACAGATAATTTTTATTACTTCAAATGGTTTTGAGCTTGTTAAGTGTTTTTACGGCTGTCTGATTACAGGTCTAGCTTATTGATTCACACCAGTGTGCAGCACTTGGAGTCCAAGACAAATTTCTCTAAGGTTGTCGTGTCATATCGTATCAGTTGTGTCATCTCGTATCATCTCGTTTCGTTTTGTCTCACATTGTATTGTATGACATCTTATGGTATCTTATAGTATCTTATGGTGTCATATTGTACTGTACCACATCATATTTTACCACATTCATACACTGATGGCAGAGGCTGCTTTGTTAAATGGCATTCCCATCTATTTTAAGGATAAGTACAAGTATTCAAGCACTCAATGTGGACATCATTACTCATTTAATGTATCAGTATTTGCACACTATAGCATCACATGTACTTTAAGGGTCAATCCAATTTCCACCCCTTAGCCCTTGCCCCTTGAGTGGTAAGGGGTAGGGTTGTAAACCTTCCCTGAAGAAATGAGATGCCACTTGATTGCTGTTCATCATCACACATTGCCCGTAAACAGTGCGTCATCAGAGGTGACAATAAAAGCTTCTACCATTTTGTTCACACTATGGATTGCCTTGTTGATCTTTCCATTAGTTTATAAAGGTAATAGCTCTGGTTTACATGTGTACACACCGAAAATACAATAAACTCCCATCCCTAGTAGCTAAAGATTGAATATACAATGAAAAATCACAACTGCTGTATTTTCTGTAATCAATGTCCAAAATATATACATTTACACAGTTGTCAGTTGTGCTATTTGGCAACTGAATGCAGTGCATGGTGGGAAATTCATCATTCCCCTTGATTTCAAGTGTAGTCCTGAAAAATCTTTGTTTAAAGGGCTATGTAGCCCTTGGCCCTTAAACCTAGCACTCCATTCAAAAGAGAATTGGGACACCCCTTCACCTGACGTGAACGTGCAAACCAAGGGGAAGGCCTAAGATAAGGGCTAAGGGGTAGAAATGGGATTGACCCTGACTTTCTGGGTTCTTCTGACTAGATATACTTGGTAATAGAAATACTAAAAAGTAAGAAAATAATCAAAGGTACGCAGAGGTAAACCCTCTCCAGCCATGGCCCTGGCTTTATTAGCACAGGGAGCTGGATAGCAGTAACAACAACTGCTTTACAATAGCTACAGTAACTCCTAAGGGACATAAGACTCAAAAGGCAAACAAAATTTAGCCTGTTAGCACTGGTTAGCACATGTTTGTGATGGTACCAAAAACAAAATTGGCAACAGCAAAAACACTGACACTAGGTTTAGTTTAAGGAGAAGAATTCAGCAAGTGGATAATATTTGAGTTAGAGTCAGAGACACTATCATGATGACCAACATCTACAACAGAAGAACAGATTTATGATTAAAGAGCAGCCTGCTGAGGTACAGCAGACTCCTGGACAGGTCTCTCCATGGCTGTACATGTTACTGTTTGCTATTTTTGTTGAGACTAACGTGTTTTGGTCTGTGGAGGAGTACACGGCAACGACTGAATAAAGTCTGATCTGTCTTGTTTATTTTATGGAGCAGTTACTAACCCTCAGTTACTATATCATTTGGTGGACCTCCAAAATCCCTGTGTGTGATGTATTTTTTTTACGGTATTGATGAATTACTAGATGAGGCAGTATGAGTGCTCAAGTACATAAACTGCTGTAAAATCCCATCCATGAGATCATACGCGTACACACACCACTGATTGCCTAAAGACACCTCAAAATGTTATTCTATTAGCTGGGGATCAAACCTCCAACCCTTTGACTAAGAGATAACCAGCTCTACCACTGACGTATATCTGCCTTAAAAGAGGCTTTCTACTTGGCCAGAACTCAAACCCCTTGCTTAGTGTGTTGTGAAGAGCAAAGTAACAGCCCTAACCAGCGAGCTAATCAGCTGTTAGTGTTAGTTCTACTCTAAAATGATAACACTAACATTAATTTTTGATCAATCAAGCATTACAGAAAAAAAACACTCCTATAAAGAATTCCTTTAAAAATATCAAACTAACCATTTATAAGCAGCTGTTTTTTAGATTCCTCAGGCAGACGCACAGAATTCACAGAGTGATCAGGTTTTTCTTTCATTTTACAAAAGTCTCTGTGGATTAAGGCTCAATAAAGATAAGCTTAGTTTATGTTGCCCTCAGTCAGATGGGCTGTGCTCCAGTGTTGGTCTGTAAACATTGCTGAGAAACCTTGAGATCAAACTCATTTGACCCTTCAGAGGTTTAGCTCTGCTGTTGACTGCTCTCTGACCATGCAGCGGCAGAGGCAGAGTTACAGCTGCAAACGAACTTGTAAGATGGGTGTTATTCAAATGGGAAGAAATTGCACAGAATATGCTGCACATAAACTGATTTAATCATCCGTTCAGCTTTTTTATAAAAGAGGGCCAGTTTGGCCCCAGTGTCATTAATCTTTTATTTGTTTTTCAGCTTGTTAAGCTGTGATCACAGGACACTCACACTGACAGAGATAGTGATTCTCTCCACAGAGGAACATTTAGAGTGAGAACTTAATGCACTTTGGTTATGGTTGATGTTTTTTATTTTGTGCATGAACACTTTTACCTGCTTTATTGCTGTTATTGTTGCATCTTTCATGTTTCATTTATCAGGAAAAAAGACATTTTATGGATAAATAGATGAGAGCAATTTATTAACAGGGTCCCTTTTTAACAGCAGCAGCTGAGCTTTGAAAAATCAGGCACACAGATGGCTTTTATTTTAAACCCAAGACAGTGTAGCCTCTTTTATAAAGGGGAAACCAAGCAGCAGTCTTTGGTAAGGAGAAATGAAGCCCATTCAGACGTGCAAAATTAAACTTCCTGTAGAATCCACATAAGGCTGCCTACAAAAGCTGAGGAATCCCCTTTGGATACAACATTTATTGAAATTTCTGGTTTTTGACAGAATTACCCACAGAGGAGAAATGTCATGGATTTTTAATGTCTAGACTAGTTTTGGTCATGGAGAAAAAGGCTAACATTTTTATTCATAGTTTTAGTTGACAAAATCAGTGCTTCAACCGATGCATTTATTAGTAAAACTGCACAGGGGTGAAAAATAACTCATCTGTTTTATGAAATCTAAACTCCTGTGAGGTACACCCAAAGTGTAATGCTGTATGCCTCTAAACAGTTTGTTGTCTGACAGTGTTAATTTTGTTGACTTAACATGTGACTAAAAATTTTCATCGACAGCCTTTTTCCATGAGAAAATAGATCTTTGATAAATAAAATTAAAAGTAAGTTTGTTTTTGTCAAGATGACTAAAACTAGAGTTTTCCATGATTCATTATATTTCTCCGCTATGGTTTAATAATCCATCTGTAGCTATTCTGCCTCTCAGCTGTAGAAAGCAGAGACCCCAGGTTCGGCAAGGTGCATAGGACACACTACCATGGTTTGGTACCAGATTCAGCCAAGAGAATAAATGCCTGGACTGCAAGTTAAGACTAATATGTGACCGAAGCCAGATAAAGTTACTGCAAGTCGGCATTCCGGTGATTGAGAAAAATGGATACAAAGTTGTTTTCTCCAAAATGATCATTTTATGCAAGTCCGACATTTAAACTACTCATTCGATAAAAAAAGTAACACAAATGTGATATTTAAAAGCGCTAATTTTGTGTTTTAAAATGTCCTATTCTCGCAGTTGCTGCAAGGATATTGAGGGGAGGGGAAAGCGAAACTGCGGGGTGATAATTGGCTGCTCAGTCTGCCATTGTTCCCAGCTTCGCCCATTGAGATGGACAATAACAAACACCGCATGGCTCAAACGCACCCCCCTCGGCACGTAACTACAGCTGTTTCTAGTTATCACCTTTATCAACAAGCCTCAAGATGAACTCTGCAGCGAAGAAAAGTAGAAGAGATGACGAAGAAGCCACAAAAACTATCAACAGACTTCGGACAACTTCAAGATCACACGACAGGGCAAGTTTGATGAAGGTGGATTTCCTGTGGGAATATTTTGATGAGCGTCACCAGTCCAATTCAGAAGCTTGGTTTGGGTGGACTTTATGTAAATGTGGCCCTATTGTTTACGCCCATCTCCCGGCCTGTCTGAAGGTAGGGGAAGTCCTGAAACTTTGAGCCTGTGTTTCTCAGAACAAACAGGAACTAGAAGTTAACATTCATATGAGTATATATTTGTAAAATATGATCAGATTAAGGTGTATGATAGACCATTTGAAAGCTTGGAATCTACGCTTTCATAATGTGTAAAAAAACTCAAAAAAGACTTCGGACGACTTGCAGGACTTTTTACCAGCTTTGGTCACGTATGTGAGGACTTTTTATGGACTGAAACTAGACTAAAATGTATTGAGTTTTTGTTGACTAAAACTATAAAGGGTAGAAATGACCAAAATGTGACTAAAAATAAAAGGCATTTAATCTAAAGACTTTGATTTATACCATCTATAGTGGAAATGCAAGTAGTCACATGGTCAAAAAGTGGAAGAGTAATCAGAGCAGAGTTTGCCACACTGTAAAGCCAAACAGACTAAAATACAAGTATTTTCACATCATTTTAGTTTGAGAAATCCACGTTTTATTGCAGATGGCTATTCAGGGTTGTTTGTTTGCACTAGGACAGTGAGGTAAGTGAAGTTCTTTCTTTAACACTATAGGTCCAGGTTAAGGACTGGTCAATGTAAATGCACTGAGGTCAATCAATACCTATAACGTCAGGAGCCAAACATCAATAGTAGGCTCAGGCTGCTTCTCTTCAGTTTATCATCAGTCCCAGCTTGCTCGCTTACTCACTCACTTGACCGACATCATGACTGCCATTAAAGTAATGATTCCTCTGCATTCATCATTGTGTCCCTCCTTGCCTTTTTCCATTAAAGATGCTCTCATATACAACAAACAGAAGCATGCACTGCTCAGACTGAGCCCCCTCCATACCCATCCTCCTCCTCCCCTCCTTCTCTTTTCCTCCTCCCATTCTATTTTCTCCCTAGTCAAACATTAAGAGCAGTCATCTGTCAGCTGTATGGATTACCTGTCAAAGGCCAGTACCTCTGATGCCACTGCCCAGGTGACATGAAGAAATGTGAGTGCATGTGCTGAAGATGGGGGATGACTAGAAGGAGAATGTGTGATGCTCAGTAAGGACAGCTGACATATTTTTCCACTCCCTGACTCTGGTAAGTAAAACATTTGAGGTCACGTGCGAGGCAATAAGCCATAAAAGGAAGGCAGATGATGTGAATCAGGTCGAGCGGCCAACAAGATCATTCCTTCACGCATCACACTCCATCATTGGCAGCAGCCAATCAGCTCCCAGGACTGGCAGGATCCCCGTTTAGTGCGGAATGCCTCGTTTGACACCCCTCGCTCTACCTTCAGGAGTCATATCAGTGTGGGAGCAGATTACTGTGCAGTGTTCAGTCATGATGAGCATGTGGGCTTCTGTATACACAGAGAGTGGCAGGGATTCACCGAGCAACGCCCGTCTGTTTACAAACATAAAAGGCTCCGGTCACGATTCATGGAAGCTGAGGATTGCTCATCTGAGCCTCCAACCCCCACAAAGTGATGCCTGTCTTATACCTACCTACCCTCTCACAGGAAGAACAGCAGCAGAGCTACATTTCCTGACTCAGTAGCATGAATTACCCAAGGAGACTAAATCCCTCTGAGGTGTACTGAGGTGTGCTGTGCTGAGTCAAGAAGTCTGTTCAGAAAGGGGAGATTTACACCACCTTCTTAAAATGCAGTTTTTTGGACACCCTGCACTGAAAGATATGATTTTAGGTATGTGTGCATTTAACTGAGCAGAAACAGCAATATTGGGTATAAATAGCATAGCAAAACAGCCATTTGAAATTGGTTTTCTTTCATGTTTCTGCATCTTTGCAGGATTGCAAATGTTGTTTTCAGCTGAGGCAGCTTTAAATACGATATGTCAAATATTGCAGTTCACCCTTTCCATCTCTTTGGGAATGTTAATTTTGTTGGCTTCAAAAAATTTTCTGGGATCTTGAAGAAACTCTGCTATGAAGTATGATAAATCAAATATGCAACAATAAATGAGACATTATCCAGGAGAACAAAAAGAGTCCACTCGGTTCAAGTAGTCCTTTTTAGTTAGGAAGGTTCCTGAGTGAAATGACCCTGAAGTGTTAAAGAGTGGGCTATGATTTGAGCTGTTTACATTCTCTAACAGATGGTGAATGAAGCATCTTTTATGATCTACTTTAACATAGGATAAGCTGGACTATCCTTTACAACAGGAGAGAAGAAATAGTTACCTATATTTCTCTGAATCCACTTCATTTTAAATGAACGTGACAATCATGTGATAGCTCACAAATGACAAATGATTTTAATTTTTTTCACTAAATGTTATCCAAATAACTTATTGGTTTTTCATTCAATAATTCAAACTGCTTTTGTGTTTGGATGATGTTAAAGACAGCTTATTCCTTCGGATGCGATTGTTGTGTTTCTCATCATAATTCTGAAAGTAAGATGAAAAGTTTCCTACTTAAAATAAGATATCTTTTTACCACCTCATGGTTTGAAATTTGAAAAATAAATACAGTCATGTGCAAGTTTTAGGCTTGTAGGGTGATAAGGATTCATCACTGACCAAATGTGCCACAGCTCTGAGCTGGGGTGGCAGGGGGGCAGAGTCAGGCTCAACACATGTCAACACACTTGTGTGTCACTCGGCAGCCAAGGTCAAGCTTGATGGCATCTCTGTTGGCTTGACCTTTTCACCCCTGGTAATATGACAAGAGACTGCCAACAGTTTTCAGGCCCATGGGACATCCAGAGCACGACTGGGGGCCTGTAGCAACCCTACTGCCTGCCCAGACGGTACCCTAGACCATTTAGACCACTTACTGGCCACAGCCACCCCTTACTGCTCCCCACAGGTGTGGACTTTATTATTTTTTCAACAGATTATTTTCTCATGCCCTGGTAATATGCAAGGACATCCAAAGCACAGCTGAGATTATGTCAACCGATGGTACTCTGAAGCAGATTACTTGCCATATTTGCGGCTTTTAGCAGCCTCAGTTTTAGGCACATGAGTCAAAAGGTTTTGCATTGTACTGTATAAACTGCAAATATATATGCAAATATATAACAGATCTATAATTGATAAGTATGTTTTTTTCCTAAGCTCAAACTAGTGTTAGCTCAGAGTAAATCACAAAGCACATCAGAAAGTTATGGGTTATCTGGATGCCTTCTCCAAATATTTTGGTAGTTTTCAAGCAGAAAACGAGATGTATGACAGTGCTGAGCTAACCTTTAGCAACATGCAGGTACTTAATATAGCAAAAAAGACTGCCCCCTTATTAAATCATCAATTTGCATGTCAATTAAGTAAAAGGATATTAATTATTTGTTGTTTTTCAGCCTGAAAAGTGGCATCAAACTGAATCAGAAACACCACATGTAGAAAGAAATTACCACTGCAGTCCTTCTTCTTGAGGATAACCAAAGTCCAGCTGATGTTTGAATATTTAATTCATACAACTGTGATATAAAACTTGATGTTATCACAGCTCTTTGCATTCAGATTATAAAATAATCTCAATTCTTGACATAAAGGTTTTTAAAAACATGGTCAGCTTCATAAGATGGCAACAAAAAAATCATGGCTTGGCTCTTAAAAGAAGCAGCATGCAAACAAGAATAAATAGGCTACTAGATGGACTCAGCCTAAACAGTCCCAGACTGAAAAAAGGGTGGCAGACAAACCTCGGTTTCAGGCATCATTAATGGTTTAATCATAATTGACGGAGGATATAATGAAGTGAAGTGTTTGTTACTATGCCTATCTCTTATTTGAATGGCTTTCTTGCCACACAAATGATTTCTATTCTTACATTTGAGAGCACTGGATGAGGTCCGATCTTTTACAGCCTTCAGCTATGCGTCCATGCATAATTACACAAAAGGCACAGTAGTGGATTGGACGGATCATTTAAGTCTCCAGACATGCCGATTAATAACGATCCAAAGTGGATAAATGTCTCATGTTTGTTAAGGGTCAGCTCTTGAGCACATGCTCTAGGTGTATACGGTTAAACTATTTGAAATAAAACACCCCTCAACAATCCACAGCAATCTAAAAATATTTCCTATTAAAGATTTACAGCTTTTTTTCAAAACTACATTCTTTTTCTGTTTAAATCTCCCACAACATTTACCGAGGAGGTTGTTTGTGTATACACTTGAACTTTGATAATTACAGAAAGCAGCCTCTCAATTTGTTTTCTGTTTTGTTTTTGTTTTTTTTTTAAGTAAATTTGTAAAGAAATGCTTGTTCAGCAAATATACTAAACTGAAATCTCGCCATTTTAAAAGCAGCATTGCTAACAGGGACTGTCAGTGGTTGGGTGCAATGTTGAATAAATGTAAAATGCCATATCTAATGTGTGCATACATGAACTGAGACCTGGTGTTGGTTTTTAGTGTATTCTCTGCTCAAGTCCAGATGGATAAATGCCAATCTGTGTATGGAAATGACCGTTCACCCAGATTTGTCATGCACATCTGTGACTTTCATCAAAGAAAACTAAAATTCTGTAAGTGTTTTAGAGAAAATGGCTTTTTTTTATTTGCTTATTACTCTTCATGTTGCTGTTTCAATGCTGTGCAAGGTATCATTAAGTGCTGAAGGGTTAAATATTTTGATAACAGACAGAAACAGGGTTAATAGTAATTTAAAAGGCCACAATTGTTAAAGGTGCAGTCTGTAAAATTGGGTAATATTAGCTACACCAAACTGTCTAGCTGTTGATGCTTACTCTAGTAGTGGTGTCAATCAGTGGTAATAAAAAAATGTGGTTCCTTTATTTGGTCCCTTCTGTGATACTGTAGAAACATGCAAGGTATAAAAATCAAAGATGGTAGTGTCTGTGAAGGGGAGCCTCCCTATGTGTGAACTAAAGGTTAATTCTAAGTGAAAAAAAATAAAATTGTTTCATATATTCAGGTAAATAAACACTAATTCTGACAGGTCTACTCATTAATATTATGTTTCATTTTTACCAAGTTTGTTCCACTAAATGCTACTAAGGTTAAATATTGCTCAGTGCACCTTTAAAGCTTTTGATAAAGATAATGATCTACTTTCTCTGATAAGATAGCCAAGCCATACCTCGACTGCAGCCTCGTAGTCTGAGCCATCCAGCAGGGTGACTTTGACAGGGACAGTCTTTGGCCTCTTGGTGGTTTTCTGGGGGGATTTGGAGGCTTTGCTGGGGGTCTTCTCTGAGCTATCATCCGCTTCCCCATGGTCCTCTGGAACCTGGGAGGCAGAAAATCCTTCCTTTTATTTACTGAGCTTCAAATCAATGTACTTTGCCTTTCATTTAAATATTTTTATTGATTATATGCTTGTCTTGCAAAGTGATTTACAGCCAAATCTCTGATCATGTGAGGAAACCATCAATGCATGATGTAGTGCAATAGCAGCCGCCTTTAGATGTTAAGATGTTAAAGTGCTGGCACAGACAGAGGCGGGCTCACTGCCTTGCATATCAAACAGAGAGCCGGAAGGCCCCTGAGTGATTGAAAGGCTCCAGTTAAATGATGTACAGCTGCTGCAAGTTCCACTATGCTCCCACCTGATTGGTTCTCCTGGCGTCACCCTCCATTGCGCTCTTCATCTCCCCAGCCAAAGCCTTCTCTGTTGTCATAGAAATGGATTGCAGTCCTGAAACCAAACACAAACATATTCAGTCAACATCAAATCTTTCCTTGTTCAAAAATAAAGGAGAAGCGTGGGAATGTTTACTGCTGTAGTCCAATCTGCTTATGGATTTATGATGGATTTCACTCATTAGATAAAAAGAAGAAACACTTCTCATATGCAGCATACCAAATCATCACTGTACCCCAAAAATCACAAATTTAGACACCTCTGCAGGTGACAGACTTCATGTGGTATTTTTAACCATACTGTTCAGACTCCCTGTCCTTCCCACATGCATGTTCACTGCACTGTGCATGAAAAAATGTATGTGAAAGAGAGGACGAGGGCAGCTCAGCTCACAGCCTCCCACAGGAGCACTCTGCATGAAGAGCATCGGCTCCAGGACGCTCTTTTCTCACACACTAGCGAAAGGAGATAGCATAAATTACATCAGCCAGAGAGCCCTGCGGCAGCGCACGAGACGGCAGACACACCAAGATAGAGAATAAAAGAGAGAGAGGGAGAGAAAGGGTGAGAGAGATGACAAGGGGGGAGAGGGCAGTGAGGATGTGACAACAATCTGAGGATGAGACAGGAGGGAAAGGAAAAGGTGAGGGGAGAAAACAGAAAAAAAGAAGGGCTGGAGAGTGAGAAACATTAACAATGCTGATATAATATTCGGGTGAGCTGGAGACAAATGAGACCTTCAGCTTGAAGGTGACCATGGCTGTACTCCACCTCTGCACAGTGCTCTTTCTGCAGGTGATATGCAGCACAATGGCAGATATTTAGATACAGCTGGTGGAGAAAATGAATTAAAGGAGATAAAAAGTGGAATTAATGTATAGCTTTTTTATAAAAAAGGAAGCGCACGGTCACAGGAATAAAGCACTTTTCTGTCATGTGAAATTGTGCAGCACTGCATTTGAATACTAGAGGAATACTGGATTGTGATGAAATAGTTTTTATCGTGAAGATTATGTTCCTCTGCCCCTATAAAAATACTTTGATTATAGCAAAGATATGAAGCCTTCCATTCCTGGAGTATTTTGTTTATCTTAAAATATTCCTAATCTTCAGCCTAAATCAAAAGGTTTGTGTGCAAGAAATGCAAACTCAACTGAATAATGAAAGAATTATTTTAGAAACCCCCAAAAATGTGTCAGCCTAAGGCGCCTTAAAGTCCTGGAGAGTTCCAGCTGCTTCATTAGAGACTACCTACTGTAGAAAGTGTATAATGAAGCAATAAAGAGGACAAGGTTTTTACTTCTAAGCATGCTGTCATTAAAAGGTATCCCTCAAACTGTTGATTTGAGCATGAGTAAATAAGAAAGCTCTCATTTTATAACACATTCAGGATGTTTGAAGTTTAAATCTTAAGGATTTAGAAAATCATGAAAAGAGGTAAAAGGTTAATGAGAGAAAGGGATTAATGAGGAAGGGACATGTGAAGCTCTGATTTAAAAAAATAAGTACAAAGCTTCCAGGGAAAACTGTCATTAGGGAGGAGCAAAAAAGAAGCTTAATTTGGTCTAATAACGCAGAGCAAATTGTTTGTAAACCAGGAAGAGATGTGGTACTATTCCTCCCAAAAGAAGAGGCCCTAATTAACTAGTTTCTCTTCCACCAGCTGTTGGAGTACATCTCTGTGTTTACAGTTTTGGAAGGCTTGAACACAGCACGTCTCAGCTTTCATGATAGGTCAGCCTCCCTCTGCATAATGAAGCCGGATCAAAGGCGAGTACAGTCTGGCTGCAGGGAGGCTGCAGATGTCACACTCGCACCGTGCACGCTTCCCCGACTACTCTAAAGAACCTGAAGGTTCATTATCTTATTTATGCAATATAGCTTAATTGATTCCAAACTGTGTTATCATAACTTCATGTAATATGCATGACTAACATTTTGAGGTGTTCAAGGGTAAAAAGGTTAAAACAAAGTGAGATTTCCATGTTGTCAATTTGGCTAATGCCTATAGAGGGAGAATGTCAGACAGAGGAGGAAGCCTATTTACATGAGTGCATGCTTACAGTTGCTTTCCTAGAGCACTAGGACTATAACATGACACTTACTGATCTAATATCTTAATAATATATCTTGATGGCATTTTTGTCAACAGGAATAAAATTGTATCATATTTTCTTTATGTAATTACATAAGGCATCGAATACAACCCCAGTTCCAAAAAAGCTGAACTGCAGACTTATCATCCCACAGTTCAAAAGCCTGCATCCCTGATGGTACCGGGTTGCATTAGTGCCAATGGTACAGGCAGCTTACACATCTGGAAAGGCACTATTGATGCTGGAAAGAACATTGAGGTTTCAGAGCAACAGACAATGTCTCTACCAGTGAGACCTTTCATATTTGGCTATGCAATGCTAAACCACATCCCGCATTCATCACAACAGCATGGCTTCACAGTAGAAAAGTCTGGGTGCTGAACTGGCCTGCCTGCAGTCCAGAACTTTCACCTATAGAAAACATAACATAACACTGTGGTGTGTTGTAAATTAACTGTATTTAGAACTGACAAAGTGGTGTGATACATAATGAGACACGCCCTGGTGTTAGTCTATCATTATTAGCATGTTTCCCGTCCAATTAGACTGCATGGTTTACTTTGAATTAAAAGTTTTATAAAATGTTGCTATCTGTTAGAGACCAGAGATTATGTTTCTCTGGGCTTGGTTTGACATGCTTCTCTAACCATTTTCCATGATGTAAATTCCTTCATGTAACCAGTTGGTTACCAGTGGTTATTTTGTCTATTTACTGTTCAGGTTTAAATAATGAATGTAGCAGTGTGGAAACCTGGGAGTGCTGGGGGATTAAGTATGGGATCTTGGCACAGCAAAAGCAGCTGTGTAACTTTAACTCCCACAGTGTTTAACACTTCTCAGAGTTTATAGAATTCTCATGGTTTCTGAGATAAAATTTATATTTTACTGATATTTCAGTAGTGTTAAAGTTTAACACTCACAGTGTTTTTTTACATATTAGAATGTACTTTTAACACGATATTGTGCTAGAACCTTTCACTTTGGGTTTAAATTATTTATAACTTTTACTATTCACACAGCATAATGCACTTTTGACACTTAACTGCCATCTCACATCGAGTATCTGTGGCAAAGTCAGTTGTCTTACAAAAGAGATGGAGCAAAGAGACAGACGCAAAGCTAGCATACTGAGTAGAAGTCAGCACTCTTCCCTTAATTATAGACTATACCCTTCCACAGGTAGGAAATGACCAATGTAATGGATAACTATAATAATAATAATTTTATAATAATCCACCAGAAACACGAGCAAAGGAATCCCAACAGTAATCACTGTTCAACATGTGACATCCAAACACAAAAACATTTATAAATACATTTATCACATCTAAAACACATCCAAACTCTGCCTAAAGGCATGATGGGAAAACACCACCCCTTAGATTTGATCAATTAACTCTGTAAAGAGTTGGACTAACAATGAATGCAATTACACTAACTCCGACACAGAAGACCATTTAACTCTTAACTGAATGGAGTTAAATTACACTTTGAGAGTTAAATCAATTCTGAAATAATTCACACTGAGAATTCGACACTCTAGTTTTTGCTGTCCGTCCCTTGTCTGCTAACTCTCTGAGCTATGCAGCTAATGTGAAGCTAAGCTATGCTAAGGTAGCAACTTGGTGCTTGTTACAGCTCACAACTTCAGCTGCACATTCAGTTTTAATGCCAAAAGTAAGCATGCTATAGCACATTTTAATAGAACGGTGAATATCATAGTGATTGTCCTTGCAAAATCCCATCATTTCAGTGTTATCATTGTGCACATGTTAGCTTTGTAACTGTGTTATAAACACGCTTAGCTATTTTTATTTATTTATTTTTCTTTTGTTGATGGTAATTATTAAAAAAAAGTAGCCAATGCTGGATTCTAGCATGAGTCAGTTAGTTGTTTAGTTGGAGATTTAGCATTTAGGTCACTTATATTTCTGCTCTGTTTGACATTTCATTGGCTACAACCACTCGAACACAGCCACCTGAGTAACACAGCTAAGATGATTCAGACTCCAAGTCCTCTCCTTTAACCTGACATCAATCTCTAATCTGATCTCTTTCTTGTGATGAATATCTGTTCTCCTCCACACGATTCATGTGAGCCAATCAGATTCACTCTTTTTAATGCCCGCTCATTGTGAATGTCATCCCCCATAAAGCAGCTGTCAGAACAATGAATCAGTGAACCACAGTCAAACTTGAGGGGAATTCTAATAGATCGGTGTCAGAGACTCCATGGTGCTCATTTCACACACATCATGATCGTGTGACCAATCAGTTCTTTCATTTGGGTCACTTTGTGATTCAATCAGTCCAGCTCCGTATCAGTTCTGCTCCGCGAACACCTAATCATCTGTGTGAGACGGAGTGAGATGTGTGAGGAGCTGTTTAGGCCCAAAATTCCTGTCATAGACATTGTCTTCAAACTGACTCCTATTTAAAGTCCCTCTCACATATGGGATCCTTTGGTCTCTAAACTTTAAAGAAAGAGCATCAGGGAAAGTTTATGAGAAGAATGACAGCATCTGAGTTAAGCTCTGAAAACAATATGCAGAAATGGTGCCCTCCAAAAATAAAATGATTTCGTGACTTGGCTTCTTTGTACTTAAATGAGACAGAAATACTTTTTTATTTATACCTCAGATGTTTAGCAACCAAATTGGGAAAGTTCTTCAATCAAGATGATTATCTAACAAACAGATGGACACTTAGACACCACTGTGGTATGAAACAGCAAATTCTAACTCTAGCTTTAGTCATGATCCACTAAAATAACCCCAGGCAGCTTCATCTCTACTCACGTCAAGTGAACTCAAGGTGTGCAGGCGCCTTGGTGAGTGTGAGTGTCAGGGTGTGTTTATAAATGCCCTGATGAAAACTGATTGCATCCAAAGCTCACTAAAGGTCGCAGCAGTCCCTAACTACCTCTGATGGTAATTGTATCAGACATCGAGAGACATAAGTCAATGTGATATTGACAAAAGGAAAGGCAAAGCTTTGCAACCTATTCTCACTGGTTATTCACTCTGTTAATTGAGCTTCACTTCTTATGATAAAGACCTAATAAATCTGATAAAGGCTAATTAACTAAAATTCTAAGTATATGCTTTCTTTTACTTAAGATCCTGTCTAAGCAAGAGTCACTGGGTGAAAATGGGTGCGGTCCTTACAGAAAGTATTAAATTTGTACACATAAATCATAAACAAGTAACATAAGAAATGTAATCAGGATGAGATTACGCAGATCTAAGACTGCCATGGTCATACCCCAGTCTCATCGTGCAAGTGCAGCTTAACTGGACTGGACTGAAATGTTTAATTGTTAGTCTGACTTTAATCTTATTTTGTCAAGTTTCTTGTCAAGATAACGCAGTTGGAGGTTCACTTATTCTTGCAAATATTGGATACAAACTGACCTATGTGCTCCCTGCACGCTCCACACTTAAGCATTAAGACTGCCTGTCACTTGCCCCTAAGTCCAGTGTCAGTGTGCTTTACACCGTACAGTTTTTATGCTTACATTAATGCCAGTGGAAATTTGGAACTCTTCAGCTATGGAATCAGTGGAGCATTGGTGATTTTTACGCACCTTGTAGCAGCCATGACCCCACTCTGTGATTTTACATGGTCTTCTGCTTTGTGGCTGAGTTGCTGTTGTTCCTAAACACTTCCACTTTCTAATCATATCACTTACAGATAACTGGAATATCCAACAGGGATGAAATTTTAAGAACTGTCGTATTGCAAAGGTGGCATTCATCAAACGACCACCATAAAGTCACTGTGCTCTTCAGAATGACATATTTTGTATCACAAATGTTTGCAAATGGAGACTGCATGGCTAAAAGGCATGGCTTGATTTTATACACCTGTGGCAACAAGTCTGATTGAAACACCTGAATTCAATAATTGTATTAGATTATTAGATTATATTAGATTACATTATATTAAATAAGAGGCATGGCCAAATACTTTTTCCATATAGTGTAGCTTGCCTGACACTGATCGTTATTTACTGTGGGATTGGTGCATAGCTTAATGACCTGTTACACTAGGCCATCAATTTACCTTGTCAAAAGATTTTTTGTTTAAATGCCGCAACACTATCCGACAGTAATGTTTGCTTAAAACAGCTGGATGCAAATATTAGCTGTTTTTATGTCTACTATCCCTGTAGATTTTAACTATTTATTGTTCCAGAAAAATCTGCAAGCACCAAAGTTATACTCTGACAGATCTCTTGGTTTATATACCGTTTTGAAAGCTGAAACAGAGAGAACTTATGTGGTTAAGACAGCAGGGGGCCTGGTCATCCTGTCATCAAGACAGCATGATCCTGCATAAGATCAACTGAAAAGACACATCACAGCAACATCACATGGCTCTTCTGAGACAGACTGCAGGAATTTAGCAGTTAGCACATGGTAAGGTCAACTACTCGTCTGTCAATAAGAAATAAAAAAAAATTGTGGTTTGTGAAGATGGTTGGAGGTGCAAAGAAAAGGGTCATTTCAAACACCTGTATTGTACTGTATTTACACCTCACAAGTCACCATAAAGCAGAGCTCTCTCATTTACAAGCATCAAAAATGTTATATACATATTTGAATTTACTTATTTGATGGAGGATAACCCCTTGAGATGCAGCATCTTGTTTTCAAGTGGGTCCTCACACAAACACATCAAAAACACAAAAAAACAACACTTATCAGACATAATAAAACAAAACAGACAGCTCTCCCACTTCCCCAGCTCATCCCTGTCTCCCAGCTGTTAAACAAGATCCACTGAGAAACATGGAACATGAAACAGATTGAGAAAAACAAGGAATATAGAAATAACTATGTCATAAAAAGATGGTAATGTTTGATTTTCCTTCCAAAACACCCAGTACAGCATGTTAGGACTGGAATATTTCCTGGTTTGTGGCATGACCTGGATAATTAGTGCTAGCAGTTAAATTGAATTTAATTTCTTACTTCATGGTAGTGTTTAAAGGTTGAACTGAACACTTAAGAAGTGAATTTTAGCCAAAAAGCTTTGTGTGATGTGTGTTTGTGCCAAGCGTTTTGGAATACCAATCCATCCATCACGGCCCACACCCTCAAAAAGTTTTGATCAAACTTTAAGCATGCAAAAATACTACTGAGCTTTCATATAAATAATGTACTGTTATCAATCATTTTGGCAGCTATTTTGAATTCAGTATCAGTTTTAGTCTTTGGATCAGAATGAATTTTATTTTTATTCATATTTTTGTCATAGTTTAGTTTAGCTTTATTGTCCCTTTCGGCACACTTTGGTTAAACCACAATGTCTCCCTGCAGCCACAGTGATGTATAATAAGTCCATCACTGCTCATTAATGTCTCATTTCACTTTAAACTACTCACAGCTTAGTGGACCAGTCATTTGCACCCTGTGTTGTGTAAAATTTACCTTTTGCTGCTTCCTCATTTCCTTTAATCCAAAACAAGGTGCTTTCTCTGTGGTTTAGTTGGTGTTATAATCTTCATTTACCCAAATTTCCCAAAATTTTTTAAGACAGTGTGGCTGCCGAATCAAAGTGCCATATTTTGGTGGGACAACATATTTCCAGTTTGTTTTATTTTTGGGGGGAAATTCAACTTAATCTACAAAAATAGCCTGCCAGTTACATTTATAACTACATTACAAGACAGACTAAGCAACATTTCAAACATAAAACAGAGAAGGACGGTTTGAGGTCTAGGGTAAATGATGAATAGACCTGTTTTAGAAATCGATACCTAAACCGTGAGTTACATTAGCTTTGTTAGCTGTATCTAAAGCTAACATGGCTACACTAGCTATGTGGATAATAATATTATGTAACCAAGTGTAGTTGAGTTAGCTTTAGCAGTGTGAGCTTTGGCAAACATAGCAAAAGCTAATGTAAGTTATCTAGTTAGCTATGTAGCTTATGTAGCTAACCTTAGCTTCACGACTTCGTTGGTGTATCAACGACCTTACTGAGCTTTTGTTTTAGCTACATTACCTATGCAATCTACGTAGCTTGTGAAGATAACAGAGCTACAGAAGCTACATCAGATTGTTTTCATAGAGGATGAGCATTTTTCCTGCGTGAAGTTTGGAGGTCAGGTTTTTTAACTTTAAACTTTTGGTAGCCTAACCCTTACCTTAACCCTTACCCTAACCCACTCATTCCAAAAATCTGGGTTGGGACCCATGGTTGGGTCACAGGAGATTTTTTGGGTCACTAAATGAATTTTCAGAATTTCCTTACTATAGGATTTAATCTGACATTTATGTCTGTAGGATACATTATAGCCACAATAATTAAACACTAAACAAGGCCCTACCAGCCAGTAGATGGCAAAAAAGCTAGTCACAGTTGGTAATACTTGGCTAATAAAAAAGAATTGTTCAAGACCAGATAGCCACTGAGGGTCCAGGGGGCTGAGCATCCAAAGGAAGCATGTGATTGGGGTGAAGGGGATTCTTTCAGGATGTAAAATAGAAACCGCCAGGTCTAGACCAAACTGAGTCCAGATTTAACATCATCCAAGTTCGCACTAGCCATGAGCACAACCAACCAGTTGAGTATGGTGCAGAAGGCAGACTTGATGAGCAATAACGTTTTGGGTCACGATGGCTTGTACTAAATTTGGGAAACACTGCCCTGACCTAATGAAAATTCAGCTACGATCTCCAAGTTTAACTGCAAACCAACAAAAGCCTCAAAATCTTCAAACTCAACTTTAAAGAAAAAACTCAACCTGACCATCTTAACTGCTGGGACAACGGATGACCAACAGTAGTTTCACCTGCATTAGTAACATTATAATTCATTCAGAATGGGAGGGAGCTGTGAGTCTTTAACACCTTCTAGGCTGATTGTCACAACACAGCAGACACAGATGGTCTGACACTGTGTTGATGTGTGAGGTATCTGCAAACCTGTATTATTATTCTAGCCTCTGCATTTTCAAGCATTCGGCCATGTTGAAATATTTATTTCCAGTTTGGGAAAAAAATGAATAAAAAAGAAAGTTAGCATATCAAATGTCTGTGATGTGAAGTATGTGCTTCTAAGAAAAAGAACAGATAACATCTTCATATCAAATAAATATGCTTTGTTACATAAGAGTCACTTATTCAAGTGTGTTGCAGAACACTGCAGGCATCAATCAGATAAGCTGTGCTTAGCTGATCAGCTGTTCATGATCTTTAAAGATAAGACACAGATTGATTCTGCCTGGTTCCTTTGTTTTGTCAGAAGTACACACTCCCCTCATGAGCACATAGACACACATGCACACAATCAGACAGAGTTCTCTCTTCCACAACTCTATCAGGCTTTCCATGTGAGTCTATCTCTGGAGATGACCTCCTCTGTGCTCTCTCTCAGTGCAGATACACAGTAATCAGTACTGTGCAGAGCTGCTGTCCTGGTGTAAGCTGGGATCATCTGCACTCTCTGGAGGGGGAGACGGTCTCAAACTGCACAACGTCTGACAAAATGAGGCAAAATGCAGATGCTGATGCACCCGAACATCGTCTGCAGCTGGACAGCTCAGATAAATTGCCAGATAGTAACCAACATGATGTCTGATCATCTGGGGCAGAATGATGTCCGTGATGCAGCGTTTTTGCCATGGCCTGCTCCTGCTCATTTGTCTTCATGCCGTACTTCAAACAAACCCTCTATCAATTTAGAAGCTCCATAAATTGACAGTCTTCAGGCAGGCATCGTTGTTCCACAGGCCCGTCGTTCATCAGCAGGTGGGCAGGAGAAATATGTCAAATCTCCCATCTCAGAAATATGTCACAGTAGAGCAGGGGAAGCACAAGGATGACAGCTTGTGGATTCCTCTCGCTGGCAGGAAATTGTAAATGTGCTAGCAGCATCAAGTGTCTGCCTTCCTCCACAGGAAGGAAAAAAAGAGGTCTGGTATAAAGTATGGGAGCAAAAAAAAAACTGAAGCTGAATTTAGAGTGTCATCAGCATGCATAGCATCTAAAATGGGGTTAAGAGATTAATTCAAAGACTGACAGCTTCCATTTTTTAAAACAATCAAGAAAATTCTACTACCAATCCTGTGCTGATCTTATTTTTAGAATGGTTTTCATTTTAAAAAGAAAATCCACCCTGTTTTGAAATGAGGTACATGACCAGCATTATTTCCAAATAACAGCACCCACATTTTAAGCCCTGATCCAGACATTCAGTGAGGTTTTAGAGCTCCCATCATCATAATAGTACCTCCTCCCCTTCCTCTGGATGCCACTGATTGCTCTATTTTACAGCTTTTACATCAAAGTGCAGAATTTAGCTCTGTGCATCAGCCCTACCTGCTCCAATATAGCACATTTGTTCTCAGCTTTTTTTGGCACTAACTGTGCCGTTGTAAGGAAAGCATCATCCTCTCAATCATTTTTTTCACAACATTCCCCAAGAGTTTTAGCCCCCACACTGCATTTCATTATTGGCTATTTTGTTTGCAAATGAACTGTTCAGATGCAGTCCATTCCCTCACTGTCAAAGCTGCCTTCATTATCAGAATAACAGAAAGATGAACTAAGAAAACTTAAAGAGGCCAGTGAATAGTTTGCCATTCTTTATAATTAAAGATTAAGAAAAGCTTAATTGCCGCACATTTATCCACATACACTTTCCCTGTTTCTCATTGTTAAAGAAAAGATCACACTTAGAATGAACTGCATTTTTCAAAATAAATCCTAAACTATGGATATGATGAGATACCACGGTGCAGAATGCAAAGACAAGAAAACAAGGTTTTTGTAGTGTTGAGCTTTTTTTTATCAGGGTTAACTGGGGTTTTAATGAAGAAGCTGCCTTTGTTTAGCTTTTCTGACTGAGGCCATCGTCATCTAGCAAGTCCATTTAACTGCTCTTAAGATTTAGATGAAACGGTGACCCTTAGGGCTTTTTACACAGAGGGTTCATCTGCTTCTAACAACCTCATTTACGAGGTAGGGTTGTGGCTTAAATTGTAAGGACCAATCACCAAAGATATTACAGACTTGTTACAATGCCAATAAACATCTACAATATTCACAATAACAGTAAAGTAATGGTAATACAAGTATGACTAATGAAGACTGTGCAGTGGCAGTTGTAGGTCTAACATAAGCATAAACCATAAATTACAGTAATGTATTGAGAATGATAAATGTAGCAGTTAAAGTCAAAGAGCACTAAATCTTACTTTTTGAAAGACTTATTTTGGGGTAATTGAGCTTTAGCAAGCCTATTTAAAGTAGGGGTGTGACGAGACACTTATCTCAGGAGACAAGACAAGATTTTACACTTTATTTGTTAATTTTGGAAAAAAATACATGGGTGGATAATATGTCCTTTATACAACTGAAAGTCATGATTGCAAAGTATTCAGGTCTATTCAAAATGTTTAAACTAACTCCTGTTGTACTGAATAGGCTATCAATGCTTCCAAACAGTTTGTCTTGTCTAACTCCTCCTCAAACTGTACATTTTAATGCTCTTCAAATCAAACCTTTCATTTTAATGATGTACCACATCTTTAATTTACTACATTATGCTCTCATCGCTACAATAACAATAATTATATTTGATATTGTATTTAATTATATGTAATAAAAGCCCTTTAAGCACTGTTTAAAAGAGACCTAAATATAAAAAGCTGCATCAGTAAAATCAAACTATTTCTTCCCATTTAAGTGAATCCATATTTGAAACACTCAGAAGAAATCTTTTAGTCAATAACATGTTTGTTGTAATTAAGAGAAATTGATTAGTTTATCGTTTTGTGGTCTTTTTCTCTCAGATGAGCTTTGACAGTGTTGGATACGACACACAGATGAGCGTGTGTGTTAATGTGTGTGCGCTGGTGAGCGAGTGTCTGCCTCTGCTCTGTCTGCTGTCAGACAACAAACAGGGCGCATTTATCTGGAACTAGTACTTTGCTTTTTGGAGCTAACAGTGGAATCTATGGTGCTCAGACTGAGTTTGTTTCACCAAATTTGAAGTACACAACGTCCCGTCGCGCTACACATGTTAAACTTCTGATTGATGATATGCACAGCCAACAGCTGATGGATGTGTGACTGACAGACGAAAAGGAGAAATGACAAAGCAGCGACTGAATCAAAGTTACAAAGTCACGGATACCGGCACTATGAGCGAGTCTGCGTGCATACACAAACTCACGGAATGCACAGGTTTCCAGGAGCAGCATTTTATCATTTCACACCGTTATGGTGAACTTATTATACATTGGCGGATCATGTGCGGCCCCGAGTAGTGCATGCGGAGGAGGGGGTGGGAGTTGGAGCAGTGATCTTGATGGATCACAGATCAGCTCCGTTTCTTCATTAGCTCTCTCAACAACAGTTTTAAAGTGTCCAGGGCATCTTTGTGATCTTTTATAACATCAGTTTGGTATTGTTTTCTGTACGGAGAGCTGCTCCTCCAAATGTCTGCGCAATATTGATTTGCAAGATTGATTTTTCCACGACAAGAAAACTTGTGCCGTTTTGATCTCATCACACCCCTAATTTAAAGCCAATGATGCTAAGTAAATGACATATCTACTTAGCTAGCCGCTTTGTGAGCTTAATTTTAGCTACTTTTGCTACATAGATATTTTGGCTTCATAGCGCCGTTATTTATAGCTAAGTTAGATTCAGCAACGTGAGCTTCAGCAACGTGAGCAAATCTAGCTAAAGCCAGTGTAGCTGTGTAGATAACATATCTATACTTTGTAATATTGCATATCAATAAATAACTGAACTTAACTTAGAACTTAATTTTGGTATCCTAACTGTTATCTTGAGTCTTACCCTAACCCTAAATGGAAGTTTACTCTGATTTTATTGTAAGTTTTAGCGTGTGTTTCCGTTCTGAGATACACAGCGTTTCAGAGGAACAGTCTGTGACAGAGGTTGTCAGATATGAACCGTCTGCAGCCATACTAACTTAGATAAATGTGAAATTGAAATCTCATTTTGAAAGACTTTAAACTCCACCAACTATTTTCTCAAAGCAGAAAATTGTGTTACATAAAACCATGCTGTGAATCTTGGAAATGACACCTATCTTTTTATTTCTTTTCAAATGGAAACTTCAGCCTGACAAATGCTAGTGACTCCTTAATCAGATGTGCACATTAGCAGGACATAGGATGCTATTTTAGCTAACACCTGAGAAACTGAAGGCTATTGCCACATTTGTCCATAGACAAAATATTGTTTTTATGACCAGACTGTTCCAGCAAATCATTTTGAGGTTTATATATGCTGTGATATTGCATTGCAACATTACAATGGGGATGACAAAGTGGAATTAGTGATGAATCATTCCCCTTCACCCTTATACAACCTAATATTTCACATCATCATGACGTAAAAATACAGCAATAAACAGCAAATGTACAATTTGCCCTTGCCCCAGCAGTTGCAAGTTTCAGCCCATCTTATTCAGGGAATTTTTGGTCTAGACTGGGATTTAGCGGTAGCCATTTAAAGTCATGTGTGCCACAAAGAGACACTAGGAAAATGGGTTTTCTGTGATCTCCAGGCATCATTCTTCTTCTGCCAGATCATTTTGTGAAAAATGACCAAAGCTTGCTTCAAATGTACACCTGTTAATTAGGCACATTCAATAGTTTGGACAGTCAAAGGGTTTGTTCATTTGCTCTGAAACAAAGTCAGTTCGCTCCAAACCATCTGTCCAGTATCAGGATATATTTGAAGGGAATTCACTTTACTACAACAGATCTCTCATTTTGTTCCAAGAGCAAAACTATCCTTGTTACATTCTCGGCTGTTGACTAAACAGATTGAATTCCTCTACACGGTGCCTGAGACTACTGTCCTTTTCAAATTGTCATTACAAGGTGCAGTTTTTATGCCTCTGTTACATTTGGCCTTCAATATGAATGTCACCAAGGTGTAATGGTAGGACCAACTCATCCACCAAGATGGTGGAGTCAGTAAAGGAGAATAGCACTGGGTAAACAGCTGAGTGTGTGTCTTTCTGCAGCCAAGGCCTTTCTGTTTATTTACACTTCCTATTTCTACGTTTTTCATGATGGCAGGGTTTCATAACATGCTGTTGTGGGATCCCGGAATAAAAGTGAGTTTAACAATGAAATAATTAAAATGAGCGCCTGGTTGTTTACAGCTATACACCAGATATATATCAACTCCTGCATGGTGAAAGTACAGTGGTTCAAGAACAAGGGCTGGGGTAATTACTGTGGTAATATCTAAATACTTAATAAGAGATGATCGTAAGGCCTATGAAGTTTAACCCATGATCTCCAAAATCGAATTAGTACATCCTTGACTCATAGTGGACATCTGTGTAAAGTCTGAAGAAAATCCCCCAAAGCTTTCTTGAGATAGCGCATTCACAAGAATGATTCAGCGGTATGTTTGAGTGTATGTCTAGAAGGACAACCCACAAACATAATACCTCTCACCTTGATTATCACAGTCTTATAAACAGATGTCCATAATTCTTGGCAGTTGTTTTCTTTTTTCTTGTTAAATATCTTGTTGATGACACTTGTGTCTTAAACTTGTTTGAAAATTTTGGATTAAAAAACTGATCCTGATCTTTGCATTTCTGTAATCAGAATTCATCAAAGTAAATACTGACAATATGCCTTAGCAACACACTGGTACTTATTGAAAAATGAATGTCAAAACCCACAGTGATAAGTTATAATCGACAGTGTTAACATGACTTCTTAAAAGAGTGGTTGTAGATGCTGTCCTTTAGTTCAATAATCAGGATTATTCTGAGTTAAATCCTCCAGAAACAAGCACCAAACAAGCCCAGCACATTATTAATAAGCATGCAGCAAAAGAGTGTTTTTAGCTAACAATCATTTTTTAACAATAAGGCTCAAGGGAGGAAAGATAAGGCCTCTGAAGGTAGCTCAAAAGTTGTCTTGATTATGTTCTTGTGGAATATAAAAGCATACTAATTTAACCGTTACACATAAGGCAACACTAGCCCTTTAAATTTAGATACTGATGGAAGGTTGAAATCATACTGACAAGAAACTTATGTTTAGAAGATAAATGGTACTAATTTGGGGAACCAATAAATCCTTTTCTAACACTATTATGACCTTTTTTTTACCTTTGGTTCTGAATTAAATTCTTGACAGCTACTAAACGTATACTTCATTAGTGTACAACAGTCCCTTCTCACCAAGGGTGACCAGCAGGCAGAGATAAAGAATTTTTCTTAAGTGCTCAAAAATAAGTTATAGAAAAATAGATGAAATTGCAACAAGCTGTTCTTTTTGTGAAGTTCTCATGCAAGTGTGCTGAGCTGCTAAGTAAATGATACATTAGGTAAACGTAGATGCCTTATGTTCATCAACATAAGACTTGGTGAAACACAATGTCAAGATCCGCTGTTTGTTAAAGTCTAATAAGGTTTGACTTTGTTCTCAGATTTTCCCTTTTTTCAGAAATTGTATTTCAACTTCATTCTCTGAATTTTGCTTTTTTGTTACATTTTGACTTCAAACTTGCAACTGTATTTCAACTTAGTTGTTCAAATTTTGACTTTTCCCCATCATTTCAACTTTATTCTCAAAGTGCACAGTATTATATTTTCCTTTACCTCAGGCCCTCATCCTCCTCCGTATGTTAATGCTGTAAACAGGAGTAGGGGTGTGACAAGATATCGAAATATCACAAGACTTCTCATCCAGGTGAAATCTGTCTCGCAAGATTATTTATGCCAAAGTTTCGCAGAACACCAGCTGCCATGACAGAAATAAAACACCAAACTGAAAATTATAAAGATTACAAAGATGCTCCTTACACTTTTTAACCATTGGCCTGGCAGCTAGTGAAAAAATGGAGCTGAACTGTGAACTGTTTGGATGACTATTCTCACACTCATGGGGCTGCACAGATCCACAAATGTAAGTTTATCATAATGGTGTGAAATTATTTAATGGTGCAAAAAAATGTGCAGAGTCTCTGTGAGGAGATTTCTATGTTCATTTAGTTAATGTATGTGTGCAGACTCGCATATGGTGTTGCATGTCCTCATCTAACTGTACGTGTCAGTCACTCATGTTTTAGCTAACATCGATCAGAAACTTCACCTGTATAGTGCATCGGGCCATTGTGTAGGCCTACTATAGTGGAAAATGTAACTAAAAAACTCTGTTTGAGAGCAGAGCAGACAGATGCCCACACCCACACTCACACACATTAACACACATGCTCATCTGTGTGTCGTGTCCAACAGTGTAAAAGCACTTTTGAAAATATAAACAGTGATTTTCAGTACAAAAAGAATTGTTTAAGCATTTCTGAATAGACCTGCATTGCTCTGCATTTGTGATTTTCAGTTGTATAAAAGAAAAATTTCTCCTTGTGTACTTTGTCATCAAAATATAAAATAATTTAAAATATCGGCTCGTTCTCGTGGACCAAAATCTCATCTCGTCTCCTGAAAAAATTTTTCTTTCACACCCCTACACAGGAGCATGACAATGCTACCATTAGTACAGACAAAGACAGCTCTATAGTAGATAGAGCCTCACAGAAACTGGCACGGCTACTGTTTTTTTTAAAACATGCTGTTCATGCTGCTAAAGTTGCATTCTGAATCATACGCTGTACTAAGTATTTGACCAGGACAATAGTGGTTTATACAGTCACTAGCTTCAGTGGCAATGAAATGCTGATATTAATGTCTACAAACTCCACAAAAATAGCACGTACAATGTAAATGCACTTCATATGTAGTGTTTTAAATTTCAGTATCTACTGACATCCACAGGCCTCCACAGTATCCAGTCTCACCAGTGAAAATTCCTCAATGAGCCTTGCCATTTTATCATGCAGCTCCATCCTCATCCAGCTTTATAATCAGTGCTCTCTTTCTAATGGCACACACAGCCGGTCTATCAATCCTTGCCGGCAGAGCCTGGCTCTGGGAAACCTGGAAGCAGAAGGTGGGGGTTGGGGGAAATGGGAGTGGCAAGATGTCCTTGTTCAGGGGAAATCACGCACACATACATTCTCCGAACCTTTGGCACTCAGCAGTCCTGGAGGCAGATTGCATAGCAGGATTGTTAAGTCTGCTGCAAATCATGTCACTCTACAACAGAGATAAACGATGCACCATACAAACCAATGAGGCTGCAAGTTCATCCTCCCCGAGAGAGAGTGAGCCCAGAGGGAGTGGTGCTACCTGCATCGACATACAAGCCCTCTCCCGTGGGGGGGGGTCTGCACCACAGCGGGGGAAATTATAGGGGTTAGTACAGTTTCTAAACCCAACATCTGAAGCACTTCGTTCTTCTTTTTGAGGTGACACAGAAAGATTGACTGTGGCATTGAAAATGTCTAAAAAAACATCCAAAAAGATGGTGAGAATGAAAATTAGAGTGGAAAGATGAGCGGCAGATTTGAAATGCTAATCCTTACTAATTAAAACAAATCAGCGGTGAAACCTGCCAAAATGAGCTGTCAAAATGTATTCTTTCATTTATGAGCTGAATCTCTAAATTATTTACCTCTTCTCTCTCCTCCATTCTACGCCACAAAGTAATCACACATCTTTTTAGTGCAACAGGTCAAGTCAGGATGAGTGAGAAGTGTATCACATTTAAGTTCAAAGGTCCTTTCAATTTCTAGGACATGACTGAAATCCTCACACTGCAAACAGATCTTTTTGATAAGAAAACAAGCTGATTTTAAGAACCAGCACTGTCCTCAGACACTTGTTTGGATGACACTGATTGTGAGACATGTTGACGTACTCCCAGACAAACACAGTCCAGACTGCTGAACATGCTGCAGGCATTCACTGAGACAGAACAAGGCAGACTGGGCGCATTTCGATCTTATATTCAACCTTCTAAAGTGTAGTCTCAAACTACGAACTAAAAAAGAAAAAAAGGGAGTGAGCATCTTCCTGATGCTGCCTCAACAGAATCTGAACAACATCAACTTCACAAAGTTTACATTTTTTCCAGCACTATTCCCCTGACTGTGACATCACAGAGATTTTTCTATTATTGTGCTAAGAAGGGATGGGAATCTCAGGGTATCTGATGATATGATGCGCTATGATAGGATTCAATGCAATACCATACCATACCATGCAATATACTAGCATTTCTCAACTCTTTTTCTCATTTGAGGCATCTTTTGAAATTCTGAAAAATTCCAAGGTACCCATATATTTAAACATACACATTTCACACCTCTGACAGATGAGGGCTTTATGTAGTAATAGAATGAGTGAGATAAATCTCTAAAGCTCTCTTGTGGAACAATTTCAACGCCTTGGATGAAATGTGTATTGGTCATGCACTTTGATGCGTTTCTCAATTCATGATCACCTGCTGAAGTGGGGGAAAAAACTACATGACTCCTACATAATTTGGATTTTGAGTCAATTTTGATTATTTATGTGGCAAAATCCAAAGGTCTTCATATTCATGGTAAGTCTCAATCACATATAAAGCATCTTGAAGGCACCCCTGATCATGCTGTGAGGGCGTTATTTCCCATACAGTGCACCGAATGGCTCACCTGTTTGTGTCACAGACTAGTCAGAGGAGTAATTTCAGTGAGCTGATTGATCTGGAGCATTTATAGCTGTATGTCTGAGGTCAGATGAGATTTGTGTTAAATATTTCATTGTACTAAAATCCCATTAGTAAGGAAACAGCTCCAGCTGTGCAAGTAGCTCTTTTACATTCACATGGACATGTCACAGAACCATGAAGTGGTAATTGGCAGGGAAATCAGTTTAAAGCTTTGTATTTTTGTTGAAATATCAATGTCAGGCATTGTGAGACTATAACTGTAAGGATGACAATATATGGCCAAATAGATATTCTGTTTCATCCCCACAGCCTGGTCACCATTGTGAATTCATAAGAGAGAAAAATAAAATATGGGAAGAGCCTTAAGAAATTGTTAAAATCATCCTTGTGTCTTTTTAGAAGACAATGGTACCATGCATTTAAGAAATGAAGATGTTGTTGTTTTAATCAGTGTGATAATTAATAATCTTGAATAAAAAATAAATCTGCCAGGTATAATTTATCCTGGTACGAACATCTCTATACCTCCAACAGCCTAACAGCTAACAGCCTTCTCTTTCCTATTTCTAAGGCTTACATATCTTCTGCAAACTCATCTTCATTTCCCTCTATGCATATTTGGGGTATTGAGTTGCAGAATGAAGAAAACAAAACATATTCTAATTTGTCACTGCAATGACAGAACAATGACAGGCACCACCCTTTGCCTGCAGCACAGTTCAATTTCTCTCTATCTGACCAAGGAGGAGAGTGTCTCCACTAACAATAGTTAAGACTGAGACATCAGGCGTGGCTGTTTAAAATGCAGTAACCATAGGAACCCTTGCCTAACATCGTCTGTCAAGCTCATCAAAACAAGATAAAAGGACAGAATAAAAACAGCCATGGGCATTTTTGCTAGTTGACACACATGTAAGATCGGAGAGGAGGTGAACTGTTATGCGGTGTTGTGCTGAGGAAGGAGACGGTTCATGCTAGAATGTGCACTCTGGATTGAAAGGTTGCAGACAGTAGAGGTGAGTGGAAGGAGGGAAACAACACATGATGCAGATCTTGGGTGTATTACACAGTAAACACAATGCATAATATAAGTATGTTAGCCATACATCCTGTGGAGATGATAATATGGTGCCTAAATCTGGTGTGCAATATATGTAGATTTTACAGTTTGTTTCAATTAGTATTTAAATGATAAGCATGATTATGTTTTCACAGTATCATCCCTATGACCTATGAATAAATTCAATTTAGAAAAGAGATGTACAAGGTGTGAAAATCAGGGCAGAAGTTTAAATAGCCATTTTCAATTCTTAAACATTTTTTTCTTTACTTCTTAGTAATACTATGTCTGTATCTAAATTGTAAGTAGTTCCTCCTTTTGAAATGTCAATGCAATGTGTCTTACAGACTGTATGCTACTGATCTATCCCAGAATAGGTGTAAGACTCCCTCACTGCCAACATCTTCTTTCACATCTGATCATCATAACAAATCAAAGTTTGGCAAGCAGATGACTATCTGCCCAATAAAACCTCTTTCTCTGAATCAGCAGTTAGGTATACTAGCTTGTAAGCTTTAAATTGATGTGACACAACAGTTACACATTCAGTGTATGTCAGATTATTTTTCAGTGGGCTGATGCCTTTCAACAGGGCCAATATCAGCCGACACTGATGTTCAATCAATGCGTAAACAGATCAAGGGACAATGTAAGGAAGAGGAAAAACCATGACAAACTAAGGTTTGACATATGCTTACTATCAACTACACCTTGTCCTCCACATATCCCCTGCATTAGTTATGCACGCTGGCTGTGCATGTCCTCAAAACTGATTGTGATGTTGAGTGAACACAGCAGCAGCAACAATCTGAGAGACTGGGGGCGGTAAGCCATCCACACCCAAACCCCACAGACAGCAGGACACTCACCAAGGGATATTCAGGGAACAGGACCCAGTAAAATGCATCACATATGGAAAGGCACTATAGGTTACAGGCTTGCTAGCACTGGAGTTAGGTGGTAACTGTATATGGGGTTAGTGTGACAGGCTAACATAGCCAAATGTGTCCATGGCTGCATTTGCATTCATTTTTCATAAGTACAATCTGATGAGTATATTTGACAGTCTAATAATAATGAAACAAAGGGTCATTTGCACTAACTTGTTCTGTCTTCTAAAAGCTTTTGTAATTATGACATCTACCAACACATTCGGCTGAAAGTCACCAGTTTACACAGTCACTAATCAAAGCAAAACACTGCAGCCATTACATCTGTGCAGAGGATAACTGTTAGAGAAACATGGTGCAGACAGTGATGATGGTCTTAATGGTCTTAAGTCTGAGCTTACTGGTGATCTATTCAGCATTTGTGTTTATTTCATTTGTTTTGAGAATAAAAATATCATCATACTCCCCTTACCATGTTTGTAGTTTACATCCCACACAATTGGTAGGTTTATGCAGCCTCAGCTCTCTGGTGCACCCTCTAGAGTTTTTGTCTACATGTCACGTACTGGTATTATATTTACAAGAACACAAGCGGCACAGCTGAATACATGCATGAATGCAAGGTGAAGCAGTAAGTATAACTCCAGCCTAGGAACCAGCGACTGATGGGAACCAAAAAACATAAAACCACATGTATGGTTTTTCTTCTATTTTCCTTTTTTTTTGTCATGGGGCCTAAAATTCCAAGGAACCTAGGAGTGGAAATCCCACTCCAATAGGATTTTATTTTTTACATGGAAGTTGCAAATTGTATTCAAGCAATCACGTTTTTGGCCTAATAGAGTTTTCTAATTGCTGCCTGTCTTTTAGGGAAGTCAATTGAGGATTGCTTTATTTAAAACAACAAAAAGATCAATAAATGACTGATGATACATACAGATACTGATAATATAAAAAGAGGATCAAAGACTCAGTATCACTTGTCTATATGTTCTTATACCAGGGTTGTCCAAACTATTTCCACATACAAAATTATATAAGGATGGTAGGGGCCAATTTCATATACCTGTGTATATATTATATATCTCACCTTGAGGATATTTGAATGAGTGAAACCGATCTAATGTGGTTTAAAACATGCTTAGTGTTTAAGTATGCTCAAATGGCTAGTCAGTGGCTGGCAAAGCAAATAGTCAATCATTTTAAAAATTTGGGAAAGGCCAGTCAGATTTCAGGGGGCTGTGCTTGGCCCTGGCTACCATTGGCTCCACCCCTGGAATGCTATTGGTGCCGCTATTTACTGCAATAATCAAACAGGCTACTAAAAATCGAGATATCATTATTACTTTGATTGCCAATATATTTACTATTTACAGTGCTGTCTCAATTTAGTCATGGAAAAACCACATCAATATACTCTTCTTGTCAAAATGTTTGTTTACAGCATCAGCATGGTAGCTTGGCTTGGCTTAAATTAAGAAGTACAATACAGACAAGTCAAAGTATTCTGTCCTCAATGTGTGTGCGTCTGTACACAAATCAACAGATAGCTAACAGACTGAAGAGACATCAGACGCTGGAGTAAAGTTGCAAGGTCTTTACTGTTGCTGTCATTCTCTTTCGATTACTTTCTTAAACTGAAAAAATACAAAGAATTCTGGTATCAGTTACATGATGCAATTAAATATTATACATCATACATGCATATCAGAAAGGCTGCTGCATAAATGTACTGTACAAGGATATCAGTCAGAAATTCAACTTAAAGACCTTGTGAAGTAAAAATAAATCTGTATTTAGGTTTGTCATATGATAGATCACTGTGTTATGAACCCCCAGGACAAATTTCAGTCACATTAAGCATCTCCAAGTTTATAAAATTAAGCTTCAAATCATGAAAAATGAGGCAGTAAAATCTGCTCCAGGATGGTGTGGGCGTGTCTGCTGAATGAGCTGAAACAACGCCCACTCAGGACACGGGTAGTCTGCAGCATTAACCCCCTCACTCATGGTGTCATACTTGGAAAAATATTTTCCCCTAAAAACATGAACCAATAAACAAAACATGCATAACTATAACTTTGCAATGAAACATGAACATTATAGAACAGTACAAGAGTACAGGACTGAATTCCTTTGCACTAAATGAACCAGAAGTCCCTGCTCCAGGTGACTGCTTCCCTCCACAATATTGTAGAAATATTGTAGTGTTAGAGGGGCGTGGTCATTCTCTACTGTGGGCTCATGACATTGTGGGTCCACATATTGGCCCCGCCCACATGAAACCAAGCCAGGAAAAAGATGAAATGGCCTGAATCCAGAATTCAGTCTCATGTAGATCTCAGAGTTTTCACATGTTTACAGCAGCTATATTCCAACATTTCTAGAGTGTTAAGACAAAAACTTTGGATTTCACTTTACAGAGTCTTTAAATAAGTTGCCGTGCGGTATGATGCACAATTAAAGCTATCAAAACTAGCATAAGAAAAAACAAGCATCATGCACAGCTATCTCTCTGTTAGCACTAACAGCTTGCTTCTAAATGTTGATTTAGGCAATATAAAACATAAACAACAAAGATACATCAATATAATAAGCCACAAGTGAAAACTTACAAGCGATGCTTTCAGAAACAGGGAAGGAAAGAAAGGCAGCTGATGAAGCAGGCTGACTACTGTGACTCAGCCAAGTCACATGACCAAATGAACCAATCAGAATTGATGGCAAACTACACTACAGAAATTCAAATACCTCAAATAACCAAACAGGGGGTGACAGACACTAAAAACAACACAATACTCTTGTAACACATGACACAAAGTTTCATGTTCAAATATGGGCCATATGTAATTCTTCTTCTAAATTTTTTTTTTTTTTAAGATTTATTTTTGGGCCTTTTCGTGCACTTATTAGATAGAGGAGGACAGTGGATAGACTCGGAAACAGGGAAGAGAGTGGGGAGAGATATGCGGGAAATGGTGCCGCAGCCCATATTCAAACCTGGGCCGCCCGCGTACATGGTGCACACCTTAACCACTCGACTACCAGCACGCTGTAATTCTTTTTTTTTTTTTTAACATTTGCTGTGGGTCAATCAATAGCAGACCGCAGGCTGCATTTGTCCCACAGGCCATAGTTTGGACAGCCCTGCTCTATTCTGTCTGAAAACTATACAGATAAATATGTTGGCTATCTTAAATAGGACTTTTTTTCTCTACTTTGCCCTAAAGAGTACAAAAAAATCATTGTTGTTGGAGAAGTCTAGAAATAAAAGGACCAAATCAAGTGATGTTAGAGTAAATCTTAGTTTTTATATGCATTGTATGAATAAAGTATTTTATTTAGAATTGTGAATCAATAAAAATAATCGTATTTATTTGGCATATTAAATTATGTTATTTCAATCAGAGAAACAAATCAAAATGGCATTGTGGGCTTTGATGTGTAACAAATATATGGTATGGCTGTCCAAAAAATCACTTGTATTGTGATGAAATCTATGATTTATAATCCTTTTATGATCTGGGCCCATCAACAAAACTGAATTTATAAAATGTTTCAGCACATATCATCCACTTTTAGTTTTATTTTCAGTCTTACTTTTCCCATTACCAGAAAATGCACCCTTTCTGTATTTAGCGTTGAGTCTAATTTTCTCATGATTGAGATTGATTTGAGTTTTGTCATTATAAGAAATAAAAAATACCTTTGTCAAACTGTGTAAGCTGTCAGAATTTTAATAGGATTTTAGGGAAAAGTGATCCACAGAAAACAGGACGTCACACTGACTTCTGTATTGTCTCCCACAACACATCATTTGTGATGATAATGCAAAAAAGTGACAGTTTATTACATGCTGTTATCTTTAATACGCCTTTGAAAGCTCCTCTCACTTTTTTGCGACGTGAGTTTATCTTGTGGAGAATTCCAATTTGGCTGTGAACGGACCACTGGCCCCGCTTCAATGAGCTATTACAAATCGATCACAGCCTGACTTAAAATAGGACTCGTGGGAGAGCCGTATTGAAGTGTTCTAGCTTAAACAAGCATGCACGGTGAATTTACACACACAGAAACACACATGTGCCAAAGTGCATCCTGCAGCTAAACAACACGTGACCTAACCTTTACCCTGCATTGACGACAGATTGTTCCGAGGTTGCTTATCAAACAGGAAGTAAAGGAGTAGCTGCCTCCATCCCCCATGTAACCCTGCTTGTCCCTCCCTGTTTGAGTCATCTTGAATGTGTTACATCTAAGCTGTCAGAGATAAGAGCAAATGACTTGGTGGGAAACGTTGCATGTAATTCCATTACTGTATCTCCTGCTGTGAGACTCCTTGGATCACCTTGGCGACCGTGGAGTAAACATGTATTCAACATTTTTTTTTTGTCTTTTATGTGTTCAGCACATCATGCAACTAAACAAAGAGACTTTTCCTTTTAATGCAATCATGCACTGGGTGTAGCAGAGGATCACCATGGTGCTCAGACTTGCACCATGGGATGCTGAAAGTGGAGCAGGTGAAATAGAGGAAAATGAGACCAGAGGATGCATGAAGAGACAGTGCAACATACGGACAGATGGACATTTTAAGGTCTAATTTTCCCCCTCCGTGCCTCCGCAGATTCAGCGTCTGTGAGTTACTGTAGCCTGTGGTGTGGCGGCAATTAAAGGAGGCAGATACAGGAGGACTGACAGTCTGTGTGAGTGGGACGAGGGTTAACAGAAGGCTGCATCACTGATAATGGTAACGCTTACTGTCTGACTTGTCTGGAGGTGTTGGAACAAAAACTTGCTGAATGCTGCAATTATGAAGACTTTTCTTACATAGCACTTTATTAGTTGGTTAACTTTGCTCCTGATTGGCTTCAAAAATGTTCTTTAAGAATTTGTCCCTAAAATGTAGCATTACACATATAGCTTAAGTGCTTTTCTTACCATTGCAGCTGTGTGCCTTGTACGGATGTTATAATACACTGGACTTATAATGTACAGTGCTTAACAAATTTATTAGACCACCCTCATCCTAACCAAAGTAAGGTTTATGCCACAGCTGCCCTAAATTAACTTGGTAATTACCAAAATCATTTTTTATGTTTCTGCAATGGTTAATACACCAATATGTAGAAGCGCTTTAACCCAAATGATATTTTTAATGCTAAAATATAATTATTATTGTTATCCATGAATTTTCAAATTTCCTGATTAACAAAAAAACTGAAAAAATAGTAAAGCACAGTAGTGCAATAGTATTATTTCTTGATTAATATGTCAAACTATAGTTATTTACTTGCATTCCTGAACAGAAAAATCAGTTTTAGTGGTTGAAGTTATGCTTGATTAATTTCTGACTTCTCAGAGAAGCCCAGTGAGCCCGCTCAAATTTGGGTGAATTCAGTTTGAAATTCCTCATTCCTGTTCAAAATGGTAAAATGTGGAGAGCTCACTGAAAATGAAAGAGTCCAAATTAAAGCTCTTCATGATGCTGGATGGTCTCTGAGACAAATATGACAGGTGGTCTAATAAATTTGTTAAGCACTGTATATCACAATAATGTTTAATCACTATTATTTATAGTTGTTCAGTCCTTACCAAGACCCAACAATGAGGTGAACTAATGAATAAATGATTCTTTTTTTCTCTGTTAATGCATTCTTTCTCAATACAATTAAAAATACTCCTTTTAATTACAATGAATTTTGATCTATAAAAATTGCTATTGCCTCAGATTTATTGAATATGAGAAAACAAAAGCAGACAACACCCTCAGCTGGTTGGAAAATAATAATATTGTGATATTCACAGTACTTTTAGTCACATCAATTTAAATTGCCTATATTAGTCTCAATATTTAATGGCCTTGCAAGATATTGAGACATCCCTTCACATTAAAGGGTGATTTCCCTGGATAATTTGACTCCAATCTATTCTATATAAAAAGTGTCATAAATTAAATTTGCAATGATTTGGCCCACTGACATACTGGTAGAATGTTGGCCTTTACTCAGAGACTGATGCGACTCTTGATCTGATACTTGTATTAGGGATGCATGTTATTATCGGTATAAGATCAGTGGGGTTATTCTCTGATACCAATGCTAAACTAATAGTTTTTAAAGGTGCCGATGCCTAAACAATACCTGAATTTATACTTTTGAAAAAAAAAGAGTGCTTAAAGTCAGCTGGAAAATAAAAGCTGTCAGTCATTCTGATTATCACGATTAGGAAAATGCATGCAGAGAAGAAACATTACTCCAGACAGCAAAACAAATGTCGTCCCAACCAGCAGCGAATGACGCTATATAGTCAACACTTTTCTCAACTTCAAATGGGATCAAAAGTGAAAGTACTTAAATGCTTTATTTGTAAATTTTTTAAAAACTTGAGCCACAGCTGATAATGAAGGATTTGGGAATGAGTCACGCCGTTCAATCCCCACTCATCAGCTCATACAAAAATGGCGGTTCTGACATTTTATGCAGATGTAAAGCAAACAGACATTTTTTTTTTTTGCAAATACAAGTGGGTTTACAAGGAATTGAAACTAGAACATTATCATATCAACAACAAAATCAAGAAAACAGAGTGGATCATTTCAAGTATAAAACACTAAATACTATTGTATTTGCATTTTTTTTTAACAGTTTGGTGATTATAAACAGCATTTTTTAATTTTCTTTTCAGATCTCTGAGGACCTGAATTGTAGTATTTCAAGTTGTGTGATCATTAAAGCTACATCTTTGCTGTTAGTCTTTCTTTACAATAACAAAATAACTGCTAAAGTGAATTATTTGTATGATGTGTTTATTATGACATTTTTTTACCCGAAACTAATGTGTATTGCAATTCCATGGCCTCTGTCCCATGATACCATATCATGAATTTGTGTGACATGTCCAGCCCTAGGATGACTGATTGATTCTGATGCTGTCCAATTTGAATCTAAAAGTCTTATTTGTTTAACATTAACAAATGTGTTAACCAGAAAAAGAGAATATAACCTCATATGTCTGAAATGACAGCTTGGACTGTACATTTAAATTGCATTTTTTAAATATATAAGGTTATACACAGGTTCGATACACTCCAAAAACATCTCCTTTGAAACCAATCTCTTTAAAATCTCAAGAATTCAAATGATAGTGATCTGACAATTTTGTCCTCTTTCTTTAGACTATCTTTTGAGACAAATGCTAAGTTAAAAATAACATTATCAGTCTAATAGCCCACTTTTTCTCAGTGTAATTCATCCGTTCAGGAGACCCTCTGTAGCCGAGGCGCCCACGCCTGCCCCCTCTGCCACACCCGCGACAGTACACTGTCTCAATTAGCTCATTATCATCTCCAGCATCAGCTGTTAGCCTATAGCTCCACATCGAGAAACCACAGTCTCATACACACTGACATGTCCAGGAATAGCTCCGAACAATTGTAGGAGGCTTGGCTGTGTTCAGATCTGATTCTGGAGGATTCAGTGAGCCGATAAGAAAGGCTCACCTGCTGACTCTCTGCCTACAGGGCCCTCATAAGCATGAAACAAGGATGCCCTGCTTCTGTTCGGCTTATTAAACCAGTCTGACGACCATATTGGTCGGATTAAAGCTGTGTGGCAACACCCTCTCCATCCCTCCATGACAGTTGAAGCACAAAGAGCATGCAGAGCCCCGTTTTCCACAAAGCCTGACGCCGGTCGGCTACATCCACGCTTACCATCCCTCCTCTACAATGTCATTTCATCACAACCGGCGAATGCAGCATGCACCTGTTCCGCTGTCATCACACGAACAAATAAAGCACGTACCTGTCCTGTCAGGTCCGGGTGTCAAGCCTCAGTCCGGATTCTATCATTGAGCTCGCAGGAGACTGGGAGACGGACGCCGCCACCGCCCCGGAGCGCCGTTAGCTCTGCCGCGGGAGATGCAGCCCTGCAGGCGGGGACGGCACACAGGCACGAGCCGGCAGGAATGGTTAGGGTCGGGGAAGGGCTGGAGGAGAGGAAAGAAAAGGGGCGTTTTCACCGTGGAAGCGAGGGGAACTCCTAACGTCGTGCGTGATGTGTGAGGACCGCTCTGCTTGTGGCACACAGCGCCTCTTGGAGCCACTTGCTTCACTGATTCTCAGCTCCTATTCCCAGCAGGACAGCAAAGCACAGTCAGCTGTACACAAGATGCTGTGAAGCACATTCTTCAAACATTGTTTAAAATCCCAAAAGGACACAATTATACACAATGTTATTATGCATAATGTCTTTAAGCAAAAGTGGAATAAAGTTATTTCAAGAACAGTGATTTCCAGTCTTCATTCCAGACTAGTAAACATAGCCTAACATTTTCCTGATTTTGATAATCAGTTTAGTTGCTTACCATTTGGTTTTATTTTATTTGGTTACTTTGACATTTTATCTATCATGGATCCTTAAACAAACGATTATGGCCTGAATGAGCCAAAGGTTTTAAATGAGTTATTTCTCATCTTTATTCCATGTAAAAATGTCAAAATGAAGACTTTGAAGCACATGTTGAGCTACTGCTGCACAGCTTTTGTATCCTCTCTGTGTCAGAGCGCCCTCGGATGTCATCACAGCACCTGTCAGTTCCTAACACTCCAAATGCAGTTTCCATTAAACACTTAATTCAATTCAATGCACTTAGTTTTACATAAAACTAATTGAAAGAGATATTGATCAGTGCTGACATGAGGAGAAGAACACACAGTAAAAGGTTGTTATGAAAACTGAGTTGTGTAAACTTCAATGTCTAAAGCTATTTCAGCTCAGTTTATCTCGAGAGTTGATTAAAAAAAACATTTTTAGATTTTAGTAAGTTGTGCTTGATCATCTTAAGTATTTTTTTTTTCATTTTACTAAACTGATTTGACAATCATTGTAGTGTTTTGTACCCTCAACTTTGCCTGGAAGGCACTTCCCACTCTCCAACAGCCTCCCAGTTAGGTGAAATCATAACCTCCTTTCCAATCACCAGTCACCATCATATTGAGCAAGCTTGCCACTTCTGTACTATGTCTCTTCTTCAGTTGCTTTGAAGTCAGCTAGGCTCTTTATGATAACTTCACTAGCATCCTAGAAGGCATCTTGATGCCTACCAAATAAATAAGCTTTTCTTAATTTGCAAAGGAGATTCAACTGGGTTGATTTTGTTTGCTTGTTTGTTTTAATCTATGACATTATTCAGATTTGACTTAAGGTAGCTGATATTAACAAACTTAGGCCTATGTTTAATATAGAACCTACCAAGCAAACTAGCCAGCGAAGCAGACTGGTCCAATGCATACTGGGAAATCTTCCCCGACCAGTACGTCATTCAGGTATGTTTTAACCGGACACGCCAGATGGATGTGTTTCACACATGTTTCATACATCCATCTGGGAAAGCTTCAATAAGAAACCTTCGAGAAAAGCGGAGGCTTTGAAAAAAAACCTCGGAGTGTGATTGGATGAAAGTTCTGTCTGTCACATCTCTATGGGCCAATAAGAGCAACAAAACAAGTAACGTAGGCAACCAAGATGTGCGCAGTTACTGAGGAATAACGCAAACCATGGTGACTGTAAACATGTTTGTTCACGACTTTTGTTGTTTTTGAAAAGAAAACAACTCACTGCTGTTCTTTTTTCTTCCTTTAACGAAGAAATTTCATCAATTTCTGATAAAACTGATGCTTTAGCAGCATCCATGCTTATCTCTATCACCATAATTGCACTGGCCTCTTGTTGCTGCTTGCTTACGTGGCGACTCCACCGCACCTTAAAGTACTGCCCCTGGTCGCTGATTGGTCCTGTCACTTTCTAACTGGGCCCAAACAGTTCAGACGGAAGCTTTGCAAGATGGATTTGCCAGTGAAAAACAAGGAAACGGGCGTATCTATCTGCTTTGCAAGGTTAACTACCCATTAAAGGAGACATCTTAGTTGGCCCAAATGTGTTTAGTGATATCTTCAAACGAATGGCCGAAAAGATTCTAATTCTACTCTGAGTGCAGCATCCTGAGCAGACCTACCCTGACAAAGCTCCTCACACTTGTGTATCTTTGTGAAATAAATGTTTAAATAGTTTATAATTCCTCATCTTATCAATTCAATTTGTGTGTGTGTGTGTGCGTGTGTGTGTGTGTCTGTCTGTCTCAATATGCATGCCACACTGTTGCTCAAGTTGTCCTTGGTACCTCTCAGAAGACCTCTTGAGTGAACTTCTGGTGCCATGATTTTCTATAAAATCCCAAAATGTTGCGGCAAGTCACCATTTGGGGACTTCTGCTGACTTCCATTTACCTTGGAAGTTGGAGCTGGGAATGATGTCACACCCGAGCTGAATGGGTTCTATTTGCTTTAGTAAGTGACAGAGCTGGAATACAACTGGACTTTGACGAAACAGGCCCACAAGGAAGCATATTCAGATGAGATGAAACACCTGATCAGTGTAAGCTCTGTTTAAAGCACTTCTCTGTGCTAATATAAACAAGTTAAAAAAGGACACTTGTCACACATTACTGTTAGAACCATTCACTGAGAAATCACGGTTGATTGCTGTTTTTTAGCTGTAGTCATCAGTGCTGCATCAACATGCAAACATACAGTATATGGGTCCATCTCTGTGTAGCCAGCTTCACATGGCAGGTATGCCAAGTGGTGCTGTGTTAAAGCTCCACAAAAAGTGTTTTCACTGAAACTTCAAAAATTTGAAACAGTCAATCTGGTGTGTCAGGTTACCTGTCCCTGGTCCAGCAGCTTCAACAGGCATTCCAAATAGCTGCAGTTAGCCATATACTAGGTTTTAACCTAATCTTGTTTCATGTGATTTTGACTTAACTCTACATCTCACACCAAACTTTAGTTGTAGTCTTAACCACATTGTATTGAGTGATTGTATAGTTTATTTACCCAGTACAGTCCTATTTTACGACTGTGTAGCCTGTCCTGACAAAATCGATGAAACGCCTATATGTCCCGTTTTTGAAGAACCCCTGTCCCGATTTTAGCCATAGAAATAGAGTAATACAAAAACACATCAACATGCACCATAACTGCAACTCTTTCGCTGTATTTGTCTGTATATGAGTCAATCATTGCTGTTGCCATGACAGCTGCTATTTTAACTATAAAAACATAACTAACACCCTGCATGTCAAAGCTCACTCCTGATTTGTCAGTACATGTGTCAATCTCAACTTGACCTGCCGCATAACATCAGGTAGACTAGCTGTCAGGTTACGATGGAAGTCAGTAGTCAACTGTTTTGTCTATCTTGTGTTTGATGTGTCTTTTACCTCTGTAAAGCACACTGAGGTGCTTTTATGCATGACTAAAAACTCAAAGGAAACTCTGGTTAAATATGCTCCAAGGTTGTTTTAGTTAACTAAAACTAACTAAATAACTACTACTAAAATTCAAAAATCAATTAAGTGAAACTAAATAAAAAATAAACTTTACCAAAAAAACAAAAACTAACTAAAACTGTATAGTGCGCTTACAAAACTAACTAAAATAAATAAAATGGAGACAAAATATCCTTAGTTTTAGTCTTTGACACAACCATACTGACTGGCACCAACACCCAAATCTAAGGAGTGTATAAGTGCCTGATCTGATTGGTTGAGACGTCTTATGGTGGTAGTTTTATGTCTGAAGTTGTATTCAAACATCATCATGAAATAAATAAATAAAAAGTGAAGAGTGGCCTGTTTGAATATGTTTTTAAAATGTATGATGTTCACTCAGCCCTGACATCCATCAGCAAAAAAATAAAACTAACACTTAAACTAATCAAAACTAAACTAAAATGAAGTATTTTTGCAAAATGAACACTAAACCAAACTAACAAACCAGCAGTCGAAAGTAATAAAACCTTAAACTGAAATCGAACACAGAAAGTGAAAATGAAATAAAAATAGAAACTAATGAAAACCCAAAACTATTATGACCTTATGTGCTCTGATGTCGACTCTTATGCAGTCATTACTGTTGAGATTCTTTTGAACATGTTCTTGGTATCAGAGTCCCTTTTATAATTTTGAAAACTTTAGCACCATAAGTGAAGTTTCCCACTCAGTTACATAAGTCTTGTCTGCAGGAAGCAGAGTCAATGAAGCATTGATGGTGTCCAAAATTTGATGGTGGTTCAAGCTAATTCCTGCAGCTAAACCCCTTGTAATTACTTCAGTTAGCTAACCAATGATGGAATACATGACAGAAACAAAAGTATGTGAAATTAGTAAGCAAATGTTACCAATAGAGAAAACCTGTAGTCACAGGTTTTCTCTATTGGGCTGTAACATTATGAGTTGGATTAAAATAAAATTTTAATTTTTAAAAATTTCCATAGCTTGGTAAGGTTAAAAAAATAAAATTAATCATATATAATCTTAAAGTAATTTTGAGTTGATGTAACTTATAATGAGTAAGTGCCTGCTAGTTAAAAAAAATATTTGTTTTTCAGTTACTTAAAAATGTCTAGGTAATCAGTTTCCTCTAATATTTTGAGTTCTGTTTACTTTTTGGGGTTGAAAGTGTAAGCACAGATGTGATTATGCAATATTAAGTGGAATTTATCTCACCCTGACACCCTGAACAGAAAAAGAGTTGGTTTTATGAGACAGATGAGATTTTGTGCTTGCTGCTACAAGCTTCCCAAGCCAACTTACGTGGCATGACATGCAGAGCAAGCGACTGACATATTTACTGTTATTCCATATTACTCAGAGGCATGTAAACCCACTGCATAAAGGAAAACATTCCATAGCATATTGCTCCCTGCATGGATAGCAATGTGTTCAATGGAGGGAGGCTAAGTGGGTGATGTATTGCATGGGTGAGTCATAGGAACCTTCTGTTCTAAACACCCTCTTTGGCTTTCATGCATAAGTGTTCTGTTCAAATGCAAATATGCATGCAAGAAAAATCAATGCCAGTCACGCTTTAGTGGCTCTCCTTCAGATGCACACAAACCCTGAGCAGCAGAATGACTTCACTGCCACATGGGGAAGATTTGTGAAGACTGAGCTAATATTAAACAAGATATGCCATTATACATGAACACTCAGAGGACTGAGGTTTAATAGTGAACAGAGTGAAAATATGAATAAAATTATAGGGATTATTCATCTCAGAGATTTTGAAGTGGAATAGTTTTGCAGAGATTTCTCCACATGATGGCGTCATGCACCATCATTCTCCCTCACACACAGTTATCAGTCAGCAGACTTTCATTTATTCGCACCTGAGTGAGAACTTAAGTATGACACATAAGATCAAACCATCACCAAGCTTCCATACTTGACTTATGCTGCACACATGTGCAGCCTTATCATTTTTACGGTTATTACTCTGGACACCAAGACTAAACAGAGTCATAAATCTCTCTGCTGCTTCACTAAGTACCTTACATTATTCAGGTTGCCATATGTTTTTTCCTTGAGGGTAGTCCAGACATTTAATGTTTCTTTGAGAAGGATCAGAAGCACAACTAAAGATGAAATCATGTCATCACCACATTGCTCTTACACATGATTTAAATTCAATGCATTTTTAAAGGTATTTCAACACTTTAACTCAGTAGCCAAAAGGTAAATAGCTGCATAAGTTGGTGTTACTAACCACAGAAATGCCTGCAGCACTGTTGAATGTCATTACAAGTTTTCATAAAAAGGATGTATCATTGCGTTAGTGTGAATGTGAAGGTAAAGTCAAGGCTTCTATGAGGAGTTTTCATGTGGTTATAAAGAACACAATGAAATAAACAATGAGTCCCTTATCCTTTATCGGTCCCACAAAATCAAAGACCAACAGTGACAAGACTGATTATTTCCATGTTGTAATTCCTGATGTCTCAAGCAGCTGCCAAAGTGTAGGTGTCAAATGAGGCGATGAACACGCTGGTGCCAAAGAGGCTGTTTTCCTTTTTTCAGCATTTCCACTGCATAAATTAAGAGGGAGCATTAGAATTACATGTCAGCAAAGCCATATGACATACCACTCAAGCCCCAGAGGCCAACAAAATCAACCAAAGCTGTAGCTATATTCAACATAGCAAGGTTTGATATTGCTATCTTTTTTCTGAGTTTTCTGTTTTGTTTGCTTTTTGTTTTGTTCTGTTTTGCCATTTCAGGTTTTTTCACTCTGATAGTGCTGAGTCCTGATGTTATGATGAAGCTAGAAGATTTCCAGCCTTGCATGTACGGTACCCATCCAGTGGATTGAACATGATAGAAATGCCCTACAGGCTGCCCTCTCAAAGGACAATACATGTAAAAGGGCCCTTCAGGGTGCCATCCAAGTGGACAAAATGTGTCCAAGTGCCCTCCAAGGATCCCTTCCAGTCAACACTACATGGTAAAGTGCTACCTATGGTGGCTTCCGAGTAGACAATGCATGCTAAAGTGCCCTCTTGGTGTCCCACTGGTGGACTATATTTGGCAAAGTGACCTTCAGGATGCCCTCACAGTTGGCAATACAGTTGCTCTCTAGGCTGCAATTCTAGTTGACAAAACGTAACAAAAGGCTTTCTGGGTACCCTCCCGCTCGACAAGATGTGGTGCTCTTCTTTTTGGAAAAATGTGGTAAAGTGCCCTCTTGGAATGCATCCTAAAGACCAATACATGGTAAAGTCAATCCAAGGTGTGCTCACAGTAGATAATACATGTTATTGAGCCCTCTGGGTGCCCTCCCAGTGGACAGTATGTGCCAGTGTCCCCTCCATGGTGGTATCTTAGTGGACATTACATGATAGTGCCCGTTAGGCTGCCATACCAGTGAACAGTAAAGTGCCCCCAAGGTGCCCTTTTTAAAGCACAAAACATGATGAAATGCTCTCTGGGTGGCATCCTATTGTGCATTACAAACTAATGTACCCTAAAGCGTGGAATCCTGTGGGCAATATAAGCTTAAGTTCTCTCCATAGTGCCCTCTCTGCAGACACTATGTGGGAAATTGTTTTGGGTACCCTCATAGTAAACCATAAGTCCCAAACTGCCTTCCAGGGAGCCCTTTAAGTGGGTAATATATGACAAAGAGCCCTTCAAGGTGCTCTCACAGTGGGCTTAATAAAATGGAGTACCCTCTTGGACACTCTTTTTCTTCACATTAGGTTAAGGTCAATCGAAGGTGCCCTTCTTATTGGCAAAATTTTGAGAAGTGTCCTCTAGGCTGGCATCAAAATGAACAACTCTTGTTCAAATGGACAATATGTGATAAAGTGCCTTCTAGGGTGCCCTTCCAGTGGATAACACATGACAAGGTGTCATCCAGGGTGCCTTCCCTTTTGGGAAAACATGATAAAGTCCTCCAGTGAACAAAATGTCATAAGTTACCCTCCAAGGTGCCATCCCAGAGGACAATATATGACAATGACTCGTCTTGGGTGCATCAAGTCCATTATGTAAAGGAGGTCTAAGCAGAGACACATTTATAAAATCTTATTTTACTCTGATTTTTATGATGAGGTTTTTCTTTGAATCTGTCAGTTTCTCAAAGAAAAAAAAAATTGAAATGTGCACCTTATTATGGGAAACACAATAAAACACAACATATTTATGTATTCCAGTTTAGGGTTTTTATAATGACATACTAGTTCTGTCTTTTTGTACAGTCATGTTTTCCATTGTTAAATAATTTAAGTGACCCAAATTGGGTCACAATCATTCATTCAAGAGCAGAGGTGTTAAAAGTATTCACATTCATTACTCAGGTAGAAGTATAGATACTAGGGTTTAAAAAGACTTCTGTAGAAGTTGAAGTATCAACTCAAGCTTTTTACTTAAGTAAAGGTATAAAAGTACTGGTTTCAAAACTACTTAAAGTATAAAAGTAAAAGTAATGTAAAAGGGAAAAACTTCCATTAAGAACAAAAGCTTAGGCCGCACCAAAGGGGCCAACTCCATTCGACCATTCTATTCCATTCTACCATTCCAATTCATTCCACCATATACTTTCCATTCCATCCTAGCATTCCATTCCATTGCATTCCATTCTATCATAGTGCACTACCCCACCTCCCCAAAAAACATTTTTCTAAAGGCCATAAAGACTATAATGTCATATGAAAATGTTGAAAAACTTGGGATGCACCTTTTTATGCCCATTGAAAATGAAAGCATTATAGTACAATGCAAATACATTCAAGAACCATATACAGTATGTGTACTACCAACCTCCTCGCTGGTGCTTGGTTGGGACATTTCGCTCCAGTTCTCTTGAGTCTCTGCCACAGACATCTTTGTACTAGGCTACATATATCTGCTATTTCCTCGCTGGAGTGTGATGTGATTTGTGTCATGTCCAAAGGTGCAATGGATCACGTACAAACCAATAGGGTGTCAGAATGGTATTATGTTTATACTTCAATCAAATTCACTCTATCCAGATGGCACGATTTATCTGAATAGTTTTTTGGGTTTTTTATTTGGGTTTTTTTTAACAATGCCAAGCCGGAATGAAAATAAGCTGAAATGAAATAGGAGTATTGAGGCTATTTTAAAAATGTAAGGAGGAGTGATAATTGCGTGAAAATGTAAGGAGTAGGAGTAAAAATTGGCTGAAAAATAATTACTCCAGTAAAGTATAGATACCCCAAATTTCTACTTAAGTAAGGTAACGAAGTATTTGTACTGAGTTACTTGACACCTCTGTTTAAGAGGTGGTGGTGGGTCTTAGGGCTTGACCAGTTGAGAACCACTGCCCTAAAAGATACCCTTCCAGTATACAACAGGTGCTAAAGTCCCCTCTAGGGTGCAGTCCCAGTTGGTAATAAACAGAAAAATCCTAGTGGGCAATTTCATTTCATTTTATTTTCATTTCATTTTCATTTCATTTTATTTAATTCATACACCAAGTAAACAACAGACATTGAACAAAACAACTAAGGAATGATAGGTGCATGAAAAGGACATCCCAGGTAAGCTTCCAAAAGCTTTTAAGAGGGTGTCCTTACATGAAACAGCACCAAATACGCACAATACAATACATAAAAAACGACAAAAACAGAACAACAGAATAGCCCCTTGACATTTCATCAGTCCAACACTAATTAAAAGTGTATCAAGTCCTTTCTTCAAAAGCAACAGCGTGAAGCATTTCCAAGCTCCAGAGAGAGATGGTGAACCATGATCAAGAACATGATTTTAGTCCACACTCCACTACATAAAGTAGTCTAAATATGCATGAGCAACAACAATCAAACATCAACCATTGGTAGACCAGTGGCAGTACATTTAAAATGCTGTTCAATTCAGAAACACAAATAGACAAAATGCATCTGAATACTGATCAGGAATAGCAACATCAGTAATTACACATTGCTAACAGCAGCTTCTTTAAACTCCTCTTGAAAAGTTAAAGTTCCCTCTAGGCCGCCCTCCCAGTAGACTATAAATGACAAAATACCCTCCAAAGTAAAATAAAAAGTGTCCTAAAAAGTGTCCTTCCTACCCTGAGCAAGCTCTTCAAAATACTGAATGCTAAAATGCCAGTGACAATTTTAAGGCGGTCATTCCCCAAGCTGAGGCTGATAAACCCAGCACAAGAATAGACCAGGGATTTTTACCTGATGCTACTATCCATTAACCTGACACGCCAGATCTGGGATTGTGATTGGATGAATGTTCTGTCTAAACAAGTAACGTAGGTGACCGAGATGCACGTGCACAGTTACTGAGGAATAATGCAAACGAGGCTGACTGTAAACATGTTAGTTCACAACTTTTGTTGTTTTTGAAAAGAAAACAACTCACTGCTGTTCTTTTTTCTTCCTTTAATGAAGAAATTTCATCAATTTCTGATAAAACTGACGCTTAAGCAGCATCCATGCTTATCTCTATCACCATAATTGCACTGGCCTCTTGTTGGTGCTTGCTTACGTGGCGACTCCACCGCACCTCAAAGTACTGCCCCTGGTCGCTGATTGGTCCTGTCACTTTCTGACTGGGCCCAAACAGTTCACACAGAAGCTTTGCAAGATGGATTTGCCAGTGAAAAACAAGGAAACGGGCGTATCTATCTGCTTGGCAAGGTTAACTATCCATTGAAAGAGACATCTTAGTTGGCCCAAATGTGTTTAGTGATATCTTCAAACGAATGGCCGAAAAGATTCTAATTCTACTCTGAGTGCAGCATCCTGAGCAGACCTACCCTGACAAAGCTCCTCACACTTGTGTATCTTTGTGAAATAAATGTTTAAATAGTTTATAATTCCTCGTTTTACCACTTCAGTGTGGGTGTGTGTGTGTGTGTGTGTGTGTGTGTGTGTGCGTGTGTTTGTCTGTCTGTCTCAATATGCATGCCACACTGTTGCTCCAGTTGTCCTTGCTACCTCTCAGAAGACCTCTTGAGTGAACTTCTGGTGCCATGATTTTCTATAAAATCCCAAAATGTTGCGCCAAGTCACCATTTGGGGACTTCTGCTGACTTCCATTTACCTTGGAAGTTGGAGCTGGGAATGACGTCACACCCGAGCTGAATGGGTTACATTTGCTTTAGTAAGTGACAGAGCTGGAATACAACTGGACTTTGACGAAACACGCCCACAAGGAAGCATATTCAGATGAGATGAAACACCTGATCAGTGTAAGCTCTGTTTAAAGCACTTCTCTGTGCTAATATAAACAAGTTAAAAAAGGACACTTGTCACACATTGCTGTTAGAATCATTCACTGAGAAATCACGGTTTGATTGCTGTTTTTTAGCTGTAGTCGTCGGTGCTGCATCAACATGCAAACATACAGTATATGGGTCCATCTCTGTGTAGCCAGCTTCACATGGCAGGTATGCCAAGTGGTGCTTTGTCAAAGCTCCACAAAAAGTGTTTTCACTGAAACTTCAAAAATTTGAAACAGTCAATCTGGTGTGTCAGGTTACCTGTCCCTGGTCCAGCAGCTTCAACAGGCATTCCAAATAGCTGCAGTTAGCCATATACTAGGTTTTAACCTAATCTTGTTTCATGTGATTTTGACTTAACTCTACATCTCATACCAAACTTTAGTTGTAGCCTTAACCACATTGTATTGAGTGATTGTATAGTTTATTTGCCCAGTACAGTCCTATTTTACGACTGTGTAGCCTGTCCTGACAAAATCGATGAAACACCAATATATCCCGTTTTTGAAGAACCCCTGTCCCGATTTTAGCCATAGAAATAGAGTAATACAAAAACACATCAACATGCACCATAACTGCAACTCTTTCTCTGTATTTGTCTGTATATGAGTCAATCATTGCTGTTGCCAAGACAGCCGCTATTTGACCTATAAAAACATAACTAACACCCTGCATGTCAAAGCTCACTCCTGATTTGTCAGTACATGTGTCAATCAATCTCAACTTGACCTGCCGCATAACATCGGGTAGACTAGCTGTCAGGTTACGATGGAAGTCAGTAGTCAACTGTTTTGTCTATCTTGTGTGTGATGTTTCTTTTACCTCTGTAAAGCACACTGAGGTGCTTTTATGCATGAGATGTGTTACTGAAATAAACTTGCCCTGCCTTACTAGAAAACTTAGAAGAGTATCCTGAGAACAATATTTCATAAAAATCTGGAACTCATCCAGCAGTTCTGAAGGTATACAACTCAATTTAGGTGATAAAAATGTATTTTGAATCTAAAATATTGCTTTCATAATAAATAGAATAAGTAATTCTTATTGAAAATAAACCCTATGCACCTGCCACCACTGACCCAAAAATGACGCAGTGATACCCTAAAATCCCTTCACATAGTTAAGCTAAAGCATATCAGTAAAATAAATGTCATCTTTCAGAACAGCATGCAGTTAGTGGAAATACCATGCTTTGTGTCAGAAATATGAGTGGTGTGTATAATTTATGTTTCATGAATTATGCAGGCATGCGTAAATGCCCTCCAGGCATGTGTGACTATTAAGAAACTTTGACTCATGTTGCAACTTCTTCTCTAGCCTATAGGCTATTGTGGTGATGGCAGTGCAGCGTGCATTTCTGTGTGTATTTGTCTAAGGAAAATGGAGCAAGACAAACAATCTCATGCTGGCTGCAGTTACCCCTTATTCTCATAGGTGCAACCAAAAAGCACACGTTTGTTGAGATTGCTGAACCTACTGCACGCCGCTGAAGTAGCCTTTTCTATGGCAAAGACTGAAAGTGAGTGATGCATTTGGGAATAAAAAGTATGCGTGATGGACCCACTTGTAAGAGATGAATCAAGGCATCCTTCTGTGTCAGGATATTTATGAGAACACTAACAGTGCATGTTGTAAATGGGAAATGCCCACATGGTGTGCTCTGCCTGGTTGGACCACTGCTGGCTTTCTAAATTTCATGCTTTTGATTTTAAAGTCTACAAAGACACGAACCACAGGTCTCCTTCATAACTGACAGCTTACAAGCACTAAGAGTTTCAACAAGTCATACTCAATCATGGCCAGGAGAAATGTGACAGTGATGAAGCTGCGGTCAAAGGCAAGCAGGATCAGGTGGATTTGGATAATTGGTCTCATGCTTGACTTATAATGACCTCACATCAGTAAGAACAACAATGAGACACACTGGCAGCACGTGTTTGCCCTCTTCTAAAGGTGCTTCTCATGAATCCCTCTGAGAGTTTGAGCATTAATAATAACTGTGGTATTCACTGACATCAAAACAATAAGCACTTCAGAAACTCAGAAAGCAGATTGAGATAAACCTATTCTGACACTGCACTGAAGAAAAACAAACACATCTGGTGGGAGCAGTCCCCCGGCAATTCTAAATAAATAAATTGATGGTTATCACCGAGCTTGAATAAGAATAGCGACACTTAGACAAGCTAAGCGCAGGACTTAACAGCTCTTCCTTAATCATACGTGTGCCCAGATCCTTTTCCTTGCTTCCCCCCAAAATGGTTCTTCTTCATTCTGCAGCATTTTTTTCTTTTCTCCCATCAGTAAATCACAGACTAAGAGGCTCAGTTAATTTGCTCTGTGGCAGAAACAATGTAGAAATCTATTCTAACTTTGACATTAAAGAGGTTTTTTCTTAGAATAAGATGTCAAAAATGCCTAATTATATTGCCCACAACGGATTTATAAAACCAATAAAAGGGTAACATCCAAGGGGGGGAATACTTTGTATAGACACTATAAAATTAGATAGGAAGAAGCTGATATTCAACACAGTTAAGCTTAACAATTCTGAATAAAATATCAATATACAGTTAATAAACCAGTGAAATGGTACCGTATTTAAAATCATGCAGATTTTAGTATTGAGTCTAAAGTACTTATGGGGATTCCAGCTCTTTTCAGTGATCTACCTCATTTGGCTCAGCTCAGCAAAAAGAGTCGGCTCTTTCGACTCCCAAGTGGCTCTTCATTCAGGTACCAGTTCGGCTTCATTTGACCTGCCAATTTTAGCAATGTTATAACATATGATTGATATTTGTGCAGGTATTTTACTTCAAGTGTGCTCAATCTTTAAAATTGATGAAAATATTGTGTAATTTTTCAAAATCTACTGTCTCCCCAAAACACCTTGTGGGTCAGATGAAATCTGCTCACTAGCTGGGATGTATGATATAACTGACAGAAAACATTAATGCTGCACTATCTAACATGAGTCCTTAATGCCTCGTGTGCTTGTGGTAGAGGATAAAAGATCCCAATGGCTTTCAGTACAACTAAACCCAACTCTATATGGTATGGCTCTGAAAGTATAGCCACTCAGTCAGACACAGACAGGCCCATCTGTAGGGCTGCAAGCATTCAAGGGCTGGTTGCTCAGAAGCATCCCCACAGCATGATACTGCGTCAAACGCACTTCACATTGGGGATGGTGTGTTTGTGCTGATGTGAAATGTATGGTATCTGCCAAATATAGCTTCTTGTCAGAAGGCCAAAAACCACCATTTCGGTCTCATCAGACCAAAGACCTTTTTTCAAAGTGACCAGGGAGCCTTTTGGTGAACTCTAGTTGAGATTTAATACGAGTTTCTTCAACAGTGACTTCCTCTCAACCACTCTCCCATGAGGCTTTGACTGGTGAAGAACCTGGGCAACAGTTGTTGTATGCAGAGTAGGGATGGGAACAATTAATCGATGATCAATTGATTGGTTGTTAAGAATTTGGTTGATCACAGGGAATTTAGTTGATTTGATGTTGGTATCTAATAAAGAGACTAAACACATCTTATTCTGCACTGCACAACAATATCTACCATTATGACATTGTGAGTGGGTTTTGTTTTTGGTTGTTTGTTTTTGTTTTTGTTTTTTTTTTTGTTTTTTTTTAATGAGGCCCGCTCTCGGTTATATGATGGGCTATTGACTTTGGATTCCTTCTAACTTTATTTTGTGGAAAAAAATGGCAGCCAACTAAGGCTATTGTTTTTTCTTTTTTTTTTTTTTTTTGTGGTTGTTTTAGGGTTTGAATAGTTTTTGAGATGCTTGAATATTTTTTTGCGCATCCCTGGAATAGATAATACAATAGACCACGCCTTGTTTATGTTTAAGACCCCTAGGCTTTCGAAGGGTGAAAATAAATAAATCAAAATCATTGAAAAACAAACTCATTAGCTACCTGTTTTTGTATGTATAGGGAAATATTTTATGTGTATATATATATATATATATATATATGCCCATGTATGTATGTTTTTTATACATACATAATGATTAATCAATTAATTGATTGTTAACATTATAGATGCTCGAGTTGGCAGGTTTCTTCCAAACGCCCATCTCTAATGTAGAGTCTCTCCCATCTCAGCTGCTAAAGCTTGTAACTCCTTCAGAGTAGTTGTCTTGGTGGCCTCTCTCACTGGTCTCCTGCTGGTCTCCTTGTAGCACATGTGTAAATCTGCCCAGATTAGGACGTCTTCACTAATCTGGGCAGAATTACACATGTGCTACAATTCTTCCATTCCTTGATGATGAATTCAACTGATCTCTGATGTTCAGTGCCTTGAAAATATTTTTGGTATCCATCCCCTGAATTATACTTCTAAATAATCTTTTACTGAGTTGCTTGGAGTGTTCTTTTGTCTTCATGGTGTAATAGTAGCCAGGGATACTGATTAACCAGTGAATGGACCTTCCAGACTCAGGTGTCTATACTACACTCACTTGAGACACATTCACTGTACTCGGGTGATCCTCGTAACACTGAGAGAGGGAGTCTAGCACCAGTTGGCTGGACCTGTAATATTTATGTAGTCACTTATTTTCCATGACATATTTTTGTTGAAATGACATTACTTGTAGACATCTGTTTTCACTTTGATATTAAAAAGTTGTTTTGTTTTATTTTTGGTTAAAAAAAGCCAAATCATACTGACCTCGACCGATCCATAAAATCAATAAAAGGGTAAAACATCCAAGGGGTTGAATGCCTTTATATGTACTGTATTTGGTTGGTTTAATTCTCTGTTTATTGTCCCTGACAGAGTGGAGATATTCTGCCATCTTGTATTCTCTGTTAAGGGTAACAGTTTTGCTGGCTTGGGGATTTAGTTTGATTTTTCCAGTGTTCCATATACAGTTATTCTAATCTGTTAATTTGTTTTTTCTTTGATCTCATTGCTGGTGGAATTCTGGCTGGCCAGCTTCATGACTGAGTACACTCTATTCTCTGGCCTGTACATTATTGGTATATTATTGTGTCATATTGTATTATCATTGTATATCCTATTGTATATTGTATCCTATCCTGTCTTAATGTATGTATCAAATTTTTTTTATAACATATCATGTCATATCACTGTTGTTTTTTATTGTATTCCTATCTTAGCCTAATCTTAATGAATCATACCTTATCATACTGTAATGTATTCTATTGTATCCAATTGTTTTTTTATGGTTTCTTACTGTATTGTACCATTTCATTTTGTATTTTATCATATCATAATGTTATTATGTATCCTTTCCTATCCTAGTGTTTCTTAAATAACAGCATTGTTTATTTTATATAATTTTATATTATATTAAATCATAACGTATTCTACTAGGATGTATCCTATCCTGTCTATAAGCTATATTGAATCTTCCTGGATCATGTCATATTATATCTGATTTTTTATGCCATCATAATATATGATATCCTAATTTACAGAAACATACTGTATCATATCCTATCAATTACCATTTTGTCTTATTCAGTTGTATCATATCTTTTTGTATCCTATCTGATTCTCTTCTAACCCGACCTATCATGTCTGTTTTGAATGTAATATCGTGGTATCATGGACTCTCACTGATTCCTGGTTCAGTCCACATTAAAGATGCATATACACATACAGTGGCATTTATTATCATTCACACAGCTGACTCCTCCCTTACATAATCCAAGGCTTGGTTTGACAGCACTTCTCTGTCTCCTCCATTGTAAGAAATTAAAGCCAAAATACGTCTGTTGAGGTATTGCAGGGATGGCATAATTAGGAGTTATGACATGGGCAGAAGAGAGCTGACTAGCTGTACTGCCAACCATACACGTTTAACTGACCAATAAAGATCCATCTGGTCGATATGGTCCACACAGTAAAACAGATTTCTGTGTTGATTCAGAACAGACCACACAGTTATGGAAAGTATTATGACTTTTTGTCAGTTTTTGTAACATTTTCCCTCATTTCTCCTTCTCTACTCTGCTGCTCAGGAGGAGAATGCTGCGGGGAGCCGCATTTGTCAGCAAAGCTATGAATTATGTCACATCTGGTCCTTTTTATATAAAATCACTGATTAAAACAAAACTACCAAAAAAGATGAACACATGTCAGTATCAAAATAACTTAAAACAGAATACCAATAACTATCACAATGGATCCAGATTTGACAAAACAGTTTTTTTTTCTGTACAGTTTAACCCATGCTTCATCTGTTGATATAAAGGAGGCAAGGTTTATGTCCTTTCTGGGCTCAGTCAACGGGGGTGCTTTAAATTTTTTGGCTTCACTCCCAGGTGGCTGTTCCTCCTTCCATCTGAATAAATATTCCATGGTCATAAATCAACAATTTTGCAGTGAACTATGGGTCCCATAAGAAAGTCTGAGTTCACAGAATAGCACACTATGGGTTAAAATACCTGCATCTGCACTTGAGGATTAGACAGTGGAATGGCTTTAAAGTGTTAAGTACAAAGACATCATCATAAAAGTGTGGAAATGGGTTTTGTACTGATAAAAGCAGGTGAGCAGGTGCACAGGTGGGGCCAAGTGATGGGAGTTTTCCCAGAAAATAACTGATATTAAACTGATATTTTTGCATATCACTGCCTTAAATCACAAGTTGAAAGCACACCATGTCCACTAAAGCCATAGATAAATGCAATCAATTGTTCTGTCTTGAACAGTTTAAGCAAAGACAGTTTTAACAAGGGTTAAATATATTTTCTTTTTAATATACAATAATGCTGTTTAAGTGTTCTGTTTGTCCCTTAGTGCTTGGTTAATTATGTAAAAGAACCAGTTGGATTAAAATGTTTTTTCAATACTTTTTGCATCAGTTTGCAACCCACGCTGGCTTCAGACCATTCATCTCTGACAGTCACTCTCACAGACCAATCATCTGAGATGCCATCAGTGGCGACTGGTCAGTAGGGGGCGCTAGGGCGCCACCCCCCCCATGACTCTCCATAAAGAGAGGACAGATCTTAAGTTCATTGAATAATTTTATAAACATTTGCTTTACATACCAAAAAGTTTATATGAATATAGATAAACTCTATCACGCACTGTATAAAGATGATTAAGAGATTTAAATGGATAATGTTCAATAAATCAGTAGATCACAAACTGTCTAAGCGTTTGCCTTTACTTCCTGTTCACTCATTTCCTCCCTGGGGCGCAGGGCTCCTGTGCCCAGAGCCTTCCATAGGCGTTCGTTATAAAGCTGCACATGCGCATTCGCTCCTCTTTAATACAAGACATAGGAGCTTTGTGGGTGATTCATGACTGTGCACCTGTAGGGATTACCACTAACCACTCGCCAGACGCCAACAGGTGGCAGCAGAGAGATATGCTGGCTGTACATCTCTGGCTTTCTGCCAGAAATTGCACCTGCGTTCGTTGTTAAGCCCATCAAGGGATGCTAGGAAGACGGTTAGCAAAATGCAATAAGAAAACTCAGTTGAGTGTTTAAGAATAAGGCGTTTTGAGAGGAGAAACTTAGAATTAAACAGTTTGGACCTGACTGGCCAGATATCAAAATGAAGCTACAAAACTGTCACTAATATTAAGAAACAAATCAATCAATAAATAATAGTGTTGTGGGTTGAAGTATTTTTGCTGCATTCAGTTCTGGTATATAGGCCTATATATTTTTTTACTTAACCTATCACTATTGAAGCAGTCACTACTTGCACCTTATGCCTTTCGCACATTTTTCTATTTAAAATAAACATTCAATCAGCTCTTTAGCATAATTTTGTCATGTATTGCGTTGATAATGTGTGATTAGTTAAAATTTAAGTTGTCTGTAATAAGAGTTAGCTACTTGTGGCTGCTGATGACCCTTATTATAGCATCCTATTTTAATAGTTGTTCACCAACCAAACAAATGCAGATGTAAAAACGGCAAATTAATATAACTTAACTCTCAGTGTAGTAGCATCTTTTTATGTACCTTCCATACATATCAAATTGGGATTTTGTCGTAGCCCCCCAGAAGAAAAATGCACCAGCGGCCACTGGATGCCATTATCTCATAACGAAAATATATTGTGGCAAGCTGTGGTCAAGAATGGCTCTAGACAAGCTGAATACGTTTTACAAGCCCTCATGCACTGAACATGAACAGCTTTCATTTATTTTTTAATACACGTTTACACACATATACAAGCAAGGTAGTCCGCACCTCCATCCCCCTCACTCATGGTGCAACACTCAAAAGAACACCCTCCCCCAAAAACATAACCAATAACCAAAGCATGCACAACTACAACCACACAATCAAACATGAGCGTTATAGAACATCAGAATAGCGAACTCCCCTGTACCAACCATCCCAGCAGTCCCTGCTCCAGGCAATTACTTCCTGGATCGCCACAATAGTTTCTAAAACTTTAGAAACAAAATCAGGATAAAGTTCCATTTAGGGTTAGGGTTAAGGAAAGGGTAAGAATACCAGAGGCTAAAAGTCAAAAACTTGAGATGCAAAACCTGATTCAAAAGGGTTAAATGAAGCCAGGTAGAGGGTTGGCTTAGAGTTAAAAAAAAGCTTGTTCTCCATGAAACCATTCAGACATAGCTCATGTAGCTACAGAGCTAATATAGCTAAAACTAAGCTCATAAAGCAGCTACGTTAGCTGTGTATCTATGTTAACTGTATTGCTAATGCTAATTTACCTATAGATAACAGAGCTTTGTACCCAACATACCTAAAGCTAAGCTCAAAAGGCAGCCATGTAGGCTATATAGGAACCTCTTCTGCGTAGCTATATCAGCTTTAGTTACAGTTGAAAAAGCTACCATTGCTTACGTAGCTGTAAGCTGTGTAAGCTTTGTAGCTAATATACTTAAAGCTAAGCTCATAAAGCAGCTACATTAGCTACATATCTACATTATCTCTGTTATTAAAGCTAACTTAGCTATAGATAACAGAGCTTCGTATCTAACATACCTAAAGCTAAGCTCACAAGGCAGCCATGTAAGCTACATAGGTATGCTCTCTATGGAGCTACTTTAGCTTTAGCTACATTTAAAAAATCCCACATTGCTTACATAGCTGTTAGCTGTTAGCTGTTAGCTGTGTAAGCTTCGTAGCTAATATACCCAAAGCTAAATGCACAAAGCTGTTATGAAAGCTATCTATATTCTCTGCATTGCTAAAGCTAACTTAGCTATAGATAACAGAGCTTTGTAGCTAACGTACCTCAAGTTAAGTTTACAAAGCAGCTATATAAGCTGCATAGGTATGTTAGATATATTGCTATATAAGTTTAAGCTATGTTTGAAAATAAAATATGTTTCCTATGTATTTGTTTTATGGATGAAAAGTTTTTTATCTGTGATGATTGCACTGTGGTGATGTCGAAAAAAAAAACTAAAACCTGAAATACTTTGTACAAATTACAGCATTTTCTTTTTACAGGGCAGCTTAGAAAAACAGTCTGTGGCTGTCAGCAATGTACAGTCTGAAGCCAGACCCCTTTGCCAATTTACTGGGTGTAAAGGCTATGCAAAGGTAATTAATTGTTCACTTACGGTCACCAGAAAAATTATGTGAACCCTTTGAGATTTCTTGGATTTCTGCATAAATTGGTCATCAAATCTGCTCCGATCTTCATCTAATTCACAACAATAGACAAACACAGTCTGCTTAAACTAATACTGCATAAACAATTATATGTTTTCATGTTTTTATTGAACAAAACATGTAAACATTCACAGTGCAGGGTGGAAAAAGTATGTGAACCCCTAGGCTAATGACTGGTTGTCCCTCCGTTGGCAGCAGTAACCTCAACCAAACTTTTCCTGTAGTTGCAGATCAGACCTGCACAACGATCAGGAGGAATTTTGGACCATTCCTCTTTACAAAACTGTTTCAGTTCAGCAATATTATTTGGATGTCTGGTGTACATCGCTCTCTTGAGGTCATGCCACAGCATCTCAATTGAGTTGAGGTCAGGACTCTGACTGGGCCACTCCAGAAGGCGTATTTTCTTCTGTTGAAACCATTCTGTTGTTGATTTACTTCTATGCTTTGGGTTGTTGTCCTGTTGCATCACCCATCCTCTGTTGAGCTTCAGTTGGTGAACAGATGGTCTTAAGTTTTCCTGTAAAATTTACTGATAAAATTGGGAATTAATTTTTCCATCAATGGCAGCAATCCGTCCAGGCCCTGAGGCAGCGAAGCAGCCCCAAACCATGATGGTCCCTCCACCATATTTCACAGTTGGGATGAGGTTTTGATGTTGGTGTGCTGTGCCTTTTTTTCTCCACACATAGCGTTGTGTGTTCCTTCCAAACAACTAAATTTTGGTTTCATCTATGGACAGAATATTTTGCCAGTAGTGCTGTGGAACATCCACGTGCTCTTTTGTAGTTTCAAATGTGCAGCATTGTGTTTTTTGGACAGCAGTAGCTTCCTCCGTGGTGTCCTCCCATGAACTCCATTCTTGTTTAATGTTTTACTTATTGTAGATTTGTCAACACAAATGTTCGCATGTGCCAGAGACTCCTGCAAGTCTTTAGCTTACACTCTAGGATTCTTCTTCACCTCATTAAGCATTCTGCGCTGTGCTCTTGCAGTCATCTTTACAGGATGACCACGCCTAGGGAGAGTAGCAACAGTGCTGAACCTTCTACATTTGTAGACAGTCTGTCTTACTGTGGACACATGAACATCAAGGCTTTTAGAGATACTTTTGTAACCCTTTCCAGCTTCATGCAAGTCAACAATTCTTGATTGTAGGTCTTCTGAGAGCTCTTTTGTGCTAGGCATGGTTCACATCAGGCAATGCTTCTTGAGAACAGCAAACTCAAAACTGGTGTGTGTTTTTTATAGGGCAGGACAACTTTAACCAACACATCCAATCTCATCACATTGATTGGACTCCAGGTTGGCTGACTCCTGGCTCCAAATAGCTCTTAGAGAAGTCATTAGCCTAGGGGTTCACATACTTTTTCCACCCTGCACTGTGAATGTTTACATGTTTTGTTCAATAAAAACATAAAAACATATAATTTTTTGTGCAGTATTAGTTTAAGCAGACTGTGTTTGTCTATTGTTGTGAATTAGATGAAGATCGGAGCAGATTTGATGACCAATTTATGCAGAAATCAAAGAAATCTCAAAGGGTTCACATACTATTTCTAGTGACTGTATTTATTAATTGAATAATTTATTTATTCATTATTTTTACTTTCATTTATTTATTATTTTTGTCATTTAACAAACAGTAGTTACTGCTGTCATCTTACTGAGGAAGGTTCTTACTTCCAACTTGCCTTTCAGTGTAGGTTAACGCATTACCTTACTGACAAATGTTTTCCTTTGTCTGTGTTGTTTTTTTTTCTATGTATTCCAAGTTTTTTATTTATTGCCTTCTCTAAATCACATTTGGGAGTGATCAATATTTATCTGTCTCCATGAGTCAGACCTGCAACTCGCTGGTAATATGTGGGTGGTAACCTCGCCTTTCGCTGGTTGGAAGTAGCTTCTCAGATCACAGCCAAAGACGTTCTGTGTTGTTTTCTTTGTTTCCACTGTTTTTCTCAAACCAGACAAGATAATTGCCTCTTATTGATTTATCCCTTTGCTCTTCATTCTCCCGAGGGGTTGGTGTTGGAGAAGATATTCTGTCAGAACTCACTCATCTGAGAAAAAACAAATATTTATGGAAAAAAAAATATTATCAGAAGCAAGAAGCAAAATGTTTATATGGATAAACTACCCAAACAGCAAAGGTTTAAAGCTAAAAATTTAGGATTTTTTTTATTATTATTACTAATGCAGCTCCAAAACTTCTGATTACAGATTTTGTTCCCTTCAGTCCTCACATGGATTTGGAAAGAGAAAAAAAATCAAATAAATAACTAAATCTCCCATTGAAAACTTTCAAAGGGGGAAAAAAGGAAGAAAACTCAAATGGATCATCTCCCAGGAAGGAGAAGTACATATTAGATACTTTTATTGAATCAATCTTATCTTTTTCTCTGGTGTCATGGTTTGGCTATACATCTTTCAAAAGATAGAAATTCCACTCTCCAGATATTTAAGCGGTCTAGTCGGTTGATGGATGAGACACAGCTTTACCCAGTGCCCCTGTGTAATAGACAGTTATAGACACCCACATTTTGCACATTGAGTTTAGTGGGTTTTTTAGAGGATTTTATTCCCAAGGTGAAAAACAAAGCACTGTGTCTGCCTCTAACGCTTAACCCAATGAGTGGTATCTGCATTTTCAGACACATCTAGTTCCTTTTTCTGGTCCTAAACGTGCTTTTACCCTGCCTTAGCCCAAGAGTTTATCTATACAAGCATGAATATGGCTTGTAATGACAGATTTCTTCCCCTTATATGCCCTGATTGTCGGAACCTGGAGCTTTTCATGAATATACAGGACTTAAAGTAGTTTAAGGTATGTAAGGCACGATAGTTTCACTGCTAGGCCTGGCATCCCATGACCCGGGGCTGGAGGGGATGTTGACACACTTACATGTTTAGCTTGGCAGCCAAGGTCAAGCTCAATGGACTGTCTTTCCAGATGTTTACTTCTTGGTGATTTTAACATTCACATGAAGGATGTTTCTGATAAGTTTGCTTCTGATTTTATAAATATAACTGAATCATTTAATTTTACTCAGCATGTAATGGGTCCTACTTATGTCAGAGGGCATACACTAGACCTTGTCTTTACATTTGGCTTAAAAGTTGATTCTGTGGTTTCTGTGCTAAAAGAGGGCAAAGAGAAATCCGTGTGGAGCAGACACCGCTCTGCCCCCATTTTCTCTGTGTCTTGCAACACAGTGAAGGTGGTGAATAAGGAAAGTAATTGAAATATGAGTTTAACAATGATTTATTTTACAAGTTTGTCTGAAATGTCTGAAATTGTGAAATGTTTTTGGCGAATAGACTCCATTGTGATGTCTTTATGAATTTGAGGGGGGTAGTGAGGTGGACAGCCTGGTAGGAAACCCCCCTATGGAGTCTAGACACTGGTGGTGGTAATGGAAGGAGAAGGATAAGACAAGTGAGAGACCTCTGAGATGCAGATCTCTGAGGAGCTTAACCAAGACACTGATGAGATGTTTGGAAGTAGCGATAGAGGGATGCAGGATACACAAAGGAGCTTGACCTGGACACTGATGAGATGTAATGGAGGTGGCTGGGGAGGAGGAGGGTTGCAGCAGTCGCACTGAAACAACAGACTGAAAGAGAACAGATTTTAAATATGACAGCTGCAAGATGATTGTATTGAGAGAGGTTGTGGCTGAAAGGGATTGGCTCAGAGCTTGAATGAGTAGATACCAGTATACCAGCTGATTACCAGAGCAGGAACTGGTGTGGAAAAAGTGTGACAGGTGAGTGAGTGATTACTAATGAATGAAAGTATGGATGATAATGGAACAGTTTTTCTGCTTGAACTTATGCTAAGCCTCTTATGCATTGCTTTATGCTTGATACCAATCTGTAGGCTGTAATACCAACCAACCAATAGGTGCTACTAAAGAAACTGTATCCTAATTTTGTATGGTATATTCAAAGAAAAAAAAGCAGTGTTGACAAGTTGTGTGAGGGGAACAAGGCTTAAGTATGGGAATAAATCACTTATTAAAAACAAAAAGCAGTTGACCTTACCAGCCACCGTTTGTAATAGCAAGATATTGATGGTTGCTCCTCCACTGCAAAAATACATTCAAGTTTACATTTTACTTTTTTTTAATCTCATTTTATTTTGGCACAGTGAATTCAATATCCATTAGCCTCATTGGGAAGAAAGTTGAGGTTTTTTGTATGTTTATCAGTGCTGGCATGTTGGTTTAGATCTGCATGACTAGCATTTACTTCACACTAACAAATCTGCACAGTGCATTTGACTTATCTTTTAGCACTCTCTCTTTCTCCCACACTTTAATGTACCCTTTCCTGTATTTCACTCATTTACTCTTAGGCGAGTAAATGTTAGCTAAAGACAGTCCATAAATCTAGCAATTTTCTACTCACTTGCCGTCTGATACCTGTGTGCTTGTGTGTGGTAGGGCTAAAGGGGGTAAGGAAGGGGTGGGGGTTACTGGGGAGAGGGGCTGTGTGGACAGATCCTGGTTAAGGATAAACTGTCATGCTTTGCTTTATTGCAGAGAGCTGGTAGAGAAATAGTGGAGGTTCATACAGGGAGCAAGGAAAGCCCAAATAAGCAACTACACTTGAGAAACAAGCCCAAAAAAACCCACAACCCACAAATGAGAATATTTGTGAGCAAAGTGGACTTGGCAAAACTGGTTGGCTGTAAAAGACTGAGTAAAAATCACAGTGGTCATACATTGCAGCTCTAAAAAAAACAGATTACAACTCAAAATAACAGGCATTTCTGCAAGAGCAATCCTGTAATTATGTTTGGGTATCTGAAGGGAGTTCTGAATTGTATGATCGCTTGATTTCCAGCTTCTTCCACTGAACAAATACAAACAAACATTTTCACTGGAGATAATGGGACTGGCCCAAACCCTTAAAAATAGCCCCATACCATTATCTCTCCTCCACCAAACTTCACAGTTGGCACAATGCAGTCAGGCAGGTCTGCCAAACCCACACTCACCTATCTGACTGCCAAACAGAGAAGCTTGATTCGTCATTCCACTGAACACGTGTCCACTGCTCCATAGTCCAGTGTTGGAGTGCTTTGCACCGCTCTGTCTAATACTGGGCATTGGACTTGATGGTGTGAGGCTTGCATGCAGCTGCTTTGCCATGGAAACCAATATCAAGAAGCTCTGGCTGCACAATTTTGGTGCTTATATTGATTCCAGTGGAAGTTTGTAACTCTTCATTTATGAAATCAACAGAGCATTGGCAGCTTTTACATTTTGCATTAAAAATATTTGCAAATGGAGACTGCATAGCTAGGTGCTTGATTTTATACATCTGTGTCAGGAATAAACAGGTGTGGCCAAATACTTTTGTCCATGTAATGAATTTTGATTATTTTATATTGATAATCAAAGGTCCTGTTTTAAATTTTGTACAGGGTTAAAGCCAGACAAAATTATTCATAATTGTCAAGGAGATAAGTTTGGTTTCTTTAATATCAGAAAACACTGTTTACAAAGGTACAGGACAAAATCACCCATCCATATTCTTTCGCTTGTCAGGGGCCGGGCTGCAGTGGTAGCAGGTTGGGCATGTCAACCTTGACATCATTCTCCCCAGTGACACTTTTCAACTCCTTTTGGGGGATCCCAAGGTGTTCCAAGACCAGACAGGATATATAATCCCCCCAGCACATCCCGGGTCTTCCTTGAGGTCTCCTCCCAGCTCCAAATGCCTGGAAGGCCTCAAAAAGTTGGCACCCAGAGGCATCCTTATCAGATACCTGAACCACTTCAACTGGCTCCTTTCGATGCCAAAGAGCAGTTCTATACTCTTAGTTCCCTCCGGATGTCTGAACTCCTCACCCTATCTCTAAGGCTGAGCCCAGCCACCCTCCAGGGAAAAATCATTTTGACTGCTTGTATCCGTTATATTATTCTTTGGTTATTACCCAGAGTTCATGACCATAGGTGAGGGCTGGGAGTTAAACTGACTGGTGAATCAAAAGCTTTGCCTTTCAGCTCAGTTCCCCAATGTATCATAATACCTGTTATAATACCTGCAGTACTGCTGATGCTGCCTGTCAATCTCAAGCTGCTTTTTACCCCCACTCATGAACAAGACCCAAAGATACTTGAACTCCTGCATCTGAGGCAGAGACTCACTCCCCACCCGGAGGGAGCAATCCACTGTTTTCTGGCGGAGAATCATGATGAAATCAGCAAAGATATAAGACACAACACTTTGTCCGTTGGGTGCCAAAACCATCACAAACCAAAAGTTCCTCAGAGGTTTTTAAAACATTTGATATATGTCTCTTTCCTTCGATTTTTCTTTGAGTAATGTGGCATAACTGAACTCTTTATGGACCTGAACATAACAGACAAAACATATAAGAGTTGAGCTATGATAGCCAGCATTGTGTTTTTCCTGAATGCAATTGTCTTTTGAGCTGTCAGCATTTGAGTCGCTGTACCTTTCACCATCCCTATGCAACACAGCTGTACACACTATGATCCCCGGATGTTTCTCTGTGTAAAGCTGAGCCAAACGTATGTAAATGCTCATTCTATAAACAGGTCTCCAAACACTCTTTCCTTCTGCTATTCATGATATTGCTATTTTCTATTGAGATGAAAAAGAATAAATGGGTTTAAGATGATAAAAATACATCAGTAACAACCTAGAGCAAATGCACTGCAGAGGGTGGGATGTTCCCAAAAGAATATAGGAGGATTTCAACCCCCTATGTCTCTATTCTGGGACACAACAGAATGAACTGTGGATAATCTGTCTTAAACTTTACAACCTGATTAGAAGTGTTTTCACATGTTCCTTAGTGCAAAGCTTGCCCTTATTCTCATTATTTTCACACCAATCCCCGTAAAAGCCAACAGGCTGCTTGACCACTTGACAAGGAAAACCTTTTTATCCAGAACACCAGGCTCACGTATGTATTAAGGAATAGTGCTATTCTCTCAGCATGGGCATATGGAGTGTTTAAAGTTTCAAAGAGAAAGTGTTGCTGACAGTTCTAAGAATTGAGGCTCTTTTAGTTTTTTTTCCAATTGCTAACACACTAAAATGAAAAAATGAGAATCAAAACAAAACATGTCCCAGTTTTCATGCTACTACAGTAGTGTGCATAACACTGTAAGCTCAGCAAATATCAGACAAACATAAAATACTGTATCCAGCACAGGTTACTATTACAGTAAAAACACAGAACATCTGGAAAAAAATGAAAATACAGTACAGAAAATACTAGACATTATCTCTACACCTAGCTGGATCTGGCCAGAGAATTTCACCATCACAGGCGATATCCTCATTGGCAAGACAACATGGGAAGAACCATCTTGAATGTCGACTCCATCCTTGCACAGCTGTGGCGTCGATTTGGTCACAGGCCTCCTCCATGGCCTGAATGAGGGGTACCTGAGCCTGGGGCCAGAGAACGTAAAGCCTCCGATACCATGCCGAGAAGAACTCTTCGGTTGGTTTTAGATTTTTTTGATGAATTTGGTCCTCTTCTTCTTTGAGCATGTTCTCTTCTTGCTTCAGGTCTTCTTTTTCCTCCTTCTCCTCCGTGGATTCCCCCTCTCACCCTCACTTTTCTTCTTCTTACTCTTTCCATTTTGGTTGAAGACAGGTGAACTCACCTGCTGCATTTTTATAGTGCTTAAACCTGATTGATGTGTCTACAATTACAGTTTTTTCCAATTGCTTACACACTAAAATGACATGCATAGCACAATTATTTAAAGTGATACACACAGAGCAAAACCTCTTCTCAAGTCTCCAAACTCTAAACACATTTTCTGCTTTAGACACATTTTGCAATTCAAAATGGCATTTATTAAATGCTCTGAACACAGTTCTCTGCATATGACACAACAATCTGACATAAAGTCACGTTTACCATTTCTAAACACTGCCATTCAAAATGACACCACATGAGCTAATTGGCCACTAATATGAACCAACTGGCCAAACACCTCAATGGTTAATTGTTACCCCTTCAATCAGGAAGTAAGCACTATAAAAAGAAGGAGGGTGAGAATGGGGGTGGGGGGTGGGGGGGTAGAGGTGGTAGAGGAGTTTATGGGAGAAGACAGTAACTTTCAAATGAAATCCGAGCAACCTTAGTTGATCATGTCATCAACCATGGGCTGACAATGCGAGAGGCTGGACAGAGAGTGCAGCCCAACTTGAGCCATCTTACGGTCGTCTCTGTCATCTGGACATTTAGACTGACGTACAGGTATGTAACCAAATTTCTTTCACACTATGTAGTGCACCCCATGTCATAGTGTATCAGTTGGGTGACACCTGTTTACTTCATGAATGGCTGATGTCATACATTACAGTAACTGCACAAGTTTCCTGTACAATTTACCCTACTGTGGGGAAAATATCTTTAGGCTGCATTGTCCAAGCCCTATATATATATATATTTTTTTTTTATTTATTTATTTATTTATTTTTTTTTTTTTCTAAATGACTGAGAGACGCAACCATGGTGGAGGAAGCTGCCATTGTAAACTTGGTTTTGGAAAATAATGAAATCAGATTAAGAGAAATTCAAAGCCACATCATCCAAGACAACACCATATTCAACAACATTCAATGAGTCAGTCTGTCCACATTGGCTCGCATTCTCCAGCGAAACCAAACCAGAATGAAACATTTTTATAAGATGCCTTTTGAGAGAAAAACTCGCAAAGAAACAAAGAGCTCAGACAGGCATATGTGGATGTAAGTACAATATTGACTGCAGTAAACTACACGCAACATTGTTTCCCAGTGTACTGGATAACACCATATTGACTGATTTTTGTTCTTTGTTTTCAGGGAGTACTGGAAATGGATGCTCATGCAATCCCACATGAGTTCATCTTTATAGATGAGGCTGGGTTCAACCTAGCAATAACTAGAAGAAGGGGAAGAAACATTGTTGGCCACAGAGCCATTACAGATGTTCCTGGCCAACGTGGTGGGAACATCACAATGTGCGCTGCCATCTCCAAAACACATGGTGTCCTCCACCATCATGCCAACCTTGGACCATGCAACACAGCCCATATTCTCACATTTCTGGACAGACTCCACGATATTCTCATACCACCAGGGCGTATGAATGATGCAGACCATCAAAGAAACCGGCATGTCGTAGTACAGGACAACATGAGCTTTCATCGTACAGCCCTTGTCCAAAACTGGTTTGCTGACCACCCATCATTTCTTGTTCAATACCTCCCATCATACTCACCATTTCTGAACCCCATAGAAGAGTTCTTTTCGGCATGGCAGTGGAAGGCATACGACCGGCAGCCCTTGTGGGCATGCCTCTTGTGCAGGCTATGGAAGAGGCATGTGATGGCATTGATGTGTGTGCGATTCAGGGCTGGATAAGGCACTCAAGGCGCTTCTTCCCTTGATGTCTGGCAAGGGAAGATACTGCCTGTGATGTGGACAAGGCGCTGTGGCCAGACCCAGCTGTGCGGCAAGATGCTGCCTAATTATTTTTCTTGCCTCTTTTTTAATATATATTTTTTTTTTCATTAATTTTCTTTTTCAGTTGACCATTTTTGTGAGCATATTTTGTTTACGCATATGTAAATATATCTGATGTATCTGCTGTGCATGTGTTGCACTGACTTGTTTGGTAAAAAATAAAAAATAAATGTTTCAACAGCGTGTGTGTATCTGCAAATACTGTATTTCTGTGCATCTGAACAATCTGAAGAATTTTCTACAATTTGAACTATTTTAGTATTATGGCAAAGCATACTAAAGATTAGAGTGCTTTTCATTATGCCCAACAGTGTGTAGTTGGTTAGACAAAAATCTGGTAATATGAATGAAATGTGTGCCATTTGGTGCAAAAGTTTGATTTGATAATGCTATATGTGGTTTTGGTTGCAGTGCTTCATTTTGCAGGATATATGAGGTATTTTGCTGTTTGGGTGTGGGGTTTTGTGAATTAAGTATTTTGATAAAACCAGCCTAGTTTGCAAAATTGTGTTTTAGCAATTGGAAAAAAAACTGTAAATGCAGTTTATGTTCTGGAGAATCACTGTGTCTGAGTTAATGACCACAATGACCTACAGCTTTCAGATCTTATGTTTAGATGAATTGTGCCTCATCGTTATTAAAATGGTTTATATCTAGTGGAGTCTGAGTCAGTGCTGACAGCAACTCTACATATTGGAAGCAGCAACCATATGATACAATTTAAGCACATTTATTGAAGACGTGTACAACTTTTATTCAGAGCATTCATTTATATTTGAGTCTTTATGGTGTGCAACTTTATACTTACACTGCGCTAAATAAAAGAAATACACAGTTCATACAGAAAGGATTTAGACTCCCCTCTGCTTTTTCAATTTCGTTTTGGAAAACATTTCATGAAACACAAAAAACATTCCATTAAACATGGAAACATTTCACTAAACACAAAAAACGTTTCATGAAAACAATTCATAAAAACAGAAAAACATTCATAAAACACAAAAACACACTTCACAAAACACAAAAAACATTTCATTGTAAAATATCGCTAAGGTTAACACACAATGCATTGATGAAGCAGTGTCTTTGCCTAGAAATAATGGTCACATGGATCCAGACAGTTTGGTAAACTGTCTGTACATTTGATAAACAGAAAACGGCATGACACAGAAGGTCACACATGCTTACTTAACATAAACGTAGTATTTTGTCACATATAGTCATATTTATACTAATGGAGTTCATTTTAATTTTAACTTAAGTTCGGGAGCAAGGCCACACCAAAACCACACCCTCAATCACCTGACAAGCCTACTTAAACGTAGCCAACCCACATCATGCCGTCTGTCTGAGAGTCTACAGAGAGACAGACCATGCCTCAACTCCAAGCACTCGACAGCAGATATAAAAATATATATACATCTATAAAAGGCATTAATAAAAAAAAGAACTCACCATGGATCCCGAATTCCATCTGCATGATCCAGATGAAGATTCGTACCGCAATCTCTACCAAACAGATCATCCCCCGCTCATCAAAGCAGCTCACAGAACGCAGCCTGACTCGACCACAGCCAGGAGTCATGGCGTACCCGCCTGCCGTCCGTGGTTAGCCTGCCTCGAACTCGCCACCTCAACTCAAGATCCCCAAAAGTAATCCCTCCGACTACCGTCAGGTCTCAAGCCTCATCTCCTCCATCGGCACAACATGAAACTCGAAGACATTAAAGGTATGGACACCTTCATCACTCTCCCCCAGAATAGTCTCTCACTCAAAGCCACCAGTTATTCATATCTGCACGGTGCATCTTCATCAACGAAGCTGACTCCACGCTCACAGTCCTTCATCAATTCATCCATAAAAAAACAAAACAACAACCTGGCTTCCCGGTTCCTCATCAGAGCCAATCACTGCGAGAGTCGTCAAGCATGATGTCATGGAGCCGCCCCTGGAGCCACAACCTCCTTCACCTGCTCCCCCTGCTGGTGATCAGGTCGTATTAACCCCCCGTGCCTGCTCCCTTTGTGTGTCTCTCAAGCTACTACAGCTTTCTTCCCTGTGTTTGCAGTCCTCACAAAATCCCTGTGCACATACATCCTTGCATCCATCATCCATTTCCTCTACCCTTCTTTCAGCCACTAAAAGCAATGTGGCTCTGTCTCTCCCTCTGCCATAGCCAGCCCCTCAGCAGCTCAAGGAGCTCCAGCAATTAATTAACCAAGCTGGATATCCTCAACCTTCTCCATTTCCTACTGATCTATCCTATCGACCCCTCCCTCTCCCTCCCCAACCCCTCCCTTCCCCAACACCCAAATGTTTTTATTTCTGCCTTCCATCAATAACTACGCAGTTGCTTTTGAAACACCACCAGTACAACCAGCCTTTTCTGCCATTCACTCTCATCTCCGCAGCACTACACCACCAAATTCTTATGTAGTTCTATGAACGCGTTTCAGGAACAAAGACCATGCCTCTACCTAAAGCAATTTCTGTTACCCAGCCCAGCCATATAAGCGCACCTCACTCATCCATGTGACTCTGCTCGGTTCCTCATAAATTCATTCTTCATCCGCTCATCCCTCAACCCTTATCTTCATCCCTTCATCCCTCAACCCTTACCTATGCAGCTTTCATTTTGATTTCATTTTGACTTTCAATTTTTTATTTTCATACTTTAAACCACTTACACAAAAAATAAGAGAGAGGTTGCAACAAAATGGCCGGAATTCTTGAGGACTGCCGGTCCGCAGGCTTAGCTAAGCACCGCCCCACACAAACCTACCCTAACAAGCATCTTCTCCCGGATGCCTGCTCCCTCGTCAGCAGGACGGACAATGCGAAGCTGCTGATTTCTAACCACCTTTGATGTCCAACCTTCTCATAAAAGCTGCAGTCATCCTCTCCTCGTATAACAGAATTGTCCTTAATGATGCATGCAAACAGAAATGTAAAGACGGTATCATTTTTGGTCTTCATGGAATGGCATCTCTTTTCTACGACGACTTCATCACTCAACCTGTAGACGTTCAAATTCATTCAGATGCAGCTCCGTCTGTGGGTCCGGAGGCTACTACAGGGGAAGATAGTCTATGAACTCTATCCCATCATCACTGCAGCCATATTTTGGGGGCACAAATGGTCAAGAAAATCCATACTCATTCACTCTGATAACTCAGCAGTGATCAGCAGTCATCGAGATAATTAACAAAAAGGTTAGGCGATTGGCCACAGAATCCAATACTCACCCAGTTCCAGTCCCACCATTTTTAGCAACGACCTTCAATTAGCTCCACAGCTAGTTAACCTCTCACAAGCCTCACAGGATGCAATCCTCAACAAGCGTAGCTCCCTCAACATTCTCTGCTTAACTCTCCAGCTGGAACAGTTTCAAGTCTCGTCATACCACATACCAAACTCCTTTCCATCCTGGACATCATGTCCATCTGCAACTTCATCTTGCTTGCTCACAAAATGCAAAATTTAGCCCTTCATCATTCAGACCTATCTAGCAGGAATAAATTCATCATCAAACTCACCACTAGCTTCCACTAATCCTCAATCTCTCATTCCCAATCCACAATGTCAATCAAAGGTTTAAGGATGCAGAAACCTGCCACAACCACAAAACGCCTGCCTCTCGCCTCTGACTAACTCAGCCTATGCATCCACTCTCTCCACTCTGGGTACTTATCCCCGGCCGTATATTCAACCCCAGAAGCCACATTCCGCCGACCTTCTTCGTATCCCTCGGATGTTCCCAGAGTCGCTCCAGCTCTACTCGCCTTCAATCCTTCTCATAATCCTAAACTATCTGACATCTCCATACGTACCTCAGATTCCCTCTTATCAGCACTCGATGCAGTAAAACTAACTGCTCACAGTTCAAACAATTTACATCTTCCACCTTAAGTCTTACCTCAGCCCATACGAATTACTGACAAGATACATCAGCTTCAGGCATAACCTCAGAACACTACTAAGCCTATTCATTCCACATCCATGCAGCCTCCTCAGTATACAGACTAGGCACTTCAGACAAAACCACCCAGATCCCTGGACGCTGGTCACCTCAAGCTTACCACTCATACATCCGTAACAACCTCAATGATCTGTGTCAAGCTCACGCTCAACTGAGATGGAACCCCCTTCCTGAGTCTCCCTCTGTCGAGCAAGGCCACACCAAAACCACACCCTCAATCATGTGACAAGCCTACTTAAACATAGCCAACCCACATCACGCCATCTGTCTAAGAGTGTACAACCCACCCTCCGTCCCTTCTCTAACTCATTAATCTCCTCCTTCATCCATTTGCTTCACCCAAGACTCATCTAATTCTAGTCACAGTCTGGGTTGAGATCAGCTCGGGCAGAACGACGCCTGAGACAGAACCCCCATCCTGAGTCTCCCTCTGTCGAGCCTTCATGCATCTCCCAGACTAGACTAAAACTACTTACCCACATCCCTCATCTTCATCACAAGAGACAATAGTCTCACTACACATTCTTATCAATCTCGATTAAACCTTTAAATGCATTCACTCAATGCAGACACTCAAAAATGGAAAAGAATATCAAGTTTTAAAGTACAAGCTTATTCAAAACTCTTGTACCCCTTTGATCTTACTAGATGATGTTAGACTCTAGGAGGTCTGCAGGACTGATTTAATTGTGACATTTATTGCCTACATGATTAGGCTGTTAAATTGTGGTAGAAATCTGTCTTTGTAAAGTGTTGGGGTCATATTTAATGCATGTCGAAATTCTCTAATATTTGCGGTGTACAGGTCCATTTTGAGCATTAAGGTACAACTTTCCTCCATTCCCATTCATTCCTAGTGGCTGTCCCCCACTTCCTGAGCCCCTATGGACAATTGTGCATCACCATAATGATGTGACTGTGAAGAACCTATTGCAGAGAGAGCTGCACTCCTTACCTTCTGTGTGTTTGATTATGTGATGATTTGCATGGTGGGGCATAAAGATATTTGCATCCATCAAAGGGAGACCTGGTTGAAAAAGTTTGGGAACAGCTGTTGTTATCAAACTTTGAAGTATTTATATGAAGTTTTGGGAACAGGGTTAAGTGCACTCCAGTCTCTTAGGATACCTTGCACCCTTTTTGGATTTACCCCATGAACATCATTTGACCAATTTTTCAAGCTATAAATTTCAGTGTCTACATGTTGGATGTCAGAGTACAGTATTTAGCTGCAAGAAATATGATTGACTGGTGGTGTTGGAGGGCCTTAACCTTGCAAAGCAGGTGGATATGCCTGTTTCCTTGTTTTTCACTGGCAAATCCATCTTGCAAAGCTACCATCTGAACAGTTTGGGCCCAGTTAGAAAGTGACAGGACCAATCAGCGACAAGGGGCAGTACTTTTCAGGCACAGCAGAGTCATGATGTAAACAAGCAGCAGTAAGAGCTGGTACAGTTATGAAGGAAGAGATTAGCGTGGATGCTGCTAAAGCGCCAGTTTTACCAGAACTTGATGACATTTCTTCGTTAAAAGAAGAACAAAGAACAGCAGTGAGTTGTTTTCTTTTCAAAAACGACAAAATTCGAGTACTTACATATCTGTAGTCGCTATGTTTTGCGTTATTCCTCAGTAGCTGCACACGCGCAGCTTGCTAGCGGCTATGTGAAGTGCTTTGTTGCTCTGATTGGCCCGTAGAAATGTGAGAGACAGAACGTTGATCCAATCATAATCATAGCTTTTTTCAAAGCCTCTGCCTTTTCTCAGACATTTCCTATTGAAGCTTTCCCAGATGGATGTGTGAAACACATTTATCTGACGTGTCAGGTTAGGAGGGCCTGACTCAGCCATTGATTACTAAATGTTATTTTTGTGCTAAATGCTTTGTTCTTCACCTATTCTAATCTTCATTCTTTCACCTAAGACAAATGACAGAAGAAATTCAGTAGGGAAGACAAGCCTACTGTGTCTGATTCAAATGTAAAAATGAAAACTGACAAAAATGTTTTATGGTTTTGTCCTTATTACTCAGAGAGCAAATTTGGAAGGTCTCTGTTTAAATCAGTCAAAAGTCCTGATGTCAGAGGTGAGAGCTGATTTACTGTGTGGTGTGCTAATACACCTAATTGCCTGATAAATCTTTGATGTGAGTCATAGTTGAAGGTTTGTATTTTAAATCCTGACAACATCACCGGACAAGTGTGTAAACTGATCACCAGACTAATTTCAAACATTATTTTTTGGTTTATACATGCAGAATATTTGTGCTTTACAGGAACAATCTGTTTTTCATGAGGCTTTAGCTATGACGTAAATCTAATTCCTTAAAGTGCTTGATTCGTAGTAAAAAGAAAAATACTGTCAAGCCAGTGTTCCTCTCAAAATGTGTGAAAGTAAAAAATCCTCGCCTGGAATCACCTTATATTTGGCTTCAACTCCTGGGATTAAGGAGAAAAAAAATCCTCTTTCTTTGCCACAACAGCTGTTAACATTCTTCCATAAAAATTGTGAAACTGTCAAAGAATCTTAACCACAATGGAATGAAAATGGAGGCAGAGTAAATTTTTGTGTGTGAAAAATTAAGAATAATCTCAGAGCAGTGAATGACACCAGAGCACCCATGCATTCATAACATAATGTGATCTTTGAGAAATTGAGTTGTTGAAGAGGAACATTTATGTAGCCTTAAGGCCAACAAAATCTTGATTCATGCTATTATACTTTTTTAGGAATCCTCCAACATAATTACCGTACCTGCTGCAGGTGTGGTGCTGCAGCATGCTCTGATACACTATACTCCTTAATTCCCTGTGGGCACATCATGGAAAGACTCTGACAGACAAGTCTATTCAGGTAATTGAAAATGTAATATATCATCCAAAGAAGAACAATTTATACAAGTATGAACATTTACTGCAATAAATGAGCATGCTTCCTTTTTAAGCTGGTACTAACTTCATTTTAGGATATCCTCACTGATGTCATATGTTTATCTACAACGTGTGATTTTTTTTTATGTTATATGATATAACTCACATGGTATAGTAAGACTTTGGCTTTAGGTTTTAAAACAAATATAGTGAGTGAAATCAACTCATTGAGAAAGAGCATTTTAATTATCTGTGTTAACTCAGAGGTGGACTTGGCATCCTAAAACTGTATGATTTCTTACTGCTGTTCACCTGCTATAATTACCAAATAAATCCTCTCCATTTCACTGTCATCTTAGTTGCTGAAAATACAGCCACATCCGAGATAATAAAATGTTCATTGTTTATGTAATTTTTGATAACCTTAAATGTTAATTTCATTACTATTGCTGTCCTGCTTTTTTTCTGCATACCTCTGTACTCTCTGTGCATCTTCATCTGCCTCTCCTCTCTTTTTTTGCATTGAAATCTCTCATTTTGTATCAAGTTACATTAATGAAATAACAATAAATAATTACAGACCAAGACATTTCATGAATAAAAAGAAAATTAAAGGTAAGAGTTCTTATCCTGGGTTAAATTATGCATAGACTCGTTTTAGAAGTAGTTACAAGAAGTAAACTTAAAACAAAAAGTAAGGCAATTTGTGTTTGGTACATTATTTATTTGTTGTAACAATGCTTCTTGATAAAAAATTTTATTTAGTTGGAAAGCCTGTTTATTACCCTTTTAAATGATGCCACATCTGTAAGGATCATGCATTTGTGGGATGAGCAGCAGAGCTGAGTATGTGGGTTGTGCCCATGAAAAATGTGCCAAATCCTCTCTGCCAATGCCAAACAGCTTATTTTGCAGTTGCTATTGACTCTTGTTTTGAGCTTCTGGTACCCCCAGTTGCTGCCAGTCAGGTGCCTGATTGGCAGCAGCTGTGAGCATGGGCCCTGCTACAGTTGTCAGTAGATGTCTGCTTCAAGAATCAGCATGCCACATTTAACTGATCTGGATAGGGCCTGTTGGTTGGGAAACTTCAAGCTGGTGTTGCGCAAAACCAAGCTGCTCAACCCCAACCCCATTGAACACTTGTGGGATTAGCTTGGGCGTGCTGTTCGTGCCAGAGTGACCAACACAACCACGTTGGCTGACTTGCAACAAATGCTGGTTGAAGAATGGGATGCCATCCCACAGCAGTGTGTGACCAGGCTGGTGACCAGCATGAGGAGGAGGTGCCAGGTTGTGGTGGCTGTGCATGGTTCTTCCACACACTACTGAGGCTCCTGTTTGTTAAATGAATCAATCGTTTAATTGTCAATATGTCTTGTTTTTTCAAACTTCAATCATCCAATCCACCAAACACCAGACAAGAGTTAATGGCAGAATAAGCTGTTTGGCGTTGGCAGAGAAGATGTGGCACATTTTTCATGGGCGCAACCCACATACTTAGCTCTGCTGCTCATCCCACAAATGCATGATCCTTACAAATGTGTGGCATCACTCAAAAGGGTAATAAACAGGCTTTCCAACTAAATAAAATTTATTACCAAGAAGCATTGTTATATATATATATATATATATATATATATATATAATCCTTTATAAAAAGAAAATTTAAAGGTTCCAATAACTCAAAATCCAATTTTTGACATCAAGGGGAAAACTGTGACAGTTTGCATTACTTTAAGAGTTTGCATTACTTGCATTACCTCAAGATTTTGTGACAGTTAAAAAAAAAAAAAAAAAAGCATACATTAAATCTTATAGTCATTAATGGGAAAAAAACTAATTGATTTGTTGCTGTAGTAATTATTTATTGTGCTTTTTGAGATTTTTTTTGTGTTTTAATCAAATATTCACAATGTATTGTTGCTTTTCTGGCCTCTTTTTAACAGTAGGATATTTTCACGTCACTGACATCAGTGTTGGTTTGAGTAAAATGATACATCCTTTGTACATGTTTGCTCAAGAAACATCAATGCAAGTGCAGCACATTTAGCTGCACTTGCATTGATTATATTGGCCATGACTGATTTATGGAATCAGTAAAAGGGTAAAACATCCAGTGGGTGAATACGTTGTATAGACACTATAAAAATTAGGAAGTAGCTGAGCACTAACCTAAGCAGGCAAATAAAACATTTTTTTGACTGTGAACTCACTTAGATGTCTCTTTAAATGTTTTCTAAATCAGATATTGGCGGTAAAGTTATTCACAGTTTCTTTTTATTATGTTTTGCTGCCAATAAAACTTTGGGAAAGTGAAAAAAAGGAATCCATATTTGCTAATGTAGTTGTTTTCACGCTCTGTCGTTTTTAAGACGTGCAGTGAAATGCCTAAATCTCAGAACATCCAGTGATGCTTAATGGACTGAGATAAAGCAACAGTTTAACGCTGAGCTCAGTGGGAGTGAATGACAGCTCAGACGGGAAAGATCAACACATTCCGAGACGTGATGAAACCAGTGTTTGCATGATCATCTGTTCCTTTGAGGTGGGATCCGACCTTCTTACCCTAACTCCTCTTTAGATCCAATGCTTTATGAAAAATGTCACTCCATATGATTTTCTTTTGTGGTGAAAAATTCAACTGTTTCACGCCTCTGGGCATCGCTACATTAATCTTAACTGTCCTGATAGACATCTCCTCCATGTTAAAGAGTAGGAACTCTGTGCTCCAACACGTACTCTGCAGACTGAAGTGCATTGTGTATTGCAGATGCCAGATGTATTGTGGTATCAGCTCACCTCAGGTTTACATATTGTTACATCTAAATTACTATTGTATATACAAAGTTTTGAAATTGATCCAGTAAATTGCCTTAACCTGCTGTGGGGAAAATGTCTGCAATAAAGGACAGCACCAAAACAATCCCTTAGTGGGGAGGTATTTATTTTTAATATGGAAAACACCAATATGAAAAAAAAACTCTATTCAACCTTTGTGTTTTCATAGTAGGTAAAGCTTCTCGTTTAATCCAACACAGAGGTTTGGGTAGGGAAACAACTTTTAAAATGTCAGAAATGGTCAACAAGAGTTGGATAGAGAGGGTTTTGTGCTCCAGTCTTCATACAAAATCAATGACTCTGTAATAAAAGGTTTGGCTTGTTTTAAACTTCACAAACAAGCTTGACAGTGTAAAGTCTTCATTTATTCTAATTTATTATCCATTTAAGTAGACAAACTTTGAGAAAAGGTTTTTTGGCCAAAAGGATAACATTACAGGCACTCAGCCTGTTTCCATCTGGAGCTATGTTACGCTTTAGCTGTGTCATTTAGAAGACAAAAGGAAAAAGTAATCTTTCCTTTAAAGAGGCCAGACCTGCACATAATAATTAACATTTCAGAAAAATAGGTGGAGCTCCTGTTTTTTCCAAAATTGCTGCTATAAATTTCAGCAGAGAGAATGGTCTCAATCCTTTTTTCCACAGAGTGCCATCTGCTTTCAACACTATGTAACTTTGTCTTCTTCTTTTTCTCATTTTACAGCAATTTGTACCCATCAACCTATCTGTTGCAGAGTTTGGGCTCTGACAATGGACTTAACTACATCCCCCGGAGGGAATAATATGATGATAATAACAGAATAATAAAACATGAAATTAATCCTCCCTCACCCTCCTACATATACCTATGTAAACCAAACATCCCACCTTCTATCATAAACTGTGAAAACCCTTATCCTTGTGATACACTTCTTTTTCCCCGAGTCCTCTCTCTCATGTTCAGTAACCCCCTCAGTGTACCTTCTTTCACCCTTACTCCCCTCAGCCTGTTTCTCATCAACTCCCCTTATGCCTCATACCTCACACACCACAGAACTATGTGCTCCACAGACTCTTCTTCCTAACATGCCTCACACAAACCAGTTTCATGCTTTCCTTCCAGCTTCAGTGTTTTGTTTCGTGAACAGTATCCTAACCTTAACCTTGTCATCACTGTTTCTTCTTCCCTGCTTCTACCACCCGCCCTTGAAACTGTGATGCTCTTTTGAATTCAATATGGATGCCTTCCTTTGTCTTTCTGTCCCACATATTTTTTTTTTTTTTTTTTTTGCCAAATTTGATACATTTTTCCCATAATTACATCTTTCTAACTTGCATTTGTACTTCCTTTTTCTCCTGAGCTCTATTTTCCAACTCAGCATGAGTCTGGTTCTGCTGGAGGTTCCTGCCTGATAAAGGGAAGGTTTTTCCCATCAGTAAGCTGAGCTAAGCTCATCGTGATTAGCTTTGGGTCTTTATCATAGTTTATGGTCTAGACCTGTCCTCTTTGTGAAGTATCTTGAGAAAATTGATTTATTAGTGGTTCTTCCACTGACTTTGTATTTTTGATCCTTGCCTTGGTCAAGTGCTTCCTGATACACTTCCCTTTCTAGGAGTGGCAGAAAACCTCTCTTGTAGGGTGATTATCTTCATGATCCTGCAAATTCTTACAGTTGTTTGGCATTAGTTGTTTCCTCCTTAGTGCCGGCGGCATTTCTTCCTTGTGGAGTGTCAATTTTAATAAACAGAATCTGTGGTACAAAACAAGGAGAAGTATGAAGAAGGCAGCTCTGAGCAGGGCTGGTCTTAACTCTCTGAGACAGGCGTTGTCTTATATGACAAGCAGATACACATGTTATTCAAAGTTAAATAACTTTAACCATAAATTGCAGCCACTTGCTGATTTTTCCTCTGAAGGCCCCCTGTTGTGCCTTTCTAATGACACTATTAATGCCTTCGTAGCTCTTAAAGAACATTTTCTAGTGAGCCTGGAACTTGGCTGACTCTCTAAAGATTAAATCCACACCATCTTACAGAGGTGAGTTGGGGAACTCGCTGCCTATGGCATCCTTTATAAAAGGACAAACCCTTTTACAATTATAAAAATAAAGAATTTCTCTCTTATCTCTCTATTTTCTATTCTACATACTAGGGTACCGATGGTCTAGTGGTTAAAGAGTGCCCCATGTACATGGGTTGTCGGGTTCCATCAGTGGCTCCCTTCCCACACGTCTCACCTACACTCTTTCTTCCCTGTTTCCAACTGTCCTTCTCTATAAATAAATGCAAAAAAAAAAATTAAAAAATGCACGAAAACATATCTAAAAAAAGAGAAATCCTCCATACTGTAATTTTAAAGTCCCTGTAAAGTGATTAGAAAAAGCTTGAGTTATGAAAAACATCTAAGTCTATAAAATGAAGGACCCTGTAACGTGAAATCCAAAATTTTTGTCTTGACACTCTAGATATGTTGTAATATGGATGCTGTAAACATGTGAAAACACTGTGATCTACATGTGACTGAATTTTGGATTTAGACCATTAGAAAGTTTTTCACCTCTTTCCTGGCTTGGTTTAATTTGGGCAGGGTCAATAAGTGGGGAATGACCCCACCCCTCTAACACTACAATATAAAATCACATAGCAGTTAATCACAGTGCAGTCTGTTTTTAGCTGATGTCACTGCCTTTATTGAAAGTAATTAGCCAGTTAAATGCTGTTTTTCTGTTCATTGTGAGGTAATTTGCCAAATCTATCAGCCACAGTGGTCTATGGATCATTGAAAGTATCATAACAGAGAATTGAGCCAGAAAACTGACTTTGTCTCTTCTTCTATGGTCGAAAAAAGGTCAAGAGGCAGGCTAATGGTGTGACTGCTTTCAGCCATTCAGATTGTAGCATTTATTTATTTTTTTTTAATCTGAGAGGGTCGTATTTCTCTTGAGTGGGCGTGGCTTCAGTCATTCAAGAGACATGCCCACACCACCCTTGAGCAGATGTTGCTGCCTCATTTTTCATGATTTTAAAGCTTTATTTTATAAACTTAGAGATGTTTTATTTGACTGAAATTTGACCTGGGGGTTCATAACACAGTGACCTGGCATACACAAACCTAAATACAGATTTATTACACTTTACAGGGTCTTTCAGCTTCAAAATCAGGAAAACTGAGGCTGTAAAGTCTGCTCATGGATGGTGTGGGCGTGGCATTTGAATGTGCTGAAGCCACACCTACTCAAAGAAATGCAATCCTGAAATTTAAAAAAAAGAAAAAAATTCTTCTGATCAGACTGCAGCTGTCTGGCTCTGAGCCAGACAGCTACAGAGAAATAGAGGTTTGGCATTGAAGTTACTGTTTTCTGGCACAAATCTCTTTGTTATGACACTTTTAATGACCCGTAGGCTGATAGATTGGGGAATATTACCTTACAATGAACAAAAACACAGCATGTTCTGTTAACTTTCAGCGAAGGCAGTGACATCAGCTAACAATAGACCCTACTGAAATAAACCGCATTGTAATTTTGTAACGCTGTTGGGGGCAGGGTCATTCACCATCAAGACTGGTGATGTCATGGGTTCCTATATTTTCTCTGCCCAAATGGGCTCTATGCAAGCCAGGGGGGTGGCGTATTTTTGGTGGAAAATAAGGCCACTTCACAACTTCCGCCCAACGATACATGCTAAGCCCAAATGGAATCTAAACCATCCTATACTGTCTTAATCTGTCCGTTTCGTTGTTTTTTTTTGTTTGTTTGTTTGTTTCGATTGTTGTTTGTGTTTGCTCTACCATCATTGCTTGGCATCAAAATATGCTAAAATGATGTCTCAAAAACATGTTAAAAGCACCTCTGGACATCATGGCTGCGTGCTGCAATGTGTTCAGCTAAATTTAACTCATCATTGACAGTCAGCTGAATCTCTGCAGATATTATACACAACAGATTGTGCCAATTTGCTGTTGCCCTTTCATAGTGTTTGTTTTTGTCTCACCTTTAGCAACTTTGCAGGGTAAAGAAAGTCATCAAACCTATGTTATGACCAGGCTTGCTTGCAAATAAATAAATCCATCGGGTTGGTATTTAAGTTAGCTGCATAAGTTTAGAACCTTACAAACAGTGGTGGACTCAGGATACTTGAGGGGCAGGGTGAAGAAAAGACCTACTGACAAACAACGAGGCACCAGTGTAGAAGAAGGTGTCACACATTCATGGCGAAATAAATAGAAATCCTGGTTAAGCTTAAACCTTCGTTATTATGGAGTCATGCAGTATTAAACCATTTATTTCACAGAAATACACATGTGAGGATCCCAGTGGGAAAAAAAAATTAATTAATTAAGAGCAATGCTCACGAATGCCACTATTATCACCAAGTACCTCATATGACCTAACTTCAAAAATAGGTTGCACCCCATGTATGCAGGTGGCCCAGGTTCAAGTCCAGCCTGTGGATCTTTCACTGCATGTGATTCCCCACTCTCTCATCTCTGTCACCAACTCTAGCCATGGTCCTATCTCACCAATAGAAGCAAAGAAACCAAAATCACATTTTATCCACTGAGAGGGCAACCTGAAGAGTTTTTTTTAAACATTGGGCACCAGTCGGGGGATTATTTTTTTAACTGCAGAACAGATCAAACACCAGGACAGTTAGCTAACAGCACTGATCATCCTCCATGTTTGTCTTCCTTTGAAATTACATTTGATCACACAAGTTTCTGTGCAGAGGTGTCAAGTAACAAAGTACAAATACTTAGTTACCTTACTTAAGTAGAAATTTTGGGTATCTGTACTTTACTGGAGTAATTATTTTTTAGCCGATTTTTTACTTCTACTCCTTGAAAAATGTTTTTTTAGTGAGGTGGGGTAGTGCACTATGGTAGAATGGAATGCAATTGAATGGAATGGTAGAATATAATGGAATGGTAGAATGGAATGGAAAGTATAATGGAATGGAATGGTAGAATTAAATTGAATAATGGAATGTAATGGAAATGTAGGATGGAATGGAAAGTATAATGGAATGTAATGGAATGGTAGAATATGGAATTGTAGGATGGAATGGAATGGAATGGAAAGTATAATGGAATGGAATGGTGGAATGGAATGGAACTGTAGAATAGAATTGGCCCCTGTGGCCTAAGCTTTTGTCCTTAATGGGTTTCCCCCCCCTTAAATAACTTTTACTTTTATACTTTAAGTAGTTTTGAAACCAGTACTTTTATACATTTACTTGAGTAAAAAGCTTGAGTTGATACTTCAACTTCTACAAAAGTCTTTTAAACTGTAGTATCTATACTTCTACCTGAGTAATGAATGTGAATACTTTTGACACCTCTGTTTCTGTGAGAGCTCCTGTCTGTGGAATATCCACTGTGGTTTTGTTACTACAAAGAGCATCTGTTAGTGACGCAGCCTGGAAAAATCATCTTGTGTGAAGGTCTAGAGGAGTATAAATCAGTTGAAACTGTCCTGATTACTTTATCATTTGTATAATTAGTTAAGATTTAAAATTGTGTCTTATGTAACCCAACCAAGTGGCAGGGTTTTTTCACTATCATTCATTAGTTGATTGTTTCACTCATTTCAATTTCTCACTCTGGAAAATGTGAAAAAGTCTTTTTTTTCTGCTGTGTGCTGTAACTCACTTAGCCCCCCCCCCAGCAGCTATTCCAGTTTTAAGAGACCGTATATGAATTATCAGTCTTTTCAGTAATGGTCTATGAATTTTAATGATCAGTGCTAGGTCAGATGGAAAGACAGGACACTTGCTCAGTGGATTTATTTCAAAGATCATTTCAATAGCTTGTCTCCCTCCACTAACTATGGTTTCTGCAACACTCTCATGGAGACACTTGACTGCCCACATGTCGCAGGTTTTTATTCTTCTGTTTCTCTGATTTAGAGTCTTTAGAGTGCAGGAATCAACTGCTGTGCTTTAGCTATAATCTGCCTCAGTGTGATTACCAGGTTCATGTTATGTAACTTTTTTCCAGTCATCTTGGGCTGAACATATCAAACAGAGTGATATTAAGTCTTTCCTTGAGAACACTTAATTCAACAGTTAGGTAGAAATGGTAAGCCTGAACTAGATGGTAAATCTAAGCAGTCAAACAGATATGACTCCCAATAGAACAAAAATTGCTTGGTGTCTGTGGGAAAGTTAACTGATGGCAACTTTTAGAACAGTAACATTTTAAGGTTAAGCATCTGTTAGTCTGCTGGTGGTGTGTCTCTCCAGTGAGTTCACAGACTTAGGTGTCCTGTCTCATGATAAAACTGGAGCCTCTAATTCTTTTCCTTTAATATATTCTTCAGCTGCTGCTGCCTGGACCATCCTGTCTGTAATTTATGAAAAACAATATGTGGCTCCTCCCCATTAAGCTGAAAGATAGCCAGTGATGTATGGGCCCCCTCGGTTGGTTTGTGGCTCTTGCATTTCTCCTGGGCGGGCAAGGTTAAGAACTGCTGTTTTAGATACTTTGTCTAAATCAGTAGTTCTCAACTGTGGCTCCAAGTTAGGCTGTAGTGCTTTTCAGTAGGTCACAAATGTGTGCCTGAAAAAAAAGCTGTGGCAAAAAGTCTATGATGTACAAAAGCCCTTGAGGACATTCATCCATATATTTTATTTTGCTCTATCAGAAAACAGAGGCAGGTTTGACTGCCTCTGTTTTATCACACTGGTATTAGATTCATAACTGAGGATCTTTATGAAACTCATCAAAAGTAACTCATCCAAAGTAAGTTGGACTTCTCGGGCACAGAAGAATGATAAACACCTGTATCTTTTCATCTACAAATTCCTGATTGTACACAGGATCTTATACAACATCTATGCTAAATTGGACCACATAACTAAACTACCTCTACAAATTATGCAATGCTACAAGCACCAAGGGTTTACTCTACATTTGTAGAAACTGTTTTTAGCTTTTATGCACCTAAAATGTGGAGTTATTTACAACAGTGTCAAGACTGACACCAGAATTTCACTTGGTCAATTTGAGACGATGATCTCAAATCCTTTCACCACAGTGTGTAATTCTTTTTTCTGAGCATCATCTTTTCTTGGTTTGTTTAAATTGTGCATTTTTTGCATTTCAGTGTCATTGTAAATAAGGGAAACATCACTGATTTTTGAGTGTGGAATAAAGGTGATATAAAATGATATAGATGTATTTTTTGGCTGACTGTCGGGGATAGCCCTACACACGGGTCTGTATGTGACTGAGTGACTGACTGAGTGACTTTACTTTTATACCATACAGGGTTGCATCAGCAGAGGAGTAGCTACATCTAATGGTGGTTCATGGGGCATAGTGGTCCACCACTGATGCCATGCTCTGTCTATAGCACTGTGGATACATTCGGGGGAGTAGGCAGAGCTACTCCTCTCACCTGTCCTTACATACATTTGCATTGAAAACAACAACACTGAATTTCTGCATGTGAACTAATGGCTTGTGCTGGTTGATACACTTTGCTGCTGATTCACTTAAGTGAACTTTGATAAGGATTGTTGTTGTTAACATCTGAGCTGGTGTTGCTGAAGCTGACAGTGTTGTGTTGCTTACTGCCGACAGGGCTTTATGGCTTAAACTTTTGGGATCCTTCGATTCTCAACCCATAGACATAATGGGCAGGACAATTACACACCCCAAAAACCAATCACTCTGCCAAAACACATAATTCAGTCAGGCATTTCAACAGGCATACCAGATAGTTGCAGTCAGCCATATACTAGGTTTTAACCTAGTCTTGTTCATTATTCTTTTGGTGTAAGACTCTCACTCTTTCTTTACAGCCATTTGTCTAAGCCAGTGATACTCAACCCACGGCTCTTGGGCCACATGTGGCTCTTTAGTGACCAGTTGTGGCTCTTTTAAGGCTTACTTTAAAAAAAAATCCTCCTGAAATCTTTTATAAAGGTGAAAACTGTCAATGAGTAAAGACTCATTGCAATAAGTCATATCAATAAGTCGAATTCCACACAAAGAAGACAGACTTTAACTGCCAAATTCAAATGAAAACCTGTATATTATTAAAGTCATGTGCATGCTGGATGGAGGAACGTGGTAAAAGAGTGCAGAGGAAGCCCGCTGGTGGCGCGTCTCTCCAGTAAGAAATTTCTTCAGTCACTTCCTGTCAATGCTTTCCCACACTCATATTTGATGATAATTTTTGCAATGTGCATCAGCATCAAAGAGCCAAACACACATAGATCACTTTTTAAATAATGTAAAATTGAATAAAACTTGCCAAAACATGGGTGTTTTATTTGATCTTATATTGTACTAATAATAAATACTGTCAAACAGAGGTTAGAATGTTTATAGGGCTGTTAAAATGTTTCACTTTTCTGAGACATGCTTTCATCTGGGGATCCTTTTTCATCCATTAAACTCTATGATATATGATGGACAATGTCATGAAATGAAGTCTTGAACCATGTGCTGCATCTGCAGATCAAATGGCAGGTCTGATAAACAGATGAGATAATATTTTCAGAGTCTTCAAGGTACAGACAGAATTTAAGATTTGCTACATTACAGGCTCCACTTCTGGAAAGTTCAGAAAGACCATCTGAGAAGGAGCAGAACCACAGAAGAGGAACATATAGAAATAAGGTCTTAATTTATGAGTTCCATGTGTCAAGCAACTTTGATACTAATACCACAAAATGGCTTTAAATCTTTGTTTGATTTATTTGTATTTTGTAATAAATATGTATTTTTAAAACCATATTATAAATATAATTATTTGGATTAACAGTTTGATTAAACACAATCAATCCTTGAGGCATGGTGAGAAAAAGATTAAATGTAATTAAAAGAAATAAAAATCTCTATTTATTCCTACCTCGTCTGTTTTTACACCACAGTTAAAACCAGGGCTGTAACGGTTTACAGAGGTCATGGTTTGGTTTGTACCTTGGTTTTGGGGTCTCACTTCATCAGGAAAAGAGCAACATAAAGTCCTAGATTTAAAATTGCAGCTTTTCCTCATTTCTTAGGCTACTTGACTGACAGTAGTGCAGCTCACTGTTTAGTCTTATTTAGAACTATACCTGTGATCACTGGTATGGCCTGTGGTATATCAAACATGAGAAAAAAGTTGATTTCCATTGATTCCTAACTAATCTTTGTCACTTCATGCCTCCAATCTGACATTCCAGGTCATTAGGATCACATTACTTCAAAAAAAAAAATATATTAACAACCTCATCCTATTTATACAAATTTTCATGCCACTGACTGACATAGAAGTGGGAGCACTTTGGGGTTATGCTGCTTGCTTAAGGACATAACATGAGGTAAGAAAAGCTGGGGTTCAAACCCCAGCCTTTGAGTTAAGAGACGTCTGGCTCTGCACTACACCAACCTTTCCCCCTACTTTTATTGAGAAAGCTGACCATCACCACCACCAGTAAAAAGTGGCACACTGCTGTCAATATTAAAATACATTTTTATTGATTTTATCATAACATGAGCTACTAGTGAGGCTGATCAAGTCCTGTTATTTTTGAGCAAGAAAATATGTTTTTATACATTTTGAAAGGAATCATGTTCCGATTGTTTTAATCAATGGTAAATTAGAAAAGTTTGGGGCTGAGTAAAACATTCAAAACACCCTCTAGACAAAGTGAAGAATACAATGTCAACACTGCATGATTGAGGACTCAATCTCAGCTCAACCTGTGCAGACAATGTTAATTATATGACAAAAGTACCTTGCAGCTGTTTCTCTTTCTCAATGCATGATGTTTAGTGAAATTCTGAATTTTGCACCTGATGTACCTGCACCTGTTACTGAATTTCTGCCTCATAGCACGAAGGTTCAAGGGGTTCAAATCCAAGCTGGAATGTAGTGGGACTGAAGCAGCTCCAGCGCAGTGGCCGTTTACGGCCACTCGAACTAAATTTGGTGAAATGCAAAGAATAACATTTCTGTGGGACTATGTTAAAAGAACTATAACTTAATTTAATTTGACATACCCATAATAGAAAAAAATAAGGCTGTCAAAATTGATGCTTTTATGCGGATTAATCCATCATCGTGATCAATCTTATTAAAAATTTTAATGCAATTAACCCATCTACAGTGCACAATGACTCAAAATCCCTGAAACGTCTCTGGCAACGCATTTTGTCCAAGTAGGGTTACCGTCGAGCATGCGGCTGCACAAGGTATTATGAACATTCTGCAGGAAGGAGTTGTCTTTTCACAGAGGCACTTCCAGCTTAAAATACCACATTAACGCGAAGCATGTGTTCGTCTGAGATTGAGTCTGCTTGCTTATGCAAAATGAAATGCGATAAATATAGATAGATAAATATAGATGAATGATATTTAATCACGATTAATCGAAATTAATCCACAACAACCCTGTTATTAATCTGATTAAATCATTTTATCATTTGACAGCACTAGAAAAAAGCATGTTAAGAAGAAATTTGATATGCATGAGGACAATGTCAATACATACACTGTTCACAAAGAGTTGGAGTTATTTTGTGGACTCCCCTTGCAGTTATAGGCCACATCATAACTGTGAAACCCCATATCATCCACAGTTTATTGGTTGACTCTGTGATTAATCAGAGGACTGGTAGGGTTTATGACCTCTGTTTCACATCCAGGCCACAAACTTGCTTGCTCTTTCAGGTTGGCTTGAACAAGTGTTATGGACTGTATTTTTTTTACCAACAGAAGGTTATATTTTCAGAGAAAAACTTAAAATATTATCTAAAAAAAGATGCAGACTTGAAACTAAAAAGGTGTTGAACCAACTATAAAAAAAACTAAATGTTTCTCATGTTCTCTGCATGAAAAAGGTTCAAATGCAGGTTATGTTTTAATGAAAAAAATGGACTTTAATGCATCTTTATTTTCTCTCTGCATAAACTGCATCAGCAGCATGCAGTCAGGCATAACTCTAGATTGGATTATGAGGCAAATGCTTTAAGCTTGAAGTCAAGCTTAAAGCAGAATGTACCCTATATCAAAAAATTACATTTTATTATTGCGTCTGGAAACAATCATCTGGCTAACGCCAGCTATGTTGTTTTTAAATTGACTGTATCATCCAACATTTACTGTATATAAATGGAAAGGCCATTCAATAAATGAAGTAGAACCTAAATAACAAACTGTAAGCCGTGGTAGGGGCCCTGAACCTGCTGTCCTGTGGTCAGGATGTCTGCTGAGAAATATTTCCCAGGGTGTACTGTGGGAATCAGGTCCTCTTCTCTGAGCGATATTATTGATGCTGCAGCAGAAGGTTTATTCTGAGGCTCCAGGGTAGGCTTATTGAAGGTGGACTTAGTGGGACATTCCTGGATGATAGCAGGTATTAGAGCTTCAAGGGGTCCACTTGGTTTGCTCTTCCTGAGAAGAGGAAAGGTGTTATTACTGTAGACATGCAGCTCTTTAGCATTAAACAAATTCTCTGTTTTTAATATATTTTTGAAGAACACTGCAGCATTCAGCGACAATGACAACTATAACAGTTTTATTCTTGTAGTGTGATGTGCAACAAGACAGCACACTGCACACTTACAGATTAAATTCACTGACAACCAGTCTATATTCTCAATTAGTCCTGTTTAGTAAACACTCATGCTGTTGCCAATCATTGCCATGACTTTGTTTGTGTGTGTTTTTCTCCTCAGTCAGCTTGCTTCCTGATTGGTTATCCACAAAGTGTGTGCTTGGCTGTCCTTAGTGCTGTTACTACTACATTAAAAGTTATTTCAATATATTCAAATTGGCTAACTAAAAAAATGAGCAAAAGCTAAAGCCACATTTCAAGCAAGATATTTGATTACCCATTAGAAACCATTAAACAACATAGCAATGCTAACATTAAGCCACTTCATACCTATTAATTACATTAGCTAGGATATAGCTGGATGCAAAGTTTACCTTTCAAAAATTAAAACTATGATAGCATGTTAGCCAGTACAATACCACCTTCCTACTAATACTGCCATTAGCCTGGCTAAAGTTTGCATTTAGCCTCTTTCTTCTGTTAGCCACTAAACTGTCTTTACGTTGAAAGTCATAATAACTTGATGAATCCAACATTTGATATAATTTTACGATTTCTCTGGTTGATCAGGAAGGAAAAAGATAATTATGTAAATTCAGAGGAACAAGAGACCAAATTTCAAGATAAAACAAGATGATGTAGCCTTCAACCCATCTACCAATAGACTAAACCTTATGCCAGTGTTACAATTCAATATGAAGTGACTGAATGCTAACATTAACATCTTAAAATGTTAACAATATGACAGCAAGGAGTCTAAACTCTTTTCAAAATGACATGTGTGTTGATACACCAAACTATTAGCATTTAACTACTTCCTGGCTAAGCTTAATGTTAGCTAGGGTAATGGTAACTACTTTTAATGTATTTCATTGCAACCGTAAGCAGGGGAATGCCAAATGCTATGTTAAGGCTAGCTTTTTACAACTGAAAGACTTTACTTAAATTTGTTGAAACTTCACACAACCTCTAAGCTAGCAGAAAACAACTTATGTCAGTTGCTTATTTTATATCCGTTAACTTAAAAGTTAGCTTTCCAACCATACTGTTCATTTCCTTCAAAAAGGAATGTTAGCATTCAGTCACTTCATATCGAATTGTAACACTGGCATAAGGTGCAGTCTACTGGTGGTCTGGTTGAAGGCTACATCATTTTGTTCTATCTTGAAATTTTGCCTTGTGTTCCTTCGAATTTACGTAATTACCTTTTCAGTTCCTGATCAACCAGAGAGATCGTAAAATTATATTAAAGGTTGGATTCGTCACGTTAATGACTTGCAACGTAAAGACAGTTTAGTTTAACAACAGCATTTGGGCTTCCCTTAGCATTATGTCAGAGAAAAATGGCAGACATGTGACACTCATACAACGTGGTGACTACATAAAACCACATTTTGTGAATGTGAACCTTACCAAAAAAGACAACACAAAAGCAGTCTGTTTTAAATGTCACCAGGTGTTGTGATAGAATAACTCTATTATATAAGGTGCTGACATTTCAACATGGTTAGTTAAAGAAATGAGACAGGCAGATGAGTTGAGGTTGAGAAACTGGAAGGACTCAAATACTGGTCAGTGGGAATGCACACATGTCCCTAAAGCAAGTAACACAACTGTTATGCATTTGTGTATAGCACATCATTTTAACTCTATTAGTGGTGTAACTTCATAGAGTTTGACACACTGTAACCACATTCTGTTTAAGCTTTCAGCAACATGGTTTCAGTTTGTCAAAGAAGATTGAATTTGCAATACTATAGCTCTGTCTCTTTCACTCACTTTTAAGAAAAAGCACCCCACAAAAGAGGATTTCAGATTGTAAATATTAAACCTGTTAAAATTAGGATTTTAAGGAGCATCTCTGATGTGCTTCCAAGCAGATCACGGAGGGACAGATCACTTTTAACACCTTACACTACAGGAAAATCTGCCATGGTAATCTTTTGAACCATATTCTGGTCTTTGCTAACTTTGGTAGGAATGGGGGAATCTGACTTGAAATCAGTGTACTCTATTCAGAGATTAAAGAAGCCCATTTTCATAATCAAAACACCTCATCTTTGGTGTCAACTGTTTTTGAATTCCAGTTAATTTCCAAAGAATATTTCACTTCCTTGTATCCCTTGTTCAACAGAGCACTATTCTGAGTGTCTCCATTTAAGATTGGATCTGCATATTTTTCTAAACCAGTGGTTCTCAACTGGTCTAGCCTCAGAACTCACCAACACCTCCATAAAGCCATAGATCTCCGGAAAATAATCGACATATCCTGTTATCACGGCACGGATGAGTGAAATAAAACATATGAATGAATGTCCACTTAGGGCTCCATACATTGTTGATTTTTTTGTGACAGTTTTTCCCAGGCACATATTTGCATCCCACCAAAAACAGCTTATAGACCTGACCTGTGGGTCCTGACCCATCAGCTTATCACTGCATGTATTTTCATTTTGGCATTACTTTTGTTTGTGCAATGCAGTTGCTCTTAACACAGGTTTGTGAGTTTTTTTTGGTCTTCTGAAGTGCATGTCAGTCATTGCATTTATTTTTGTCTTTTGCAATTGCTTTTGAATTTTGTCATTTTTTAACATATTGCCTATTTTTGTCAGTACCAATCTTCCAAGCTGTTGCTAAAACTTTGCACTTGTTGGCCCCTATAAAAATAAGGTTAAAAGAAAGACAGCTGTGGTGTCGGTCCAGATTATGGTTATGATTGAATATGTTTGGTGTCTAAAGCACAGTGGGGAACAAAGGAAAGCCATAACATTTTAATGACCAGAAATTCAACCTTTGCACACATAAACTCAACCAAGATGGCCAAAGCAAGAAGAACAAGGGTTAAATTTTGCAGATGACTTTGAACAGACCTGACAGATAATAAAACCTCAGGGTAGCTGTGGACCAGTAGCTCAAATCTGCCCAAGAGTTTTACTCCACTGGGTAAGTATTTTGTTAAAATTCATGTAGTTAACTTTAGATAAGAGGGATGTATAAGGAGATAAGACATGGTGTAAAAAACATGTTGTACATGATATTGAATAATGTGGCACAATCTGGCACTGTACTCTACTTCTAAAAATCACTTTATAAATGCCCAATTGGAAAAGAACATACTGGCGGACATAAAAGGTATTAAGCAGCTTTATTCCATTAACAAAAGTTGAACAATTCCTGGACCATACACAGGGTAAAGGTTATCACCAGTGCCCATTCATGATGAATTTTCATCAGTATTTCTATCTGTGTTAAAAGATCCAAAACCCCCAACTTTGCAGGGAGAGTTTACCAAGGTGCTAGGAACAGGTAAACAGAAAAGGATTTTCGTGTATATTTGAAAACACTGTGAGAGAAAATAGCCTTTAAAATGTAGTGGGATAGTCTTTAGACCACACAAAACATGATCACTCTTTCAGTTACAGTACAGTTGCTCCATTTCTTTTAGTTTGATCAAAAAAAAAAAAAAAAAACCTCAAACACATATGCTGGCCACACAACTTTTAGATTAGGTCTCATTTTAAAATGTGGGTGACTACATTCATTTGGACAGTTTTAACCGATTCATAACTTTATGGTCCTTTAAATGGACACACTGGAAAATTCAGCCAGACTGAAAGAAAAAACACCTGATGCAATTTTACAGTGGAAATCCCACAGGCATGGGATTTCACAGAAACTTGTCCTTAAGCATGACTTCAGAATACAAACAAATATGGAGGGTGGTAGGTGTCCTTAGAGAGGGAGGTCTAGCTACAGACCGGAGATCTCAGAAGCCCCCTCTTGCAGATCACTAGTGTGGGATTGCACATGTGTCAGGACGAAGGTGGCACAACTTGCAGTACAATTAAGTTCCCTTCTTAAGTTTTTTTCTAATTTAAACTTGACAGCATTACAGACGAAGCAACATTTCATAAACCAAACAGAATGAAGTTCATAGGTCTAATCTGTCATTTAAGCATGTATAGACCTGTTTTAGAAATGGTTTATGCAAACAGTGACTCACTTTTGCATCGTTGGCTTTAACTAATGCTAACATAGCTACACCAGCTGTGTAGTTAATGTTACTATGTAAGCCAATGTAGCTATGTTAGCTTTAGCAATGTGAGCTTTAGCAATGTAGCTAATGCTAATGTAGCTAAGTTAGCCAAATAAGTAACAAAGGTAAGTGGCTTACATAGATAAACTAGATTTTGCAAACATAAGATAAAGTAGCTAACAGAGCTTTAATAGCTTTTGCTACATTAGCTAAGTAGCTATTCTGTGTAGATAAAATATGGGTTTATGAGATATGGAAAATTGTAGAAGGTGTACAGTCTCTAGTATGTTACCTACATAGCTTATGTAGATTACGTAGCTCAACTAGCTTCGCTAGCTTTAGCCTTATCTGTTCTTGCATTTTATTTGGGGAATATTTTAATGTTTACACAATATCTATTTTTCTATTTATCTCTCTTTTTCATAGATAAATATGCTAAAATGATCAACTTCTTATCTAGTTGGGGAACCTGTCTATACATTTTTATCATCTTTGGCAGGAAAAACAGAGATCCATATGAACTTGTAACAAAAAGATAAAACGTTCTCTAGTCTCAGTATGCACAAAGACAGACTACATGGAAATCTGTTTCGGGAACTTTTATTTCTCCATAATACTTTTGTTTTCAAAGAGGCACCTGGTAATTCATTAATTTACCACAAGAAGTAATGTAAAATGTAATGTAATGTAACTATTGTATACAACAGATTTTCTGTCATTTCAGTACAGCCTTCAGATTTAACTGAAAGCCTGTGAATTACGAATATGTTGTCTAAAACCACCTTCTTGCATTCAAATGTATGTCTTTTTTCTGATGTAAGGTCAGGGTGGGTAGCCACAATGGCCCTATTATGTCATACGACTACATCAAAAATCATTTAATGGGCTCTATGCACGGCAGGGGGTGGCGTATTTCCGGTGGAAAATAAGACCGGTTCTCAACTTCCGCCTAACGATACGTGCTAGGCCAAAACGGAATCTAAACCCTCCTACACTGCCTTAATTTGTCCGTTTCTTTTTTGTTTTGTTTTGTTTTGATTGTTGTTTGTGTTTACTCTACCATCATCGCTTGGCATCCAAACATACTAAAATTATGTTTCAAAAACAGGTTAAAAGCACTTCTGGACATCGTTGCTGCGTGCTGCAATGTACATCTTCAACTAAATTTAACTCGTCATTGACAGTCAGCTCATGTAACTCATGCAAACAGCGAGTAAACCGCAACGATTTTGCCATCATACCCCATTCTCTTCTCCCGACTGGAAGTGTGGGAGTGGTCTAATGCCAAATGCGGAAGCAGTTCGTGCATAGAGCCCATACATCCAAATTGGCTATAAAAATAAGAGATATTTGATTACCCATTAGAAACCATTGAATAGCATGGCAATGCTAACATCCAGTCACTTTATACCTGATAAATCATTAGCTAGGAAATGGCTGAATGCAAAGCTTACCTTCCAAAAATTAAAACTACGATAACATGTTAGCCAGTATGATTCCACCTTCCTGTTGATAATAGAATAAGCCTGGCTAAAGTTCGCATTTAGCCTCTTATTTCTGTTAGCCACAAAGTGCCAGAATGCAAATATTACTTTTCAAAAATGTTTACGAAAGAAAGAACTCTTATCTTTGTTAAAATTACATATCAGTGATGATACATCAAACTTTTAGCATTCAACTACTGTACTCCCACAAATGTTAACTTGTGCTGTTTTAGAGGAATTCTAAGGTGCTGACATTTCAACATGAGAACTATGTAAATATTTGTTCAGTAGCACTCAAAAAGATTTAGTTTGAGAAGTGAGACATGCTGATGAATTGAGGTTGAGAAACTGGAAGGACACAAATACTAGTCAGTGGGAATACACACACGTCCCTAAGGCAAGTAACACAACTGTTACGCATTTGTGCTTGTGCATGGCATGCTTACTGTCATTTTAACTCTATTAGTGGTGTAACTTCATAGAGTTTGACACACTGTAACCACATTCTGTTTAAGCTTTCAGCAACATGGTTTCAGTTTGACCAGGGAGATTGGATTTGCAATAATATCCTCTCAATATCCTCTAGACAACAAAGATCTATGGCACTGCGGAGTATGGTAAACACATTTTGTTGGCATTCCTTTTTAACAGAATCAGTTCATAATCATAAGCCTCACTTTATGTTGCACATTTTCCAAGTTGGTTATAAAATAAAGTGAAATCAATCCTAGCCCTTCAAAGTGAACCCAAAAAAGAACCTTAATTAACTTAATTTTTTATTTCTATGTTGGATGTTTTTTTAATGGCTGAAAATACAAGTGGGGTCTGGCTGCAGATTGTACATCTCTGATGGCTGCTCTCACAGACCATTCATTTGAGACACCACACGTACGTATCTTAGAAAGGTAATGCAGTAATTTGCCATTTGAATGTGTTTCCAGTTTTAGATTTATTTTTAAAATTAACTTTATTAATAAACATAGTCTGGCAGTTACAATCATCGAATAACCACATTGCAAACATGACAGAATAAGCAACATTTCATAAACAAAACAGAGAAAAAGGTGAGAGGTCTAATCTGGGATTAAACCATGTATAGACCTGTTTAGAAGTAAACAGACGATTGGTGACTAGATTTAGCTTTATTAGCACTGGCTAATACTAACATAGCACAGCTACGTAGGTAATTAAGTTAGCTTTAGCAATTTAAGCACCAGCAAACGTAGCTAAAGATAATGTAGCTACATAGATAACATATCTACATAGCTTAGATAGCTGCTATGTGATTTTAGCTTTCGCTACAATACCTCTGTTATCCATAGCTAAGTTAGCTTTAGCAATGTGAGCTTAAGCAAATGTAGCTAAAGTGAACTTAGCTATGTAGCTAGTGTTGATATATAGCTTATGTAACTGCTTTGTGAACTTAGTTTTAACTACATTAGCTATGGAGCTATTCATGTAACTAATGGAGCTAAGGTAGCTAAGCCAAGATAGCTGAGCTAAGATAGCTAAATTACATATCTGTGTAGTTGACATAGCTACTTGCTGAGCTTACTTTTAGCTATTAACCCCTGTTATCTTAAGCTAAATAAGCTTTAGCAAACGTACCTAAAGCTAAATAAGCTATGTAGATTACGTAGATATGGAGCTTATGCAGCTGTTTTTGAGCTAAGCTCTGACTACATAAGCTAATGAGTTAAGTAAGCTTTAGCAACCTGAGCTTTAGCAAACATCGTTAAAGCTGACTTAGCTATTTAGATAGCATAGATATTTGGCTGATTTGTGAGCTTAGCTTTAACTACATTAGATACAGAGCTATGTAGCTAACTACAAAGGTAGCTAAATCCAAGGGAGCTATATAAATAACATATTTATGTAGCATACATAGCTGCTTTTTGAGCTTAGCTTTAGCTACAAAGCTCCGTTATCCATAGCTAAGTAAGCTTTAGCAGCATAGTTTCACTAGCTATGTAGCTCATGCAGTTTACGGAGCTATGAAGGCTACAATTGCTGCGTTACAATGTTTTCATGGAGGACAAGCTTTTCTACTGTAAGTTGACTGTTTGATCAGCTTCATTAAACATTGTATAGTAAGGCTTTGAAGGTCAGGTTTGTAACTTTTAAAAGTTCAAAAGTTTTAGCTTGTATTTTGTTCTGAGATGCACGGCGTCTCAGATAAACCTTATGTGAGAGTGGCCATCAAAGATGAATGGTCTGCATCCAGACTGTCTTGGGACTACTGTGGGGTAGGTGTCACAAGAAGTGCTAAAAAATAAACGTATTTTAATGTTTTCCTTGGCACAGATTCATAGTGAGCATAATGTTTGATTATTGAAAGAAAGCAGCATTAATGCTTTTGTGGGGAAAAATTAGACATGTACAGGAAGGAATCAGAGATAAGGAGTTACATTTCATCAAAAAGGGGTCATCAAAACCAAAACAGACTAAAAGTTTCTTACAGGAGAATTGCGGTCTTGGTCCTTCCCAGGAGATGTATAAAAGTTTAACTGCACTACTGAAGACACAAACTAAGTGGTTAAGAACGATGGTGTAATTCAGTTTTAGAGAACAGATATTAGCCAGTGACACTATGGTAAACGAACACTGAATATGACTGGTTGAATTACCAAGAGCATTGATATAAAATATCTGAAAGAAGTGATACAAACAATATATGCAAATATGTCAGTTATATGATACAGATGAACTTAAATGATCTCATAATAAAAAGCTTAATAATATTTCCCCATAGCACTGGTGGTTTAACACTTCCCTCCTTTGTTGGTGTGTTATTTCTATTCAAAGGGTTCAGCGGTCCACAATTTCCATCCATCATGGCTCCACATGGAAACTTTGGTTTGGAACTTTTAAAATGTTCTTGTTGTCCCCTATACACTGACATAAGCTGATCTCATTGTTTTGAAAAGAGAGAGTCAAATACAGTCCACAACCTTCTGTTACCAGTTGTGGATGAAGAGTCTGTCTGATGGAGCTTGACAGGAACTCGGTCAGCGGCATCTATTTTAATCCTCATACTACTCTCAATAGGGAACACAAAGAGTGGATTGCCTCCAGGGATCCACGTCAAATATGCTGGAGAGATCCTGAAACCACTCAGCCTGATAGAACTTGCTCCAAGAGTTGTGATGCTGTGAAATGTCAGCAGAGTAGAACTCCCAAACTCTTCCCTTTATCGTGAGTATGCCTGCAAAGGCAAGAGTTCCAAAGAGACAGTGGAGAGGAGAGAAGGGTCCATTCCCGGAGAGGAGAACAGCTAAAGATGAGAGGAGTCAAACTGTCATCCAGGGACTCTGTGGAGACTCCTGATTGGCCCTTTGTGATGCGGGCTGTGGACAAAACATTAAAAAAAAATTAATATTCAGTGTTAAAGGGACTATTCAGATGTACGTATAAAGACTGGAGAACCACATGAGAACGTTTTTTTTAATGGTGTTTTTTTAAGCAGCAGGCTCTTAGTCCAAAGTATGGTCAAAGGTTCCTAAAGCTAGACTACATTTCCCATGATGGAGCCACCATGATCTTTGTCGTCAATTAGAAGTCTCTAAGCCTGAAGCCAAATTACCCTGATGACATTAGTATGACATGGCCTGGGTTGTTTTTCTGACCTGAATATTTTGTGAGAAATTGGTGGACTACTTCTTTGACTACTGGTAGTTAAATCAAAGTTACAATTCTAATTACTATCTACAATTAGAAATCCCACAAAGCACTGATCCTCAAAACTTTAATACGATTTTTTTTGGATATTATTGGTTATTGATAATATTCATTATCTGGATCTTATTGGCTAGAAAGAAAGTATGAACAATAAGTAAGAACTGCTTTAACTAATGGGCTGAAAAGTGCATCTGAAAATCCATTAGTTAGTTGGTGAGTATTTAATAACACCTACTTCACTGTCTACTGCTGTAGAACTCATTTTCCCAAACATGATATTGATGACTCTGAAGTAATGAGTATCACGTTTGACTATAGTATGTATCATGACTGAGTCTTCTTCTTCTTCTTCTTGATTTTCGGCAGGCTGTACACTGAATAGTGTAATGCTGCCCTCCACCGACTAAAAATATATGTTTAATTCAAATCTACTAGTAGGTGCCTGTCACATACAGAAATCTTAATAGTGCTTTACTAACAGCCTGAGAGTTGGTCCCTGGATAAAAGATAGATTTAAAGAAGAAAGATGATAGACCCAAATCCGACAGTTCTATAAATAGCACCTGTCTTTCCCTCCGGTAATTGGAGCAAACAAAAACCACATGCTGTGATGTCTCTTCTCCCCCACATTGACATAACCCATCCGGGTGTTTCCCTATTACCATTACCTTTTTCCTAAAGGGACAGTTAATTCAACTGTCTGTTTCGAGAGACACTCCTTTGCCAGCTTTTCAGAAATCTCATTCTCCTTAATTCCTGAGTGCCCTGGCACCCACAAAAACTTAACATGACACCCTGCATTCTTGAGTTGATATAAACAACACAAAAACCTCCTGAAGCAGGTCAGGGCGGGATGAAGACATCCCTTCTTTCAATGCCATCAAGGAGCCGCAGAGTCCAAGCCGATTACTCTTTTTGATGGTTTTACTTCTCCAACCCACCATATGGCCCATAAAATTGTCAACAGCTCTGAGACAAATTATCAGAAATATGTACACTCTGTTGAATGTGAATATTTGCCACATACATGCCAAACCCAATTTTCCCTGACTCTGTATCAGTGAAGATCTGTATACACTCATCCTGCAGTTGATTAATATACACACTAGCAAAGTCTATAGAGAGTTTTTTATTGTGCATCAGTTATGACTACAAGTCTGTCATTATTTTGCTGTATGCTTGGCTTTAACCTGACACACCATATACACTGTTTTACATGTGAATGGCACGTGATATATCTGAACAACATCCAATGGGAATGGGCAAAATTTTTCAAGTACTCAGAGGGTGCTCAGACAAACATTCTCTTTGTCACATTCATTGTGGGCAAATTTAACCCAAAAAATGTTTGACTTTGTAGGCGTGCCAACCCTACATAAAGCGAGCTCCACAGGCAGCCTTCACTATCACTGGAGCAAATCAAACTCTTGCCAAGCTTGTTGGGAGAGAGCAACAACTTCTTCCATCAAGCAAACCTTGTAGTGTGTTTTTTTTTTTTTTGCTCTTCTTTTAATGCAGACATGTTTTCCAGTTTTATTACCCTACTGCTAAAGCTGCATCCATGCTAATTTCACCAGTCACCATGTTCACTGACCTGACATGCCAGATAAACTGTTTCATATATCCATTGCATGACTACAGTATATTCTACATTCTGGGAAACCTCCCAAACAAAGCATTTTGGAAGGGCAGGACTTTTTCGAAAAATTCTCAGTTGACTGGACAAGCAGTCTGTCTGTTACATTCATGATGGGCCAATCAGAGCGACAGAAGAAACTAAGGCACAATTCGTTTGCAGCTCCAGTGCTAACCTGAGTTGTACAGGCTAGTCCTGCTGCAGCTTATAAATGGTGGAGATGATAGGGCTAAAATTCATGCTGAAGCTTGTCAGGAGACTTGCAAAAGCAACTTTGCCAAGCGAAACTTTCAGTGTGGCTCTTTGCTCTTGATTTAATAAAAAAGTGAACTTGAGGTCTGATAAAACTGCTTCTTTGAGTAAACCAGAGCTAAAATTTCCACCAGTAGCCATTGTATATACCTATAACTCTTGCAAACTCATCCCAGAGCAGACGTCTTTTAGTGCTGTTCTTTGCTCTTTATTTTATAAAGAAATGTAGTTCAGCTCTGATAAAACTGCTGCTATACTATATCTACATCCATAGCTACATATCGGCTTCTAGTACAACTAAACCCTACCTGTAGCTACTGTTTCTTTCTCCTCAAATGAGACTGACAAATCCTTCTGCTTTGCAAGGTTACATGTTACAAGCCTGTAGAGGCTTGCAGAACAACTAAACCAAACCATGCCCTTAGCTACCACTGCATTCACCTCGAATGATTGGTCCCTCAGTTCTCTTATGGAGCAAGCAGATCAGCTTGAAACTTTGTGACATGGATCCGTCAATGATAGACACAGAATCTGGCCAGTCTATTTGCTTTGAATGTTAGCCCAGCATAGCTGGTTGCAGTCTCGGAAACAGATAAACACTGCTCCTGCTAACAGCTAACTCTGCTACAGCATAGCATCTGTAGAGCAGTGTTTCTCAAATACTGTGGATAGGCACATTGGTGTGCCTTTAGGCAAGTCTAGGTCTGCCAAGGGAATTTGGAGATATGGGCCCCTGAAAGCCCCAGGAAATGGGCCCTCCCAAATGTTGATTTTTTTAATGATACCAGTGCATACATGTTGGATGCCACTTTGGCAATTCTCACCCACTACTTTGCCATTTTATGACAATTTGCAAGAGGGAAAAATTAAGGAGGTTTTTATCTGTAAAGACTGGCAGTTTTGTGGAACTTTAAACTTTTCAGCTCTTAATCTAGTTGGTCTTGGAAGAGTCCTGACAGCCAGAGATGCTTGCCAAAACATGATAATCCAGAGACATCATAGTTTAATCACTAGATGTGTTTTTCCACTGAAAAAAAATCACATTTTCCTTTTGTTACCTGAATGGTTGGAACAAAGAGTGACTAGGAGTAGTACTAAAAAAAATGCAGACTGACCTTGACAGGCAAAAGTAACTGCATTCAGGGTCTGAGTCAGTTGAAACACATATGCAACGCTGAGTCTTTGCCCGCTCACGTTCAGGTGCTTGTTTGGTAACATCCCGTCTGATTCGCTGAGGTCCTCTGTAGCTCGACATTCCATACGGCACAGTGCGCCTGAGAAAACAAGATGAACAGTTTTCACAGTACCTCCCTCATGTTTTAAACCTGTTTCTTGGTAATGGTGGCAATAAAAAACCATTAATACGAAATAAGGTGCTTTAAATAGAACATGCATAAATCAAATTCACAATATCAAAGAAAGCAGTATTGTAAATTTTGCTGTTCAAACGCTGCTCCTGCCATCTGGATAACACTACCTATGCTTTTGAGAGTCAAGTTGGCATCACTTATCTTCTCCTCCGATTCCCCCTCTTTCATCATCTGTTTCTGACTAATCCTGACAGATTTTTGCAGTATTGCTGACATCCTGCCTGCTGCTTCCATTGTGTTTGCTTTAACCGCAGCTTGTCTCCTGCTGACTTAAGGATAAAAAAAAAACACCTTTCAGCCATATATCTGTTCAGTCTCAAGTAGCTGTTATTAGAGAGATTACTGTCTTCATGTATGACAAAGGGGTCTGCAAATGCTGACAACAGCTGGAGGCTATTTTTTATCCTGTGGTAAAGAGAGGTCTTGGAGGAAACTTGCCTTTTAGCCTGATAGGATAAGTAAAGCACTTAAAGGATAACTGAAAGGAAGGGGAAAGGTCAGAACCACACATTACAAACACAAAGAAGATTAATATTGTATAACCACAGTTTTAACAGCCAGTGATGAGTAGCTAGGGGACAGATGTCACAGATGTTCCTTCACTTTAACAATTTATGAAACTACATGTAAAAAACTTCAAAACTTACTTCTGGTTCTTCTTCTACCACACTTCACGTTACTTTTTTAAAACACAGTTACAGCTTTGAGATCAATATTGTGGACTAAGTCAATATCCCACTAAGTCTTTAAACTATGTCAATTTGTCCCAACTTGCTGCACAGTAATAAAGCACCCTGTTTACCTGAAATAGCCCAAAGCTGTCTTGGATCAAGAAGACAGGGAAGGAAAGAATGCTTTCCTACTGACTTGCCAAAGATTTTAATATGCGGTTATGAGAGATGGCAAAACAGAAACAACAAAACAAGAAGGTGTCATTGAGTGTGTTCTTGCTACATATCTGCGGTATGCAAGGCCACAAGTTCAAGCAGTTTGTGTCATCTGCTAGTGTTCTCTTTCTATTGATGCATCATGACACACAAAGCTAAAACAGGTCACAGAATCAGGTGATGGTCCTTTCACCAGGACAGGCCCTGGGCTATAGGCAAGTGTAAACTTAGCACAAAAAGTAAGGAAGTTTGTGAGTGGTAGATTATTTCTTTGTTATAACAATGCTTCTTGGCAGTAACTCATATACTGTGGGAAACAAACAGGGGCCTCAGTAGCTTGTGGAAGAACCATAAACAGCTGCAATGGCCTCCTCATGCTTGTTACCAGCCTGGTCACACACTGCTGTGGGATGGTATCCCATTCTTCAACCAGCATTTGTCGCAAGTCAGTGAATGTGGTTGCATTGGTCACTCTGGTAAAAACAGCAAACCCAAGCTGATCCAACAAGTGTTCAATGGGGTTGAGGTCAGGACTACTGGAAGGCCATTCCATCTTCCCCACTCCAAAATTCTGACGGTAGTCTCTAATTAACCCCACTCTGTGGGGGCGAAGGTTGTCACTTTTAGTCCTAGACTGTGGAGATATGGGATTGTCACTGGTTGCACAATCTCATCTCAATATCTCTCTGCTTTGAGATTTCCTCCAATGATGATAAGCCTCATTTTTCCAGTGAGGGAGATGCCGCCCCCCCACACCATCACACTGCCTCAACAAAAAATGTTACTCTATTGGTGCAGCAATCAGCATAGTGGCTCTGCATTTTCTCCACACTTTGACCCTACAATCAAGTGCTTTACAGGCTTTAAAAAATGTTAAAAGATATAATAAAGATAAACAATAAAAGCACAATACATGACTCACAAAAACATAATGAAATATCAATATTTAAAAGAATGCATATCAAAATGTCAAGCTCAGCTTGTATTAAAAGCCATTGCAAATAGGTGAGACTTCAGCAAGATTTTAAAATAATCTATAGACTAAGCAGTTCTAATGTTAAGAGGTAAACTGTTCCAAAGTCTTGGAGCAGCCACAGCAAATGTCCTGTCACCTCTAGTTTTCAGACTGCATCTAGGAACATCAAGAAGCATCTGGTGTGTTGACCTCAGTGCTCTGACTGGAGCATGTTGGTGCAACAACTCAGACAGATAAGAAGGTGCTAAGCCATGCAATGCTTCAAAAACAAGTAACACAATTTTAAACTCTATCCTGAAACTGACAGGAAGCCAGTGGAGAGAAGCCAGCACTGGCGTGATGTGGTCTCTGCGTCTCTTGCCAGTCAGAAGCCGTGCAGCTGCATTTTGAAGTAACTGCAAGTGACGGAGAGACAACTGATCCACACCAGCATACAAAGAATTACAATAAACTAAAGGAGAGGTGATAAACATGCGGATTACCCTCTCAAAGTAATTTGGAGAAAGGTAACCCTCCCCAACAGTCTCAGCTGAAAGAAGCTGGTCTTAACCACTGAACTAACCTGATGGTCAAATTTGAAGCAACTGTCAAAGATGACACCAAGGTTATGGAAAAAAAGGGCGGCAGTGGGAGGCTAACGGACCAAACACAGTCAACACCATTTAGGAGTTCAGATTTTCCAAACACTATTATTACAGATTTCTTTTCATTTAAACACAAGATGTTTAACTCCATCGATGATTTTATATCTTTTAAACAGTTTTGTAAGACTGTTAAAGAATTTCTTTTAGGTGTCATGGGCAGATAAATTTGAAGGGTGTCAGCAGAAAAATGGAATGACAAATTTTGTTTTTTAAAACTGGACCCCAAAGGGAGTATATACAAAGAAAAGAGTAGGGGGCCTAAAATTGTTGCTAAAGGGCCTCTTGAATGCCTCTATGAAACAAAAAACATGATGAAGTGCCCTCAAGATTGCCCTTCCACTGTACATAAATGGGGGGGATTAAGAGGTGGTCCTGTGCAAGATGTGATATATAATCCCTCCAGTACGCTCTGAGTCTACCTTACAGTCTCCTTTTGGTTAGGCATGCCTTGAAAACCTCCAGAGGGAGGTGCAATGTAGGCATCCTAATCAGATGCTTGAGTCTGAAGGAGTAGTGGCTGTACTCCGAACTCTCAGCACTTGTGAAGAAACTCAGTTCCGCTGTTTGTGTCCAAAACCTCATTATTTGAGTAAAAGCTTATGATCACAGGTGAGATTGGATTCATTGATAAATTTAGAGCTCTGCCTTCAGGCTTAGGCCCATCAACACAATGTCCCAGTACAATGCCATGTCTAATGTCTGATGACACATAGATCCCATCAGTGGGCAGGAGATCCCTGTATGTACTCCTTGCCAGCTGAGAACTGCTGTACAGTTATATTACCTGACATGCCAGATAAACTATTTCATATATCCACTGCATGAATATATTACACATTCATCCGGGAGAGCTCCCATACAAAGCTAAAGGGCAAAACTTTTCAAAATTTCTCATAAGGTGATTGAACGAACGTTCTGTCAGTCACATTCATGATAGGCCAATCAGAGCAACACAACAAAATGAGGTATAGACATGTGTAGCCCCAGGGCTAACCTGAGGCTACAGGCTAGTGGTGCCGTGGTGTTTGGACTGCAAAGCTAAAACTCATGCTTAAGCCTATACAGAAATGTGCAAAAACATGTCCTCTGCTTAGAGAAGCTTTCAGGGTGTCTGTTTTTTCTTGTTTTAATAAGAAAATGTGGCAGAGGCCTTATTGAACTCATGCTTTTCTACAGCAACATCCAAGCTAAATGCACCACAGCGGTAGCCATCATATACATCGTATATGCTTACAGTACAACTCAACCCTACCTGGAACAATCGCGAACTCATGCTGAAACAGTAGGGCATGAGAGGGTCTTTTCTGTCATAAAAAGCTTTAAGTGCTGTTCTTTGAGCTTGATTTAACCGGCTGAGACCTGAGCTTTTGTTTGAAATGCATTTTTAGTTTCTGACACTTGTTTGGGATTAGTAGGACCTGATAAGTTAAAACATCAGCCCTGTCTAAGAACAGAAATTTCCTGAATATTTTCCTTTCTTAAAACAAACATAAAATCCACATAAATTCCCTATAAATTACCCCCCAAAAAATCTTTGAAATTTAAAAATATATATATTTTTAAAGTTTCCAATAAAAAGTACCACAACATTTCTTCAAACGGTCCCCAAATGTTTCGATGAAACTTAACCATAAAGCCCAAGTATTCCATTTAAAACATCTCAAAATTTCCATGTAAATGCCTCAAAATTTTCAATGAAATTCCCCCTAAAATTTCTAAGCAAATTCCAGAAATTTTACAAAAACATTCCTCAAAATTGCCCTGAAATGACAGAAACATCTAAACAAATTCTCTGATCTTCCATGAAGATAATCATTAAAAATGTCAAATAACACCCCTACCCTCATTTCAAAACAAAATTGCCCCAAACATCTAAACAAATTTCCCAAATTCCAATTAAAATATCGAAATATGCAAAGCAAATTTCCCCTAAAACAATGGCTCAAGGTACAACTTAACGCCGCCCATAGCTACCACCATTTTCTTCTTGAATGATGCTGATTGCTCAGAACCATGTCTGGTTTAGCACAAACATGGATCAGAGCTTTGCAAGATGGATTTGCCTGACAACAGTCTGGCAAATCCACCTACTCATATGGTCATATGGCCAGGCTGGGAACAAAAGAGTTTGAGAGTTTGTCAGTGGAGCCAGACTCTGGCAGTGTATCACTGAGCATGTCCTCTGCCTCATGAATGTGATGTGCAGAGGAGCTGGGTGTTGTCAAGAACAGAAAGCAGTTTATCCAGGATCCTACACAAAGAGCACAGACTAAATCTGCGTTATCATGGGATAGATTTAGTTGCGTACTTGGTGCTGTAGCAATTAATTTTGAATGGTTTAAAAAAATGAAAAAAAGTTACTTTATTTTAACTGGCATTAACCCTTAGAGCTCACGTGGCATGGATCCGTGCTGCAGGCACACCCCTTTGTAAATTGCTTGGTAACTTTTGAACCGTAGGTCGTAGACTCAAACTTGTTTTTTTCCTGTGAAAGCTCTGTGTTGTGCCTTTCTAAATATGTTCTTCCTGCATTCGAGCTCTTACAGAACTTTTTTTCAGTTAGCCTGCAACTCGGCTGACTTCCAGGGGTCTCTGAGGACGGCGTTGCCATACAACAGGAAGTGACACAGTTTAGAAAAAACGTTAGTAACTTTTGAACCATAGATCATAGACACTCTTTCTTTCCTCTGAAAGCTGACCATTTTGCTGTTCGTTTGCTACCCTTGATGTCTCCGTAGCCAGTAAGAACGCTTGGAGCGCATGTACTTCTTTTGTATAAATATAGAGATTTTGAAAACCTTTAGTCACAGAGGGTTTATTTTTTCACCGTTGTGTCCCCAGCGATGGGAGAACAAGTCTGTGCAAAGAAAATGCTTAGTCACTACTGTTAACTGTGTGTTATCAATAAGAAACTGTGAGTTACAAATTCCGATTTGTTTTTTCTTTCGACTTTAGAGTCCTATAACTTTTTCAAAATCCAAGTGACATTACTGTAGTAGATATATTCTTAAAACCCAGGTTGTCCTGAAAAAAAAAAAGACGGATAGAGCTTGACTGTGCACCACAGGGTTGATGTTTTACAAGCTTTTAAAGAAATAACGTCCAGACGAGACATGATGGTGAAAAAAATAGCTGTGAGCTCTAGGGGTTAAATGAATTCATAGGGGAGTAAACACTTTAAAATGAAACTCATTAACACCACAAAACCAAAGAAGCAGGTATGGCCCACATTTGATTGCCAGAAAGATCCCTTAGAATAAATCCAGCTCAAGTGAGTAAAGACAAGAGTACAAGCCAAATTCACCATGAAGGAAATTAAGAAGTGGCTCATTCTTTGACAGCCCCCAGAGGTTTTTAGCTGTGTATGAAAGATTCTCTCTGATCTCTGTCCATTCTGCCTCTCAACCTCCACACTGAAGAAAAAACAGCAGAGGATACCTCCTTCTTTATAAGCTTATTACCAGTAGGGAGTCGGTAGTTACATCTTCGATCACATCTTGACAGATCTACTGTGACAGTAATGAGGCTTGACCAGGGATGTTTTTTTACATAGCAGCCTAACAAATTTCTAAGCACTTAGAGAGTAGACTTTATTTAAAGATAGCGTTCAGGAGGCAATTTGATGAAGATATCAAAAGAAAGAAAACGTAGAAACTCAAATTTAGCAAGTGTAAAAAAATGCCAATGTAACACCCAAATTTGACTTTAATGCCCTGTTTAAGACAGAGTATTTTGCTGGTGTCAGGACAGACCAATATTAACAATAACTCCTTATGAGCTCCAAAATCATAAGAAACCATCAGGAACAAGATTATTTTCTAGAGTTATTTTAAAGGCAGAACCAGCACACTGCAGCTACTGCATTTTTCTAAACTTTGCCCAAAAGAGTCTTGAGAACTGAAAAAAAATAACTGCTGAAAGATGTCTTAAACATGTCCAGGACAAATTAATAAGCAAAGAAAAGTTCCCCTTAGTACTGTATTTGTTCCCATTTCAAGACATTTAGATACATTTTTTGTCAGTAGCAGATATTACTCATACTCATGACAGGAAATCCAGGCTTTCTGCTTCAATATCTTCAAGTAAAAAGTTAATCTGGCTTTGTCATGTGGATATAGCTTATAATAAGTGTGATGAGATATTCTGACAAGAAATAGGACAAGTACACTTGCTATGATGGAAGTTTTTGTCGTTTTTAAGTGTAGAATAACTTGAAATGTAGCAATATGCATCTCTTCGCCCTTTCCTATGAGCCTTTTGAAGACTATCACACAGACTATATGTTTGCCACTGAGAGGATGACACAATAAACAGAGAATATTAACTTTAGCAGCAATAATCTCTACTTCTCTGATGTCAAACTTTGACCTTGCAATGGGTTTAATTTTTGTTGGGCTTGCCCTCACTTGAACCATGACGGCGTCTAGCTCCTGAAGCCCCAGGGCAACACTTAATGGGTGTGACTTGTTTGAATGTTTTGTATTAGTGCATGGCTCTGATTTACGTTACATAAAGTAGCAACATGCCAGTCAGTTTTTTTTTTAAGTCACAATTACCTTTCCAGTATGTGTCAACGCTGACAAAAGATGAGCAGATGTGCAAGTCCGGATATGTTTGTGCAACAGTAGCAATCCTTAGTGGATTATTTGAAGAGTTCAGAGATTCATTAAGGCGCTTTTTAAAAGAAAAAGCATGTCTTACTCGGGTGTGTTGATCCAGATGATGTCCAAGTGGCAGTAGTAGACGCACTCTTTATCCTTGTAGGAATAACAAGTGCAGCGCTTGGGTCTGGACTTTGCCGCAGTTGCTTCAGCAAGATGTGGACCCGTTGGTCCTCCAGAGCCAGACACTCTGCCGGAGTCAAGGTAAGCTCCAGTGCTGACCTCAGATGTCAACACACCTTACATTGCACAAGATACATGTTAAAAGTAGCTACTTGATATTATAAGATAAATGCGTAAAATGTGAATACTTAATGCGTAAAAGTTTACGCAGCTTGCTTTTAACATACCTTGTAAGAGAATGAATCCAAATATTTCCCAGAGCATGACTCTTGGAAGGATGGACTGTATCCTTGCCATGTCAGATATTCCCAAACACATTCATAACCTGATGATGGCGCAGCACGCGTCAGATTAATCTGCCACCAACATCGACTGAAAATCCATGAACTTTAATAGACCAATGAATGTCCGTGTAAAGTCCATCTTATACGGTCCAGGCGGTAGATTGGTGATATTTGATGCTCAGTTTCTCTCAGTTCCGTGTCAAGAATACGAACCTGTAACCTGCACACTAAAGTGAGAGGAAATTGCTGTTTCCCGAAATTGCTCACCTGCTGTGACGCGCTCGCTCAATTTTGGAATCTGGAGAAAACACAAGGCAACGATGCTCCTCAAAGTTCCTGCATCTACTGACAAGCCCCAATCAAAGGTGGAGGGATTTGGAGTATCTCGGGTACACGCCCACACCCCTCACAACACCCTTTTGCAAGGCAGCAGCATTGCGCACAGAGATTGGGTGCTACTTTTTGTGTTCTTGTTCGAGCATTAGTATGATGCCTATCCCGTGTTAAAAACAATAAAAGATTTTCTTAAAAGGATTTTTTGTCTTGTATTATCTTTTATGGACATTTAAAAACATTCAATGTGTGATGTCTGTTGTTTTCTATGTTGTATAGCTATTGTTTAATTTTTGGTATTTTCACTGCAATAATGTGCAAAGGTATCCATCCATAACAGCATGGGCCCTGGCCATGAAAATTTATTTAAAGCAAAACCAAAAAAAAGATTAATTAAATGTATATATGATGAGTAGTACATTTCTCTCATCACATGTACATTAGTATTGTTATTAACTTAAACAACATATGCAAGATATACACACTCACTGTTGATTGACTCCAGGGTGCCAACACTGCAAAAAAAAAAAAAAAAAAAAAAAAAGCTTCTTCCATGCTCTTATGCTAGATTGAAACATGATAAAAACCACTGATAGCCAAGTCAAGAATAAACATGGTCATAAACCCTCTAGAGTGTGTTTTAAATGGAAAGAAACATGCCTTTTAGGCTGCCCTGCAGGCCAAAACTTGTTGACCTTTGTGTGTATTTAAATGATTTAATAGTTGTACTTTTAATGGAGGAGTGTTGCTTTAAAACTAACTCACATTACAGAACACATGCTGATTACTAAAACTGTTTTATAACAGATACCCTGTGATTTTCTGTTCTCCTGTCCTGATTTATGATCCCCATTTTGCCACTTTAAATATATAGTATCCTGTCTTCACATGTAAACACTGTGTTACATAACAGCTAAAGTGGAGACAATCACAGCTTGCCCAAAGGGACAACATGCCCTGACAATGAAACTTAAAAGGAGATGCCCTGGTCCGTGCTGTGACCCATAGGAAAGCTCAAATATCTGTCTTAGGAACGTTCTTTAAAAGAGCCGAAGCTCACATAGTTTCTGAGGATTGTTACACACAGTGGTTTCCCAGCCCAGTTTTACTCTAAGAGCTTAGGGTTAATGTTTTGAAGTTTATAATCCTATTAATCTAGACAAATCCACCTCCTGGCCATCCACACACAGCGCTGCTACCATACAGGAGTAATGTTTCTCTCTCCAGAGCCCGTCTGTGGTGTAACTTTCTGCTACAGACAGTGCCGATTACTTAGTCAAGAGTCTATAAATACATCTCAAGTCAGTGTCTAATAAAAAAAATCATTACACTAAATAATGACTAAACTAACAGATATGACATTGCCACATGGGTGTTCTGATAGACGTTCTCCTAGGTGACTGCAAATTGCACAGAAGGTACATCCCAACAGGGGGAGCCACAACCTAAGAACACTACAATCATTTTTTCTTCAGTTCAAGAAACAATCAAATGAAATCTCGTTCATCTGAAGGTCTTCTATCCAGTAAATCCGCTCTTTGGAAGAGGCTTCTGTCCTTATTTCTTCCTCTCTTTGCAGTCTTCATTGTCTCACTGCCAAAGTGATGTGGTTCACCTAAGCTGTGGTCTTGGCTGCAGAAGAGCCCAGTCAACAGTATTTATTGTATCATCAGGATTTAAAAAAAAAAAAAAAAAAAAGAAAAACACTCATGTGTCAAAGCTGCTGGGTTAGATTGTACTCTTCCCATTGCATGTGCACTTGTAGGAAAATCAAATAATTAGTGCTTTATGTGATACTGCTGTAAACCTTGATGCTGTCATCAGATCAATTAGTTGATTATTCTCATTTATAGATACATTTCAGAAGTTTTCAGAAAAGATTTTAAGTTAATCATGTATGTTTAAACCTCTTATAGAAGTATCTATGCAGGTTTTATAATGAAGTGGCAGCTGTTCATGCCCATGCCATAGTCCTGCCTCTACCATGTTTGACAAATGATGTGGTACACTTTGGATCAGGAGCAGTTCCTTCTTCACTCTTCTCTTCCCATCATTCTGTTATAATTTTACCTTGGTTTCATTTGTCCAAAGAATCTGACCGGCCTCCCTGTTGAATGTTACGAATGGTTTGTATCCTGGAGAGCCTCTGTATCTACATTTTTGGAGGTATCTCTTGATTGTAAGCTTTGACAATGATACACGACCACCTCACGAGTGTTGTTGACATGTCTAAATGCTGTAAAGGGGTTTTCTTCACAAAGAAAAGGATTCTGTCATAATCATTTAAATTCATTCATCATCCTGCTAAATAAAACAAGAGATTTTATAATGGGTAAAATATATCACCTGTAGACAAACTGATCTGTTTTTGTCAAACATGAGAGAAAATGTTTGCATAGTGGGAGTCTTACACCAGATGGAAAAAACACTGGTACAGACTAAATTGTAATTTTAAACACTTGTATCAGCCCTTATTTTCACAATCTCTGCATCTCTACTTTTGAGGCCTTTTTACATTAATTAACCAACCAATAGGAATGCAGCAAGAAATGACATAACGTTAAACACGACACTGGCACCAACAAACAAACAAGTTAGCATTAGAATAAATACATTGCCAAAAGCAGCAGTTTGTGGGATTCCAACAAGGAGAAAGATGTTTTTCTAAGCATATGAATGCTACAATTACAACGGCTATATTGTTGCTTTGATTTATTTACAACGTCACTGATGGTGTAGATGGCTGACACACACTGATTTAGCATACATTAGCAGACTTCTTTTTGTTTGCATTGACGTAAATTTTACAGCAGCGTTTAGTGGGAGCTGTCATTGTACAGTCTGCAAACATCAAACTTGTTGTCGTATGAGATTCATGCCGCACAGCATAGCATGCCGAAATGTGTTGGAATGTTAAAAATGCACAATCTGTAGGAAGCTCAATATATTACTGTATTATTACAAGGGAATGAAAAAACTATTTTCTATATTTAGGTGATTAAACACTAGTTTAAATAGGCCTACTTATGGTTCTAGTTTCATTTACCTAAGTTGGTTCCACTAAATGCTTCTAGGTAAAATATTATACACTGCACCTTAAATATGGACCTCTAAACCTAAACTTAAGTAGACACCCAAGGATGTGCAATTTATTGCCTTTTACACTGGTTTAAGTTTTCAACAGAAGAGGTTGCCATTTGCTCAGATGCTGTAATGATAAAAAAATTTACACTCCTTTGGATGTTTTAAACTTTTATTGATTTTTTTTTAAATCAATCATGGGCAATAACACTTTTTTGACCAAAAAAATAGTCTTTAATGTCAAAGTGAAAACAGATTTCTACAAAGTCTCAATCTGAGAAAATATGTAAGGTCAAATAAGTGATTGCATAAATATTCACCCCCTTTAAAGTGACTTCATCTAATTCAACAGAGGTCCAGTAAATTGGTGCTAGTAGTCTCACAGTTAATAAAATGGGGACCACCTTAGTGCAGTGGATGTGTCTCAAGTGAAAAAATGTCAAAGGCACTGATCATCCCCTGAAGATCAGTTAAATCTGCTATCAAGAAATGAAAGGAATATGGTGCATGTGCAAATCTGCCCAGATCAGGCTGTCCTGACTAACTGAGTGACCATGCAAGAAGGAAGGCACCTATGACTCTGAAGGAGTTACAAGCTTCAGCCACTGAGATGGGAAAGACTCTGCATACAGCAACTGTAGCCCAGGTTCCTTATCATTTAAAACTTCATGGGAGAGTGGCAAAGAGAAAGGCACTGTTGAAGAAAACTCAGATTATATCACAACTAGATATCGGCAAAAGACGTGGGAGACTCCGTGTTCAAGTGGAAGAAAATTCTTTGGTCTGATGAGACCAAAATGCCACCTAAGGCCATCAAACAAGACACTGTGTTTGGCTGACACCAAACACTGCACATCACCACAAACACACCATCCCCACTGTGAAACACAGTAGTGGCAGCATCATGCTATAGGGATGCTTCTCAGCAGCTGACCTTGGAAGGTCATTCACTTTACTCTCTACCTTCCAAGGTCAGCTGCTGAGAAGCATCCCTATAGCATGATGCTGCCACTACTGTGTTTCAGAGAGTAAAGTGAATGCGGCAAAATATAGCAAAATCATGGAGGACAATCTTATTCAGTCTGCCAGGGAACTACAGCTTGGAGAAGATTAATTTTCCAGCAAGATAAAGACCCAAAGCATACAGCAAAAGCTACACAGAAATGGTTTAAAGACAACAAGGTGAATGTTCTGGAGCGGCTGAGTCAAAGCCCAGACCTCAAGCCAATAGAGAATCTGTGGCTGGACTTGAGAAGGGCTGTTCATGCCTGATCCTGGTTCAACCTGACAGAGATTGAGCTGTTTTTCCAAAGTCAATAAAATTGTAAAATTGCAATGTCCAGATGTGCAAGCCTGAATGAGACCTATCCACACACAAGGTGCATCTACCAGATACTGACTTGAAGGGCGTGAATATTTATCCAACCAGTTATTTTACATTCAATATCTTTATTTAAATGACGTTACTTTGAAGAAGTCTGTTTCACTTTGACATGAAAGGGGTTTTTTTTTCATCAAAAAGTCAAATTATCCTGCCTGTGATTCTGTTGTTGACCGTCAACATTAGGATTATAGAAATTAAAATGTAGTTGTCATCTGTGAATGAGATGGGAATTCAACCTGCTCCTGCATGATGCTCAACACTGAAGTCCAGCAACAACGCATAAGGACAATGGAAAACAACAAAGGTGCACCACTGCATTAGTCCAAGCTCTGGAATGTTGTTGACTTCTGCAAAATTTACTATGTGATTCTGATTGTGAAACAACTGTACTGTAGTTCAGGCCTGGCATCCCCAGAAGAAGGCTCAGGTGATGTATGTGAGATGAAGACATCAGGCAGAAATGAGTGATTGCACTCACACATAAGTCAGATTTCAATGATAGCATGCCCAGCCTTGCTTTAGTGCTCCAGGATAAAAATTTCAATCAATCTAACTTAGACTTACTGATTATTTCAAATGATTTGACTGTGTATGCATTCTCCAAAGTGCCAAATTCATGAAATGCAAACCGCACTATAAAATCATAAAATCATCGGTGCTCTTTTGGGAATCTAAAGTAAATGTGTATATATAAACTGACGACACCAGATTTTATGAGAGCGTACCTAAACCTCAGCACTGATCTCTATTATGAAAACAAACATACCTCGTGAGCCTCCAACCCCAATTTCCTCTCGCTTTTTCTTGCCTCCCGGGGGCGATCATTACTATCAAACAGCAGACTGCTGTAAAAAGCCCTGAACAGAGGAAACCTGTTAGTCTGTTCACATTTCTGTAATGTTCTCGTGTGACTGTAATATTTTTCATTCCTTGTGGAAATAATTCTCCAAAGATGAACAAACACAAGCAGGATAGAAACCTGTTTTAATTTGAATGAAAAGATTAAGTTTCTCCCACTGAGTTTAAGGTATACACATGCACTTAAACAAATCCATACCTTCATGGGAAGATTTGATCAGATACCCTTGCATGATCATCCAAAGTCTCTCACACTGTTTATTCTGTATTATTACACTGTCTGGATCTCACACCGTAAGTGTCCTGGATTTGCACCTCTGCTACAGAGGCATCTAGTAGCCTAATCGTAGATCTCTTTGACTGGCCATTGCCCTCTGGTTCCTTCCCAAATACCCCCTAGGCTATGGTTTTATGCCATAACCAAACTCTTTGGCACATTCCCCAAGCTGGAAACAGAAAGAGATTCCCCATAAATGAAGACCATATTCTTTTTGTACTCCTTACCTTGGTTGTGAAGACTGAACACAGTCAGAAAAAGTGGACTTCTTGTGATTTTAACAGTAATATGATGCTGCGTACGCTCTCAAAGTGTCATTTTGGGTTCCTCTGTGACTGAAATTGGTGAATCTGAGCAGCACACGTTATTGAAGAAGATGATCCTTGCAATTACAATGGAATGAAGAGTAAAAAGTAAAAGTAGTTTTCATTTAATTATACCTCTCACACTTTAATCTCGCTGCAGGATGCAACATGTTGCACAGCTTGAGTGATCTCCCTCATGTTCATTAGCAGTGATTATCTACCCAAGGTTCTCTCAGCAGGAAATGTGTGGTTTTAATCTTTTTCTTTCCTTTCGTTGTCCTCCCTGCTTTACCCAGACATCAGACATATTGTTTAACAGCACAGCATATGTACTGTATATTCACTCAGCCTGCTAACATCTGCTTGTGTGCTGATCACAGGCGCCTTTAATCCACTCAGCTGAGGGAGGCTCAGTGTAGTGGGCTTAACTAGGAGACAACTGGGAATATAATACATTTCAGGAGTGCTACAGCTGCCACCTTGTCCTTGTTTTTCTTGGCCTCCTCTCATGTTTTAATAGAAAACATTTTGGGTGTGCAAGCCTGGGGATTTGAGGAGTCATTACCCCCCGGAGCGCTCTGGAGCTACCGAGGTATGGAGCACAGAAACAATAAACAAGTGGCGTTAACATCCCACAGGCTGATATGTAAGCCTATTGAAATGAATGAAGGTAACACTTTCTGTGTCTGATAAGGGCGCCAAATTAAGTATGGATAGAAAGTGGATCTCAGATGTTGATCCATGAAACACTGCAAGTTTTTGAAAGCACACTACCACCTCTTGATTCCAAGGTTCATCCTTAAAGATCATTTAATTTAATGAATGTTCTACTTTTTATTCATTGGGCTTATTTTTTATGATATTAAAAGGTACCCAGCTTTAATCCAGTCATGAGCAAGCACCTGCCCATAGTCACAAGGAAACATGTTCTTTTGATAGACAGAAATCCTCAGGCACGCAGTCAAAAGAGTTGATATCTCAGTGTTAAGTTGATTTCTCTCCCAAAGGCTAATTTTGACTTCATTTTTTTAACTGCTGGGATTCCTTTGCTCATGTTTCCAGTTGATTATTGTATTTTTTATTGTAGTTATCCTTGCAGAGGAGATGGATTGGCTGGATTCCATGTCTATCATCAGGCAGTTCCAATCTTGCAAAGCTCCAGTCTGAAATTATTGTGCTATGTTTGAACACAATCCAGACCAATCAGGAGAATGAAGTGTCATTATGAGCTGAGTTTTGTTGTACTAGAAGCAAGACATTGCTTTATCAAGACAAGAGTAAAGAGCTACACTGAAATTTTCTCTTGGTGGAGAAGATGTTTTTTTTTTTTTTTTTTTCACTTGTCCCAACCAACCTCAGCATGAGTTTTATCCACCAACAAGCTCCACTGTGTGTAAACTACAACAGTGCCTGCCTGCAGAGCTTATGTTACTACTGGACTTGTGCATGCCTTCTCCCTCATTTTGTCTTGTCACTCTGACTGGCCCATCACAAATATATATGGCACCAAGAACGTTTGTCCATCCACCTTCCACCCTGCCTGTCAAATGCTTTGTACAGGAGGTTTCCCAGATGAATGTAAAAATATATCCATGCAGTGGCTGAATAAAACAGTCAATCTGACATGTTTGCAAATAAAGTAATTGAACAGTACTACAGACTGTAGCCTTCTGTTAACAGGCTGATGATCTCCAAAAAGCCCTACACAGTCAGAGTGCAGGGATTTCTCCACATCCACTCCTTGTTCTCTCCATTGACTTTATTATAAACAATAAACCCTTTATATAGGCCATGCCTGTATCACATGCTTCAGTGATGCACTTATTAAAATCTCATCTGAAGAGATCTCTCTTGTCAGAACAACTCAGATTTGTGGTTTAAACTGTATAACAGCAAACTTATTGAAAATGTTGGTTTAAATTGTGCACAGGCCCATGAAGACAGTTAATAGGACAGACCAGGATGGGCTCAGTGGGAACATGCACAGGCTCAGGCAGGGTCAGGCTGGAATTTTGCAGCTTGATCAAAGCTCTGAAATGTACCACCAGAACCACTCAACAGTTACACTAATGATAGCTGTAAATTAGTACCAGTAGTCTTGCTTAATACGTTTTTTTTCTCTTTATTGACCAGATTAGTGAAACACAGTAATGTTATTAAAGAAATGTATACATTCCTTTTGTCTATTCTGGAAGCTCAGATCTTCTGCTCCTGCAGTCAGAACAGACATGGGCAAAACACTGAACCCCACACTGCTATGTCAGGGGTGTGTAAATGTGTATGAAATAGGTATGGTACTAGCCAATACTGATGGACACTTAGCATAGCAGCCTCCACCATCAGTGTGTGAATATAGAGTGAATAGATGTGAATAGGTAAATGTGCAAAAGTCTTTAAGTGCCCATGCAACAAGAAAAGCATAATACTAGCTTGATTTTTTTTTAAATCTAGCTAGCTAAATAGCTACCAAAATGACTGTATGAAATTAAAAGGGATAATGCATTTATACCACTAAATCATGATATATTATTGTTGTGATTTTTAAGAATTATTTACACAAAAAACTACAGACATCATGGGAGATCCCCCATAATCCTGTTTGGAGTCAGGCCAGGTATGGGAGCATATGCCAGTTCGGCACTTTGCCACGTCAACCTTGGTCCATACTGCTCTGGCCTCCTGATGGCCATCCTCCAGGCCTGCGCCAGGCTCATGCTCCGTCTCTCCAGGGATCCCCCCACTGGGTCCCAGGCACCCAGTTTGCGGTGAGCTGGATCAGGCTAGGGAAAGTGTGCTGTTCCAGCACCAGGCAGCTGACCCTTCCCATGCCTGCTCTCCTGAGCATGTCAGCATTAGAACACCTAAAAATGTGCAATAGAAAAGTTGTCAGAATGGATTCCAACTTGGGCCTCTGGCCATCTGTCAATATCCAGGCCTCATAAGAGTATAATAACATCAGGAGGACAAAGGACTGAAATATTGACTTTCATTTAAATGCTCAGATACCAGGAACACCACACTGTCTTGCTCTGCAAACCAGTCGCCCCATGCACGAGCCAAGGTCTACAGTTGATGTCAGCCTTGATGTCAGTGGATTGATGGATTATGCTGTTAAGGTCGATGAACTGCTCCTCATCTTCCACACTCTCACCATTCACTGACTCAGATTCGATGGCAGCATCCAAGACATCCCAGAATGCCTGATCTTTGTTTTGGCCAAGGACAAGTACAGTCCTAATGCTTTAGCCTACTCACTCAGCAAGCTAAGAGACCCTCCAAAGACAGTGACAGTCTCCACAAGGATCACAGCATCATCAGCAAAGTCCATATCAGTGATCTACCCAAATTGCCAAATGACACTCCACAGTTCGCTGCCCACTGTTACCCACCCCATTATCCGGTCCATACAGATACTAAAGACGAGGGGCTAAGATGCAGCCCTGTCTCACCCCAGAATCAACTGGGAAGAAGTCAGAAGTGGAGCCACCACACTTCACAGGACTCTCTGTGCCAGAATATAGGGTTGACATCAGCCAGATGGGCAAACGTGGGACCCTGCTGAGCTCCAGAATCCTCCAGAGGGCATCTCTACTTACCCTACCCCTCCATTCCAACAAGAATAGGGAAACCCTACTCTTACATCATTCTCAGTTCACTCACAGCTAATTTTCCTGATTATTTCTTGCTGACTTAAATTTGCTAAGGCACTGGCTGTTACCCCTAGCATCCTTAAGCAGTAGTATACAGTACATGCATAGGCATTTCATTTTAAAAAGGAACAGTACAATCTGTATCTGAGCCGAGCTTTTCACCAAAGAGAACATCACTGAGGTGAGGCTTATCACACTAAAGCCAGCGGGATGCCTGTCTCATGAGAAACAGCTGATGCCCCTGGATCCCACATGTTTCATGCGCTGTGGACACTATCAAAGGTTTTGTCTACAGTATCTGATGGCTCTTGTCCAGTGGAAATGTATAACTTGTGTAGTTCCTGGCAGCAAGGGACACTTTAAGATTCATGCAAAACTTAAAATCTGCATTGGCACACGAAGCCAATAAATACTGCTTCTCTAAGAAAAAAAATATTTGGATCTAAAAATGACAATCTAAACTGTAAAATAAAGCTCAACTTTTAGTTCAAAACATCTATGATGTTTAGGGAAGGAGATGTTAAAGTCAATCCCATGGGTTGATCATAAAAATAATTTTTATTCCAAGATGCTGGTTTCCATGGAGCTTCTGTTTTTTTCTTTTTTTTTCAGGTTGCAGAAGGACAAAAATATATAATATATAACATGTGGTAAGCCAAAATTATAAGCAGAGAAGGTAGAGCTGCTGCCAGAGACTGATAAAAAATTCGCTCCAGGGATGCATGCCAAACCAAAATCAGAAGCACAAACACTAATGCAGGAAATCTGCCACAAAATAAAGGCTTTCTGAAGGCCTGACCCCTGATTGGCACCTACAATTGAAGCGATTGAGGAATAGAATTTTGTGGAGGCTGAGTTATATGAGAAATGAAATTTAAAAAAAACTGTTTTTAGGAATATACAGCAGTCTTTCTTCAAACACAAAGCAATAAAATAGAAAATTCAATAAGTAACTCAGGGGTGATGATGCCAATGAAACCTCTGGAAAGAGAATTAAGTAAAATTGTTGACATTGTAATTAAGCTGGTTCATTGCACTTTTATGATTGTGTTTGTTTAAAAAACTTTGGCATGGTTGTCTGTTCCTTTTTGAAATATTAGAAATAGAGAAAACATGTCACCTATAGTTCAACAGCTTCTATTTAATTACACCATCTATTGACTGACTGTAATTAGACAGCTGATCTAGTTTCACTTTAGAGATTTGATAAATATACTGCACATCTCCTTTGCATCAAATTTGATAAAAAAAAAAAGAGAAACTGTCAGAGTGTATTTTGATTTGAATGATGTGTATTAGGTTTGGAAGAAAACTGATGCCATCTGTTTGAAATAATATCAAAACTTCAACAGTGAAGGTCAGAACTTATTAGAAACTCAGATGTTCTGACCCTATTTTTATTTTTCATAACAGGTGTGATCACATAAAACGACTATTTCTTATCATCATGGTGAGCCTGGATGTTAGCTCTGCTGCTGAAGCACTCCTGACACACGCAGTAGAGAGGCCTGTTATATGTCTGTACGGACAATTTGGTTGCCAGCCAAAATCTCTACCCAAATTCATTTTAAAGCCTTCTTTATCCCAGTCTGTTGTGATTATTTACGTTAGAGTCCAAAGTATGGTGGATTGTTTGATTAGAGGTGGGTGGCTGAGAAAAAAAGGCACAGCCATCAGCAAATGAGATGGATATCTGGCCCTCCTATTTATTTTACTTTGCAGAGGAATCTAGAATCTAAGCTCCCCTCACAGTATTGTCAATGAGGTGTTTGAAAAAATAAATAAAAATGTTTTTATGAACTGGTAGCTCTTATTATGCTTTAGTAATCAGAAATAAGGTGTAATCCTTTACCCCTTGCCTAAACCCATCATAGGTAAACAACTGCCTAAGGATTTATTCGTCATGTTCCAGCTGACTCCATTAAGTACAGTAGTGTAAGCTGAAAGAGAACAGGCCACTCTCCAAAAATCATCAGATCATATTCATTAACCAGTAACAATATAGGACACAGAATTAAAGTTTGGTGTGTTTGTCCATGTGCCATAAAAAGGTTGTCCAAAAATTTGTTGCGAGTGGTCCTCCTCCCATTACAGACCTTTTTATATTCCCATCCATAACTGGGTCCTATCCTTGAAGGAAAAACTCTTTTAGATGCTTCTTATTCTTATTGTTATGATAATAATCAAAATTAGTTACAATGGAAATGTCAACATGCCCATCCTTGGATACACATTAAAATTCTATACATTAATCAGATATTTATATACCTCAAACATCAAGCATCCAACAAGGCTTAACATGCATGAAATGACATAAATTTAAATCTTTGATTTTAGTAATAAAATGCAGATCTGTGCCTTACAACAATCCTGTCTCTGAGCGCTGCAGGCAGTTCCTCTGACCTCATGGCTAGGTTTTTGCTCTGATACAGTTGTCCTCATAAGTTTACATACCCCGGCAAAATTTGTAAAATGTTCATTTTTCCTGAAAATATGTGTGATCATAGAAAACTTTTCTTTCATTCAGGGTTAGTGGTCAGATGAAGTTATTTATTATCACACAATTATATTTGCTCTTTTTAAATCACAATGACAAGTTGAATCATCCAAACAGCCCTGAACTAAAGTATACATGCCCTTAAAGTTTTGCCCTAATAATATGCCCACAAGTTAACACAAACAGGTTTAAATGGCTAGTCAGGGTAACTGTCCACACCTGCCACCTGTCTGCATGTAATTAGTGTCTGTGTATAAAAGTCAGTGAGCCTCTGGGTTCTTGACAGACACCTACACATTTCCTGTCATGCTGCACTGACTTTGCTGGATTCTGAGCTATGGGGAAAGTAAAAGAATGGTCAAAGGACCGGAGAGAGAAGGTAGTTGAACTTTAAAAAATAGGCGAAGGATATAAAAAGATACCCAAACATTAGAGAATCCAAATCAGTAGAAAAACAGCAGAAAAAGTGAAGGTTCTGGATCGGCCATCACAGTCTCCTGACCTCAATATCATTAAGCCACTTTAGGGAGATCTCAAATGCTCAGTTCATGCAAGACAGTTCAAGAATTTACATGACCTGGAAGCTTTTTGCTAAGAAGAATGGGCAGTCATCAGTGTTAAAGGGGGCAATACATATACATTGAGAACCAAGGGTATGCAAACTTTAGAACAGGGACAATACCACTTTTTTCTCTATCGTTATGCATTATTAAATGATTGTGCTTTTTTAGATGCTTCATAAATTAATTTGAATCCTATTTGAAATAAAATTAATGTATTCGTGTATTTAATATTCTGTTTTAATGAGAGGTATTATTGTATTATTGTATATTTAGATATAATTGGCCAAAAAAATGATTCTGACTCAAAGTTTGAAGGAAGATATAGGCATATAGACAGGAAACTGAGACTGACTAAAAGATATCGGGGGGTATCTAATCTTAAGAACAAAAAGGCTACTTCAATGGAAAATCAACTGAATCTACATAAAGACAGGCTCAATTCAGTTAGATGAGGTTTTAGCACCACCTAGTGGCGATTTTAGAGTACAGCTGCAAATTCAGGATAAGTTGTACCTTTTTAAAATTCTTTGACGTGAGAGTCATTTATGCATGTAACATTAAGTTTTGTTAATAGTTGTTATCTAGACTTAAACTGTTTTCTATCTTTAACTTAAGTATCTTGAACAGTGGAAGAAATGATCAGATTCCATTGTTTCTCATTTATTAAATAAAATAAATAAAAAAAATGAACATAGCCTAAATACATACATGATTTAAAGGGACAGTACTCAATTTTGGCGGTATTATTGCTGATTTAAAACTATCCCTTTCTTCGCCTCTTCATCGCAAAAACTAGGGAGAGCACAAAGGAACAGCTCCGTTGCCATGGCAACTGGTTCAAACACAGGTGGGACTAGCTTGATGCTAACTGTTTGCTCAAGCCCTGTATACACTCAGTAGCCTATAGCTTCGTATAATTCGTGTAATTCTACGTCTATTCTGTTTAAGAGAGAACACATTCATGTCAAAATACAAGGTAAATAGAACAAAACGGAATGCAGACTGTGTTTTTTAGGCTTTGAAAGGAAGACTGTAATAATTAATGCTAATCTTATTTGTTCGAGCTAGCTATTATTTTAGCACCTGCGTAGCCTAAGTTTATGATAGGTACATAGTTGTGCAGAAAACGAAATGCGGTAACCTATTAAGATCATGTTAACCCATGAGTAAAGGGGATGGACCGAGGTATCTAGTAGCAGAGAAGTTGTGAATGAAGTAACACACTCATTGCTTTCCTTACCTTTGCAGACAGCTGGATATAAAAGTGACTTCACCAAAACTGAAGAGAGGTGAGTGTTTTGCCAGCTATAAACTGTCAGTTATTTACAATAGATGGTTACAATTACAACGTTTTCTCAGGGAAGGAAAATGTTGTGTGCGTTACAAATGTGGCCTACTCAACACCATACAGGATGTAATGCGTCAAAGACCAGGCTGGGTTGAGGTCAAAGAGTAAGTAGCTACAGATTTGTTTTATCCTTACCCCCTAAGTTTGCTTTTTGGACTTCAAAATGTGCATCTGAACAAAAAATTGAATGTCATGTAAAAGATCAATTTTTCCTGTGATTCACTTAAGAAAGTTTCCATATCATATATTCTAAATCCATCTCATACAAAGCATTGTGGTGATTATGGCTTATAGTTCCCCAAAATTAAAAATCACTCTCTCAAAATATTTGAATATTGTCAAAAAGTCTAATCTGCAAAGGGTTTCTCTAATTGACATGACTGCAATTATGGGGAAGACTGCTGACTTGACATGTCCAGAAGACAATCATTGGCTTCCTCCACAGTGAGGGCAAGCTACAGAAGGTCAGTGCTGAAAGAGCAGGCTATTTTTAGAGGGCTGTATCAAAGCATATATTAATAGAAAATTAACTGGAAGAGAAAACTGTGGTAAGAAAAGGGGTGAGCTTAGCCTTCAGAGAATTGCCAAACACAGCAGATTCAAGAATTTAGAGGAGCTTCACAGTGAGTGAACTGAGGCTGGAGTCAGTGGATTAAGAGCTACCACACACAGACGGCTCCAGGAAATGGGCTACAAGTGTTGCGTTCCTTGTGTCAGTCACTCCTGAACCATAGACATCATCATCAGCTTCTCACCTGGGCTAAGGAGAAAAAGCTCTGGGCCGTTGCTCTGTGGTCCAAAGTCATGGTGTCAGATGAAAGTAAACTTGGAATTTCATTTTTATATCAAGGTCCTAGAGTCTGGAGGAAGATCAAAGAGGCACAGAATCCAAGGTGCTTGAAGTCCAGTGTTTTCAGTTTCCATAGTCAGTGATGTTTTGAGGTGGCATGTCATCTGCTACTGTTAATTCACTTTGCTTTAGCAAGTCCAGACTTAACACTGCCAGCCATCTAATGGGAGATTTTAGAGCACTTCATGCTTTCATCTGCTAAGAAGCTTAGAGATACTGATTTCCTTTTCCAGTAGGACTTTGCACCTGCCCACAGTGAAGCCAAAACTACCAGAAACTGGTTTGCTGACCTTGGTATTACTGTGCTTGATCGGCCAGCCAACTGGTCTGATCTAAACCCCAAGTAGAATCTCTGGGGAAATGTCAAGAGGAAGATGAGAGACCCCAGACTCAACAATAAAGACGAGCTGAGGACTGCTATCAGAGCAACGTCATAACACCCCAGCAGTGCCACGGACTGTATCTATGTGACATGGATGCATCCCATGTAACATAGATGCAGTAATTCATGCAACCAGTTACTGAGTGCATAAAATGAATATAATTTTCCAGAAGGTCAACATTTCTGTATTATTAATACTTATTTTTGGACTAATGTTTTGTGATAATCTAATATTTTGAGATGGTGGATTTTTTATTGTTGTGAGCTGTAATTATTAACAGTGAAACAGAAAAGTTAGGAAATTTTGCACTTTGTAATTATGTATCTATAATATCTCTTCTTTGAATCTCAGGAAAGAAAAAAAACTTTTATATGATATTCTAATATTTTTTGGATGCACCTTTATATGGCTTGACTAATACCAAATACTCATCTCACAGTGATGGGGAGTGGGACTTCAACTGGTGTGATGTGGGCTGGCTCAGGGAGAATTTTGATCATTCTTACATGGAGGAGCATGTAAGAATAAATCACTTCCGTAACCATTATGAGGTAAGAAAGGATCAATCAAGAATGATTACAGTCCATAAAGCAGAAAATTAAACAGAATTACCATTTCCTATTCAAATAAAAAACTTTTCAATTTATTTCTGTGCTTCATGTAACAGTTGACCCGCAAAAACCTCATGGTGAAAAACCTCAAAAGATACCAGAAAAATCTTGAAAGAGAGGTTGGCCGCATGGAGGCATCCAAATGTGAATTCTTCCCCTGTACTTTTGCGCTGCCCAGCGAATATCATCTCTTTGTAGAGGAGTTCAAAAGAAGCCCTGGCAGCACCTGGATCATGAAGCCGGTTAGTTAAAGCTGCACACAGATATAAGACCCAGACCTGCACTCAGCTTGGACAACCCCTGAAACTCAAGTGAAGTCAGTGTCAGACTACAACCAAGCCATGAAAATTAACTAGTGTGTTATTCTGCAGGTGGCAAGTTCTCAAGGGAAAGGAATTTTCCTGTTCAGGAAACTGAAAGACATAACAGATTGGAAGAGGGTAACATGAGTTTGTTCCATGAAAGAATAAGGCATCATCACATCACAGTTAAACAGACTTTTTGCTTACTAAACTGCATGTTTAAGACTGCCAATTGTTTGTTTACACAGGATGGCACCCGCTCAGAAGAGCAGAAGGATGCAGCTCAAGTGGAGAGCTATGTGGCACAACGCTACATAGAGAACCCCTATCTAATTAATGGTAATAGAAAAATTATTTTTAACCTTATTAAGAAAAAAATGCAAAAAAATCATTAAAACCTTGTGACATATTGTTAACAGAAGGAACAGTGGGTACATGGGAGTTTATTTTAAGCATCTCAGAAGTAATTTTTTTTCCCTTATTGTCCACACAGGAAGAAAATTTGACTTGAGAGTCTACGTACTGGTCACATCAGTATGTACTGAACTTGTTTCTCAGGGTTATCAACAATATGCTCATTTCTGCATGGGTGATATTGTCTCTGCTCTGTTTTCAGTATGTTCCCTTAAAGGCCTGGCTGTATCGAGATGGCTTTGCTCGCTTCTCAAGCACCCGATTCTCCCTCAGCACTATTGATGACAAGTGTATCCCACCTTTTGCTGTTTTAGTATTTTGCACCCATTCTTTTAAATGTTAGAAGATTTGTGTGGTAGCCTAGTTAGGGAGTCATCAGTACCAATGTGCCAATGTTTCAATCAAAGTCAGCTTTAAATAGCTCATTTTGACCTAATTTCTAACAATGTTTTTTTGTCACATTTATCCACAATGGGAGAGATTACCACGCTTAAGTTCTCACATTCTTCGTGGTGCCCTTTTCCAGATATGCACCTCACCAATGTTGCTGTCCAGAAAACTGCACCAGATTATGACCCTGAAAAGGTATGGTGTTCCAGCATATTAACACCAGCTTTGAAACCCCTTTAACAAACTCTGCCCCACTTTTATTCCTGCTTTTTTATTCCTCCTAAAAAAGGGATGTAAGTGGCAGTTGCAGCAGCTTCGAAGATACCTGACAGCGAAACATGGGCGAGAGACGGTCGAAACCTTGTTTAAAGAGATGAACAACATATTTATCTGCAGTCTACAGAGTGTCCAGAAGGTCATTATAAATGACAAACACTGCTTTGAGCTCTATGGTTACGACATCCTGCTGGATCACAACCTCAAACCGTAAGTGTACACAGGTATGCTTATTTACTTGTAAGCAGAGAAAAGCACATGAACAGACAAGCAAACATGGCACAAGTTTGTCTCGCCTTCCTCGATCCTCAGAAAACAAAGTAGTAAATCTGCTTGTGTTTGACTCCAGAAATTACCACATATAAACAACCTCGTAAATCTGAACAGCATATTTGAAAAACTGACAAGAATGCCATATTCCTGCTGTAAATAATAACACACACACACACAAGACAACACCACTCATAAATGCAAATGTATCAACATTCACTCATTTACATGTGCTTACATAACTTACCAAACTGTTTGCTTTTCCTTTTAGATTGGCTAAATGCTGCACTGAAAAGCTAAGTAAATGTTTTGTGAATGTCATCACCCTCCATCTCCTTACAGGTGGTTAATTGAGGTAAATGCGTCCCCGTCACACACCCCAAGTAGTCAAGAGGATTATGAGATGAAGTGCCGGCTGCTTGAAGACACTTTGAACGTTGTTGATATGGAGGGAAGGTAAAGGCTTCCTGCTCTCTCATGTTATGTTGTTCTGAAAAATATGTTAGGACCTCCCAGTCTTTCCATTTATTTCAAATACAATTTCCTCTAAAGATATGTAAGAGGAAACTATGTTATGGTAAATTAGAAAGTTAAAAACAACATTGGAAAGAAGAACCTTTCAGAGATACTTAAAGATATCATAACAGTTACCATTTCCCTTAGATCAAAAGTTGAATGCTGTATAATAAATGACAAGTACCTTTCATCTCTGTCTGCCATGCTGGTGCTGTGCCCTATCTGACTGTTTTTTCCTTATTAGGCTGACTGGCAGAGAGAAAAGGGTGGGTGGCTATGATCTCATGTGGAATGATGGGCCTGTCTACAGAGAGGACGTCAACACAGAATCTTTTGGCATTTCATATTTCACTGCCAACACCCACTTAGGTAAGAAGACTGTTCGACTTATGAATAAGTTTGCTTTTCAGCTCTAAAGACTGTGAGGCATTTTTATAAATACAGAAATTAATACTATGAATTTCTGCAATGTATACCTGTGTATTTTGGCAGGGTGTGTGAACGACAGAGAGAAGCAGCTTCGCCAGCTTTTTAAACCATTTCCAGGCCAGAAAAGGATGTGACATGGCCTTTTAATGTCTGAAGAACCATCCATGTTTAAATGATTTTGATGATCTGCTCTCACTTCTCAAGTAATACAAACAGTGAAAACTTAACTTTCTTAAACAGCAAAACATGGTATATTTTACATGTAGACAAGGCTGCCCATAAGGGGGGATAAAGGGGTACACTTTCTAGGGCCAAGGTAGATTGGGGAACCCATGAAGGCTGGCAAAAACATGCTTCATCTTAAATCTTTTTTTTTATGTTGTATATATCTTTTTTATTATTCATTTTTAACAGAAGCAGTTGTACACCCTCATATATCAGTAACATTGCATGAATAATTACAAGTAATTACAATCAACAGAGATACACAAAAACATTACAAAACATAAGATTACAAATCCACAACTACCTTTTCATCTTAGTTTCGAAACCCAAACCCTCTCCTTCTCCGTGGGTCTTTCTCTGCAGTAACTAATTTATAAGAGATCTTTACAATTCATAAAAAAAAAACATCAATTAATAACTCCATATTTCAATCGCATATTAAGGACGAAGAGAGAGAGATTCATCTTAGATATAACAAATGATAACCTATGATATAATTTACAAAAGCAACAAAAATGCACGTTTACAAATGTATTCCCCCTTCGTAAAATGGTATGAGTAACAATGTCATGGGCTAGCCATACTTAACTACTGGGTAATTTTGTTTTGGCCTTCGTACAGTGTTGCCAGAACCTAAACAAAAGTTGGGATACTGTAAAAGAAAGGACAAGAAAAGGAGGCACATATGAACCCAACAATGCCTTGTTGGCAAACTTTTTGGTAACACTTTATTTTAGTGGGCCCTAATGACCGAGTAATTACCCGCTAATTTTAAAGTAATGATATAGTTAGTCTTTAGTAATAAGTGTAATTTTGTAGTAATTTCTCATGAATGAGGTTATGTTTACCTTGTAATAACTTGAAAGTATGGTAATGTTAGGGAAATTTTTACCTAGTAATAATGTATTAATTCTTAAGCAATTCCTCATCAATATTGTGGCAATTCTCTGGTAATTGGGTGGTATTTTACTAAGTAATTTCTTGAAAAATGAGATGAAAGTTTTTCTATATATTTGCTTTATAATTTCCAGGTCATTTCTTTATTTCGGCCCACAAAATTGAAACGAGTTGTAACCTAATAATTTTCAAGTAACTTTTAGGTAATTTCTAAATGTCTTCATTCATGAGTTCTTGGACTTCCTTTATAATTCATAAGTAATTTTTTGGTAATTTCTACATTTCAGCCCTCTAAATTAAGTTATTTCCCTATAATTCCTAGGTCATTTTTAGATAGTTTGTCAATGCTGTCCTACAAAAATTTTAAGAAAACTTTCAGGTTATCTCTGAATACATTCCTTCACAATTTATGAAGTATTTGGTAATTATTTCTAATCATTTCAGAAGAACTCACTTTAATTTAGTGGGCCAAAATAAAGCAGTTACCTGGGATTTATCAAGCAACTTACAGAAAAACTGTCATCTTATTTCTTATCAATTACTTGGTAAAATACCACTTAAGATAGTTGTTGAAGTATTTCTGAGAAATTACTTAATAAATAATGCATTATTACAAGGTAAAAACTTCCTAAATATCGTCATATTTCTTGGTTAAATTCCAAGTTATTACTAAGTAATTACCCCCTTGTTCTTGAGAAATTACTAGATCATTATACGTATTACTCTAAAATCTTTAGGTAATTACTAGGCAATTGCCCCCCCTAATTACCCAGTAATTGTAGGTCAAAGTAACTGTACTTTAGAGGAATGTGCGCTTAATTTGTATGTCAGTGCTTTTGTTTTTAACCTAACCACCTTTGGATTGTTTAGGTTTATCTGAAGAAGCAATCAAACCTCTTGACCTTCAGCAAATAAACCTGCTAAGTAAATGAAACAATTGGATACTTGTCATTAATACTGTTTGGGTGAGGTCCTGTTGGGTATGGTTGGAATGTTGAAAAGCTCACTTTACAGGATCATGTTATGAATGAGGTGTAAGCAGGCGAACACCCGAAGAACTTTCTGCTTTAAGGTAAACATTTGTCTTCCTTAATTTCCAAACTGGATTTTTAAAATTTGATTTAACAATGGTTTTAAGCTCTTGAGGGTTAAGGACATTCTTCTAAATGCCTAATATACATAAAACTTAATTATTCAGTAAATAAAAAGATGTTTTAAATAAATTCATAATGATTGTGTATTCTTAAAAATGAATGTGAATTAAACTGTGAGTGACTGTGGCTCAGAGGTAGACAGTTAACTCTTATTCAAGGGTTGGCAGTTCAATCCTTGGACCTTGCAATCCACATGATTGAGTGTACTCAGATAAAACACATACTATCAGCTGGCAACATGATGCACCAGACCTAATGTAGTAATACTAAATTACCAGGTAATTTTTCTTTTTACTCAACCCAGTTTGGTGGGACTGATTTGAGATTACATAACTGACTTTAGTAAATTTAACATTTTATTTCTTGGGAGTGTATGAACTGTGTTTCTTCATTTGTCTCAAAGAAAGGTCCTTACACCCATTTCTCTTGAGTGCAAAACATTTATTTCTATGCCTTACAAATACTTGCATTCAATATTGTGAAAATACATACCACAATCTTTCAGCGTGCTTGTCAACATCATGTACACAGTTATAAGAACAGCGCCACTTCTGGTCCCTTGTCTATGGCTTTGATACTTTACATGTATAATAAGAGGAGAGGTGCAGTATGAATACATATCATATTAACATTAAAGTGTTTCCATGAATTCTATGTGTATGGACAATAACACCAACAGAGAAGACACTCTGATGTGAACAGTGTTCTAAAGACTTCAAGTATGCAGTAGACGATGGAGGTGATATGTAGAACATTAAGGTGTTTCAGTCTTACAGCAATGATGTGTTAAAATTCCACTTCATCATAGGCATGAACCAATGGTACAGCATTATATTACATTCAGCTCTTTTGCTAAATATTTTCTAATAGTGCTCGATAATGTAAACATAACAATGACAATGGTGAATACAGGCCAACCACAACACTTTTCATAAATATAACTATGGTATATAAAATTTGAAAAAATATGCATTTACATTCATAGCAAACATTACACTGTCTTCAATGATAGAAAGAGCTCAGCTCTATGCAAAATACAGTATATCATCATTGACTACAATTCAAGCTGTTCAAACATGAAAAGCCCTTGTAACCAAAGATAGAAATCCATTGCACAAATATATCTGGAACAACTTACATTACAGCAGTACAACACCACTTATTGCGCCTCCTTCATTTCAGTCGAAGATGCTGTAAACGTGACTTAAAAGATGAGGCACCAAAGAAAAGTTTAAAAACAACATCAAGTAAAGAAAAAGCTTTAAAAACAAAGACATTCCAACATCAAAACTACTTGTAACAGCTACAGTTGTAATTTATGACCAAAATGCAATGATCTATGTTAAACTTCACTATGAAATACTTATGCTCAAAGCTGATCAGTGGTTCAGTGGATGCTTATTTGATGCATGTAGCAACATTAGTAGCACATGGACTGCAGTGCAAATAACTTTAATAACATAGAAGCGTTGCTTTTAAAGACCTGGGGCCATAGTGATTCTTCTTTCACCACAGTGCAACATTATGACTGTATACTTGCCGCACATTTGAATGTTTACAATGTATTCATATATTTTTGCTTTATTTGTTAACCTTTAAAGTCAGTGCTGTCTATATTCTAGCTGCTAAACTACTTGTTAGTTTTAACCTTTTGAAGGCTGTACACCACTGATTTAGACTGCTGTACAACAGTTACATGTTAGTATTACACAAATAACACAGAAAGCAGGCATAGGTTTAAGCTCCTGTACCAGGTAAACACTAAATAAAGCGCTATATTGTGTGTGTACACAGGTTACTTTGTGACAAAGTGCACATTTTTTGTTTTGCCATTCTGCTTACTGCTAAGCGGTGCTTTGGAGAGAGACTGTGGCTCCTTAGGAGATCTCTTGGTAGCAGTTTTCGAGGCCTGACCTCCTGCCTCTGTCCTCTGCCAGTCCTTCTCTACTCTCTTGGAAGTGGTGACCTCTCTCTTACTTGCAGCAAAGACACGTTTCTCTGTAGCGGCTGCTTTGCCACCAGGCTCTTTTTTAACATCCGTCTCAGAGTTAGCTCTGACACGGCTTTTCCTCACCGGACCTCTGCTGTTTGGATTGTTTCCAGATTCTTGGGGTTGCTTACGTGCATTGCCCGCCGCCTGCATGTGTCTGAGATGACTCCTTCCGGTTGAGGGGCTAACTGGGGTCTGGGCTCCGCCTTGTCCTCCTGGACTCCTGCCTTCTGTGGAGTTTGCTCTGGTCTCACTGCTGCTCCTCTTTGTCGGTGCTCCAGGTCTTGCTCTGCGCTCAAGCAGTGGGCTGAGCCGCGAGTGGCGCTGGTAGGCGTAGGCAGAGCAGCTTCCATTGCACAGTGGGTAGCGAATGTGACAATGAGGACAGACTGGAAAGCGTGAGTGCTGGTGCTGGGCTGCAGCAGGTGATGGAGGGTTGTTGACAGGTGTGAATGGGAAGGCTCGCTGACTTTGCCGCAGCCCTTTAGGGGAGTTGAGTCGGGATGATGGAGCAGTGTGAGGCCTTGGAGGGTGTGCGGTAGTGGCAGAGGGAAAGCTCTGTGGTCTCGGTCTGCTCCCTGGTGGTCGGCTGCTCTCTGCTTGCACTGTTTGGATCTGAAGCCACTCCAACTGCAGTAGCCTCTCCAGGTACCTCTCTAATGGCCCTACAGGCTTGGGCCTGGGGGCCCCGCGGCCCTCTGTGTGAAGGAACACTGCAAGCTGTTTCAGGCTCCAGCTGTTGAACGGAGGCGGTAGAAAGTCTGAGTAACTGTAGCTGGGTTTTTCACTCTCAATTTCATCACTCACGCACCCACGGGGTCCTGGGATGTCAGGGGGAAAGTCATTGGTGTTTATGACCTCAGCCCGCAGATTGAGGTGAGGGGGGGTGCAGGGGGTACAAGGAGAGGGCAGCACAGGCAGCCTCTCAGAGTCTGACAGATCACTGGCGCTGTCAGTGTCAACATCCTTCTGGTTGTAGTGCTGCTGTAGGGTCTCTGGGGTCGGGGCAGGAGAGTGTGTTAGTGGGTGTGATGGCATGTGTCGTAGACCTGATATTGGGGAGAGAGGCAGGGAAAGGGCACGCCTGTTTTTCCCCATCGCCCCACGATTCAGGTGTAGCTCATTGCTGCATTGTGACAATCGCTGATTTTCACGTTTCTCCTCTTTCCTGTGCACCGACACGTGTTTGCGGAGTGGGGGTCTCAAATCTTCTTCTTCGGGGCTGTAAAGAGACAGACAAATGTAAGAAAAGCTCTTTGGGGATTTAGGGATTACTGGAACTAAAGCAAGCATTCATTAAGACTGCACACATACCTGGAGAGTTTGCTCGTATTCCGTGCAGTGCCAGATTTAAACCTGCCTGACTGTGCACCCTGTAAAACAAGTATTATGTAGTTGATTATTTCTGTCACCAGTTTTATGAGCTGTACAGTTCTCAACACGTGCTTCATCTCAGTCTTTCCACAGATCGAAAGAAATGGCAGAAACATAATCACAACATATTGTCTCCTCACTTTCTGCACTGTGGTCAGTGTGTCCTTATCCTGACCCGGTCCTGGGAGGCCGTTTTTCGTTGGACCCACGGCTTTCTTCATCTTGTTACCTTTCTTTGAACTGTGGAAACATGACAGTAGTATGTCAGGCCCACCTCCAGCTTATGCCTCACACAAAACCTGACGATTCAACTTTATTCTTGGATTGATTACTGTAATGTATGTCTTACCTTGTTACTGGCACATTGTTCTCGGTATTTTTTCCTCGAATCTTCTCTTTGGAGACGACGCGTTTCAGTGTCGTGGACGCTGTGCGTTCCTGCATGATGGGCCCCATGTTGCAGGTCGCACAGATGGGATATTGTTGAGAATCCAGCACAATCAAATGTTACGGTAGCTAAAGAACCCAGCCGACGTCCCGAATCATGTACCCTATTCTGAGAATGAGGCTAAAAACACACATTTTCTTTAAAGTGCTGCAATGCATCATGCGCAGATGTCGGCGCTCGTTTCTTCACTGCAGGTTCAATTCGTCCTTCTGCTCGTCGTCGACTCGCCTCGATTAAATAACAATCGCGCGACTTTTTAATGAATTGGTGACAGCTGAGTCATCTCTTTTTGGACTATCATCTTCCATGCCATTAAAAATGCAAGACAGTGCATACGCTTTGTTTAGCTCGTCTTCCCAAGAAGCAGATAGGTTTGTTTACCTGCTGCTGACTGGCTACCGCCTTGGTCGTATTGAGCAGTAGAGGTGCATCATGGGAGTTGAAGTCAACGTGAAATACACGCGCTTTAAAACGAAGCCCGCAAACTGTGGTATGTCTTTTTACTATTAATAATCAATGAAGGACCCTCTGCACAGACGTCCAGCCTGAAATTCCTGGACAGACCTTTATAAGAAGGCATATAAATAAAAAGTTCATCTCAAATTACTCAATCTCCCATGTGCCATTAGGGACGTTACGCTCCTCCTGAAGCTTCCTGTTAACTGCGCGCAACATTGCCGATCTCCATCGAGTCACGAATAGGATGCATGTGGTGAATAACCGTCTCAAATGATGATTGTGATTTATAAATCAGGCTCTGTGGTTGCTGCCAGGAGCGGAGCCTCCGCGGCTCACGGAAACGCGCAGCTCTAGAACATACTACGTTAAATGGAGGCTCAAGCTCAGGCTACATCCTGCAGATGTAACTAACTCTTTATATTTTTGGACATGTTGAGGCGATGTCAGCGTTTGCTTTCGTTGAAAGGTGTAAAATGCCGCTTTCAGTAATGCTACAACGAGTGTAGTGGGCTGTATGCAAGCACGTACTACCGAGCACACGACCACTATTTTTCTTCTGAGAATGTTCTGTCCTGTTCAGTTTAGAACTGTAAAGATGATGTTTCTATCAAATCTATACCACAGAAATATGAGTTAAGTACAAAACTGTTACTTCTAGGTGAAAATGGTTTTGTTAGGGGGCTTTCTTTTTGTGAAAGAATTACCATACTATCAGGGATAGAAAGCACCTAATTACATTTACCCTATTGTATAGTGATCCCTGCTGCTGAGTTTCTTTTGCTCTTGTCTCTGGCGGATTGTTTTTGACATGAAACACATTTGCACCATGAGTGAAGTTATCAACTAAGTTAAAGTTACTGCCTGTGACTTTAGGTGTTGTTAATGAATGTATATGGTGTATTCTTAATCATACTTATTATGGAGGCGTGACCTTACCTGAACAACCTAGTTGGAGATTTGTCCTCCTGTTGTTTTTGCCAGTAAGGAAATAGAATAATTTACTATACAACCCCTCAATAGCTATGTGATACTCAGTACTAAAAGCAAATTTTAAATGAAATAGTTTTTACTTTTACTTGAGTAGATCTTAAAAGTCAAATTGAAGTAGGGAACTGTACTTTTTACTTGATTACAGTAGCTATGTTGTTTTTCCACCACTGCATAATAATACAGAGCACTTCACAACTTTGTTTACAGGTGAGCACAACTCCAGTTCTCACAGAACATGGATGGTGGCTGGTTTATTGGGCATGAAAGGATTCCATCTTCTAAACCTGATATGCAGACATCTAGCACATGCAACAGGGTCTCAAGACCCACCATGACTATCAACCTGACTGAGATGCTTCAATCTGACAAACCGAATGCAGTGAAAAAGCCAGTTCCGATACGACCCCCCAGCCCTAGGGTCCCTCAGCCCAAAAAACAAGAGTTCCACCACAGACCGTCCTGCGAACCACAACCTAAACCCATCATTCGACAGCGATCACGCTCTCTGCCCTCCACCCCACAGAAGAAGAAGAAATGCAGAAATGTTGGTGTGAGATTTGTTGACTCATTGGGGCTTGATCTGGAAGACATCAGGCTTTTCAAGTCAGGAGAGGATCCATTTGTGCCTTATCATGTTACCTTCAGATTGTTGATGGGTGCAGAATTAGCACATGGAAAGCATTTGGAGATATCCTTGCCATATCTGAGGCCGGTTTTATCCCAGCAACCAGGTGACCAGCCTGGATTCCTGCATCGTTTACATGAGCAAAAAGTCTGTCTGGAGAGAGTCTTGTGTTTTGAACTGGGTGTGATGGGAATCACCCAGGTTCTTAATTTGGACTTTGAGAAGGAAGTCTTGGCTCGCTATACATTCACAGGATGGGAAAGTTACACAGAAAGTAAAGCTTCTTGGGTGTCCAGCAGCACTAAGACCTCTGAGGGGGGAGGGCAGCAACTCAGTTGTGACACATTTCGATTTCACCTGCCTCTTCCTCCATACCTGCAGCCAGGTGCAGAGCTGCAGTTTGCGATCAAGTACAAAGTGTGTGGAGTTGAATACTGGGACAACAATAATGGAGAGAATTATAAATTGGTTTGCCATAACTACAAGCTCACTGTGCCAAAGGAATGTGAGGATAGCATCGTGCACTTCATCTAAGAAGCAGACTGAAAGTAAAGGATATCTGTTAGGAGCACTTTATGACTTGTTTCCCACACATATTAAATTGTATAGCTGCATTGTAGTGTATAATGTTGCTAGAATAATATAAACAAAGGCTTCCATTGATTTAAGTTGGGTTCAGAACAGCAGAAAACTCTGAGCATACTTTGTCTGAGTGAAACAGACTACATATGTGCACTTATATATGATGCCAACTTTAGAGACACTATTTCACATAAGATTTTTTACTAGAAACTGGGCTTGCGTATATGATTTGTGTTCTTTGCTGATTTAAAAAAATGCACTTTAATGTGGGAAAATCTGAACAATGTTACGCTCTCAGAGTGTTCACCCACAAAAATACTCACATATGTATGCACTTATGTCCACAGGATTCTTACAGCTGGAAAATTTGCATATACTATTGTTTTATATGTTTTGAAACTGTGGTCTTCTGAACCACTTTGCTCTTTATGTATTTTTAAGGAAATATTGTCAAACATAATACCCAAACCATGTATGGCATGGGTAGAATTTTCAGATCTTTTCAGAATGTAAAAATGACTGCTTATTTTGTTTAACATTAAAGCACACTTACACACTAAAGCCGGTTTATTTATATATGTATATATATATATATATATATATATATATATATATATATATATATATATATATATATTGTATGGAGCTCATATTATTTTTTGTGACTACCTCACTTGAAAGTCCTATCTGCTTTCCTTTCTATTTTGAACATGCTTTCTTGACTCTACTTAACAACAAGGCAACCCAAAAGGATGGATAAAGAGGAGAGCTTTCTGGGGCCCAGCCAAATTGGGGGCTTATGGAGGTCAAGAAAGTCATGGTCCATTGTAAAGTTAAGCTGTGATAACAATGATTTTTTTAACCTGAGTAATTCTTATCAAATTAATGCATACATTTTTATTTATTAATGCTTGAACATAATCAAATTTGTTTAAAAGTAGCAACATGGGCGAAAAGGGTGGTGAAAGGGGATTTTTTAAAGTAGGAGAAATAGTTTAACAGTGGTAAAAATGTGTCTTAAATCACAAAAATGGGTTAACAAAGGGAAAAAAAGCCATAAAGTGGCAAAACTGGGCATAAAAAATGTGAAATGGATTTAGAATAGGCAAAAATGGGCATAAAAATTGTGAATAGCATTTAGAATAGGCAAAAATGGGCATGAAAACTTTTGAAAAGGGGTTAATAGTGGAAAATGGTTGAACTGAAATAAAATGGCGGGAAACAGTGGGGGGTTTGAATTTGGCAAAAAGTGGGTTAAAGTGGCAAAAATAGGTGGAAATTGTGCAAAATGGTGGCAAATAATAGGCTGGAAAAAGGGGTTAAAAATTCTGTTTTTGAAATTGTTTCATCATTGTTTTGTACACTTTTCAGCTCCAAAACTAAGTACCTGGTAGTCAGGACACAAGTTGGACCAGGCCCATTTTCTGGGTTTTTCAGGGGATCAGCCTGTTGTATAAAATCTGTTCAATGTCTACCTAACAAAAACAGGACATGGAAGAAGACAGGGCAGCTAGAGACGTGGTCTTACGTCTGTATTGAACCTTTGTAAGCTTAAGTGAACGTTGGTCAGGGTACCAAAGTAGGGTTAGTTAAGTATAATTTTTTTTTTTTTTTGAAAGGGCAGGAACCTTAGTAGATGTCTGCTTTGAAAGGAAAAAGAACGTCTTTAAACTGAAGGAAATGCTCGACATTCAACCAGAAAGTTGAATATCCTTGTTTGAAAAAACACCATATGATTGACGTAGCCAAGTAGCACTAAGTAAAACAGTATGCGCATGCGTATCGAACGAAAAGAATTCGCGCGTTTTGCACTGGAGCGGTTGACTAACTGTAAAAGCTGTAAACTATTGTTATCATTACTTGAATTGATGCTGGCTTTAACGGTAAGTAGAGTTACCGGAATATTAAGAAACTACTTTATATCCGAAACGCTTTAAATAACCCGAGACCTGCCGTGGAAATACGAGAGGTAACGTTGACATCAAATAGCATTAAAAGCCGACTATTTTAAGCTAACTTGCGCTGTTCTAAAGCATTATATGGGACTTCATGTATAAAATCCACTCCAGATAGTCGACCTTTTGTCGAATTTAATGCTGTATTTTAATGAAGTTATGTGCTTAGAGTAGGCTTGCCTTAACATTATTGGCAGACAAATGGATATATAGTTAGACTGTCAACGGTTAGCGAGCGAAGATAACTCACTAACGGCCCTGACATCACTCTTTTATAGCCACACTAAGTGTGAAGGCCAGGTTAATAATATGGAAACGCTTGACATTAACTATTGGTCGGATTAACTCAGTTATACAGAAAACGTATTTCTCTTCTAGTGGCGTTAAGATCGTCAGGTTGATGTCTTCACTTTCAGATATAGTAAATCTCCAACTGTTGATGTCAGTTGGCAGCAGCGCTGATCCCAGAAGAAAGTATGGCACCTAGTCAGGACACACAGGTGAGGATGACGTTTTAACTGAGCTTAATGGTTTGTAATAATAAACACAATGATTTCGATGAAATATATAAATAAATATGGCAAAGATAATGTATTACATAAATTTACAGCTGGAGAAAGTCATTGAGGAGGTGTTAAAGAGTGGGGATGTCCAAGCTCTGGATCTATTCCTGCAAAGGGGTACAGATGAAGGGGCCCTTTTCAAATGTTCCCAACAGTTTCTCACCAAACTGGATAAACTTATCAGGAAGGTAAGATGAAGCCAAGCCCACACACTGATATCCCATGATGCTTTGTTGTAAGTAGGTGTAATGGATCCATCTGTATTTTGTCTGTAAATAGAGTTTGGATCAGAAAGACTCCAAAGCAGCCAGTGTGGCTCTTGGTATTCTCTACAAGTGTGGGAAAAAACTTAAACTACCCGGTGGCTGTCAAGGTCTGTCAGGATTAATACCACAAGGCCTGGCCGAAAAGATAAGTATATATTTAATTTATACAGTATCTGAGTGCTGTTTAAGTGAATGCGCTTTAGTGGTTTATTGATCCTTTTTCTGTGCACATGGCGCAGTGGTTTGAGAAATGCAGGCAGCTGTGGATCCAGTGTGGCCCCCTGTGGAATGAGCCCTTGTTAAATCTGTCAGAGGACTTCTTTGATGCCTTAATGGTGAGCTGATATCTACGAGTAAAACATACTTTGTAGCAGTGTACTGCTCAAGTGAGAATGCCTGATATAAACCACATTGTTTCCTGTACTACAGGTGGTTCATGAAGCTTGCAAGGATGGTATGTTGGTTCCTTCTTATTTTTATTCCATCACCAGTTTGTGTATTTCATCTTCAATAACCCCTTGTGGAGACTAAAACTAGCATGCCTATATCTGCCATATATTTAGCATGCCAAAAGAGCCATATGTTTTGAAAATCAGTTTTCTACAGACAAAATTTTATGTAATGTGGAGGTGGGAAATATGGGGAAAAAAAAAACATTTTTTTTTATGGAAAGATCACAATCTTGATTTTATCATGATTTGATTTCATTCTCATTTTAAAGCTAAATGTGACAGACCAAACAATTCATCTCCCTTATAATTACTGTAATGCACAAATACTGAGTTTTAAAGTAAAGCCTATTACTTTTGTTCTTTTTCTTCTGCAACAACTTGTTGGTCAATGCATGACATATTCAACTAGAAAAGCACTTGGAGAGTGCAGACCTCTGCCATTAGCCCTATCTTCCAATAGTAAAGAATCCTTTAAAAAAATTCCTGGATCCGGATGGCGAGCCGGATCAGTCCCAAATCTAATCAGTTCTTCCTTATGCCATTTCTGACATCTCCTGAAAATTTCATCACAATCCGTCTATAACTTTTTGAGTTATGTTGCTAACTAACAAACAAACTAACAAACCCTGCCGATCACATAACCTCCTTGGCGGAGGTAATTATTTGCCATTTATTGTTCCACCATCGTGTAAGGTGGTCTGGAGGCCTTCTCCAGAATATTTTGAGCACCAAACGTTTCTTTCTCACAGTCTTATCTTTTTATAGAGCCAATTTGTGTATTCCTGCATCATTGTAGAATTATTATTTGTGTGTCCTCTTTTGTGTTTCTAAATTTATTTTAGGGTTCATGGGACACATTTTTACACTGATATTTTTGTGGACAGTTAGCATAATTCGTACAGCTGCAGCTTTATACAAGGAGTCTGTTTATATGTACATTTGTTCAACAGATTTGTTTACAGACTGGTTAAAATGACAATATGCAAATTAAAACACAGCCTAGAATTTCATTTCTGTCACATAATCCTGCAGTAGAGAAGTTACCCAGTTTTGTTTTTTATGTAATCTTGATTTTTAATGGGGGTCAGGAAAATGTTTATTAATGAACTAGAAGCAGTTAAGTTACCCCGTCACCTGCCTGCTGCACAGTGAGAACAGGAAGAGGGAGACAGAACTTTACGCTGAGATGACTTTGAGCAGTGTGAATTTAAATTAATGCATTGACCTCAATTATTACAGTGTTTAAAAAATTTTTTATAATGTTTGATGTCCTTGACATCACCGCCTCCCTCCATAAAAATGTCTCTGGTTTCACTTGTCATACCAGTATCCTGACAAGTTATACTTGTGTGAAACGGTTGTTAATAACTTGACCAAACACCATAAGAGTAGAATAATATCGATTCCAACTACTATAACAACAGGATTGGATCTGTTGCTGCCACATTGTTTGACACTCAGCAGACTGTTTAGGATGCTGTCTCTTGAAATCGTCCAAAAAGTTCACCAGCCTAAGTACTAAATGTGAAGTTTCATTATCAGTTTCGGCCATGTATGGCCGCTCCAATGGTAAACAAGGGGAGGGGTGAGTCAACATAAAGTTTCATAGTGAGAACAGGCAGTAAGGGGATTTCTGTGCTTTGTTGATACATGCTATTGCTTCATGATCCAAAATCATCTTATCGCGCACCCCTAGATGTTACTGAAATGTCTTTGTTCAGTTTTACATTTTCTTTAGTCCAGTGAAAAAAATAGCAAAGCAGTACAAAATTAGGTGCTTTTGCCAGTGCTATCATTCTGTATCTAACAGAATAGAATGTGACAACATGTTTTCCCCCCTCCAGGGACATACAAAATCACAGAGTTCTTCCTATACCCTGTGGGTCAGTTGGCAGTGGATCCTAGAATCTACATCCTGATCCAAAAAGAGGTTTGAAATAGTTTTAATGAGACCCTCTAAGGATCATATCAAGAGTCAAATGTACATAAATACATTTGCTGATAATGATCCAACAGGCTATTAGGAAATTCAACTTGATTCTGGACAAAATACCGGCAGAGCTGAAGAAACAGCGGAAGATCCTTAAATCCCAGGAAGCTTCAGACATCATGTATGTCATGATAGTAACCTTATAAATAGGATAATTATTCCTCTTTATTACAATATCCATATTTTATTTGATCTTTCCTTCATTTTCTGCAGGGTCAAGATCGCTGGCCAGATATTGGAGTGTGGTGGTATGTGTTTTTATTTTAAATAGTTAATTTTCTCCTTACCCTTGAATAGAGCCAAAAAATGTATTTTTTTCTTAGATTATGACTTGCAAACAGCCCTGATGGAGGCTTTGTGTCGAATGGCCACTTCTGACCAGAGAAAGGAGCTGGCTTATCGATGGTTCAGCATGGAGCATGTGGCCATTGCATTTGTCAAGATCAGTGACTCGGAGTTTGAGACGGTAAAAAATTTGCTAATTATTACAAATGAATTACTTTTTCTGTTCAGTTTGTATTGTTATAATTATTTATATATATATATATATATATATATATATATATATATATATATATATATATATATATATAAGCTTTAATTTTTAGAACTGATATAAATTCATTTGATTTTAGGATTGTCGAAAGTTCCTGAACTTGGTGAATGGGATGCAGGGAGACAAGAGAAGGTACACAGATAGATAAATTCTCACTCATATGTTCTGGAGACCTTATTGGGACTTTAGGGTTACCACTCAAAAGGAAAATATTTCAGTTTGAAAATTATACCCTACAGTTAGCTTATGCATGATTAATGAATGAAGTAGATTGACTGTTTTTGGTCAAAGTTCTGCCTGACAAAGGCAGAAAAACATGCAGTTTTAGAAAAATGCACCTAAATGAGTAACAGTGTTCTCTGTATTGCAGAGTGTTTTCCTACCCTTGTTTGGAGGCTTATCTGGACAACAATGAGGTCAGTAGCAAGGCAAGCGAAAGTGACTTTATCTGTAGAGCACTCTTCATACAAACAACACTTTAGAGTGCTTTACAAAGCAAAAAACAGCTTATAACACAACACATCACATCAGAGTAATAAAACATGACACACAGCATAAGCAAGACATTATATACTAGGGTTGGCTAGATATAAAAAATGTTATTCGCAATTAATCTCACAACTTTTATATTAAGCTTGAAATTAATCTCAAATTAATCTTACCATTTTTATCTGTTCTAAATATACCATACAGGAATATTTCTTAAAATTTAAATACGCTTATCAACACTTATGTGTACAAAAATGCGTACTTTATGCAAATGTTTGTTCATGGCAACAACCCAAAACAATGAAAGATAATGTCCAGAAAATTCTCTAGATTAAGCTCAAATATACTGAATGCTCAAAAAATAAGCTGAGAGCGTAACATGGTAAACTCATGCCCAACAAGCCACAACAAATGGAGATACTGACCTTAATGTAACATTATTGTGTAATAACACAATGTAGTGTTCAACTTCACACTCCTAGAAGTTAACTTCTCTGTTGTTCCCAGCAGCTTAACACATAACAACGGATCTCATGCATCACACATGTACATAAAGAACATGGTCACTTAAGTTTTAAATCACTTAAAGATCATTCCCTGGCTCCTTCTCACTTCAAGCAGTTCAACCTCACATGGGGGGAAATAAAGGCTCAAAGAAAACACGCCTTTCCACCAAGAGGGCTCAAAACAAGATGATACAAAAAAAGAGATCATAAATACAGTTACCGAATTACACTACAGATTAATGGAGGAAGTCAAGTCTCCAATGAGAGTACAGATGAGAGAGCTTTTAAAATATTTTACTTACAATAATGGCTTTTAAAGAAAGTTCAAAAGTGCAGCTGTTAGATGCAAATTATTTCTAGCAGAACCTCATCCTCCACAATATTAATCGGTCTGCAATCTGTAGCCACTAATTTAGCAAACACTGTTTAAAGTTTGTTGCTTGCAGAGTTGTCTGAGCGTCTCTGTTGTAAACTATCCAGCATGGCCTGCCTTTGGCTAGGGGAGCGGCTCACTGCATTGGCAGTGTGCTTGGCCAGCAAGTGGTACAGGGTATTTAAGACTCTACAAACTCTGGGTAACTCATTTAACGTGAACAGGATAGTTTAGACCTGCTCTTTTTGTTAAGTGTCTTGATAGCATTTGTTTTAATCTGGCACTTTACGTAATAGGTTGGGAATGAGATCCTGCCCCAAGTGGAGGAGTTCAAGTATTTCGGGGTCTTGTTCACGAGTGAGGGAAGAATGGAGCGGCAGATCAACAGGTGGATCAGTGCGGCGTTGGCAGTGATGCGGTCTCTGCATCGGTCTGTCATGGTGAAGAAAGAGCTGAGTCGAAAGGCAAAGCTCTCGATTTACTGGTCAATCTACGTTCCTACCCTCACCTATGGTCATGAGCTGTGGGTTGTGACAGAAAGAACGAGATCACGGATACAGGCAGCTGAAATTAGTTTCCTCTGCAGGGTGTCTGGGCTCTCCCTTAGAGATAGGGTGAGAAGCTCGGCCATCCGGGAGAGACTCGGAGTAGAGGCACTGCTCCTCCGCGCTGAGAGGAGCCAGATGAGGTGGCTCGGGCATCTGGTCCGGATGCTTCCTGGAAGCCTCCCTGGTGAGGTGTTCCAGGCAGGTCCCACTGGGAGGAGGCTCTGGGGAAGACCCAGGACACGCTGGAGAGACTATGTCGCTCGGCTGGCCGAGGAACACCTTGGGATCCCCCGGGAAGAGCTGGACAAAGTAGCCGGGGAGGGGGACGTCTGGGCTTCCCTGCTTAGGCTGCTGCCCCTGTGACCTGATCTCGGATAAGCAGAGGAAGATGGATGGATGGATGGATGGACTTTACATACTAAGATTAATTAATTGAAACATTATGTGCAGTGCACTGAAGGCAATGGAGGGCTTTTCAGTTTTGTTTAACTATCCCTGTTAGTGTCGTTTGCATGCATTAGTCTAAAATGTGATTTGTAGAGTTTTTGGTTATATGTTGTTGTTCTGGGTTTGTTATCAGCTGCTGATGCCTGCTGATGACAAACTGGAAGAGTTTTGGATTGACTTCAACCTTGGCAGCCAAAGCATCTCCTTTTACTTCTCTTTGGCTGATGAAGCACAGGTATGTAGAGATAATTAATAAAACATGAAGACTGCATGGTGGGACTTTTTTATAATTACTAGTAGATATGCATCTTTAATAGAGCATTTTTTCCTTCATGTAGGAAGGCCATTGGGAAACACTATGCATTAATGCTAATGAAGTCCAAAGCTACACTGTGAAAGGTAATCAAAGCAAAAAAAAAAAAAAAAAAACATTATGTGGAAGGCAGTTTTCACCCACAGAGTTAGTACAACAGTGGTATGCTATGCAATTATAACCCAGAGTGTTCTGTGACTCCAGAGGAGGGCAAGGGCAAAATCTTGCAGTTGAGGCTGTCAGAGATGGTGATTGTGGGAGCAGCAGAAGGATCGAGCCTTACCATCCACTTCAGCCCCTCGCTGGACATTTTGCAGGCAGCCCAGAGTGTGTATGGGCAATGCAAACAATGTAACAATGTAAGCCATGGTGCTCTCATTACGGCTTCCCTGGTTTCAGTTTAAGAGAGCTTTTATTAGGATTTTATTGTAAAAAATGAAATAAAGTGCTCCTCAGAGTTGAAGAAAAGAATTGTTTCCGATAAAAATATGATTTTTTTTTTTTTAATGTGCAGGTATCCTGCTTTGTACTTAAACGGTCTTGTTTCTCTAGCATTTGGGATGCTGCATTAACAAGTATCTCCTCTGCCAGAGCTTTGTGGGGAAAAAAGGAACATCTGTTGTGAAGACTACGGTAAAAATCACAATGGAAGAAAACAATTCCCAGGTAAATAGCTGGCTGTTGTCATTATTCTCTAAAAACAGCTGAGATCATGATATGAGGGTTAGTGTTGTGAACTATGGTTATGATCAGTGTAAAAATATGATAAACTGGAGACCATAGGGTTGTGACTATTGATGAACTGGACTTGATCCTTACTGTGGTTTGGTTTTGATCAAGCTGTAGGTGAAAGTTATTTTCTGTTAATGGGATAAAGTTTAATCTAATCTATGGAGATTTGCTGATATAACAATTTATTACATATGTATAAGAAATGATATGGCATTTTTATAAGCTTTCCATACCTGGAAACACTCGGTACACTCCTTCAATCTCCATGCAGGTGGTTCCAGAAAGTCAGATGTCCCTTGGTGACAGTGAGAAAAATACTGCTCCTTATCCTTTGCCTGCCCCACCTGTACCTGTACAGGTAAACAAAGTGTCTTTGACTGTTTATTTAATCACACATAGGGCTCAAGTGTACACATAGGTATTTCTTTGACCACACATACCATTTTTGTTCATTGTTCCTCATTAAAATTATTTTTATCCAAACAGCTTCATTCTTGTCGTCTCTCATATCCTTTATAGAAATTACTGGCCAGAATGAGTTCTTCTATAGAAATTAAAGTGTTAAACTGATTTGTTTAATAGACTTCCTCAGGTTTTATAGTAACAAAAGTTTTATCTCAATCAAAAAGTTTAAACAGTTTGGATTTCTGTGAAACCACTCCGTCCACAAAGATTTAGTGTTGAAATCAATGGCCTTATAATAAGCTATCATTGCCTGTAAAGGGCATGATTTGCAAATGACCCAACCTCTATTAAGTACAGGATTCATGCATTACCTGAAAAATATTGATTTCCTTGCATATTTCCTGCAGGTGTTCTTTGCTGTTGATGTCACTTGGAAGAGATTGCACATGAAACATTGTTTGATCTCTTGAGTGTCTCATTTAAAATGTTCTGTTTCAGACACCGACCCCAGCCAAGATGAGGATTTCAGAGTCAACCCACTTTATTAGTGGTGGTGCCGGAGGGCGTGTTCAGGGGGCCTCTTCCTTGTCTGCTGTGATGCCATCAGGTGAAAGGCAGAAAAATCTTTAGTCAGTTAATTTATAACCACATAGATATTATTCTGATATACAATACATTCATTTACTTCGCAGTAAATCAGCTTCAATGAACTTGCAGGCCCACCTGTTTTTTCTTAATATGCAGCCTCCTGAGCTGTTTTTCATAAGAAGAATACATACTGTGTGTGTGCCATCGATGACTGGAGTTTATGACAGAAATTTGTTGGGACAATTTAAATGTTTTATGCATGGAGGAGGAAACCATAAAATAGTTAGGACTAAGCTCAATATTGTTTTAGAAAAAAAACAGTGATTGAATCAAACCAAACCCAGCTAACATCAAAAACTGTACTTAAAAATCTACTTGTTTTCATTATATAACATGACTCCCACAATAGAATTTCAGGTCGGAATAAGTACAGTAAAATTAGGGGTGGATGATATTGAAAAAAAAATCATATCATGATTTTTTTTTATGGCCGGATCACAATCTCAATTGTATCACAATTTTTTTCATTCTGGTTTAAGGCTAATTTATAAGTTACTTGCCAAGAAAACAAGCTTTCCCAGATATTTTTAATTCATAAATACTGGGTTTAAAAGTTAACTCATGTTAACAACCTGTTAGTCAGTGCATGAAATACTTAAATATTTGATTTTATGTTTTTTCCCCCCAAGTATATTTATTAGTTATCAGGATTCAGCATTAGAATGTACGATACAAATTATGAGATCACAAATTGAACCCGTTCTCCACCCCAAACCCAGAACACCTTCCCTCAGCACCTAAGACACAACGGAGAAAAAAAAACAAAAACAAAAAAAAAACACAGCAACAACAACAAACAGAAGGCTAGAATAACTAGTCTGTATGTGACAGGAAATCAGACAAGCGACAGTACATTGTGAAATAAAGGTTTCGTTCCCACTTCTGTCTAAAATGATCTGTATTTACCAATGAACTTTCAATAAAAACATTCTAAATCCTTGAGATAACTTTAGTTTTCTTCTCCCTAAGGCAGCAGCTTGTTTATGTATTCTGCATGTTTTGAGCAGTGAAACCAAAGTGCTCACTTAAAAACAAGAATCTTATGATTAATTTTGAGTCACATTTAGGTCTCATGCTGTGTGTGATGGTGGCAGCTGCACACACTCAAGGTAATAATGATGCATGTTTTAGCACTGGTATACTATTCCTCTTGGTATGTAAGCCGCAGGCTATCTTTTAGATAAAAAATACATATTGAAAGTGCGGGCTATACACCAGATTTTACTGTATATGTTGTTGATCATTGCTATTTTCTCAAATACAAAATGATTTTAGTTTCATTTTATTTGAAAGAATTCAAACCCTTCAAGGTGGTTCATTCTGCTTTATTATTTGCATCTAAATAACACATTTTATTCAACAGTTTTTTCATTGTCTTTCTTTATATTCTCTGTAATAATTCCAAACATGGCTTAAAGATACCAGTCCCAAACTTAGCATTTGATATGTTTTGTTTCTCCTTTATTCCCTTTAGCCAGTGGTAAAGGGAAGCCAACCCTGGAGATGGTCCGCTCAAGTGAAAGGCAAAGTGAAAGTTGTGGGGTGGAGGTAAGGATAGGTGCTGTCATAAAACAACAGCAAACACAGTAACACGTGGCATGAATGAACAGGTAATACATATTGAATATACTGTGTCTAAAGAAATATGTACATTTTCTATACTGAAGTTTGACTGCACTGCTCTTTTTAAAATGATTGTAACTTGTCATGGACAACACTTTAATCAGCTGTTGCCTTTTTAAATGTACGTTAGAAATAAATTTGATTGATTGATTGATTGGTCTTGTCTCTGATTGGCTAACAGAATGCAGAAACAAAAGCAGCAGATAAGGTCGTTGGTGGTCAGGAAGAAGAACACCTTGGTACGGTATCGCTGCAGTGACTTTGACGCAACATAACCCAAAAATTTAGTCACACTGGTATCTTCTGGAAATACACAATAACTTTACTTTGTCTTTGCAGAACAAACTTTTGTGCCTGACACTCAACCAAGGACTGTGAGAAAGATGTAAGCACTATGAAAAACCTGAGGCCAGCCAACGTGATCATTGGTTAGGTGTATTTATTTTGAAATATGTTCATATTGCTTATCTTGACATGTTTTTCTTTTTCAAATTTCAGATCTTCATACTGGAACAAACTGTCAGTTTCTGAAATGATAATAATGCCCACACAGAAAGTCAATTCTCAGCCAAGAACTGGTAAGATAAGAATGCAATGCCAGTTTTAAAAAGTTACATTTCATCTAATAATATTTACAAAGTTATGTCTGCAATTTTTTTTCTCTTTAGAGCCTTCGAGTTTAAAACGGAAAAAGGAGGGCCTGTCCTCAGCACAGAAGATTTCAGCTCCGGTTAACAGTCCTATCAGCCAAAAGAAACTCCATGCTGAACTCACTCAGCGACTGCAGCAGGTCCTCAAGGAGAGAAACCAGGATCCAGCACCCCAGGAAGAGCCAGCAGAATTGAAGAGAAAAATGTCTGACTCCAAAGGCAGAGGCTCTGCAGACCAATGTGCTTCCAAAGAGCAAGCCCAGAGAGCTGGTCCAGCCATACAGAAGAGCGATGGCCAGATGTCTGTAGAGAAAGATACTGTTGTAGTCAAAGCTTCAGCCAAGGCCTCAACAAGTAAAGCTCAGAAAATACCTCCTATTGTTAAGGCTGCTACTAACAAGGACCTTTCAAGAAAAGCAAAGGTAAAGAGTTATGTAAACGTTAAACGGCCTCATGTTTATCCTGATATACATCGTTATAGTCACAACTTTCACTGTTCTGTTCAGAGAGATGAAGCAGTTGCAGGCTCTGCGGTAAAGCACGTCTCCAGCCGTCATGCGACTAAAACAACAGCAAAAGATTCAACAGATGATAGACCTCAGAACAGGATTCCTTCTCTAACCTTTAACAGGTATAAGATTGCAGGCCTACATTCTAGTGAACTGTAATCAATGAATTTACCAACTTGTCTTTCTGTAATAGGCAGGTGTTTAATATGAGCTGGTTATCAACTGCTACAGTAAGTAATTTTGGATTTATTTCATGACAAAGTGAGGGTTTAAGTGACTCCTTCATTTACTAAAGATGATTTTATTTTGCAACAGAGAAAAGAATATGAAGCTGTGAGCCAGACAAAAACCAGAAGGAACACCACAACACACTTTACAAGGCAGAGGTAATTCAATTCAGCAAGTAGTGTCGAGTTATATTTGCATTTTTAAGCTGCTTTCAGTGCATTTAGGAATATATTTAATGAAGTGTTGTCAATTGATTAGAAAAAATGATATAATTAACTGCACACCAACATTTTATCACACAAAATTGGCCAATATACTGCATAACCCTGTTTCTAGTTGGGTGTCATCCCCAACACACACATTTAAACATTTTTGCACTTTTCACACTGCTCTATGCTGAAGCCAGCCTTGCCTGTATTGCAATCTTTCCCCCTTTCCTCCCCATCAGTGTTTAAGGTCTCAAAGTTTTTTTTTTTTTTTTTGTTTTGTTTTTTTTAACTGCATCAATCATTCTTCACTGCGTAGGGAGTTAGCTTCTTGTCAAAGACATAACAAAAGATGGGAAAGAACATGGGGTCTCATTCACCAATATCATCCTAAGTACATTATTGAATTTTTTATATGAAGATCCTAAAAAAGAGTCTGAAGCTGAAATCAGACTACACATTTTCAGCATGACTATAACCCGACCTGACAGCCTTAGGACCAGTGTTACCCAAAATATGTTGTTTATCTCATGTAGTGTGTCATAGTGAACTCCAATCAAGTTCTCATCTGGGACAACTCACGACCCCTCAACAGGAGGTTCAGCAAGTTTGATTTTTGTCCTGCTCTCTGCAGTTTGTTCTGTGATGTCAGTGATGCTGTCCCATTAAAGCACAGAACAATCTGCACATTCAGCAGACACAAATGTAGAACTACAGTGCTGAGTGCAATTACATGTGCTGTTGTCTATGTGAGATATTAAAGTTGGTTTGATGATCCGAAACATGTAAGTGTGATAAATATGCAAAAAAAAATCAGGAATCAGAAAGGGGTCCATTTTTATATTTCACAAAGACAACCCAAGTAAATACAAAATGCAGTGTCTGAATGATTATTTAATTTTTTAAGGGTGGGGAAAAATCCAAACCTATCTGGCCCTGTGTGAAAAAGTAATTGCCCCCTGAACCTAATTGCTGGTCTTGCCACCCTTGGCAGCATTAACTGAAATTAAGCGTTTGTGATAACTGGTGATGAGTCTTTTGCATCGCTGTGGAGCAATTTTCAGCCCACTCTTCTTCACAGAATTGTTTTAACTCAGCTGTATTGGAGGGTTTTCAAGCATGAACTGCCCATTTAAGGTCACACCACAGCATATCAATTGGATATAAGTTCAGCTCATGACTGGGCCACTCCAAAACCTTAATTTTGTTTTTCTTGAGCCATTCAGAGGTGGACCTGCTGGTACATTTTGGGTCGTTGTCCTGCTTCATAACCCAAGAGCACTTGAGCTTGAGGGCATGAACTGATGGCTGGATGTTTGCCTTCAGGATTTTCTGGTAAATAGCAGAATTTATTGTTCCATCAATCACAGCAAGTGGTCCAGGTCCTGAAGCAGCAAAGCAGCCCCAGACCATCACACTGCCACCACCATGTTTGACTGTTGGCATGATGTTCTTTTTACCAAATGCTGTGTTATTTTTACGCCAGATGTAATGAGCCATACACCTTCCAAAAAGTTCAGCTTTTGTCTAGTCAGTCCACAGAATATACCTCCAAAAGTCTAGGAGATCATCAAGGTGTTTGTTGGCAAATATGATACGAGCCTTTGAGTTCTTTTTTGTCAGCAGTGGTTTTGGCCTTGGAACTCTCACGTGATGCAATTTTTGCCCAGTGTCTTTCTTATGGTTGAGTCATGAACTTAACTGAGGCCAGTGAGGCCTGCAGTTCTTTGGGTGTCGTTCTGGGTTCTTTTGTGACCTCCTGGATGAGTTGTCCTTGTACTCTTGGAGTCATTTTGGTTGGCTGACCACTCCTCAGAAGGTTCACCGCTGTTCCCAGTTTTCTCCATTTGTGGATAATGGCTCTGACTGTGGTTCACTTGAGTCCCAAAGCCTTGGAAATAGCTTTGTAACCTTTTTCAGACTGATAGACTTTAATCACTTTATTTCCCATTTGTTTTTGAATTTCTTTGGATTGTGGCATGATGCGTTCCTTTTAGAGATCTTGTAGCCTCCTTCATTTTGTCTGACAGCTTCTATTTAAGTGATTTCTTCATTCAAAAAATCTGGCAGTAATCAGGCCTGGGTGCGGCCAGTGAAATTGAACTCAGCTTTCCAAAAACTGTGGTTAATCACAGTTAACTCATGATTTAACAAGGGGGGCAATTACTTTTTCACATAGGGCCAGATAGGTCTGAATTTGTTTCACCCCTTAAAATTTTAAATAATCATTCAGACACAGCATTTTGTATTTACTTTGGTTGTCTTTGTGAAATATAAAAATTGGTGTGATGATCCGAAACATTTAAGTGTGATAACTATGCAAAAATGTCAGGAATCAGTAAGGGGGCATATACTTTTTTCACGACACTGTAACTGAGAGGAAGAGAGAGATCAGGAATGCCCAAACGGAAATGTATAAACAATCATGCATTCCTCAAGTGAAAGAAAACTTAAATAGTTAAAAAAATTTTTAGTTTCCCAAAGTTTTCAAAGACGTAAATTCTTAATTTCAGTTCAGTTGCTCAAACTTCCTTCTGTAACATGGACCCCCCCCCCCCCAACACTCGGCATTTACAGTGAGTGATGACCAGCACTGCTCAGCACCGTCCATTTCCATGACATTCATCTCAATACTACTCTGTGTTTCCCACAGGATTTTAGGAGATTATACTTGGAGGATGTCAAACTTTAGGGGATTCTGGGCTAAATGCATCAGTCTTGTGCAGTTTTAGAGTAAAATCAAGAGGTTGTGTCTGTAACAGACTTTTAATTACAGTAGATGTTCAAAATAAGAAGCGGTTCCAGAATGCACATGTGGACTGTCGGCACCGCTAGAGCACATGCGCATCCTTGGACCTCCTCAAGCAGGAATAGGGAGGTGCCTTATTCACTGCATTTCTTACTCATGAGAAATGTATAAATGAAAACAAAATGTTGGTCTGTGTTTACTAAATTTACCTAATGAGGTGCTGTTTTTACTGAAACAGTCTTCAATTGGAGCAGTAGAGCTGGGCAGCGCTGGTCTGTTATATTGTTTTATCTTTTTGTTTAGAGCCCCCTGGTGGCAGAATTTTACATACTGTGTGTTTAATATTAAAAATGTAATATGTTGCAATACCTATCAGTCATTCCATGAGCAGGGTGTCTGCAGGTTTTAAAAAGTATTAAAAGTTGATAACTTATGTAGCAAAATCAAGGCTTTTCATAAAAAGCATTAAAAAGTCTTAAATGCAGAGCTATACGGTCTTGAATTTATTCGCTGTTTTCATTTTTTTATTATACTCATGAAAGGAGTTTTTAAGAGTTAATCTTAAACACAAGTGAGATTCTGATGGAACTGACACCCATCTGTGCACTACTTAGTTCTGGCCCACCGAGCTATCATTGTGTCCTCAAAGCTCCCCTGCCTCTCTGGCATGTTAGCCATCAATCAAGTGATGTTTGTAGGTTAATGTCATGTAAATACACTTTCCACTTTCTTAGAAGTGACTGAAGGTGAAGGTGCTGGAGCCACAGCTGAGGGCAATAGTATTTTACAGGATGTTGCAAATTAAAAGCAGATTCACAGTGAAAGTTTTTCCGAGTCTAGTACGAGCACAGAGTCTGCACTATTGACATCTTAAAGAAATCTTAATTTTCATACTACATTAAGAGATACTGTGTGCCTTTTTTATGTTGTCACATTTTTATCTTATGATCCACACAAAACATAACATAATGTAGCCAATGTCAGAAATGTTAGATGCACTGGAATCTTTAAATTTATTAAGAGGATCTTAAAAATGTCTTTAAAAATACTAGATTTAATGTCAGATTTCTTTTTATACCCCATGAGCAAAAAAGTTGAAACTCAAATCACATGTTTAATTTATTTAATATAAGTGTGATAAATTTATGAAATTACAATACCAACCGTTGCTACGTTTTCTAGAATTGCCCTATATCATCGTTCCCTACTGGCAGTAAATCCACAAACATATTGACGACATATTTGGAGCTGACATCCCTTTTAGATGTGAAATTGTATACATGGGTGATAGTGGGGGATATATATACCCATTTTACTTTCCTTCATGTTACTGGAACTTTTAAAAGCTTTTGAAACAGTGACAGGAGTGGTTTTATGTAGAACAGCAAAGTCACATTCCTTGGGTGATCTGTGTATGTAGGTGGGTGAGCATGTTTCTGTGTGTGTGTTTCTCAGGAGAGGCAATCAACAAATGAGCAAAGATCAAGGCAGACTGTCCATTTATAAATCCTAGATTGTGTTGATCTCTTTGATAAATAAAGTGATAAGGTATAATCAGAGTGCTGTAGGGTTTTGCATGTTATTTCATCCAGTTTACAAAGCTACTGTGGGAGGTTGTATGAACTGTCATGTATGAAATAAGAGTGCAATCAATTTGCATTCAGTGTTTGCTTTTCTTTGGTAATCATAGAAATTAGTACATTTTTGACTGCTGTGATTTAATGATTTTTTTCTGTTTACAGGGAAGATGTTTATGCTTTCAGTGCTGATGAGCCATTTGGTATTGGGGTAAATAATCCTTATTTCATATATTAGTTTTAAATTTGATTACCTGTTATGCCAGTGCTTTAAGCCTGACTTTATGCTCTTTAGGGAAGGGACAAAACCCTCAATAACACTTCTGTAACGTCAAGCAGGTCAGTCCTACAGTTGAAAATGACCTTTAGACTTAATTTTCTGGAGAAGAAGCTTTTTTTTAACAGTTTCTGTCAATATTTTGTGTGGAAAAACTGTCCCATTTTTGTGTGATCTTCAACAGTGGCATCCATCACTCTTCAGCACTGCTGGGGTCAACATATAAAGAACAACCAGTGGAAAAAGTATGATTTAATCATGCTGTATCACAGATTCTCTGTTTGATGCTGTTGTGAGGAAAGCATACACTTTTAGATATAAGGCACTATTATGAAAGTAATACTAAGGTTGTAGTGACCACTGCACTTAACAACAATGCATTCTTTTGTCCTTCTCTCTCTGTCTTTTCCCATGTTATCTACTACCTTGTATGATCCAGAAGAAGCGTCATGTGAAAAAGCATCTGTTCAGTGACACAGATACAGACCACGCCTTGACAGAGGTCAGCTGGCTCAGGGAGTCGAGCAGAAAGCCCAAAGCCAAAGTTACCCAATACTCCAGACAGGCAAGGCCTAAACCTGTGCGCCCCCATACATCCTGTAAGCCATTAAAGACACGCAGTCATGCTACTTACAACCTGTAGGATTTCAATTCATAGAAAAGACTTCATGTCTTTACAGATGAATCCCCACAGTTACCCTCTCCCACTCAAAAACCAACAATGGTCAATTACAAACCCAATAAGGTAAGTATATTTCTTTTTTTAAGTGATCGTCTGTGACAGTAAGATTTAATACCCCAGTCAGCCACAGTGTGTTGCTGTTTAACCAGAATAAGCCCACTGTGAAAGTGAGAGCAGTACAGCCAAAAAAAAGAGTGAAGCAAGCAGCAGAACCCAGCAGACCGCATGAAGCAGTAAGAAGACCCAGGAGAGCTGCAGCCGCATTTGCCAAGAGTTACAGAGAGCCAGACACTGATGACAGCCAATCAGAATCAGATAAACCTCTTACTTCAGAGGCAGAAGACAACCCAGTATGTGACAGGACTTTTTCATTCTAAAGACAATAGTTTATCCAATTATTAAAATTGCTTGATAGATAATGCAGTTATTATTCTATTGGTTATGTGCACATGCAGGTGTCATAAACATGTAATGACATTGTTTAGCATTGCAGGGCTACTCATACCTGTTACCCTTTTGTTTATATCAGATGTATCAGTCTGTAATATGAGAGAAGAAAGATCATTGTTAGACCCAAAATAAAATCTTACCATCTTTGTCTGGTACCAACAGAGCTCCGCTACTACTGATATGGAGAAAGCTCAGAAAAGTCACGAGGCTGCTCAAGTGTTGAAGAATAAGACCACTTGCAAACAAACAACCAAAAGCTATATGAGGCTGGAAAGTTACAATACTATCAGCCTACCAGAGAAAGCCCTCAGCTCGAAGGTAACAGTCCGACATATTCCATAATATCCTGTTTGAGTGATCCTAGAATGTCAGTTTTTCTCATATGAATATAATAAATGAAAAACAAAGCAGCATTGTCACATTAAATTATATATAATTCATTTTTAATGTGTGAAAGGCAAAAGGCTGATAAAACCTGGGCTGAGTGTGCAATAGTCATACTAGTTATTGCTGGTTATTTTACAGCTACTCCCAAATATCCACCAAGTTATTTCAACAAAATTGTCAAAACAATTAGAAACCATTGTCATTAAAGGCCAAATAATGTTGAGATGGTACCTTTTTAGCTGTATTAGAGTGTGGATCACATTCATTTTGTGGTCTAAAGTTGGTTTCCCGCCTATTGGTCATCATATATAACTGAAACCTTTGTTCATGTTTTCAGACAGAAAAGCTTGAAAGAGTTCTTTCAGAAACTTCCAAGTTAAAGAAGAAAATTGCTGCCCCTGGTGAAGAACAAACAGGAGCACTGAAGGATTCCTGGGCAGCTGGCCAGACCTCCTTTTCTCTGTCCCCTCCATTCATTGAGAGGATGAGATGTAAGACTCACCTACATCAGTTAGATAACAGTCATTTGGCTTCATTTTTTTCCACATAAACTACATTCATAGCCCTTTTTAGACTTCAGCCCCGAAAACTGTTTTCCATTATTGAAAAACAATTCTTTGTTTTGTCTGCTATTTATATGATTGCACTTTTGTTTATGTGAGTTTTTTTTATCTTAGTGAAGTAAAACTTTTAATGGTTTTATATAACTGGTTCAAGGTGGATTATGGCCCCTGCTGTCCCCTGGATGTTAATACTTATGCCAGTGAAGTCCTCTTGGCCTCTTTGGCATTAGCAGAGTTGCTTTTCACTTTCTTTCAAAACAAGAACAAGACATTCTTCCCAAAATCTGACAATTTAGAATCTTGCCTTTACTTTCTTCAAATCACTTGTTTACCCACCCCTTTTTAAAGTGTAAAAACACTGTCCATGTTAATCTGTGTTAGCATTTGATGCAGTTCTTTTCTCTCCACCTCTTTGCAGTAAGTTTTAAAACTGTTGCATAAATGACCCTGTTACTCCCTAACCTATTAACTGTAAATCGATCTGTAGGAAAGCATGTATATATTGACCTTTTGCTCTCTGTCCAAATCTCTGGCCAGCTGTGTGAACATCTGTGCTTATTTTGGACTTTCACAGCTGCAGAAAGGTCAGCCCCAACCTTGGATTTGACCTGCTCCCCTCTCCTCACCCCGCGGGGATCCCCACTCCCTGCCTCCCCTGACCCTCCTTGCTGGGTCACCCCCTCTCCAATCCTGCTGTTTCCCGAACCTCGCTCTACAGTCAGCAGTAAAGGACGCTTGAAGCCCTCCTCTTTCTACAGTGCAAATAAGAAACACCGTCCCTCTAAAACATCCTCCATTCAGTCTGTACACACTGTGCGATCTCTCCATCCATTGACCCCCAGAGGCCTAACCCCTGCCCCTGGTTCTATCATTGATCGTAGGGAACCTAAGGTAAAACATCACATCAGTATGTCACAAGTCATAAAAGTTCTCTCTGTTAAAAGTTAGATTTACATGCAGATTTTACATTAACTCTCCTTCACCCTGAAGATGTCTATCAGGGCAGTGTGTCCAAGAATATGTTATTAGTCTTTCTCAGTTCAAATCCCTAGAAAGGAGTTCTCTGGTATTTAACATGCTGTAGTGATTCAAACACTTTTACACTACATGGAAGTCATTGACGTCACCCAGCAGTCATGTGAGAAGCACTGGAGTGACATGAAAAGATGTGTGAGTTATTAGGCACCTGAAGACCTTCATAAACAGTAACCTAGAATTTAAGGAAGTTGGACCATGACCTAAGCACTGCTGGTTGAAATTCCCACAGCAACTGAGAAAACGTGGGTGCAGGAAAGAGAAGTAGCACATCTGTAATTCTACCCTTAAACTGTAATGTTACATTAAATGTCAAACTGCCAAAAATGGTGATGTTTTTATTAGTCATTTTAGAGGAATGCAGAAATGTGTGCAATGTCAGGTCTACAGTGACTGTTTGGCATATTTAAGTACATCATGTGGTTATGGAAAATGTCAGAATTACATATTATGAGTTAAATGATTAAGTTGCTTGATTATAACGACCTATTTAACTCTAAACAGAGCAGATTATAGCTGTAGCTCTGCAACACTTCATCTGAGTCTCTTTATGCATCACAAAATATGTCCCTCTAATTTTACTGTCACTTATCCATGACAGGCATGATAATTATATAACCACTAAATGAGTTGTCATTATTCTTCTTGTCCATCAGTTTCTCATCACTTTAATCCCCCTCCATTCTTTCATCTGTTTTCAGATTAGTCCAGTCCAGCAGCACCCACCCTCACTGCCTCCGTCCCCTTTATCTCCTTCTGCTCAGCCCCTGTTGACCTCCACTCTCCTGGAGATGGACAGACCGTCCATGCCCTCTCCTCCTCAGTCTCCTTTCCCTGAAGACAAACAGGGCTGCACTTTAAGTTTCAGTAAAATGTCTTCAGTATCACTGAGCCAGTACTCCATTAAGTCATCTGTACACAGCAGAGGAGTTAAAGACAGCTCAACTTCTGCCCTGACTGTGTCTCATGACAGAGAGGTAGAGCTTTACCACTTCCATTGTTCTCTGTTGATCATTAGATTGGATGGACTGGAACACTGAAAGATTATGATAAATCAACTTGAATGACATCAAAATTGTGTTTTCTGTTAGTTATTATCAAACGAAACTCATGTTTTACTCCTTGTCTGGACAGAAAACACCAACTTCTGACAAAGACCAAAAGCCTCCACAGCTTCATGTATCAGGTGAACTTTTGAGGTTATTCTTGACGTATTCTTACAGTCTTTTTTCGTTTTTCTTGTTCTCTAGTGTGGTAGCCAAGAAAAAATACCATGCACATACTTTTCAATAACAGTCCATGATGGACTGAAATGTCATCAGTCATTTTTGTCAGTTCATCCCTACATTGATTTAGTAATGATCACAGTCAAGACTTCTGCCTCTGCTTCCTTTAGTCCTTGTGCATGACCCCTTCCTTGCCAATCCACTAACCAACATTTTCCACAAAGTCCTTTCCCGCAGTCTTCAGTCTGCACAACAATTTAGCTCTGTCTGACATTACCTTCTGCATCCATTACTAAAGCACCCATTGCTCCTTGGATCATGAGATCATAACTTTATATAGGAATAAAGAAAATATATATATACTAACAGCATGTTCCTTTGGCTGTGTGGGTTTTTTTTGCTGTTCATCTTGGTTCCTGTTTTGACGTAATGTTAAAATGTTAATTGGAGAAACAATCAGAAGTGTAGACGTGTTTTTGTTTGTGTTTTTTTTTTTCTTAATTTTGAAATTGAACAGATGCTCGGTGCATTCCCATGTATCTTCCTGTTTGGGTTGATGTGTTCTGTGGAGATTGACATGGGCTAGAAGTGGGCTCCACTGAAGATACTGGCACGTATCTTGAGCAGATCAGGGCAGTGTAGCATTTCTGACAGATTATCGTGCATGCATGAATCTGTGGGTTTCATGCACACACGACAGATTATCGTGCGTGCATGAAACCCACAGATTGACTAGAAAGGGAGAAGTTTTCGCCAGTGAGTGCTGCAGAAACTGGGGGACTGCTGGGCAACTGCTACGATCCTCGCCTACTGCCATACAATCTGTACAACTTACATTTCAGCATAAATTACCTCAAATATAAGTAATTGATTTATTTTAGAAATAAAGGAACAGAAAGTTTTAAGAAACAGTTGCATACCTTGAAATTTGTCAAGTATTTTACTTTCATTTTAGGACCCAACCGCAAGCGCCACATATCCTTGTCAAGTAATTCTGAGGAAGAGGAGGAGGAAGATCGTGTGAAAAGGCGGATGAGAGGACAGTGTTCACCTCGGATGAAACCAAGGAAGTTGTTCAAGTCCTGTAAGAATCATTATAGAGCAAAGTAGTTTTGAATTTAGTCGGGAGTAACATTTCCTAAATTATGGTTGAAAAGTCATCTGCTGAGTAACTGGTGCAACCAGCGAGTTAGTACAATTATGTGTAATCAGTGTCTGTGCTTAAGCTATTATATAACACCATGCAGAATGTGTGCTATCATTAAATTTTGTTTTTGTTAGTTCCAATTTTTGTATTGTATGCTGTGTTATTCGGGGCAGTATGAGCCTATGAGTGAAGATGGTGTTAAGTTTCTCTTGTTAGAAGATGGAATGCTATGATCTAATCAAAATGTCAAAATCAAGACTGAAATCCAACAACAATCACTTTCATGGTTTACACAATTTTACAATGACTCACATAGGCTATGATGCATGCTCTCTTCTTTCTTAGATGTAGAAAGACCAAAAGCTGTTTAGAAGAAAAGGTGAACCAGAAAAATCAGGCCAAAAAAATTTGTATTTAAAAGTTACCAGGAAAAGTATATCAGAAAAATGAATATATTCCAGACAAAGCCCTAAGAGTGACAACTAAAGACAGATTCATAGCTCATCATCCTGTGATCTGAACTTTGATCCTGGAACTGTCCTCCATTTCTTATTTGGCTTTTCAGGTTTGGTTTGGTTGTTTAAATTAGAGAAAGGGTCAAAATTACATTGGATTATTTTATGTTTGAAATTTTAGAAAACAAGATGAGTGAGGAGGTTTGCATTTTCAAATTTAATGCTTGCTTGCTTGTTACCCTCAGATGCTGAGTTGTCTGTTGAGAGTGAGGTGAGCCAGGGCTCCAGTCACTGGGAGGCTGAAACAGGAGATGGTGAAATGGACATGGACATGGACATGGACATGGATGAGGATTTGGAGTTGCCAAAAACAACTGTAAACCCAAGCAAGATGTGCCAGCAATTTAGAACTGACCTAAAGAAGAAGTTCCAGGTTGGAAACACTGGCATCTGCACACATTTGAGTAATTCACTGGATGAAAACAATCAACATTAGTCTGCATTAATTAAACACTTCAATGTTTTTTCCTTTTTCTGAAGTGGTATTTAAAGGTGTATAAAACTGCTGAAAATAGTTAAGATGTAGTGACCATGTGTATTTAATATAAAGTCTGTCATCTGTGTTTGCATTCAGAGCCGTCAAAAGATGGTAGAGGTGTACAGCAAGCAATCTATGAAGACTGTCCAGCAACATGTATCCTCTCTAAACATGCAAGTGACCAAACACAGGTTAGTGTACGCTGGAGAACTTAATGAACAGGCTACTTCAGTCTCATATCAGTACATTACCAAAATAACCAGCAATAAAGACATTTTCTACCATTAGGACAGGGCTTTTTTTGTTGATTCTCAAATGACTGAAGTTTGTGAATTTCCCCTTGTGGGACTAATGAAGGAATATCTTCTTCTTCTTCTTCTTCTACTTCAGCTTTAACACACATTGTTTGCTATGCAGTGCAAGAGGGCACAATGAAATTCAGGTCATAAAAATGTAACATTTACCGAGGTTTGGCTTGCTTGCCCACTTGTGTTTGTTGATACCTCTGAACGTGTGAGAGGATAAGAATGTTTTAGACGGTGTTTGTATTTTTGCTTTGCACATAAAACAGTTGAAATGCACATAGATCTTGTCGTGCTTGACAAACAGACCGTGTGGTGCAAGCACATTAACCCTGTGTTTTGCTTATGCATCATAAACAATTCACTCCTACAATGTGAGTTGACATTCCACCACGTTTTTTTTATACAATCATACTGTGTATGTCTTGCCAAGGGTTTCATCTCCATTACAGAAGTACTTGTATGTTCTATGGGTGCAAGCTCTACATACAGTGCAGTGAGAAAGTATTTGCCCCCTTCCTGACGTCTTTTTGCATATTTGTCATATTCAGTTGTTTAAAATCTCCAGACAAATTTTAATATTAGCCAAAGGTAACTTAAGTAAATACAAAAGGCAGTTTTTGAATGATGATTTCTTCTGTTAAGGGAAAAAACCTATCCAGACCTTCCTGGCCCTACATGAAACAGTAACCCCCTCTTGTTAAATCATGAACTAACTGTGATTGACCACATTTTTAGATAGGTTCACATTGAATAGAACCTGTATGACAAATTGAAGAAGGTTAAAAGAGCCACACAGCATAAAAAGATTAGAAACAAGGTGTTACAATGCCATTTCTAAGGCTTTAGGACTCCAATGAACCATGGGGAGAGCCATTATCCACAAATGGAGAAAACATGGAACAGTGGTTAACCTTCCCAGGAGCAGCTGACCTACCAGAATTATTCCAAGAGTGCATCAAGGACTCATTCAGGAGGTAGCAAGAGAACCCAGAGTAATGTCTAAAGACCTGCAGGCCTCACTTGACTCAGTTAAGGTCAATGCTCATGATTCAACAATAAGAAAGAGACTTGGCAAAAATGGCATCATGGGAGAGGCCTAAGGCGAAAACCACCGCTGACCAAAAAGAACACAAGGGCTCATCTCACATCTGCCAAAAAACATCAAATACTTTTGGAAGAATATTCTGTGTACATCTAGCATAAAACTAGCACAGCATTTCCTAAAAAGAACCTCATATCAACAGTCAAACGTGGTGGTGGTAGTGTAATGGTCTGGGGCCTGGACCAGGACCACTGGCTCTATTAAATGGAAACATGTATTCTGCTCTCCCCCAGAAAATCCTGAAGGAAAATGTCTGGTCATCAGTTCATGACTTCAAGCTCAAGAACACTCAGGTTATGCAGCAGGACAATGATGCAAAACAGAACAGCATGTCCACCTCTGGATGGGTAAACAAAATAAAGTTTTTGGAGTGGCCTAATCAAAGTCCGGACCTAAATTAAAATGAGATGCTGTGACATGACCTAAAACAGGCCGTTCATGCTTGAAAACCCTTCAATATGGTTTAATTAAAACAGTTCTGTAAAGAAGAGTGGGCCAAAGTTCGTCCACAGTGATGTTAAAGACTGAGACAGTTATCAAAAATGCTTAACCTGTAGTTGATGCCACCAAGGGTGGCACAACTAATTTTAAGGTTTATGGAGCAGTTACTTTTTCACATAGGGTCTGCTGGTTTGAATGGCTTTCTTCCCTAATAAAAAAGTCATTTAAAAACATAACTTTTATTTACTTGGGTCATTTGTATCTATTATTTGTTGGATGATCTAAAACATTTAAGTGACAATATGCAACAAAAAGGAAATCAGGAAGGGGAGAAATACTTTGTCACAGCACTGTAGTTCTGAAATGTAAAAAGACCTCTTGATTTTGTCTGCATCTAATGTTACATTTTCACTACACTTGTCTATTTTCTCTCCTATTTACAGGAATGAGAAGCTAGAACAAGTTCAGACTGTCCTCTTGGAAGAGATCCAGAGATTGGAGCAGAATGAAACTGTGCTAAAAAACATGGAGAAAGACCTGACTGTATGCCCCTTTGTCTTTTTCTCTCCTTCTTCCCACACACACACACTCACCCACATAAACTCACACCTAGTCCACTGTGCATCATTTTTGGGAAAAGAAAATGTAGAAAGTAAATCCATGTCTATTAATATGCCATGTTCTTGAGGCTGATTCCATTGTTGCCTGATCAGTTTTTGGTCTCCATGTCTCACAGATCTTCTGGAAAAAGCAGATCACTGCGTTCTGTTCTTACCATGAACAGGAAGCCAGGGGGTAAGTGTGTGTGTGTGTGTGTGTGTGGGTGTGTGGGTGTGTGTGTGTGTGTGTTTGTGTTTGTGCAAGTGCTGAAAAAAATGTGTTAGATTGTTGCCTCCCTTCCTACCACACTGTGATCAATGCCAGCCCCACAGGCTCGACACTTATACTTGTAAAAGCTGAATAACACACTTGTTTATTCTGTGGGACACAGATTAAAAAAGCTTAAATAGAAAATGAGGTTTTCCTCAGGCTTATCATTAAAAGTTAGATACAAACCCCACAGCAGCAGCTATTTTTTGAGGGGAAGTGGCCAGTGCTTCTTCATATGACTAAAGCAAGTTCACTGATGTTTATTTACTTTACAGAATCAAGTGTAACAAACACTGCTTCTGTCTGGTACTGCTGAAAATATACAGTTTCTGAGTTGACCCTTTTCAGTCATCTCTGTCATTAATGTAAATCTTTTACTGATAGCACTTTTTTACATCTTTACCATGAAACACACATTTCATTAAAGCAATAACATAAACCATGTTTATGACAGCATATTAGGACCACTTATAAAATAAAATAAAGAAATAAAGATGATCCATTAGCATACCTTCGAACACTCCTGCTTTTCCCAGAGTTCTCTTTTAGTTTTTTGGCCATCTCCTGTTTTGTCATTCTACCTGGGAAACTCACATAATTTCCATGGCTCTACTAGTAATTCACAAACACAGAATCATGCATTTTGGATTTTTCTCTGAGGACAAAAAGTTGCCAGATCTTGTATGAATCATGTAACATACACACAATCCAAATCAACATAAAACTTCAACCCCTCTGTCCCTGTGACCTGGCAACCCAAGACCTGACTTAAGGGGTGGGCTGAACTCTGCACTAGCAGACAGACGAGATGAGAGGTGCACAGAGGAGCAAGGTCGCTATACATGATAGGACAGGCCAGCGCTCTTCTGTGTCTTTCCCTTCTCTGCATTATGACAATACTTCACATATGATATCAGGCGCTCTAATGCCTTGGTTACAGCATGTTAGCATGTGAATTAAAACAGCAATATACCAAAGAAAGTTGTGGTTACTGTAACGTTCACACTGTGAGAATTTGCAGAAGCATCACAGGTGACCAAAACTAACATTCTCTGCTCCTGTGAACACTTTCATATAGAAAGAGGGTGAACAACAGACTACAACAGCCAACATTTCAAGTTTGGCCAAAAACATAACTAAATGTACTCAAGTGTTGAATTTCAGGGGACAAACAGAGAATTCTAAAGTGAATCCCCCTATTATGTTGAAATCCATATTTTAAAAGTAAAGTAGAAAATTTCAGTGATTTCTGCCGAGGCATTATTTGACTGTATCAAATTTATAGGAGGGCAGACATTTGGGTATTCAATGACAAATAAGTGCATAAAAATATACCTGAACACATGAAATAAAGTATTCGACCTCAAAATTTTCTTGGGGAGGACCCCCAGATCATCCCCCTCTCAAAGAAATGTACATCCCTACTAGAGAAATGTACAGTATTAAAAAGATTGAAAGTTGTAAATTTGGACTTTTTGAACTCTGACTTACAAAGTCATAAATTAACAACATTATGAAGTGGTAGACTTACAAGAACCAACCTGAAAACAGTGGTTGGATGGCCTTCGTATACAGAAATGACTCTTCCAAGCCCAGATGATAATGATAATGAGATGATTCTTTGCTAAAATCAAAGATACTTCCAAATTGCTCAGTCAGTGATCAGGTATGACTCTCACCTGCTGAACTTGTGCAAGGAAAAGGCTTCCTTTGATTTGATGATGATTCTACATGATAGGCCATTTAAAAGTTTATAATCTCAAGAATTCTTTGTTTTGGTTCTTGTTAATATGGAAGCCCATTTCCGCCACTTAAAAAATAAAAATGTTAAAGATAGGGAATTTAAAAAAAAAAAGAAACGAAGAATCCTAAGTCATAATTATGAGATAAAAAGTCGAAATTATGAGAAAATATAGTCAAAAATATGAGATAAAAAGTCACAATTATGAGATAAAAAGTCGAAATTATGAGATAATAAAGTCAAAATAATGAGATTAAAAGTCAAAATTATGAGATAAAAAGTCAAAATTAGGAGATAAAGGGTGTAACTGTGCAGTAGTTACAGTGACTTCATTATCTCATAATTTCGACTTTTTATCTCATAATTTCGACTCTTTATCTCATAATTATGACTTTATTATCTCATAATTTCGTCTTTTTAATCTCATAATTTTGATTTTTTACCTCATAATTATGACTTTTTTTTCTCATAATTTCGACTTTTTATCTCATAATTATGACTTTTTATCTCATAATTTCCACTTCATATCTCATAATTTGGACTTTATATCTCATAATTTGGACTTCATATCTCATAATTTGGACTTTTTAATATCATAATTTTGACTTCATATCTCATAATTTCGACTTTTTATCTCATAATTATGACTTAGGATTCTTCTTTTTTTTATTCCCTTACTTCCACATTTTTATTTTTTAAGTGGCGGAAATGGGCTTCCATATGTTAAGGTACAGTTTTCAAAACTCCCTTTTCCCTTCTAAATTCAGTACTTTTTAAGCTTGAATATTTCCTTTTTTTAATCTTGAAAATTACTGTTCCTTTTAATTTTTGTTATTTTTCTAGTGACCCTAATACACTGTCATACAAATTATGTCTATAGGTTGTTTGCAATCATGTGATCCTGAAGGTCCATTGGGGGTCAGTTAGTGGGGGACAGCCATTAGGAATGAACATGAACAGAGAAAAGTTAGTACTTAACAGTTCTAAATGGATCTCTATGCTGCAGTTATCATCAGAAAATTTCTACATACATTAAATACAATCCCTTCACTTAGAAAATGTGATATTTACTACAGTTTAACTGATTTACCTAGTGTGGAGACATTCAATATCACAAATACTCAGTCCCACAGACCTCTTAGTGGGGTTAGGGTTAGTAGTTCATCAAACCAGATGAAGAAAGACAAAAGTCTTGAGGCTAGCTGTGCCTCTTTCACATATAAAAAAATCATAATTTTGTCGCAAACATGCTTTTAATTGAAACTGTGATGTACTATCAACCAAAAAGTCCTTGTTGGGTGAGCGACCAAGTGGTGATGAGCCCTTCACAAACAAGCCTGTTCTATGTGCTGAATGTGCTAAACCATGGGAAAACTGTACTGAACCAAGCCAGACTGCTTTGTGGGAACGGACCATACACAAGTGTTTGGTGACACTGTTCCTCCAAGTTTTAGATAGAGGTTTTTTTTTAATTCTAGTCTGCTGCTGTTTCTCTTTGAATTTTAATCTTTTTTAACTTTTGCCAGACTGCTTCTCTATGTCTGGGTCACAGTAGCATGATTATTAAGAATGTTTATACTTTTGCACTTTGAACACTTGGCATCGCAGTAAACCCTCAAAACGTGGCCTTTTTGCAGTGGTTCTCTATGTAGAAATGACTTCTTGCCTCCCAAGGGGTGTTCTCTGCTGCTGCATGATGTCATCTGCAAAGAACCCATAGGTGGGAATAAAAAAACAACAACAACAAAACAAAAACTAGGGGCCAAATAATGAAATATCAGCGTGGATCTGATTCACTCCTCCTTAGGGTTGAAGTTTAAGTTTAAGTTTAAGTGTGAGATGTCTTAAATTTTAGATGCCATCGTGACTAAGGCTTGATGGATGTTACATCATTTTTTCATTGTTCTTTGTGGATGTGGCTGTTTCCATGACAATTTGGGGCAAATGCGGCTGCATTTTTGGGAGTGTTTTGCATGAGCTTTTGCAAGCCACAAACCCAAGAGAGGAGAAGTTGGGGAATGTAAATTTAAGTAAGTATGGCTTGGAGATAGAAAATGACAGTGGAATAGTCAGCAGGGCTAAACAGTGATCATGTGGCAAATTCCAAGATACGCAAAAAAAAGCCATAGACTACCCTATTGAATCCTAAAATGACCTTAATTTCACTTTGTCTGGGTCTTAAGAAGTCTAACATCTGATTTTAAATTGGAGCAGCAACCCTGTTTTTAACAGAATGTGTTGGCTTTTGCATCACTGCACAACCCAAACTTTATTTGCATTTTTTTTTTTTTTATGCTTGTGTGTTCTTTAGCTCTTATACATTTATCGCCTTCCTGTATTTCTGTCTGTCTTCCCCACAGGAATGATACCTTAACAGTAGCCCTGCAGACTAACATGTGTCCCAGCTTGGAGTATGAGGAGAAAATATTCACATCCCAGGTCTGATCCTCTAGCCTACATTTCACAGCTGTTATCTAATATGTTCTTCATTACTTTGTTCAAGTGTTAGTCTTGTAATTAGCGGTATAAATCCAAACCTGAGGGAGCTCTAAGTGAGCAAATTCCCGCTGCGCTCCATCATTGTTTTAAATAGCTCTTCACCTCACCTCGGCCTATATTTCCAGTAATTTTTGCTGAGTAGCCTTTACAGCATTCTGCTTATCTCATTGTCTCATGTGTCAGCTAGTCGCTGACCCTGCTTGTCCTGACTGTCATATTCTGCATTGCACCCTCTAAAACCTCTCTGTTTTTCAGATGTGCCTGATAAGAAAAGACATGAAGTCTGTTCAGGACAGACTCCTCAGTCAGATGGTGAGTAGACATGACACGACACAGGTGACCCTGCAGCCTGGATTAGACCAGAATAATTAGGCTCTGAATTTTTTGTCATCCTGTCAGCAGAGCAGTGCTGCTGTGAAAACCTTTTTACCACACAGTGCAGTATGTGGAGGATTTGTCACTGGTTTATTTGAGCTTTTGTTCCTTTTATAGCAAGAGGGAGAGCTCCAGAGTGTGAAGCGAGGCCTACATGCTTTGTTTTTCCCTTGATGGAGTTGGATTGGAGTTGAACTCACTCCTACCAAAGGTCCTTCCACTGTAAACAATGTTTTGTATTTTACTGCCAAACATACAGTACAGTGTTCTTCCACTGCGCTGTTTCATTTCAGCGTTTACCTCAAGTGTTGATTTCTCCACTCTGTTTTTATTGAGTCTGGATTTGTTTGGTTTATTCCTAGCTGGATGTGTTATTGCTGTAAGTCTGGTTTTATTAGACTTGTTTGAGTATTCTGGTATTTATTATATGATGAAATTAATATGTTTATTTATTCATTTTTTTCTGTAATAGCGCAGAAAAATTGCGTTTTCATGTCTTATTTGCTTGGCTCTGTGGTGTTTTTAATATAAATCTCAAATTTTTTCTCAAACAGGTTCATAAGGGGTTTAAGACTGTCAACTGAATATTCAAAGTTTTATGTCAGTTATTTTATTCATAATTTCTATTTAACTTATTGTTTTTAATCAAAATAAAATTTTGAAAAATGAGACAAGCCATTCTTAAAAAAGACCTTGTATTTTGAAGACAAGTAGTGCTTACAAAGGTATTTCTCTTTTCAGTGAAGACATTGACGGTCTCATTCAGATTGACATACTGTATGTACAGTTGATATCAAATTCATCCCCTGTTCCCTCTACCCCAGACTGCACAGTCTTTAAACAGTCCAAGTGACACATTATTCATCAGTTAAGAAAAGGTGAAGCTGGTCACATGCACAACTTCCTTCCACTACACAGATTCACACTGCCTTGTCAAAGGAGTCCATCAAATAGTACAAAAAGAAACAACACTGACTGAATGACAAGATTGTTTTTATCCTCCACTCTCATCCCGAGAGTTTGAGGCTCCTCCAAAGTTACTCTTTCACCAGCCAGCTTCCGTAAGGCGACGTTCAGTTGTCTCCAGGACACACAGCCGCTAATCATCTCCTCTCCCACACCCATGCTCTCATACTGATGATATGATAGTCGAGGGTGCTGGAAGAATGTCAAAGACACTCCGAAGACCAAGAGGCTCCAGGCTCTTTTAACTGTCCAGACTGAGCAGCTCTGAGCAGCTTCAGAAAATTTCCAAGGTCAGCATTTCTTCACAGAAGAAAGTCCGTGTTTTCACGGTCGATGGAACCTGGAGAGATAAACATGAAGAGAGGCCATGTTTAGAACAAGGAGAGTAGAGAGTGCCTTTGTCCTCATACTCTGGTATTACTGCAAACGTGGTTATTTTTAGCCATCATTACATGCACTAATGTACTTGCATCCCACCCTCCCTCTGGGTCACTGTTACAGCTCATGAAGACCCTGTTTTTTTTTTTTTCAGAGCTCAACCAAGGACACCCTGGCATTTTATTATTCGTCCCTACGCGGCATCACGAACCCTCCAGAGGACACCCTCCCCCCAGTTTAGAAGCTCTCCCATCTATCTTTAGCTCCTCGGCACTCTCTGCATAAGCTAGGAGAGCTAAATATAGACCGCTGCTACCAAGAATAGAGCACAACATGCTTCCCATCACATACTACACACAGACATGCTCTCCACAGCACTGACCTTGTTAGATGTTTGCTGGAGGCATGCACTTCCATCTCGGTGCTTTTAAACTCGTTCAGCTCTTTTCGGATGGCAGCCTGTGGAGAAAAAGAAAAATGGGCATTAGTGCGTCCCTAAGTGCTTGCTGGGCCATTGGGGTGCTGAGACTTTTGAACGGAAAAGTGACAGCAGGGGGAAGAAAAAACAGGATCAGCCTAAAAATCTAAAGAGAACAGGGGATTTATGAGATAAGCTGATAACTGGTACATGCAATAGAAATATCTCTGATGAGCATTAAGTCAGAGTGTTTTGGGAGTTTCGTAATCAGACTAGCCTAAATAGTCTGCATCTTTGGTGATAAGTTTAACTGATTAAGGACAGGCGACAAAGGTCAGCAAGGTGTCCGTGATTTCATTGACCCCTCACTGTCAGTAGGAATTGTTTTAAAAAGGAGTACACACCTTGTCTGCTGCTGATAACCGAGTCCAGGGCTTGTCCGCTCTCCTGTCATAGTCCTGAGCTTTGGCCACCTCCACATAGTCACTGAAACGGATCAGGATCTTTCTATCTCTGAGTTCATCTACTGTTGGCCGCTGGTTGAGCTGAAAGACACATGAAGTGGGACAAATTTAAGGTAAAGGCTGTTTTTCCACTGGAGCTTCCTTATTAAAGTTGATCATTTCAGGTTTTTTTTTTCCATACTAATTAGTGCCAAACACTTTCTTACCTTTCTATTTAGCCGCTGTTTGATCTCCCTCCTCTCCTCTTGCTCTGTCTGGTCATTTCTCTCTGAAGAAAAACAGCCAAAGTAGGAATTCACTCTGAATTCATTATTAAACATTCATAAAAAAGACACCATAGTTTTTATTTAAATGATTATAAACCATACAGTCCTCGGTCTGTTATTTATTAGGTGGAAAATATAACTAAGCTATTCTAACTCAGTCATGCTTTAAGTGTAAAAATCCATTTCCCATCATCTCCTACAAAGTTCACAGTGAAGAGAGGGATTGTGCACTCAGGCGTTCTTCTGCTGCTAAATAATGTACAACATCGGGCGATCTGTCCTATTTTTGTGTTGTCTTGCCCTGTTTGTTGTTTTCAAAAGAGTTTTTCTTACACGTATAATGTGTACTTAGAGAGATTATGAGTGAAGTGTATAGAAGGGGAATGTGGAGACAGATATCGTTGTGCGTAAACTTACGTTTAAGGATGTTCCGACTCTCCAGCTCCTCGACATTCGGTCTCTGGCTCAGCCTCCTGCGGAGAAACACCAACACCACGTTTTGAACCATTTTCACTTCAACTGTCCCCTATCCTCTTTAAACCGTAGTCGTAGTATCTTCACTATGCGCGTTCTCGAGAGGAATCCCCTATGTCTCCATCTCGCATCCAAACCGCGGCTGTGCTGCTTAGGCAGAGGCTCTCCCCACATCTGGAATAATAGTCAGAGGAGTGCTGGTTCTCCTGTGTGGGAAATCTCCACTGAGTTGTTATTCGGTTCCGAGATTCTGCATCTCAGGTGCAGCCTCTGTGTTTGAGTGTAGTGTAGTCCGCAGCAGCAGCTCGTTTACTCTACTATCCGGCTCAGACTACGAGCGCTTTTTGAACTGAGTCGTGATGGGCTGCCTGGGCGAGACTCCCCTAGTTTCCCTGGTTACTGCATGCATAATGAGAAAGGGGCGGGCCCTAGTAGGCTCCCACTCTCGGCATCCCCAGCCTCCTCCTGCTGCACACTGGGCTACTGGAGCACGCTACAACACACTGTTGCATCAGATCTGTTTTTCCTTTTTAAAGGGAGGATTGTTTTTTTCTCAAACACAAAAGATTTTTTTGGGAGTGAAAACTTTACAGGTTTGAAAATACTGTCACGTTTCTATGATCTAACACTGTTTTTCTATTTTGTACTTCATCCAACCCATTTCAACAAACTGATCACATCTAGTACATTTGAAAGTCTTTACTATGGGTGATCCCTTTAGATTTGTCATCTCGTTTTCAAGGGATGCTTTAGTTCATTTATTTCAAGCGGTTACATTCCCTTACTTACTATAAAGCTTTCAAAGCCTAGGAGAGATACTTAACAGATAAAAAAGAAATGCTGTTGTCTCTCAGTATCTGATGCAGCTTCTCACCTCTTTTGCACTGTATAAAATCATTTTTGAACACGATGGTTACACACCTGGCGCATTTCATTCAAGCTGTTACATTCTCTTACCTCAAAGCTTTAAAATGCTACTAAAACAGTTTTTTTCCTTTTCCATATCTTAAACAATTTTAATCTCTTGCACTACAGAAAAAAACTAAACTAAACATAATAATAACTAAACTAACATAATGTTTACACATGGTTTGTTTAAGTCAAGCTTTTGCATTCCCTTACAAAGCTTTCAGACATTTGGAAAATACAAGATTAAAATTGCTGTTACCTTTTAGTAAACCTGCCACTTTTACACCTTAACAAATCAATTTTACACCTACAAATTACACTTGGTAAATTTATTTTAAGCTGTTACATCAATGCTTTCAAACACCAGAAAAAAATACTTAACAGATTTTAAAAAGTGGTTACATTTTGTTATCTAATTTAATTCTTCTCTCTTTTGCAATGTGTCAAATCAAAATTAAACAAAAATCTCAACTGGTAAATTTATTTCAAGCTACAACATTCCATTTACTGCCATGCAATCAAACACAAAGGGGAGATTCTTGAAATATTCAAAAACTGGTGCCTTTTTTAAATTTCTCGATAATTACTTCCTCTTTTGCACTATTTAAATTCCATTTTTAGACATAAAGATTATACCTGGTACATGTATTTCAAGCGGTTAACCTCCTTTACTACAAAGTTTCAAATGCCAAAAAAATATTTAAAAGATAAAATTGGCTGATGGGCTGGATGTCACGAGAACTAGCTGATCAACATTTAAGCCTGACACAGGAAGCTATGGGATCACTTTCTGTTTTCCTGCTTTGACTGTGTTGCTCTGTGCCATTTCTCATGCTGATAGAGATAGGGCTAAACTGTTTATTTTCCTTCATTTTTCTGATCTTGCAGTTTTACTTTTGCCACATTAAGTACATTTTGTAAATCAGAATGAATGCGTATTGGTTCCTAATATCCGTTATCAGTCTCATGAATTAATAATCGGTATCGCCACTGAAAAATTAAAATCGTTCAAGCCCTACTTTTTTTTAACATCTTATCTACATGCATCTCTTTTGCACTACAATGAATCAAACACTGTTGCCTTATTAATAACTCAATAATTCCTGCCTTCTCTGCACAACAACAGATTCGTTTTAAACATGTAGGTCACACCTGGTACATTGACCAAAACACTTTCATATGCCAGAAAAATACTGAAAAGGAAAAAAAAAGCTATTGCCTTTTTAATATCTAAATAATTCCCACCTCTTTTGCACTATACCAAATCAATTTTAAACATAAAGATCACACCTGGTACAAGCTGTTCCATTCCCTGACCATCTTAGCCTTTCACAAAGGTCTCTTAAATCCAGTGTTTTCCCGCACTCCTCTGAACTATTCATTCTCCGTATAAATAATAAATGTGAGCTGCACAACAGGGCTCAGCTTTAGACAGCATGAGGCACACCCCGACGGTACATCTCCAGAGGTGGAAAGGACAGAGAGGACAGAATGCCACCACACAGCGGGACTCTCTTTATCCCTCTAACCCTGGGTGACACTGGACACTTTATAGTTATGTCCCTTAGAGATCAAAGTTAGGTCACACCTACAGCGACCTGGGCAACTACAAAGGTGGTGGAGGTCCCATGGTGTGTATGTGAGCCACTGGACAGCTAATATTTAAATCCCTACCATGTTTAAACTATTTAACACCACTTTGACACGAGAGGCATGGCTTATGTATTGAGCAATTGTCATACGTTTTTACTACATCTAGGTAGTAATGTGTACAGTGAATCTGTTTTTGTTAGCACACAAGTGGCTAGACAATAACCAGAGGAATCATTCAGGAATTATTCAATCTTTCCTCACCAGTTTCAGAGCTGTGGGCTTAATTGCCACATCAGAGTTGATCAATCCCTTTCTATTGTTTTCATCTCCTTGCGCAAGTTTTTCTTATCACAGTTATTTACTTTGATTAAAAGTTAAATCTCATCAGGAGTGGAGCAGGCCATCACAGCACTTCTTTGATAAACAGAGTTACCCAAAAGCTTTTACATTTCAAACAGATGAAACGGAAAATCACTCCCAAAGCCCCAATGAATACAACCATCCTCTATATTATTGACCTGGTCGCTGAGTTGCTTAGCAACAACACTTGGTATCTTTGAGACACTAGCGTCCTCCCACAGACATTCTCACTTCTCCCTAGCAACACACTAATGGAGATTTTACTATTACACGCGGCTCAGAGTCTGCTTCACACAGAATCAGAGGCTATTTTTAGAAATGGGGTGCTATACTTGTCGTGAGCTGAAAAAAACTGAACGCTATTTTGGTTGCATGACCGTATTTTTGTTCTGGGAAACTAAATGAATCACAAAACCTTTTACTGGTTTCATGAGATGCTCTCAGGAGGCAGGAGGAGGTTTTCGGGAAGACCTGAAATATCTCCACATGAGACGACACATTGACTCACTGCACCAGTTTACCCGCTGTTTGCCTTCTGCACCCAAGTCTAATCTCTGAAAATGTAGAAAGGCTTCCCCAGAATACCATGATGACGCAGAAACGCCTGTTGGTTTAAGGGTTTCCGGATGTTCTGTAACAAAATGAGTGAGAATAGAAAGTCGAACCATGCTTGCTAAGACAGGAATGACAGTCTTAAACAAAGACTAAAACACCAATGGCTGAGTGGGTGGCAGAGGCTCTAAATCTTTTATCTCAGCTGCCAACTGTGCTAAAGAGACAAAAATGGCCATTCCCTGCATTCTTCCCATTTCTTGTACACTAGCTGCTCTTCTTGTCTATTATTTCTGCACACATAACTCCCCGACAACACATTTTCTGGAGAGCACGGGGAGATGCATTATTGAACAGTGGCAGAGACTAAGATTAGAAACAGCAGAGTGCGACTGCAGCACTTGTGCCAGGCTGGGAGTCTCTAAAGATAGAAAGGTCATCTATCACTGACACAACAGATAGACAAGGTGTCATTATCAACCATGAGCAGTGATGGAATTTTCTGCTCGATCGGCAGCAAATGTAACAGTAGGGTTTCACAGTGAGAAGCAGATAGGATGGAATAAAGAGCTGATTGAATCTGTAGCGGGAGGCACCCGGAGAAATCCAGATGAGTGTTTGATGGATTGTTTTGTCATTCAGTATGAATTCCCAGGGGAAATGAGCTGTTTTTTTCTCTCTCAGCTATTTTTAGCCAGGATTTCCTCCTAAAATGGTGCAGTGTGCCTTCAATTTATACAAAAAACACATTTCCTGTAATGTGCTTCAAAAGTTGGTTAAAGCAGTAGCACTTTTATTTATTCAGAGCCTCAAGGCCTTCCAGATGTCAGCAGTGATATTAACTCCAAACAAACAAAACAGAACTATTGAGCTGTCTCTTTGCAAAGAATTTTCACTGGAAAGCTTTTATTCACCATCCTCACGAAGCACATAAAAACACTCTTTCAAGAGTCCTTGTTGATCCTCTCAAGAGCTTTAATTTATTCTGGCCTCATGAACAATTGTAAACAGTCGTAATTCCAAACGAGTGAGTCAACTGGACCGTATGCTGCGTGGAACTACATATTTATATAATAATCAGCATCTCTCACTGCTGTGCCACAAGTGGGACCTCTCTGCCTCTACAAACACAGACCCAGCTGCCTCTTATGCAAGCCGCAGTCATGTTCAGTCCTCACCTTTTAATAAGCTTGTTTGTGAACTTGTGACCAATGTTACACCTTTTCTCAAACAACCATAAGATTCCTGCAGTGGATCTAAGAATAGCTCCTGTAGGAGGTATTCATAGTTGTCTCACAGACAGTTGATAGATCTTGTTCTGCTGAAAGTGTGGGTGGCGCTTTCTTCGCGGCTGTTATTGCCAAGCAGGTTATGTAACAGCGTAACGTGCCTCTGTTTGATATGATGGTGTTAAAGAACGCAGTTCTTGTGACACATTCACTCACAAGACTCTCACTGTCAGTCTTTGGACGTCGGCTTTCTCAGTTGTTTTAGAAAAGCGGTTTGTTCTATTAATGTCCCTGCAGGGAACATCAGCAGTGCAGCTTGTACAAGGAGCGTTCCTGGAAGCAGCGACTGTCTGTACTTGTTGCTTTCCAAAACTGTGAGGACAGTTGTGCCTTTGAAGCATCCAGGAATTTACTCGACGTTTGTGTTTTTCCTGCATCAACAGATGAGGATATCATGACACCTCACAATACATTTAAAAATAGATAAGAATAAGGTACAATCAAAATTAATGAAACAAAAAAAATGTATGGATATACACTTTTTTGTTAAGTAAAACATTTCCAAAGTATTTTTTGTTAGTGAAGTTATTACCAGATAGTATTTTTAATCTAAAAATCCCTTTTTTTTTCCAGCGCTCTCAGTCGATTAAAAAATTAATCAAATTTATTATAGGCTTTGTGATTAAATAATCACATTTAATCACATATGTCCATAACTTCAGAAATATTACATTACTGGTAGATTTAATAATAAAAGTAACAAAACAATCAGAAAGAGTATTTATCTAAATGGCATCAAAACTTTCTACTAGCTTTTGAAACAGGACAAGAGGAGACCGAGGGCAGGCTTTTGGGGGGGGAGCAGGTGGCCTAGTGGTTAAAGGCGCTCCCCATGTACGCTGGCGGCCTGGGTTCCAATCCGGCCTGAGGCCCCTCAACGCATGTCTCTCCCCCACTCTTGACCCTGTTTCCGACTCTATCCACCGTCCTCCTCTATCTAATAAAGGCACAAAAATGCCCCAAAATTAAAAAAAATAAACATGATTTTTAATCATTTTCATAAACAAATTGCCCCAACATAGTCGCCATACATACACCTGTTCCTGAAAAAAGATCTATGTATAAACTATCCATTATTATTATTGCATAATAGGAACTTTAGAAAAATAAAGAGGATGCGTTAATTTTCAAGAAAAAACATAAAATTCTCAAGTTTAAAAAGTCAATAGTTTACAAAAAAATATTTTTCTGAAATAGTCGTAAATTCAAATCAACCAAAACTTGAGATTTTAAAGTCGCAAACTGAACCACAACCATAAATTTTTGCCTTTACAACATAGTAAATTCATGATCCGAAATTCCTCTTTTTTAGTTTATAATGTCAATATTTTTGGCTGTATAGACTTGGAAATTTAAATTTTGTCTTTTGAATATATGACTCTTTAAACTCTGAAACATGAGTGTTTTCTGTGCTGGCTGTGTTCAGCTGTATGTGATGGATAAATGTGGATGGTATGTATTTTTGTTTTGAAGCTCATAAATGTGTCAGTAAACTGACTACTTGAGTACAATGCACCCTGTTCTTGATCCTGTTGTGATTAACCACCCTATGGTGTGCTCTAACATGATCTGAGGCACACTAATAAGGTCATTAGTGCTTCTCTGGGGTTTCCCAGACTGAAGGAATACATTCATTAATACAAAAAGGCTACACTTGCCTAGTCTTGTGCTCAGTCTTGTTTTAACTAAGGTATTTGCTGACAACAATATTCTATTCCATGGGCAAATAAGCTACTGCATCCATGAATTTCTGATGTGTTAGCTGTTAGCCCTCTCCAATATAGAGTGAGCTCTCTTGAAAGTTTTAGTGTGGTTCACACACCACCTAGAGAGTTTGACGTAAGTGTTTGACTTTTAGCACCAGTAGTGACACAACCCCATACATCTGAACATCAATTCAAGGGTCAACAGTTCAATAGCAAAAGTGTAAAATACAAGCACTAATTCATGACTTTATCTTCAATTCATACTAACATTATGTCACTCTGAGAACAGACATATAAAGATATTTCTCCAAAGATAAGAATAGATTTTTTTTATCTAAATATCTGGATGTGGTCCATAATAAACCAAATAAATCTTTCTCTCTTTTTTTGAGTTGATACAAGTGTAATTTCTTTAAATGGGCCTATCATACAGACATGTAAAGTTCCAAAAACTCTGGATTGAAACAAAACACTTTTTTGCTAACATTTTATATAACAAACCTATTTACTTAAGATAAAGATAATAATGTTGAGGAGATTTTATTGCTTACTTGGCAAGTTTCATTTCAATCTGCTGGCGGATTTCTTGGCGCTCCTGGTCGCTCCTTGCTGGAAAGATGTTCCTGTCTTCCAGCTCCTGCTTGCTGGGTCTGTTTCGTAGTTTGACAGCCAACAACTCCTTCCTTAGCCTGCGAGGAAGTGTGCCTGCAAGCACACACATGGATTAACACAGAGGAAAGTACAACTTCCTGAATTTGACAGTTTTAAATGTCAAATGTCTTTTCACCCAATCCCTTGCTACAGTCCTCCACATGGAGGGATTGCTACTTTCAGTACCATTGATGCTGTTTCAGTAGAATCTTTGTTTTGTGCAGCAGCAATGATAAACATTTGGGCTAAGTGCCAACTCTCAACTTTACACTTTAGTTGGAGTGTTGACAATCATATTTGTGATTGGCTCATCGTTCGTTTATATGTAACTAGATAGCCAAAGGTTCAAACAAGGTTTCTGAAAATGAACTGCAAAATGATGAAGCCAAACTTTAGTTAAAGACCATAAATTATTCCAAATCATCTTTATGTATATGTAAAACATCTTATTTGGGCTGGGCAGAACTGCTTAGTTAGTTGAAATTTGAAAATGCTTATGAGTCACATAGACTGCATAAAGAATGAAACAGTGCAGCTCCTTGTATAAAGTAAAGCCAACAGATTTAGAGCTCCCTCTACTGATTGGCTGCAATATAGACAAATCTGAGTAATGACCAGAAGTTGATTGTCTGGCATCACTGCAGTGCTTTAAGTTACTTTCTTCACATTTATCAAAGGAGTGACAATAAACAGTGAAACCCATGAAATAGTGTTATTGGCTGATGATGTCATCTTATTTCTCTCTGATCCCCTCCAGTCAGTCATGACCATCTAAGCAATAATAGAAGATTTTTCCGGTTACAAAGTCAATTGGTCCAAAACAGAGGCTTCCCCCCTCTCTGATCCAGCATCTATGCCAGACATGAGTAGTTTTAACATTACTACTCCACAAAATGGCATGACATACCTAGGTATTACATTTCCACTCAGTTTTAAAAATATAATCAAAGTAAATTTTGGTCCTGTACTAGAAAAAATGAAAACTCAAATTGAATATGACAAAGTGACCAATCCACACATATGAACTGAACTGCTCTACCTTCATGTTTTACTTATTTTACTAGATCCCATTTTACCTCTACTTGTATTACTGTTTTTACTATATCTTACTGTTTTTATTGTGTCTATTATATGTCTTTATGTATGACAATGTTTGTACCCTAGTGCTGTCCGTCTCCTGTGCTGATGAGCCAAAGACAATTTTCCACCTCGGTGGACAATAAAGAATTATTCTATTCTATTCTATAGGTGGAAGGGACTCAACCTTTCCCTCTGGGGTAAAATATCCTCCATTAAAATGATGGTTTTCCCAAAACTATTTCTATCTACTTAACATGCTGCCAATCCAAATACCCGACAGTATATACAAGAAAGTTAATAAATACATAAACAATTTTTTTATGGAATGGGAGGAAGGCACGATTCAGCCTCAAAACTCTACAAACACCCAAAGATAAGGGAGGTTTCAACCTGCCTTATCTTCAACTTTATCATTGGGCTTTTACACTTAATAAGTTTATTTCAATGGTTATATGTTCCCATCCCAAGCCACCCTGGGCTAGCATTGAACAACAATGTATCCAGCCCTTACAGCTGAATGATGCTCTTTTTATCAAGCAACAGGGTGTAAAGGAGCAACATCCCTGTCTGAGTTTTTTAAATAATATTTGGAGGACTATCCACAAACTTACCAGGGAATCTGTATCACAGTCCCCATGGGTACCCATTTGCAATAATCCCTCTATCACCATAGGTAGGAAGCCGATTCAATGGAAGGAGCTGTGCAGCAGTGGCATTTCCAAAGTAGCAGATTTATACATGGACGGCAGATTCATACACATATGGAGATGAATGCTGAAACCTCTCGAGTTCAAATACCTTGGTGGAAGTACTTCCAATTAAGAAGTGCAATTGAAGCCTTTAGAGGCAAAAGCAAAACCTCTCCTATATCAACATGTTGGGATAAATGCATACTGGAAAGAGGAAAATCAAAAATAAATGCAGCTGGAATTTATATGGAATTCATGAACAAAAAACAACAGATTTTCAGGGAATAAGGAGGCTGTGGAGTACTGACTTAAGATGTGATATTATTGAAGAAGAGTGGGATGAAGTTTGGCATAGGGCCCACACAGTCTCTAAAGATGTTTCACTGAAACTGACACAACTCAAAACCACGCATCGGTATCATTGGACCTCTAGTAAGTTATTTAGAGTGGGCCTCTGACCAACTGGAAAAACTCAACTGAAGTGGGCACCTATTTGCACATGGTTTGGGAATGTGCCCCCTCGAAAAGATTTTGGATGGAAATCTGTCAAAAGGCCAGTGAAATCATAGGAAAACAAATACATCCTCACCCTGCTGTTTGCCTACTTGGTATCTTTTCCAGATTAGAAGAACAGACTCACAGCAGGTGGTTGGCTGTAGCCTTTGCAGTCGCAAAAAACGACTTTACTGTAAATGGAAAGATGCTTCCACCCCTTCTATCCAAGACTGGTTTAATGTTCTTGCCAAACTTGCAACATTAGAGAAAGTCATATATAACAACACAGATTCTATGTGTAAATTTTATCGAATCTGGGGGCCTTTCCTTACTTTTATGACATGAGTCATTATTGGGTTTAATTTGGCAGCAAAGAACGTTCCATCTGTCACAGTATTGTCTATTGTGTAACTGTAAAGAAAACATCAAGAAAAAATGCTCAGTTTAGTACTGACCACTGACGTGTAGTAATGAAATCACCTGACCACCCTCCTCTTTTTTTTCCTTCTTTTTTAATGACTAAGAACAATTTGTGCTGCCCTACATGCATTTATTAGGTTTCAGGAAATTACCATGAAGACAAAAGAACACTCCAGGCCACTCAGTGAAAAGGTTATTGAAAAGTAAAGGTCAGGGGATGGATACAAATGAATGTCCAAGGCACTGAACATCCCCTGGAGTTTAGTGAAATCAATCATCAAGAAATGGAAGGAATAAGGCACATGTGTAAATCTCCTTAAATCAGGCTGTCCTCAAATACTGAGTGATTGTGCAAGAAGGAGACTAGTGAGAGAGACAACCACGATATCTGTGAATACTCTGAAGGAGTTACAAGCTTCAAGCTTCAACAGCTGAGCGAGGAGAGGCATTACCGCAAACACAACATCCCCACTGTGAAGCATGGTGGTGGCAGCATCATGCTGTGGGGATGCTTCTTGTCAGCTGGCCTTGAAAGGCTTGTAAAAGATGGAGGGTAAAATGAATGTGGCAATATATAGGAAAATCCTGGAGGACGATCTTATTCAGTCTGTAAGACGATTTATTTTGTTCTGGTGTGGCTGAGTCAAAGCCCAGTCCTCAATCCAACAGAAAATTTGTGGCTGGACTTGAAAAGGGGCTGTTCACGCCCAGTCTCCAAGCAACCTGACAGAGCTTGAGGAGTTTTGCAAAGAAAAACTGAGTAAAATTACAGTGTACAGATGTGCAAGCTTGATGATCCCTATCCACACAGACTCAGTGACGGAAGCCAAAGGTGCTTCTACTAAAAACTGACTTGAAGGGGGGGAATATTTATGCAGTCACTTATTTTATATCACTTTTTTTTTAATTGACATAACTTTGACATTAAAGAGGTGTTTTGTTTTGTTTATTGGGCAGTCAAAAAAGCCAAATTATATTAATCATGATTGATTTATAAAACCAATAAAAGGGTAAAGCATCCAAGGGGTTGAATACTTTTTATATGCACTGTTCATTTATGATGCTAATAAATAGCTACATTGAAAACTGAAGCTAACATTCAATCTTTAATCTATGGATCATTTCATCAGAATCAAAACAACCCACAGACTGCACTCTAAATAACTCAGTATGATGGATCTTTAACCCACCGGAGATGACGGATTCATTCCAGCCGTCCAAGTCCATGGGAAGGCCTGAGGTGTTGGAGAAGCACTGGTCCAGCCGCACATTCTCCTTATTCTCCTCCGCCTCCTTCTTGGGCCAGTCAGACCCTCCACCTACCACACAGCCCCCCACTAAAGATGATGTGTGTTGATTCTCAGAGCTACAGGAGCGGGAGAGCCGTCCGTCAGAACACCACAGCCGAGGGGGCGAGCCCTGCTCACACCCTTCATGTACACTGAACGGATACAGAGGAGGATATTGAAGGTGAAGAATAATATCTGATGTCAAATATAGAAGATTTAGTAATATTCCGTATTTGTCTGTACACCCGTGTGTCTGAATGAGGAGGTTGATGTTTGACTCACCTTTCCTGTCTGTTCTTGGAAGCGAAGGCTCTCTGCAGTTCCTCCATAATGCAGCTAGGGGGCATGGGAGGGTGTATCATATTTCCTAGATGTGGGGACCCTGAGGGGTTTGCCAGGGGTCCTCGTAGTGGTAGGGTCATTGTAGCCATGCTCTCTGAGGCCCTGGGTGGAGGCTCCTTAGGGAGGTAGGAGTTCGGCAGGTGAGTGGGGAGCGACACGGGGCCAGAGTCTGAAAGAGAGGGAAGAGATAAGAAATACTACAAGGAAATAAAAGCTCCTGTTTTAAGTTTTTAGCTGGTAATGAAAATAAATTCAGATATTACTGATTTCTCTTTGGTAGTTACAAGGCAACCAAGAAAAGACAACAGCTAAAATGGGCTTTGTTTACATTTTTACAGTAAAGTGAAGTAGCTTTAAGAAAACTGCCTATGCTTTGTTATTTTGGATTATTTTGTCACAGGATGGGGAGTCATGCAGGTGCGAGTTTGTTAAAAGTTTATGAAACACATGACTATTTTTACCTCTGGTATCTTAAGAGTAAAGCCTGCTTGACTTGAACACCTGTTTTATATGGGCAGGGGCCTCAAGATATAGTCATTATTGGTGTCTAAATCAGCTTTCATTGATTAAGATGCATAAACTGGATGTAAATAAGAGACCAACAGTGAATAAATTGACGTCAGAATAGGTCTGATTATTGAAAAAAGCTCCTAACGAGGTCCTGTAGCCCCAACAGTAAGGTCTAAGCCCCTCAGAAAGCCCCAAAAATGTGTTTATATCAAGATAATTATAGACAGGTAGACCACTGCATAAATAAACAATACACTGGTAGATTACTGTGTGGTAAAATGACATGTAAAAATAATTGTATTACGTGTGGCAAAGGAACAGATACAACACAAATAAATAGCTTATTTTTTGTTTGTTAAATTACACCTGGCCTAGATACGTGATATAAGATTCAGATGTGTTGAGTTTGAAAAAAAAAATGCTTTAAAATACAACCCTAATTCAAAAAAAGTTGGGGCACTGTGTAAAATGTAAATAAAAACAGAATGCAATGATTTGCAGATCTCATAAACCCATATTCCCATATGTCCAAAATAGAACATAAAAAACATCAGATGAAAAATGTTTTCTCATTTTGAATTTGATGGCAGCCACACATCTAAAAAAAAAGTAGGGACAGGGCAACAAAAGGCTAGAAAAAGAAGTGGTGCTGATGAAAAACAGCTAGAGGAACATTTTACAACTAACTGGGCAATACGTCAGTAACATTACTGGTTGTAAAAGAAGTCTTTAAGAGAGGCAGAGTACCTCAGAAGTACAGATGAGCAGAGGTTCACCTATCTGCAAAAAGCTGTCAAAAAACTGTGGAACAATTTCAGAAAAAAAAAGTTTATTCAACATAAAATTGCCATGACTTTGAGTATCTCTTTGGGAACTAAGGCAGCACTGCATAAAACCAGGCATGGGTGCTGGAACACTTCCATAATCATTGACTATCAACACTGTTCGTCATGCCATCCAGAAATACAAGTTAAAGAATAAGCAATCCAGAAACACTGCCCCTGTTTTCTTAGGCCAAGGCTCTTTGTAAAATGAATGAGGCATGATGAGAAACTTTTTTTCAGATGAATCAAAGTTTGATATAACTTTTGGAAACCACAGACATCTTCTCCTGTGAATTAAAGAGGAGAGGAGTTATCCAGCATATTTAGTCTAAAGTTCTAAAACCTAAATCTCTGATGGTATGGGGTTACATTATGGTGTGGGCAGCTTTCACATCTGAAAAGACACCGTCAATGCTGAGGCCTTGCATATTTGCAGTAGAAGAGTCAGGGTGCTGAACTGCAGTCCAGACCTTTCACCAATAGAAAAATTTGCTGCCTCATTAAATGAAAATCTGGCAGCTAAAATCCTACAATGGGAAGGAACAGGCTGGCATTCCTCTCCAAAAACTCCTACAACTGGTCTCCTCACTGCCCAGATGTTTATAGACTGTTACCAAAAAAAGAGGGGATGCTACATAATGGTAAACATGGCATTGTCCCTACTTTTTTGAGATGTGTTGTTGCCATTAAATTGAACATTTTCTAATATATCATGAAATGGTAAAATGTCTCAGTTTAAATATCTGACACATTGTTTATGTTGTATTGTGAATGAAATATGGGTTTGTGAGATTCGCAAATCACTGCAATCTGTTTTTTAATTTACATATAACAAAATACAACCCCAACTTTAAAATTGGGGTTGTATTTTGATCACTTGCTATGACTGCTTTTAGCTTTATGGGGAGTGAAAATAAACCATCCCTAATTATGAGCTAAGGTTGAACATTTAAAGAAAAAAAAGAATCAGAAATGTAACAAGCTTTTTCTTTTAATGCATTAACATTAATATTATAAAAGGGATAATAAGTTAATATGAATAACTAGATGGAAACCAAATTTCTGTTTTTTCTAGCTACACCATTATGCAAAATTTGTTGTGTTGTATTAGTGTGAAACTCGACTGTTTCTCCAAAAAAGGGCTGTTTACGCCTGATCCCCATGCAACCTGACAGAGCTTGAGCAGTGTTGCAAAGAAGAATGGAGTAAACTTGCAGTGTCCAGATGTGCAAGCCTGATCGATGCCTGTCCACACACACTCAGTGCTGTGATTGCAGCCAAAGGTCCATCTACTAAATACTGACTTGAATATTAATGCAGTCACTAATTTGACATTACATATTTTAATTTAGTCGACATTATTTTGTAGAAGTCTGTTTTCACATTTACATTAAAGATGGCCCTTTTATACATTTTTTTGTCAAAAAAGCCTTGTTATATTGACCACTTGTTCCAACCCAAAGCCTTTTACTCATCTGCTGCGTTTTTCTCTTCCCTGTCATTCCCTTTTTTACATTTAAAAGCAAAGCTGTTGTTCATTAACTGTGTTCTAGGAGATATAAATAACTTACCATCTCCAGTACTCAGCTGTGGCAAGTGTTTAGGAGGTACTTGTGGTGGAGAAGTTCCTGTAGGGATTTCCTCCTCTGGTCTCTCTTCCATCTGCTCTCCCCCTTCCTGCAGCCCTTCAGGTAAATCCCCAGCAGGGTGCACTTCCTCTCCTCCCTCCTCCTGCAGTAATGATACATTCTCCTCCACCTGATCACAGTCTTGGGGAGGGGCAGCTAGAGGTGGACAGTTACAAAGGAGAGAAACAGTTAAAATGTGGATGGAATTGTTTTCACAACACAGAGTGTGAACATATGTTCTTTATTAAAGGATTACAGCTGCTTATAAAGGGGTGTTTATAGGATAAGGATTGTTATCACTAATTGACTGGTAGAAATACATATGAGTGAACACAGTTTTAACACAGTTAAAAAAGTCATACCAATAGTAACATGACATGTAACTTGAAATAAACTGTATAATACTGGTTTTCAACAGCAAGTCATGTTGTAGATCTCTCATGGTAGATTAGATTGGAGGCAATAAATGTCATTGTGCTGTCTTTTGCTGCCCTCTAGTGGTAGATATTCATCTGGTTCATTTACAGTAAATTGGATTTGTGGATTACAAAGAGACAAAAACACAATTAATACAACTCTTTTCTTCTTATGGCAACATATAGACATAAACTGTGCTTTAACATCAACTGTTCATCTTTGTTCAAAGGTCTCAAGCTTTTCATTAAAAACCACAGCGATCTTTATACACTCTCATATTGATCCTCTATAAAGCTGAGGCAAAGACACCCAACCACTTTATCAATCCATTTTCTCCCTACTGTTCATTTTGCAGCTCTTTAACCTCCATTGATTCATTGAGTCTGGCTATGGAGCGGGATCGTCCTACCAGGTGGGGGCAGCTCCTCATCAGGACCGAGGTATTCCACACTGCTGACTGTGAGGTTTGGGCTCAAAGGTCCCCCGAATCCTCCGAGCAGGACAGCACCGTCTGAGCAGCAGCCCTGGGTGGGGGAGTTTGGGTCGTGGCATAGAAGACCGCTGGATAATGCTACATCTGTGAGAGGACAATGAGGTGTGTAGATGTCAGGATTTCTGCAGAGCACTTCATATGGATTACTGCTTATTCCCCAAATTTCTCTATTTTTTTTTCTTCAGAGAGCTGATCTACATATTCTTACAATGAGATTCCACTTTGAGACCATCTTATTTTAATGTGAGTGTTGACAAATGAAAATGTTGACAAATGATACAGCTGTTTAAATCATTACATTTGGGCAGAAATTGTATCATTTAAGTATTATTTTATTCTTCTGGTTTATGAAATGTGACTGAAAAGACACCTCCATATCAGTAGGTATTTGATACTGCTGCAGTTTTCTTAAATAAATACTGACACTACTGTGCTTTTTCCTCAAACACACAGAATCAGAACTGACTAACATGTTCAAATACAAGGAATTTGACTTTGTACTTGGTGCTTAACAAATACAGTTTAGGAAAAATTAAAATATTTACAGTCTGATAAAACATAAAGAGGCTGGAAACTTAAATAGATTATTATTGAAAAATACAATAGCAAAATAAAAATATAAAATGCAGTATAAACATGGCAAAATACTGTACAGAGGTGCAAAAGGAGAAACTGTGCACATGTGCAGGTATATTGGATAGAGTTGGTACAAACATACAGTATTTTTGTCTGCTGGTTCTGGGGTTCAGTGAGAGTAGTGTAAATTCTGCCCTCAATCAAAACAAGGAGGAAAAAATGATAACGCATTATCTTTCTGCTTTAAATTGAGCACTTTGTTTAATAATACTATGAATACAACTGGCCTCAGGCCAAAAACTCATATTTTAATTGTCTTTTTGTATTTAAAACCACTTAGACCAGTGCCTTTAACTGCATGATGATCAGTTTCTCTGTAGCATGACTCCAGATCTTCCTAAGTTGGGCTAAGCCCTGGGTATTTAACCCTCCTGCTTCTGCCACTGGTTAAACTTGCGGCTTATTTCTTATATTTATGGATCTTATGTGGTCAAATTTCATTTTACATGTCCACATTACTCTCTTCTATATTATATATAGCAGCAACTGTTACATCTGACTTCCCCCCTGTAAGGGATCAGAAAAACATTCCTGATTCATAATTCTGATTCTCAGCCACCTCTAAATGAACTGCATGTCTGTGATCATGAACTTAAGGAACAAACAAACCCAGCATCACGCCTCTGATTAGACCCACTATGACCATTCACATTTGATGTCACCCTGACTGAAGAGCACTCTCCGTTACAGCAAAAGCATCATAACCTGGTGTTCAGCAGATGTGATGCTTCATTACTGTAGGTATCTGCTATAAATGCTTTTAAAAGCAGACACACAAGGTGACTTAGATAGAGTCAGTCTCAATCATGAACCCTTAGTGGATTTATGTTCTCACACTCTGATTAAATCGTGTTTCAATTTTACATTTTCTTTTTTTAATTATAAGATGGAGACGTGTTGATTTTACAGATTTGCCTGACATTCAGTCTCTCATGACACATTTCTGTCATATATCTGATTAATTCAAATATAGCTGGGCAAAGTTTGAGGAAGCCAAAACAAAAAGGGTAGAGCTTTATGGAGCCAAGCTAAATTGGGTCCTGTGTGGGACTTCAAGAAAGCTTACTACGGTAAAATGCCTCGCCTCGTATGTATATCTGCACTAATAGAAACTATCTTAAATGATCTTATCTACCCCTGTCTAACATATTTGATTTTCTTTACCAGAATAGTATAAACTCTCTCTCTCTCTACACACACACATATATATATATATATATATATATATATATGTAGAGAGAGAGAGAGAGAGAGAGAGAGAGAGAGCGAGCGAGAGAGAGAGAGAGAGAAAGAGAGCGAGAGAGAGAGAGAGAGAGAGAGACTATATATGCCATGGTATATACTGTAGCCTCAAGATGTAAAATCTTTTTCTGAAAATATAATGAAAATGTGTTAAAAGTGGCAAGACAAGGTGGTGGAATTGGATTTCAAAGTTAGCAGAAATAGACTAAAAGTGGCAAATGTGTTCTAAGTGGCAAAAAAATGGTTAACAGGCACAAAGAAATAAGAAGAGAGGGGCAAAAATTGTTTAAAAGTGGCAAAAGCTGGTGGAAAAAAGTTGTGACGAGGGGTTACAAGTGGCAACAACACATTTAAAGTGGCAAAAATGGGCGTAACAAAGAGTACGATACAGTTAAAGATGTTTAGAAAGGGGTTATAAAGTAATGAAAAGGGGTCAACAGAGGCAACAATAGCAGAAAAAGTTAAGAAACGGTAAAAATGTCATTAAAGTGGCAAAAACAAACATAAAAATAATGAAAAGCAGTTAAAATGTGGAAATAAATTGGTTTAAAGTAGCAAATATGGCACAAAATTTATGTCAAGTGGTAAATGATTGTCACGAAAATGTGCTGAGAAGATTATTAAAAGGGGTTAAAGAAGTGGAAGAAATAAATCATTTCAGCACCAGAACCAAATAAAAGTTTGAAACACATTTAGAATGAAGTAACCGTTGACACCCATACTATTCCATACTAACCCATAACATACTAATCCATGCTATCAATAAATCACAACTGGGGAGAGCCCATTCTCTGTGGGCAGACCTGGTCGCCTCTATTTGGTATGTTGTTCCTTTCTAAAATTATTCATTTCCAAGCAAAGCAGGGTGCATCATTTTTGACTGATTGGATCTGAAAAAAGATCTAAATTTTTTTTTTTTTTTTTTTTTTTTGCACAATTCTTTTTAAAGCAGAAACACATATCCTTTACACATCCTTTCAAGGATACTGGAAATACCTTGGGAACAGTGGTAACTTTTTCAAAAAGTCCTTCACTCTGCATCAAATATTTCATGGTTAAACATGAGAGCTACAAACAGGGGATCTATCTGATGAATTATTATGTTGATATAGATTGTATTTGTTCTGTTGTGGTATTCATTTTACAAGCAAAACAGTCTTACTGAGTGTAAAAGTCAAAGTCTGTGCTGTGGGATCATAATAACTGAAAGAGCTTGGATTTAATTCACACATTAACAGCATGAGTTCCCACATATACTCACCCACACCCTCTCATTAACATTTCCTAACCTAATTCATTAGAAAGGATGCGGAGAAACGTGGGCTTGTAAGTGTGTGGATCTATTTGTGGATATGAACCTGGAAATACTACAACCACCCACCAGAACACTTCACCCTCCACCCACCCATCAGCTCTGTACCTGTGGAACTCTGCTTCAGCTTCTCATTTTTCTTTTTTCTCCACTTCCAGGGCTTAAAGATGCGCCCCAGGGTGGCCAGCTTGCTGTTCCGTCGAATTGGTGGAGTGTGGACCCCGGTCACCAAGCAGCCAGTCCTCAGCACCCTCTGCTGGTCAACTAACTCTACTACAGGGACAGAGGAAGTGGAGACAGACCCAGTGGAGGGTCAAGAAATGCAACAGGAGGATGAAATTGAGTAAGGAAGGTGGAAAAAGAGTGGGGGGAAGGGGAGAAGAAGTGTAATGCAGTGTGGAAGAAAAGGAGGGAAGGTAGTCAGGGAGGGAGAAAAATGTGCAAAGGTGCAAAAGTAGGTGAAAAAGAAAGAGAAGAAGGGAGAGAGAGAAACCAGAGCACAATTAGTACACTCACCTTACTAAATAAACCATGATGGACTCCAAGTGCTGTGAACAGATTGAATTAGAGAGCCTAATTTGATCACAGCCTACCCTCTCACGGCTCTGAATCCCCTCCCACTGTGCCATACGTCATGTTTCAAAATAAATAACTCTCACAGTTTAGATTTAGAGGGAACAGAGCAGCACAGAGACACACAATCACAGAGCTTCATAAGACTACAAAAAGATCCATCTCCCTGAGGACCAACAGGTGTGCCAGCAGAGATGCTTTCCCAGGAACAGCATTAGATTCAGCTGCCTGGTTGAGAAGCAGGGCTGACTGTTGTTTCATTGTTTTAATACACTGCTCTTATTCAGGACTAAATGTTCTCTGGTTCAAGCTCTCACAGGACAAACATCTCCCAAAGTGATCAGTGTGTGACAGAGGTGCGAAAGTCTCTGCAACATGAGGCAGGATGCTACAAAAGCAGAGCGAAATCATGGGCAGCATGCACAGTGTTTTTATTTCATTTCAACTCAAAAAGCACTCGTGATTCATGCGTGATTCAAGGTTATTTTCACTGGAAAAGACCCGCAAAAACAAAACCCAGATAGTCAAAAACATTATTGATATTTGAGATGAAAATAAAAATGAAGCTTTTGATAAAACAATAAACTCAAACTGTTCAAGTGTGTTTGCAACACTAAAACCAAATGAAAGAGAAAGAGGATCCCTTTATTTTTTTAATTCACTTCAAACATGATAAATATGGGTGAGTATTAATCCAAACACTGACTGACCCACTTTCTTTGTAGTTTATCTTTAGAGAATGGTTTTTGTTGTCCTCACTGTAAGAGTGAGACCACTCAATAAGAATTATTAACCTTTTAACCTTCCAAGCCCTCAGCTATATTTTAACCATTTTGTCCTGCCTGGACTTATTTATTTAAAACATCAACCCTGTGGTGCACAGCCAAGCTCTAAACATCCTTTTATTCAGTACAACATGGCCTTTAAGTATATAAGAGCGGCAGCAATGTCACTTGATTTTTTTTAAAAGTTATGGGACTATAAAAGCAAAAGCAAAAAAATAAATAAATAAATAAAACTCAAAGATTTTTATGTCTGGCACACAGTAACTAATAATGACTAAGACTTATTCTCTCATCACGTGGGAACCAAAAAGTGAAAGAATAATCTTCTGTGACAAAGAAATGTTCAAAGTATTTGCATATATACACAAAAAATCTTGTGCTTCTTTAAATCTGCTCTGTTTTTGCCATTATTCAAAGCAGTTCCTGTCTGCAGTGACATGGAGAGCCACATCACAGCCTTCCTGTTTGTTTTTCTCTCCATTATGAGCTATTCAGGCTGTCTCCTGAATGATCTGAGAGTGAAGACATGGATTAAAAATAGATACAAAAAGCATTTAATATTGGAGTTACTGGTGTGGATTGAATCTTCAAAGATCCCCAAAAGTCATCCACGTTCCTGGCTCAGTTGAAAAGCCTCTCTGAGGGCCATAAATGACATGGACAGTGTCATTAAAACAGTAGAACAGTATCCCAACTTCTGTTAAGGTCCTGGCAAGGGTGCAAGTCCAAAACAAAAATTCCCAATAGTTAAATAAGGCCATCCCATAACATTATTACTCATGCCATTTTAAGAAGGTGGGAAACATTTTTTGAAGTAACAAAAGTGTATTTTTGTTGCTTTAATAATTTTGACTATTTTTGTTAAAAATGGCATTCTTATCATTGCTTGATTTAGGTTGGATCATGTTTTTGCCAACATTCATGGACCCCCATTGTGGCTGGACCCTAGAAAGCTTTCCCCTCTGTCCCCCATTTGGGTGACCTTGACTTTTAATCCAGTAATGTGTTCTTCTTTCTTCATCACTTTTTGAAATAAAAAAAAAACATCAATGAAAACATGGGGATGCATCAGTAACATCAGTACTGAGCATCAGACTGGCCAACATCAGCCCTTCTGACAGACATCAGCCATCGACAGATAATATAGACATAAACTGATGACAACAGCAGATGTTGAACTGTTGAGTCATATCAGTTTAATGCCGGTATTCAGCACACCTAATGGCTGATTATTGTGAAGAAAATATTATCAGTTGGATAAAGTTTGATCTGCTTTTATGGTCAAAGTTAGAGAAAATGTTGCCATGTGGAAGAGTTTGGCCAAAAGAAGTAATAAAAAAGGAAAATCAGCATCGGAATTGTCCATCGGCCAAACTGATATTTTAAGCATAGGCCCTGATTTTTACAATCAGTGCATATCTGATTGATTTTTGTCATTCTGACAAGCGGCACAAGGCTCCTCTAGGACAGAGGTTCCCAACCTTTCTTCCTGAAGCCTCCCCTACTTATATGTAAGAAAAGCCAAGCCCCCCATGACCCACACAAATTAAAAGGTGACCGATTACTGTCAAAAACCAACATCAACTTTAATTGTTTCATAGGCAAAACACAAAGAAAATAAGTTTATATACTTTATGTCTAATATGCCAAAAGACAATTGTATAAACTATTTAAGTAAAGTTTTGCCATGAATGTAATTAATATATGCCAATCTAATCTTAACCCCAGAGCAGACAAAGCCTCACGCCCCCCCTGAGATCTTCATGGCTGAGTTGCTGTTGTTCCTGAACTCTTCCACTTTTTAATAATATAACTTACAGTTGACTGTTGAATATTCATATTCACAAACTTTTTATTGAAAAAGGTGGCATCTATCACAGTGCCATGCTTGAAGTCACTGAGCTCTTCGGAACGACCCCTTTTGTATCACAAATGTTTGCAGTTGAAGCCTGCATGACTAGATGCCTGATTTTATACACCTGTGACAACAGGTCTGATTGAAACACCTGAATTCAATAATGGTCAGGTGTGACCAAATACTTTTGTCCATATGGTGTATGTGTCCAGTTGATTTCATCAGGCTTTAAGGGAAAACTGTTTCATTGAAAGTGCAGATGACTCAAAAAATAAAAATCAAATACAATCCATTTATCTTTGTAGAGTTTAATATTTTGAGTTTTTTCACAGAACTTTCTTGGGTAACGGCAGGTATCCCATAAAATCTTAAAACATTTCAGACGAAATCCTGATTGAATGAATATTAAAATACATATAGGTGTTTGTGCACATCTCACGTGTTGCATTTCTCTAAACCACATGTGCTTGTGCTCTTCATGCAGAAAAAATACGTATTTTGTTGCCTTATAATTGGTCCACTTTGCTCCTAGAAAGTTCTGCTGATCTTCCAGGGCTCTGCATAAAAATGGACACAGTAATTTTTGTAAACATAACATTTTCATATAAATGTGAATGAAAATAAAAGGAAAAGTAGGCAGCAGTGTGTGATGACAGCAGTTTATGAAGTTAATCTAGCGTAATATGTGAGCTGTCCCCATCACCTGTGCTTCTTCTTCTCAGAAAGCCTTTTCCTCGCTTAAAATTAAACTTCTATTCCAATGAATGATGGTTGTGAGTCATATCAGGAAAAGTGTGGGTCTATGTGCTCATCACTGCGCGTTCGCCCGAATCTTAGAGTGCCAAGAAAGAGGAAATGTATAATATATGCCATTTTATTTAAGTGCTACATACGTCAATGTGACAAAAATGCTGTGATATCTGCCTTCAGGAGGCTGATATCTTTGTTCAATATTCAGCTAAGGAGGAGGAGGAGGAGAGGATTTATGATGGAGGAGGATGGGTGGGGGGAGAAGAGGGGGGCAGAGAGAGGGTGTAATGTAGAGTACAGTGATGGAGGAGGGTGGATACAGCTGACTCCTTTTCATGTTTTTTTTTTTCTTTTTGACGCTCCTTCTTCTTCCCTAAAGCCCATGGAGTGGGGGGAGAGAGGATATGATGGGGATTGGAGGAGAGCAAACAAGAGTAGAGAAATAGAAAAAAAGAAAGGAAGGAAAAAGAAGAAAAGAGAAGAAGGGGAAAGTAAAGAGGAAACAAAGACACAAGAGGAGAGGAAAAGGGAAAGAAATAAAAGTGGAAGTAATGCCAAGAAAAGGACAAAGAGAGAAAATGTGATGATAGGAGGAAATTTCCAGATTTGCTTGGAGCGTAAAAGTTCCAGGAAACAGGTTAGTTGACCATGCATACCCGTCTCACCGTATCATCATCACCACTGTCACACATGCAGCGTGGCAGACGTGGCAGCGCACGCAGAATCCAGGTCAAGCTTGAAGGAAACGCACCCAGTCAAACAGGAAAAAAAGGAAAAGCTTAAGAGAAGGAGAGGGGGAGTGGGAGGGGCAGAGCCGATGTGTTTGTGAGAGAGGAGAGAGAGGGAGGAGGTGGGGTCAGGCCCGCCGTTGTTGCCATGACGACCACATCCAGATGCTGCCGCAGCAGTGGGAGCCAGCGGGAGGAGCGAGTCAGCGTGTAGTTCAGAAGAAGAGGAGGAGAGAGGAGCCCCCTTCTCAGACACATCTAAAGCCACTGGTAGCACCCAGTGCATTGTGGGTAGGGGGTGAAGCCACATGGAGGAGATCTGTCTGCATTTTGAAACGGGAAAGGAGGACGGGAGGGTGGGAAGGAAGGGAGGGGTTTGAGGGTGGGGGGGAGAAGAAGGGGGATTCCAGGGAGAAGAGGCGAGAAGGAGAGATGGGAGGGGGCTGTTGCTATACGGAAGCGCTTGCAGGAGAATCAGGGCTTGTCCAATCATGGTGCAGCTATTTATAATGCATATCAAGTAACTGTTCATTTTTCATAGAAGGGGTGGTTGTTCACAGAAAATGACAGGAGTCTAAGATGAGCACAGGAATTAGGTGAAAACACATGCATGCACATGGAGATTTTTTTTTTATCCGGCGGATGAGGATGTCTCCAAATGTATGTCAGATAAGCACGGACGGACTACATGCACCATGTGGCGATTACGTGCAATTCTAATTAATATGCTAATGCAAATAGGATTTATTAAATCCATGTGTCGGGCTGATGCAGTGGACCAATAGTCTGTTTGCTGTGTGCCCATAGTTCTCTCTAACACTTGTCTGCACACTGTAATTCCAATCGGGTGGTGGTGTTTCGGCTTTTCACTGGATGAAAGATTAAATTCCTAATAGAAAACGTAATATAATTCATAAAAAGCACAAATATAAACTCTGTGGGCTACATTTTCTGCTGCATTAGTGTAGCCTGAACTCCAAAATGATTTAAGACTGGAATTAAGTGGGCAATATGATAATGTGACTTGGCAGGAAAACGGAGTGTGCCACCAGGGACCACACCCCACTTAACCAGCTTGTCAGCACATTCAGGAGCACAAGATCTCCCCCTACATACTCACAGTGAGCACATCCCCCCTTCAGGAGTGCCTACGGTGGGCTAACTACAAGCATCTTTTTTTTAAGTAGAGGAATCTCAACATTCAAGATATCATTCAAATGGCAAACACTGCATTTCCTGCTCTGTTGTATCAATGACAGCCACAAAGGCAAAGAATGTAAGTGAGCAGTGAATACAACACTGAATCTGTCTGTGACCTTTTACAGTTTTCACATTCAAAGGAAGCAACACAGAGGGGTAGGATAAAAATCAGCAGCACAGTTTCAGTAGTGAGGTTGTATGAGGCTAAGCCTTGCTTTGCTGAATCACCTGATCGCTGATCTAATGAGTGGGATTTTGTTTTTAAAGCTTTCATTGTAGTAGAAGACATCAGAATCAAACAGCCTTTTACTATTTATCTAGCAGTTTGCTCAGGCAGAATCTACCTGCTGAAAACAGACTTTCTAGCAGCTGTGATGTGATCTTTTTTGTTTTGTTTTGTTTTTTTTTTACAAGCATTTGAGAAACAACCACGCATTCTGGCTTGTAACTCAATGATAATAGATGGTAAGGCCAGTGGTGTAGTGGTGCCTGGAGAACTGGGTATGCTTTTAATTAAGTATAAACAAAGACATATAAATCCATCCTGTATATTTAGTTTCCCTAAAAATTGACCTTTAGTATTCTCACATGGTCACTCATGGAGTGGCAGCTAAGAATCATTTTGAAATCAACAGCCAAAGAAGAGCAGATTTGACGTTCATCACCAACCAACAGGTTAAAGCCATACAGCCTCTGAAAACCTCTCTTACAGGCTGTTCATCTGAGAACGAAAACACATACAAAAACTTTTAAAATATAGTCCGATTAAAATTCCTTTTAGGGGTTAGGATAAGGGTCAGGGTAAAGGTTAAGATACCAAAAGTTACGTCAAAAACCTGACCTGACAAATCTGATTAGATAACTTTTGACAAAGCCAAGTGGACAGTCTTCTCACAGGGAAAAAGGTCGCTGACCATGAAAAGATTCTAACCCTGCCAGCATGGTAAGCGTAGCTCCATTAGCTGCATAAGCTATATAGATAATGGAGGTACATAGCTAACGGAGCTAAATAGCTAGCAGAGCTAAAGCTGGACTCACAAAGCAACTACATATCTACCTTATCTGCATAGCTAAATTAGCTTAAGCTATGTGTGCTGAAGCTTACATTGCCAAAGCTAACTTAACTATCAAAAATGTGGTTACGTAACAATGTTGCTAACATAGCTAAAGCTAACTTAGCAACAATGGCTTATGTCGTAACAATAATTATTTCGCAAGCATAGCTATGTTAGCATTAGCTAAAGCTAACAAAGCTAAAGAGAGCCACCGTTGGTGTAACTACTTCTTAAATGATCTATCCATAATCTAATCCTGGATTAGACTTCTGACCTTTTTCTCTGTTAAAGTTACAAAATGTTTCTTTGTCTGTAATTTTTGCAATGTGGTTATTTTATGACTGTAACTACCAGCCTTTGTTTATGAATAAAGTTGAATTTAAAAAGACAAAAAAAAAAAAAAAAAAAAAAAACTAGAACTTGAAATATGTTGTTTCATTCATACAGTGTCTCAGAAGAACAGTCTGTGAGAGTGGTCGTCAGAAATGTACGGTCTGCGGCCAGATTCCTCAAAGCCTGAGACAACTTTATGTTTTGAGTGAACTATTCTTAATTCCTCAGAAGTGTTGAAGGTAATAAGCTATGAAGTAATGTAGGATCGAACTTGGAGGACTTTTTTGCTGTCTTTCACATGCTGGGATAAGGGTTTAGAAGTGCTTATACTTTACAAAGACAGAATCTATGGGTATATTCTGTATACCTGAATATACCTGCTACACCACTGAGTAAGGCTGTTGAAACCTCTGTTGATGCATTTGTGTTCCCCTGGATTTTGCCAGAGGGTCTTTAGGATTAATGATTTTTTGGTGATACCCAGACTTTCCCAATAGCAGCCTGCAGCCTTAATTTTCATTAACCCTGGCAAATATCATAACATAAGCAAAATGTTGTGAATTTTCTCGATTTTGCATGGAACTTTACCTGCTTGACTGCATTGTGCCAACTGTGAAGTTTGGTGGAAGAGGAATAACAGTATCAGTGTTTGGGCCCCTTATCACCAGTAAAGGCCAATATTAATGCTTCAGCATACCAAGATATTTTGGACAATGCTATGCTTCCAACTATGTGGCAACAGTTCAGGGAAGGCCCTTTTCTATTCCAACATGACTGTGCCCCAGTGAACAAAGCAAGGACTATAAAGACATGGTTTGATGAGCTCAGTGTGTAAGAACTTGACTGGCTCACACAGAGCCCTGGCCTCAATGCCATCATGCACCTGCAGAGGAACTGGAATGGAGCCAGGCCTTCTCATCCAACATCAGTGCCTGACCTCATAAATGCTCTACAGAGTGAATGGGTATACACATTTCTCCAAGAAACACTCCAAAATTTTGTGGAAAGCCTTCAAGAGGAGTGGAGGTCGTATTAAAGTACATATATTGAATACAATGTCATTATAGTACCTGTTGGTGTAATGGTCATGTGGCTGAATACTTATGTCCATATAGTGTATTTTTTTTCCTGGCACATCCAAGACCCTCTGAAAATGATTTTGCATGCCACTTTTGGGTCTCACCACTGAGACAGTAGTAGGAGCAATTTAGGGTTTCTTAGCCTAGGACATGTTGAGTACACCTTAACATGGTTGAGAGATGACCAACTCTACCACTGAGCAACAGTTGCCCCTTCAAAATAAGGCAGTTCCTTAAGTGCCCACTTGAGGCTGGCTGCAAAACACCCTATTAACAGTCATACTAAAATGCCCATTTTGATAACAGAGATAAACATGTTTACAGCCTTATTTAAAAAAAAGGGTTATGGTCTGAACTGCTCATTTCTTTGTGGGACCACACAGTATGGGGGTTAGTTATCTGTTTCATTAAATCAAGACTAAGAGTTACATGATTACAGTTATTGCAGTTCTGAATGACAGGGGGCACTTTAGTTGTTTGCCCTGAGGCTCAAGGCCCACCTCAGATCCATTTCTTTGAGTCTGGTGAGGTTGACTGAAAATTATTTTGAAACAGCATCTAGAATATGGTGACTGCCATCATCAGGCTTCAAAACATTACTTCAGAGACCAATGGGTGACATCACAAAGGCCACATCCATATTTTATACAGTCCATGTTGTAAGCATATTGTCTTGCTACTTTGCTCCAAGCACCAATATGTCCAAATAGCTCTCAGACAGTTGACAGCATGGCTGTAGACTCTTGGACTCATCTTTTAGCTTCTGCAATCACCTTTAAACCAAAGGTGTGGCTTATAACAAAAGAGTACATAAATCATTGTGCAACCTTTCCTGCTAAACACAGTGCGTGTCCTTCGGTGGTCTTATCACAGCTATAAATAACATCAGTCTGACCCTCAAAACCTATCATGTCTGAAAGCCCCACAGAGTCTCTGCTCCTTGCTCCAGCCACCCTGCACCTTCCACCCAAGCAACTGACAATGTGCCCTTGAATGGACCACCTCCTTACCCGCTGCCACGCCAACTAACCTCCTCACTTTACCCCCCTGGCTTTGCAACTGTGCTGCCATCTGTCTGTAGCCATGCTGCCTCAGGGGCCCGGCCACAGTCAGAGCACAGGGCTAAGAGAGAAAGTGGAAAGAATAGGGGCTGAGGAAATGTAAAGTGAAAGTGTCTGAATGAGAGAGAAAGGCTGAGATCAAGAATAGTAGTGGCCAAGTATAGAGTGATTTATGAAAGGAGAAGCTGGGAAATAATGAACACCTTCTTAAAATGACTCTATTCAGGCTCTAAATAGAGCCACCCAACAAGGACATTATTAATAACATCTGATAGCTTTCTTTTCTCATAAAGCCTCCTTTCTTCTGAGAGATTTATTTTGTCTCTGCTATGACTCACTTTAAATCTACCCATGTAAAATCACATGTCTAAATACCTATTTTCACTCTGTCACGTTTTTCAAAAACACATAAATAACAAAACTACTAATGAGAAAAATAATGCTCTTTTGATTGTGTTTGGAGCATACATTCATTAGGACTAGTACCATAATGGAGGACATAAGGTCATTTCCTTGTTTTTATTTTCAAACCTTACCATATTTCTAAAAAGCCAATATTGTCATTTAAAGAGCATTGCTAAAAAGTATGACAAACAATCTATAAAAAGCCTGATTAATAAGTTTTGGCAAAAAGCTCAAACATGCTGTGAGCCCTGAGGGAAGAGTGCAAAGATGACTCATCCTAACATGTATGTTATGTTCTGTCTGTAACGTGTTTGGGATTTAAACTGCTTTCTGTTAAACATAGCGTGTGTGGTGTAAGGCCACATGAGTCGGCAAAGGTCAAGCCTCCAGATCATCAAAGTGATTACAGGCCGAGTGTGAAACTCCAGTGTGTGGGCTTCTGGCAACAAGAGAGGGAATTCATGTCAGTGAGGCCAGCAACCAATAGGAAAGGCCCGAGGCCCTTGTTTCTTACCATATGTTGGTGTTGAGAATGAGGACTAATGGGCGGCTTGGTGTGTAAGCATTTGCTGCAGCATCAACAAACAGAACCAAGAATCTGGTTCTTTCTCACAGTCTGTTTAATACTGGCAGCATACATTGGTTTCCAATTTCTTAAAATTTTCTGGATGCAAGAAGATGGGGCAAGTACAAATTCTGAGGTGGGTCGCTGAAACCTTTCATTCTCAATTAATCTCATCAGTTATAAGATATTCTAAAATTAAGCAGTCATTTGTTAAAAAATGTAACCTATTTTATGTCACATTTTCTTGTCCTAGAAGTACAGAAATACTGTTAAAACTGTGCATTTTGGGGGCGCGCCGGTAGTCGAGTGGCCAAGGCGCTCACCATGTACGCAGGCGGTCCGAGCTCAAGTCCAGCCTGTGGCACCATCTCCCGCATGTCTCTCCCCGCTCTCTTCCCTGTTTTCAAGTCTATCCACTGTCGTCCTCTATCTAATAAAGGCACGAAAAGGCCCAAAAATAAATCTATATAAAAAAAATAAACCTGTGCATTTTGTTTTCATTGGCTCTGGAGAAAAATTCCTCCAGTCTGAGGACATGTGATCATGTATTTGCTGTTCACTTACATGAGAATATCATAATGGATGCCTAAAAAAACAGCTGACAACATGAGCGAGCACCAGCAACAGAATCAGCTTTATTACACTGATTCCTATTTAGTATCCTGACAACCCAACAACTACGTATGTAGTCTGTCACTCATGTTGTCATGGACTAGGAACAAGGATAGAGAACATAACAAGGCAACAGGAGTGTCAAAAGGAAGATTTTCTTTTAATTTCCTCTCTCATCTCATTTTACAAAGTTGAAATAATTGTGCATCAATAATATCCCCATCTGTAGTTTACATATTGTTCTCTGTCTTGTGTCAGCACAGAGGTAAAATGTTGCAACGCATCTCAAATGCTCATCAGTGCAAAGTGTAACACTCTGTTTTCCACATCAAAACAAAGTGTCAAACTTTTTTTGTTACAGTCACAACAATGCTCTGTGACAGGTGGACTACAAAAACAATGATGGACTTACATGTTCTCTGTGATGCTCACTCCTAGCAGCACAAAAAAATTATGTGAACCAGCTATTGTTGTGGTAGTTTACCTACTCATGCTAAGCTACTGACTGGAGCTGTATTGTGCATGTGTGTTAGTCTCCTTACAGCATGTGATGGTCAGATACTATGTCACATCGAACAGCAATGCATACTCACTGTTCCTGCTGAATCTGTTAAATATTTAATTCTTTTCCCTGTAAATGTTACACTCTCCGTGTAGAAATGAGACATCTAGCACTTTTATTAATTAATCATTTATGTGAAATCCATGTGCACAACAGTTGTTATCAAAGCATTGTAATCCGGCCGGGGAACCTATTTATGAAATTGAAAACAATAAACAATTCTGTTCTTAGCAGATATTTCATGTAAATGTGGCCTTAAAAAAGCAACACCTCTGGGAGCGCAGATGGTTGAGTGGTTTAAGGCGCTACCTATGTATGTGGGCGGCCCGGGTTTGAATCCGGCCAGTGGCCCTTTACCGCATGTGTCTCCCCACTCTCTTCCCTGTTTCCGAGTCTATCCACTGTCCTTCCTCTATCGAATAAAGGCATGAAAAGGCCCAAAAATAAATCTTAAAAAAAAAAGCAACACCTCTCATGATGTCATCAGGGTTACAGGGCTTAAGTCCGCTAGACAGTCTGGTTGCAGGCAACAGCTCTCAGACACCCCCTCTTGCAGACCACTACTGCTGGACCTCTGTCAGGATGGAAATGAACACTAAAACTACCAAAATATAACTGGAATAACATTCTTGGTAGGTTTAGGAAAATGGTAAGAATATCAGCGTTAAAAGTCAAAAACCTGACTGCAAAACCTGATTACAAAACAAAGCTAACTACACAGTACAGAAGCGTAGTGTTGTCACATAGAAAAAAAAAAAAAAGGTCTCAGTATCACATAATTACGTGAAAAGTTTATTATGATAACAATATCATTTTCATGTTTTAACAATATATTTTCACATTGTAAAGTGAAGCTATCACGTTATTTCAAGATATATATTTTCACGTTATAACATGAAATTATCGCGTTATTTCAAGATAAATAATTTCACGTTATGACGTGAAATTATTGTAATGGTTAAGGTGTTGATGTTCATGTTGTCATGCAAGGGTTTTGTTTCATGAGTATGGGAGGGAGAGCAGAGGGGGCATGTGTGTGTGTGTGAGAGGAAAGAGGGAGGAGAGGGAGTTTTCTGGACTGTTGCTTGATTTTTCTCTGAGCTTAGCATGAGTTGTGGCTGTGACTGCACTCTTTCTTTATTATTGTTGTTAAATAAAACACCTGGAAGTGCACCGACGCCTCCGGCTGACTTTCCTGCAGTTAGGGGCATTACAATATATATATCTTTAAATAACGTTATAATTTCACATTATAACATGAAAACTATATTGTTAAAATGTGAAAATGATATTTGTTATAACAATAACATTTTCACGTAAATACGTGACACTGAGCCCTTTTACTTTTTTTGGATGTGACAGCACTATAACCTTGCAAAGCAGATGGATACACCCATTTCCTTGTTTTTTTCACTAGTGAATACATCTGGTAAAGCTCCCGTCTGAACCATTTGGGCCCGGTTAGAAAGTGACAGGACCAATCAGTGAGGAGGGGCAGTACATTCGGGCACGGCAGAGTCGTAACATAAGCAAGCAGCAGCAAGAGGGGGTACAATTTTGGCGGAAGAGCTTAGCGTGGACGCTGCTAAAGCGCCAGTTTTATCAGAACTTGACAACAGTTCTCAACAATTCTTCATTAAAAGAAGAACAAAGAACAGCATTGAGTTGTTTTCTTTTCAAAAACTACAGAAGTCGAGTACTTATTTATAGTTGCCATGTTTCGCGTTATTCCCCGTAGCTGTGCACGCAAAGCTCAATAGCTGCTAATTCACATGTTTTGTTGCTCTTATTGGCCTGTAGAGATGTGACAGACAGAACATTTATCCAATCACACTCTGAGTTTTTTTCAAAGCCTCTGCCTTTTCTCAAATGTTTCCTATTGCAGTTTTCCCAGATGAATGTGTAAAACAAATCCATCTGGAGTGTCAGGTTAACAGCACTATGCTTCTGTAACACAGTCTGCTCACAGGAAAAAAGTTTGCCCTCCATGAAAACACTCCAACACAGCTAACATAGCTAAGGCTACAGCTAATGAAGCAGCTACCTATGCAGGCTTCATACGTAATGAAGCTGAATACGTTGCATCTTTAAGTTTTGAAAATCCCTTAAACCCATATTTTATTTAAGAAAAATAGCTATGTAGCTAACATAGCTAAACAAAGCAAATGAAGCTACATTAGCAACATAAGCTAATGATACATTTCCTAAAACTAACTTAGTAAGGTAAAGTATACAGCTATGTTACCTACTTAATTAATGTAGCAACGTTCGCATTATTTATGCGTGCTAAAACTCACTTAAAGACAGAGCTTATCTGGGGCTCAGTTGGATGAGTGGTTAAGGCACGCCTCAAGTATGCGGGCGGTCTGGGCTTAAGCCCAACCTGTGGCTCCTTTCCTGCATGTGTTGACCCTACTCTTTCATCCCTGCTTCTAACTCTGTTCACTGCCCTGCTCTATAAATAATGGTGAGGAACGCCAAAAATATATCTTTTAAAAAAAGATGAAAAAGATTAAGCTAATGTAGTTTTCTATGGGTTATTTTTGATTACATGTTAATGATAACTACATAGCTAGTACAGCTACATTAACGTCAGCTAAAGCTAATGTAGCTAAAACGAGCCATTGTTTGCATAACTGTTCTAAAATGGGTCTTTACATAGCCTCAGAAGGAGAGGATCCCTCTTGTAGCAGTCTGAGAGCTGTGATCTGCAGCCAGATTTCTCTCCTCTAGGGGAGACTTTAAGTAAAAAAAAGATTGTTTTAATATCTAAAGTAGTAGTAATTAGAAACATGAACTTTCCAGGATATAAAAAGCTGAATGGTGCTGGCTCAAAACTTGTCTGTTGCAAAGCTACACTAACAATCGCCTAACAGTTACTGTAATTGGCAATTTTTTTGCAAAACTATCCTGATTGGGTATTTGATTAGACCTGCCAAGTTTCTGAAAAGTAAATTCAAAGATGTGCACTGAGAGTCACAGATCAGAAAAAAATGCCAATTCAAAGGACTGTAATGATTTAATATTTTTTCTCTCAAGTAATGATAAAAGTTTATTTTAACCAAAATTTTATTGAAACAATATGACATACTGCAGCTTCACCCTTACTGAGCCCTTATAAGACTATCTTTGCCTAGCTGTGAAAGTCCTGCAACCTTGACATCCACCCAGCAGACCAAAAGTACTCCTGCTAAATGTGCCTTTCCTGTCACCCACACAACAGGACAAGCCTCTGAAAATGTCATTCTAACTGGCTCCAACAACAACAGCAACCACCTGAAGAAGATGGAAGTCCCTGACGCTTTCCAGGAAGATTTCCAGTCAATACTTAAGTTTTGGGCACAGCTCAGAAATCTCGTCATCTTTCATTAAAAAGCTTCTTCCAATCAGGTAATGGAAGTCTTGGTTCACCTTCTGTACCCTGTGCTGTTTCTGCAGTCTGTCACTTTATTACAACATCTTGCAAGATTCATTCCACTCATTCAGCTTCTTTTATATCCTGAGAAAGGATTAATCTTTTCATTGAAGTGGTTTAATTTTAAAATGACACTTTCAAGCCCTGCTGAGTAAAAAAGGAGTGTTTATTTTCTGTTTACAACGAATATCCCAGCTACAAAGGCCACTGCTTCAATATGTGTCTTTTAAAAAGTTTAGAAAGTCATTTCCTTAAACTATATCCTGAACTTCTATTCAGTCTTTCCTCGAGATAGCAGAAAATGTAAATGTGGGTATCCACAGCTTCCTGGAAGCAGCTGGTACTCTCAAGGTTTATGCACAGCTGAGTTTGCCGTGGTTCTTCAATAGTGCGTGGGCGTGTTCAGTCAACAAGGCTAGTAATAGACTCCAGCATCAGAGTCAGGTGGGTGAGCAGTGGTGTGTAATCTGTTCCCGTTGTCTCCGCTGTTTTAGGTCAGCATCTGTAACATTTATATAAAGCATATGGAGCCCAAGAGAGAGGATAAATTCATTGCATCATAGATGTGTGTGACCAAATGAGTCTGCTTGATAAAGAAGCTGATAGCTCAGATCCACTGGGTCTCTGTGGCTCTGCAGGGAGGAGAACACATCATGGTCTCCAGGCAGGGAAGACGATGCACAGTGCACAGTACAAATCACTGCTGTTAGCACTGTAATCTCCAAACAAGTTCCACTGCTACAGACACATTTAGATTCCCTCAAGTGTGCAGCAAGGCAAGCGTGGGACGGTCCGGGCCTATTAAAATCAACAATCCTTAGCAGCAGCTGGAACTAGAGCGGGGAGTGTACAGTAGTGTTTGCGAAGCTGCTGCTATTCCTCAAGGGAAGCACAGAAGTGAGTAAAAATAGTGTGACATTTTTAGCGATGTTATTGTCCACAAAACACTGTTTTCAACCCATGTGCAGGACCTGGAATAGATCATGCCCTGCCTGCTTTAACAACAGCTTGTATTGGAATACCAGACAGTGGAGACACAAGTCAGTACACTAACTGCCCACTAACCTCATTTGTCATAGATGTATGGGTGGTTATATTTGCAGTTACACCACGTAATAACCATGTCATTGGCCGTTTCGTGCACATTACCGCAAACATAGAGAGGACATGGGGTCAGAGAATATGCTGCCATCTGGTTTGATTGATACGACATGTTATGGATTTTATTGTAATAGTATCACAGCCTTAAATAGCCCTAGCAATTTAAAGAAACTGCAACATTGATTTTTGTCTTGATTTTACAAGGAGGTTTTTATGCATCAAACCCAATGAACCCCCCCCAAAAGAAGGTTCAGATTTATTCAGGCAAAATTCAGTATTATATTTGCTACTTTCATACGAAACAAAAATTTTTTGCTGTCTCAGATATTGTTTCGGAGCAAAAATGAGTCAGTCCCTCAGCTGATTCTGTCATGAGAGCCGTCTGGGACTGATGGCAGACTGTCCTCAAAAGTTTTGCCCAGCTACTCAGACACATTCAGTTGTGTGACCACACAAGCTGCCCACAGCTGCTCTTTACTAGAGGGAAGGCCTCTTTTTGTGAAAAAGACATTTTCTGGCATAGCAAAACAGGTTTAGGCCATGTGATGAATCATTGCTGATGAAGACATTGCTAGAAGCCACTCACTCATCAATAATGAGCACAGGCTCTGTTCTACAGGCTTGGCCACCGCTCTTATAGCACTTTTAATGGGATTGGATCAGAGCTTTTGGCATACATGGATGTATGGGATGATTAAATTAAGAGGAATTTGTGCCTGGATCTGCACACTGTCTTCCTCATTAATGTGTCATCTGTGCACAAAAAGAAAAGAAAAAATATCTATATATACCGCTGGGTTTCTTTCCCAGCAGATCAGCAGGCAGGTTGAGCTCAGGCATCTGTGATCCAGGACAGACTTATCAGCAAGCAGAACACGGCTCTGCTCGGTTCAGCAGCCTGCTGCAGAGCAAAGGCTGCTGCTGTCCATGGTGCTGAAACTCACCCTGCAATGAGACTCAAGCCCAAAATGACTCCCTATCACACATTTACGTCCTAGTTTAATCTAGTTTCACTCAGCCAATGTGTTAGGATTCTTAGTATGAAAATGAGCCACAATAGAGCTATCAGAACCACACATTATATTGTCTGTTTATGCTGCTTCCTTTAAGGATCTATATTGTATACACAAGTACAAGTCTTTCCATTATAGTGAGCCAGCATTCAATGTCTTATTAATAATCGATAATCCTAATCAACAATATAAAAGAGAGATCAAGTGATTTACATATTCACCCTCTTTTAAAGTGACTGACCTAATTCAACAGAGGTCCAGCCAAATTAGTGAACTGGGGATCACCTAAGAGCAGTGAATTTATCTCATGTGTTTGTAGTATAAAGACACCTGCGTCTGAAAGGTCCAGTCACTGGTTAATGCTGTTTCTGGCTACCATTACACCATGAAGACTAAAGAACACTCAAAGCAACTCAAAGAAAAGGTTATTGACAAGTATGAGTCAGGGGATGGATACAAAAAACCATCCAAGGCACTGAACATCCCTAAGTTCAGTTAAAACACCACACCATCCCCACTGTTAGCATGGTGATGGCAGCATCATACTGTTGGGATACTTCTTGACAGCCGACCCTTGAAGGCTTGTAATGGTTGAGGGTAAAATGAATGAATGCATCAAAATCCTTATTTATCCTTACTTAGCCTGCAAGAGAATTACCACTTGGGAGAAGATTTGTTCTAAAGACAACAAGGGGAATATTCTGGAGTGGACAAGTCAAAAAAGCCAAATGAGATTGGCCAGAAAAGGGTAAAACATTCAAGGGGGTGAATACTTTTTATAGGCACTTTATAATCACCATCCATGCATGAGGGAAGTGACCTCTTATATAAAGCCTGAACACACTTTTTAGGGAGCAATATTTTATGTACAAAAGAACTGAGTTTCTTCTGCTGCCATTTGATATTTATTTCAGCAGCTGCTTGCTGCTGATATCATCCTGTGCTCATGCACTTAAAGATGATGGTTGCAATACACCACTCTATCAACAATAAGTCTTTATAAACAAATTTCACCTGCTGTGATTACAGAATATCAAATAAAACAATTCCAACGTGATGATATTTAAATGTTTCATATAATGTACTGTTAGTGAATACTGTCAAAAAAAAAAGCAGCAAACACACAATAATCTTACAAAATCATGCAGGTGGGATGAGCCCCTCTCAATCATACCAAAGAAATGCAAGTTATTATCTGATGGTCACTTTTTACTGGCTGCTTGATGAGGGGAAGCTGATTTTTGCATCTGGTGAACAGGTGTTGCACTTGTAAACAAACTTGAGTTCTAAATGCACTAAAATGCTCTGAACAGTCCATAAAACACATTTGAAATAGAGCTAGAAAGACATGCAGTCAGTTATAGTGCTGATTATGTGGGAACACTGAATGAGGACACCACAGTGATTTTCTACATAACCAGCAGTTAAGAGCAGTCTAACTCTTCACTCTTGAATCCTCTCTTCACCTTACATACTTTCAGTCAAACAACACAATGAAAAGCTTTGATTCATCTCCTGTTTATGACCATATTACTTCAGGCACAGTTATTTGATCTGGCTGTGCATTTAATTCACCATCTCCTCAGAGGCCCTGGCAGAGATGTTCAATAACACTGTAGTGTAAGTGCCTATCAAACTCTCAATGGTAGCTCTCACACCACTTTCTCTCATTTCTGTGGTGATTCAAATTCTGTCAGATTTCCTCGTAATGGCCCACCTACACTGGGCTACACCTGCATGCTGTTCTTCTTCTTTCATTTTACTTAAGCCCTCATCTGTACCTCCTCCCAGCCTGCACTCTATATTTGAGCCCCATGTTTCTTCATCCTAGACAGGAGTGTTTATCAGTGATGGGGCCCAGGACTCCCCTCTGCCCCCTCCATCTATCTCTGACTGGATCTGACAGTGTCATTAGGAGGGAGAGAGAGGGAGAGAGAGAGAGAGAGAGAGGGAGAGAAAGAGGCTACAAACAGGTGTGAGGATACATAATATCGATTTATGAGTGCCTGTGTGTGTGAGAGAGAGAGAGAGAGAGATGAGGAGAGGGTTTGAGAGAGAGACACACTAATTTTACTGTCGATGCAGCAAATGTGACTAGGAAAGGTAGAGACAACAAGAAAATATGGCTTTTTGCTTGATTTATGTTTAACAACCTTACTTAAAGTGCCTTTAATCAATAATTTCATTTCAGAGATGTGGGTAATTTAATGAAAAATGAGTCAAATGTTATGACACAACCCTAAGATTTATCTCTGCGGATGATCTTTTATTGTGTCTTTCAACAATTTTTTTTGGTGCACAATTTCAACTGTTTTAGCTCACTGCTGACATTTTAATACATTGTTATGATAACAACAGATCTTAGCTCTGAAAAATAACTTTGTCTTGCACCAAAAAGAAGACAGAAAATTCATCCACTTGTTGAACAAAGCAGACCTCTCTTCTTTTAAAGCACCAGGTTTTTCAATCAGTTGTCACAACCAAAAATAACTGTAGCAACTCGAAACTTTGAGGGCTTCTGGCACAGATGTGAGGGGTTATTGAAACTTCTTTTCCAGTGTGTTCCCTTTTGGCAATCTGGCTAGCAATGTGAGAAGACAGGAACAATTTAACATTGACAGATAACACTAATAAACACTTCACATAGCTTCAACATCAGTGGCTGTTCATGGTCTAGAACAGCAGCTCGAACTGGTGGGTCAGGACCCAAAAGTGGGATCCCAAACTCTGTCCAGTTGGTTTCTATTATGCACTAGACAAAACAAAGTTTAAAAAAGTACATGTATGGAAGTTTTAAGAGAACACAAAGTAAATGTATACTTCTTTTTTGGGGTTTCATATGATGAGTAAATTTCCATGGTGGTTTCAAGACCTCTACTTAATAATTTCATTTACTTTAAAAAACAAAGCTGGTTTTCCCAAGATAACAAGGGAATTCCTCAAGAAATTACCAGATTCCTATGCTGTCTAGGGTAAATGATAGTGTTGTGCTAAAGATCACACTATCCGAGACTAAGACTTGCCTAAGACCTGAGTGTACTGAGACCAAGACAAAACCAAGACTTTTGGGGGTCAAGACCGGGTCAAGACCGGGACAGAGACAAGACCAAGACCATAAAAATCAATTTTAAAAGAAACATGACAAGGTTGAATGGTTAAAGAGCATTCTTTCTTCAATTTTAGTTTTCTTTTTAATACATTTAAAAGATAAAAACAAGGTGTCTGTAACTCTTTCAAAGTACAACATGCAAAAATCTCAAATCTTAACAAATTTGTTCAACTAACTTGTAAAAAATAAATTCTTGTATGTATTTAAAGGCCACTGACAAGTTTGAATATCTGAAAATGAGATGTTTATCTGGATTTGTCAGGTGAATGAGGCCTAAAGTAAGTGTTCAGAAGTATTTCTGACTAGAAATAAGATGGACTGATGTCTGAGTTTTCACAGGTGTAGCTATTTGTTGTTTTAGCAAGTGCTTCTCCTTATCATCACATTAATGAGGTTGAAGAATAGCAGATCAGTGCTGGTCTCAACCGGTCTTGATGGAAAATCCTGAGTCCAGCCAGTCCAAGACTGAGACGAGACCGTGTAAAAATGCTCTCAGGTCCAAGACAAGACCAATTCAAAATGTTCTCGAGTACTACAACACTAGCAAATGGAGTAAAATAAGATGTTTGCATGCAAGTCTTTCTCTATGTTTTGTGCCATTAAGGTCCAAACTGCAACATTTCTGATTAAACATATTTAAGGGGTTGATAGTGAGTCCAGATCCCTGACAAGGTGAGAACCAATGGTCTAGAATATTCACCTATTTTTTTAATTCCTCTTTACCATGTTGAGATGGTTTTCCTCCTGCCCAAGCAGACATGTAAGGATTATATTAAAAAATGGCAAATATGAAAATTAAAAATAGTAAAGTATTGAAAAACAGTTTATTGTTCAGGTCATGTTTGTGCAGCTGGATAGCTCAGTGGTTTCATTGCTGACTGTGTTAAAGGAAAATGGGGGTTATGAGTATCCAGTTCGGGCCCTTTGGCAAGGTCCTTGACCCCATAAACACCTGTCCCACATGTTGTCACTTTGCACAAAAAGCATCGACTAAATGACATTTTAACATTGCATTTATGATACTGATCATTTAAACAATATACAAAGTACAAGTTAAACTTGTTTTGTGAGTAGATGTAGCAGCATTTTGTTCTCATCAATTAACAACAAACTCAAAACTCAAAATCCATTTGGCACAGATAGAGTAGATCTCAAACAGGATCAAAAAATTTATGTGTCCAAGCAAAAAAAAAAACAACAACAACAACAAAAAAACTGTTTCTTTGTGTTTATTCAGCAAAGTTTCTTACAAACAACTGGTTTTATCCTGGCATTCTCCTGTCTCACGCCTTCCTATTATAAAATATTCACCTTCCCCACTGCCCGCCCATCCTATCCTATCTGCCCATGAGAAGCCAGCTAGTGCTAAAACAACATAGTCGATGAAAATAAAAGCACTAGTCAATACTCAAATACGCTAAACTATAACATTAGCAATATCAAACTCACTCATTCAGGACCTCCCCCCAAAAAATCACAACTAATAATAACATAAATTAATGTGAAACAATCAAATTACACAAAATAATAGGCTAGCTTCAGTAGAAGAATGTTTTTGTCTTTGGATGTGAATTGTTATTAAGAAAAAGAAGTTACATTTGAGAACATTAAAAGCTAAAACTCCAGAGGAAAAAAAAAATACACTTTTCATGGTAAAAATAGGCTTCTCAGTTTGCTTTATCACTTTAAGGTCTACATAAAGTCAAATTTCAGCACTTTTTTAAGCACCTTCAAGGGGAATTTCTAGCCTTTTCAGCAACTTACAGTTCTGATAAATCCTGTCTTATTACAAATACAGTCAAGTGCATATGCTTTAGGCCTGTAGGGTGCTAAGGATTCATCACGGGGCCTAGTGCGCCACAACTCAAGGCTGGAAGGCCATTTAAAATAATTTCTGATAATTCTTAATGGGATTGTGCATATGATGGCACATATAAACTGCTTCAAGCCATAAAAACATAACAGTGAAATTCAAGAATTTTCAAGGATATCAAACACCTGCACAAACCCTGTAGATAGGATCTGTAGAGAACAGGCCTAGTTGTAGCACTCATGCAGAAGTTTTCTAAATCAGACCCCCACAGCCACTGCTTCTTTGTTAATGGTCTTCAATACAGACCATCCATCATCTCACCTTGGCCAGTTAGCAACACGACGACTTCTTGGCTTTCTTTCAGCAAAGGCCGCTTCCTCCTCATCTCATTGCTCCATCTCTTTACTGCCTCACTAATGTAGTCTGCTGTCCTTTTCTCTCCAGGACCCTTTCCTTTCTTTTATCTTCAAAAAATGTCTACACTGTTCTACAAACTCGATGCCCAGAGGACTAAGCTTCTTACCCTTCACAGCACAGAGCATGCAACTTCCTGCACTCCATTTAACCTGGGACTTTACAGGCTAAATAGCACCATTATATCCTGCCTTTATACTGGACTCTCTGACAGGTGGTCAGGGCTGCTCGGGTCTTTATTCTCTGTCCTCCAAGGCCTGTTTCTCTGTTGCCCTGCCTGACAGTCTGGTTCTAGCATCCTGCAAAGACTTTTCCCCCTTTTTCATGAAGAGAGAATTTTTGAGTCTGCTAGTGTCAAGCAGATCAATGCCCACATAGTAAGACATGCCAAAATTACACCGTCAGACAGGTGTTTACACTTGTATACAATAGCCACAGCAACACGTAGTTCAAGCAGTGTCAATTGCTTGTTTTCCCATGTATCCAGGGAGAGGATTTTTGTTTTTGCGTTATTTTGTGCTACATTGTTAATGGCATCTACAGAGAGCACGGCTCAACAAGGCGTCCAGATGCAGCTTATCCCCATTCAATACTTAACGCTTTGAATCCACAGTGTGACAAAGCAGAAACTACAACACCCAGAGAGGAGAAAGGACAGAACAAAAATCAAGAGCATTAGCTGGTTCAAGCTTTTTTAATCATCTCATTTGGCTGCTTGGATTGCAAATTCAATATTATGCATAGTATAAGTACAACACGTGTTATATATTATTTTCTGTTTATCTTAAAATATAATTAATTAGACAATTGCTTTGAACTTCAATCACTATGTTAGTTCTTTTAAATAATCTTTGAAAGATTTAAACCTAAAAAAAAAAGCAAAATAAAAAGAGTGGTTTGTTGCAGCATTATATATCTAAGACAGAACAAAAAACATTTTTCATTATGTATTCTGCAAACATCTCCTATGGCAGGAGAATATATACCACAAAAAGATTTCCATCTTGCTCTTTATGTAGCCTTGCAAAGCAAATGGAGTGACCAGATTTCAGGTCAGTCCTTCGGAGGATCAATCATGCAACACTTCAGTCTTAAACATTTGTACCCATCAGATAATGACCACACTAATCAGCACCATTTAAGGCAGCAGCTTTGGGTACCTCACAGTGATGGATACAGCTATAACAGCAGTTCTCTCAGAACTGGACAACATTTTATTTATTGAAAGAAAAGCAAAGAACTGCACTGACAGCTTTTCTTGGTGGAAAAGATGTTTCTACAGCCCTCTCAGCTGGCTACAGTGAGAGTTTAATTTAATAAGTGACTCCACTTGTAGAAGTTGAGGAATCATAATGTGACAATGGCTGCCTGTTGAGATAGGGTTGTGTAGCCCAGTCCTCAGCTGTAGCATACGACTACTGCCTGCAATGTTTTTTACTCTGATTGGCACATTATGAATGTGACAGATAGAACATTTACCCAATTATGTGATGTGAAATACAGTTCCTATAAAAAATTTCACTCCTTTTTGATGTTTAACCTTTTTATTGATTTTATAAATGAATCATTGGTAATAAATTTGTTTTTCACCAAAAAAAAAAAAATCTGTATTGTCACAGTGAAAACAGATTCCTACAAAGTGATGTCAATAAAACAAAGTCTAAGTAAAATAAGTGACTACATAGATATTCACCCCTCTAAAGTGACTGACCTAATTCAATAGAGGTCCAGCCAGTTGGTGCTAGTAGTCTCACAGTTAGTGAAATGGGGATCACCTGAGTGCAGTGAATGTGTCTGTAGTGATTGTAGTATAAAGACACCTGTGTCTGGAAGGTCCAGCCACTGGTGAATCAATGTTCCTGGCTACCATTAAATCATCAAGACCAAAGAACAGTCAAAGCAACTCAGAGAAAAAGGTTATTGAAAAGTATAAGTCAGGGGATGGATACAAATAAACCATTTAAGAAATTCCTGGATCCAGACGGTGATCTGGATCAGTCCCAAAATCTAATCAGTTCTTCCTTATGCCATTTCTGACATTTCCTGAAAATTTCATGAAAATCCGTCCATGACTTTTTGAGGTATGTTGCTAACAATCTAACAAACTAACAAACTAACAAACCCATACGATCACATAACCTCCTTGGTGGAGGTAATAAAAGGGTAAAACATCCAAGTGGGTTAATAACTTTTTATTAGCTCTTCATATCATATATATATATTAAATTTTCATAGAAAGGTAAAGTTTAGGATTTATGTCTTCAAATTCACTGCAACTTAACATCCGTTTCAGCTCTAAACACATTTTATCCCTTGACTTCTTTTCATTGCAGTTTAGGATTTCTGTTCACATTACCGTCATTCATGCCAAAAGCTAACCTGCAAAGCAGATGGACTGGCCAGATCCATGTCTGTCATCAGGCAGATCTATCTTGCAAAGCTCCCATCTGAAACACTTTTGCTGGCTCTGAGAATGATCCCAGCCAGTCAGTGCCATTTGATGAAAACGAGGGGTGGTGTTTAGTTGTTTTGAAAGCGAGTAGCGATGGCTCCCACCTGTGTAGCAAAAATGACTAGCTATGAGTAGCTATACTGTAGCAGCAGTTTTCTTCAAATGCAGCCACATTGCTTCATGAAAAGAAGAGCGAAGAACAGCACTGAAAGCATTTCATGATGGAAAAGGTGCTTATGCTCTTCCCCCAACCTGCTTCTGCATGAGTTTGCAATAATTACTGTCAGGGTTTAGTTGCACTGTACAACTAAACTGTTGTACTGACCGCACTGTTGTTTGGCAAGTCCTGCCCTTCCCAAACGCTTTGTGGGAGGTTTCCCAGATGAATGTGAAATATATTCCATTCTGAGGTATATGTGAAATGGTCATCTGGCATGACGGGTAAGCCAAAAGCACCGCCATGAAGAGTCATGAAGTAGTGAAACAGTGAGTCAAACTGCGACGGACATTTGTGAAGCACAGTGCATTTTGTTTTAATAAAATACCAGTATTCAGCATCAGTGATTTGACATCTCTATCAAACAAGTCCGGACAACAAAATGTCGCTGTGTAAATATTTTGCCCGTAAAAATTCGCCATAAATATTTCGACTGTAGACCACAAACGGCAAAAACATAACATATAAAGCCTGATCTCTGCATAGATTCTTCAGGAACATTGAAAAATAGTGGAAAAAATAAATAAATATATTCCCTTATGTGTGATTGTAGGCCAACATATAAGACCTGTTTTGTTAGTATGATACTTGTATACTTGGTGTGTGGTGTAGTAGGATCCAAAATGACTAAGTGCTTGTATCCCAGGACTGACAGATATATATCACTTTCATAAAGCTTTAAAAATGTACAGCTGTTTGTTCTGGAAGATTTGCTTCCCACAGGCTCAACAGCATCAATTAATAATATACCAGCTGTAAACATTTCATGATGGCCAGAGTGGATATTTTGTTAGCATACCAGGAAGCTGCTTCTAGATGTCTGAGTGCTTCTCCTTGGCCTCAGTGGGGACTTCTGTGCATCATGGAGGAGAGTAATGAATAGCTCTCCAGTGGCTACGGCTAACAGGTGGCCTTGACTGACTCACTGTCCCTTAGGGCTGACCGTGACGAATCAGTCGTGACTCTGGTGTAAATTACAGCTCTTTGACTGAAAACAGGAAGTATCAACTTAATTAGACTGGGCCTTAATGTAGTGACAGGTGGATCTTCAGACGACCAATAACAGTAACAGTTAGCTTCTATGGACTATCATCTCTAAGTGTTCGTGTCATTTGGTTCTCCATTTTCAGGACTTATCTACACAAGTAGTTGGAACGCGTGCACTTCCATGTGTGGCCAAGGGTAGATCACATGAGGGTTTTCAACAGGAAACCAAATTTCCCCAAAAGAGTATGGGCTATGGCAAACTACAGTATGTTTTTTGTTCTCCATTTTCTGTACAACCAAACAATCAACAACCAGGCTAATAAAAACATTAACCCTCTATGGGATGGGTTGAAGCACCACTGAAGCAATTTTGTAACAAATATATACAGTGCTTAACAAATTTATTAGACCACCTGTCATATTTGTCTCGAAGACCATCCAGCATCATGAAGTGCTTTTATGCGGACTCTTTCATTTTCAGTGAGCTCTCCACATTTTACCATTTTGAACAGGAATGAGGAATTTCAAACTGAATTCATCCAAATTTGAGCCGTCTCACTGGGCTTCTCTGAGAAGTCAGAAATTAATCAAGCATAACATCTGTTCAGGAATGCAAGTGAATAACTATAATTTGACATATTAATCAAGAAATATTAATGTGCTTTACTATTTTTTTCAGTTTTTTGTAAATCAGTACATTTGAAAATTCATGGATAAAAATATTATTTCTATTTTAGCAATAAAAATATCATTTGGGTTAAAGAGCTTCTACATATTGGTGTATTAACCACTGCAGAAACATAAAAAATGATTTTGGTAATTATCAATGCTGTTAATTTAGGGCAGTTGTTGCATAAACCTTACTTTGATAAGGGTTATGGTAGTCTAATAAATTTGTAAAGCACTGTACATATATATATATATATATATATATATATAGAGAGAGAGAGAGAGAGAGAGAGAGAGAGAGAGAGAGAGATAAATGGCTCTGTATCACTCATTTGCAAAGTCTGGGTCTGGACACAAAGGATTTTGGGGGGGACAACAAAAGATTTTTTAGAATTTCTTTGCATTAGTATTTAATGCAACATTTATGTCTGAAGTACATCTTATTGCCACATGGGAGGCTCCACCCTATCACATTCACCCTCTCCTCCATAATAAAAGACAAAACAACCACTGGATGGCAAATGTCACAGTAATTGATGCTTTGCAAATAAAAAAGGACTGCATTGTTCCAGACCAGACCACTGCTTAGGGCCCAAGGGGCCAAGTATGCAAAGAAAGCCTATGTGACCAGATTGAGTCCCAGTTAGTGTTATCCAGGCTAGCTGCAGCTAACAGCTCAGCCAATGAGGCGGCAGACTTGATAGGAAATAACATCTAGAAAACAAAGTTATTGGTTCCTAATGGCTTGTACCCTATAAAAAGTAAGAACACTTTTCTTTATCAATTGTCATATCAGTCTATCATAGTAGAAACAACTTCCAAACATTTAAGTATTGTTACTTAAACATGCTAACCAAAGATATGCATCTGATAATGTACTTGAAGCTGTATCAAAGGGATGTTTGAACTATCTTACTGTGTCACATCTTACAGTGCTTTATTTAATTATGGCATCCAGAGACTTTTAGAAAAGTATACTAAAACATCCCCGATCAAGTAATTTTAATTTCAAACTTTTAACAAAATGCCACTAATAAGCTAAAAATGCCAATTTTTTAGGCCTCACATCATGGAGAAACAGAGATACTTGTAAACCTGGACTGTTCTTGACAAATTAGTGTATGGTGTTTTCTTATCTCTTCTTCTCACTTTTTGGATTAAAAACTTCTCACTTCTCTGTTTACTCTTGCTCTCACTTTAATTTTATTATCCACAGCTGAAAGCAACAAGTTCACACCCTGTCTCTCGACTTTGGAAGATGTAAAAAACCATTCACAAAGACTTTTTTACTGATAATAGAAAGAAGGATGATTGGACAGACTAACAGTTAGTTATAGAGATCAGGGACTTCACTGTGGATACAGAAATATGCTAGTTTGCTTTCTTGCTAAATTTTGACATTACGTAGTGCCTATCAGCCTGTATGCAGGTAAAATATGAAAATCCAGCATTTTATGGATACAACACGCAAAAAGCATAATTTTTAGTGTTTAATAGAAGAAACTTGTGTGAGCTTCAAAGGTGCTGGAAGTCACTCTGTTTTGACAGAGACAAATTTCCTTTTTCACCCCTGTTTCTAATTGTTAGCTATATAAAGTGCTAACCTAACCATCTACTGGCATTAGCTTTATTCCAGCGTTAGCTTAATTCCGACATTAGCTTCATTCTGGCGTTAGCTTTATTCTGCCGTAGGCTAAGCTTCATTCTGACATTTGCTTCGTTCTGGCGTAAGTTTTAAAGTGTGTATTAGCTTCATGCTAACACCAGGGGCATGAGACTAACACTCAACAAATGTGAAAGAGTCTCCTCAGATTTTTAAGTGCAGCTAAAAAATAAGTCACCAATAGATAGATATGGAATATGTAGTTTGGTATAAAGAGAAGCTTAGTTGTAAGCTTATGAGTACACCCTTAGTGTGTTATCAAACCCCAGCTCATTTAAATCTCAAAAGCTTTAATACAACAAGTACAAGAAACTTGATGTGGCACTAATACTATTTTGTATATAGTCTTATTTCATCATTTAAACAAAGCTTTGCCAAATGGAGGAACATTTATATAAGACCAGCTGGCTCAGAATTTCCAATATTTACTCATCAAGGCCTGAACATAAGGGACATATTATCTACAAGACATTACTCTGGTTTGGGTGAGTCATCGTTACGGCTCTGTATCAGCCTTCACACCGTTTGATATATCTCCTTGTTCATTAGGGGGGCTTCACTTATACCTGAAATCCTCAGAGATTCCTCTGATGTCAGATCTGAGAGGATTATCCAGATATCAGCGAGTAAGGTGGAGGAGGATGAAGCCCCCAAAAAACCAAGCTGATAGGGGGACTCTGGTAGGGGGAGATGTACCATTAGTGCAAAAGGAATTAGATTGACTTCACAAGTTTAAGTCACCATATGAGCAAAGATCCACCATGTAGTCACCTTTAGCGAGGTGAGCTCTGTAGGGACTCTTCTCGAATCAACCCTCTCTTGTTCTCTCCTTGAAGAACAGGTAAATAGCAGGTTATTTCCCTCATTGTGAAAGAACAAGTTTTCTATTATTCATAGGATGGATTTTCTTTCAAAGGCAAGCTAGACATAGGTCAAAATAGTATTATGAAACCAAACTAGTCAAATTATTTCTTAACAAATGTTGATTTAAATCAGCTTTAATCTTTTAGTTATTCTCTTTACTATTTAGTGACTTAGAACTTCTGTTAGGTCCTGCAACTATCTGAAGAGGTTGTGCCATTTTCTCTGACATTATTGTAAGGAAATATTTTAGTGCATTTGGACTGTTTTCTAGTTTAGCAAACGGAATACCTGAAGAAATGCATGAAGCATGATGATCATGTCACCAATAAGACCAACCGGTTATGAGATGACAGAAATACTGCTCTTTTACTGGCACATATGCACCATATCATACAGAATTCACACTGGTTTAGTAATTTCTGTTCCCTCCAGTAGTTTTCTGCTGACATCTTTCTATAGGACGGACAAATCACTTCATGGGACAAAGCCACAGGGACAGCCGTGCTTGGACACACTCCCTGTCCACAAAGCTTGAAGGTGTCCTATCCACACCATTACCTGAGTCGACATTTATCGATGACTGAGGGGAGATTTGACTCAAAGTGACATTTTATTAGCAGGACAATCTAAAGGGTCCTTGTCTGAACAAACTACAGAACCATGTGTTTACTGAAGGCCCCGCAACTGCACTTATGCACTTAACAACTTTAAAGTGTAGTCATAAATCTGAAATTTAAAGATGACATGCACAGTTAGTGTCCAGAAGGCAAGCCAGCAAAAATGTATAAATCCAGCAAGGATAAGAGAACATGATGGATAAGAGTGGAGAGTTTGGTTAAGCCTTGCTCAGACTTTTCCCGCTCTGAGACTGTTGTTGTATGCTAACTGCACCTTCATTCAGGGGAAAACATTTCTCTGATTCTCTGTGATGGTCAAATGAAGCTGCTGTCTCTATTGACTCTTCTCCTCAGTGTTGAGTAAGTGGATGAATACGGTGTCAGCCTCTGCAGCTGCAAGGGCCACTGTGCTGGGGGAAAAAGGCAGTCTCGGCCAAAGTAATCCTTTGGCAAAGACTCGTGTCCCAGACGCTAGCGCAGTGATGATCCACACAGAGAGGGGGTGGGTGATGTTGTGTACTTTAGGTCACCAGACACTGTCATTGTCCTTGCATTGACAACTGTATTCACTGTGTCTTTTATGTGCATAGTCAATACACATCTTAGACAGAGATGTGGTTGTGTAAATTTAAGAGTAAGAGGCCGATATTCATACATCCTATTAGCATTAGCTCTCATCACTAGCATGGCTGATTTGCTAAGCTGCTGTGTTGTTTATTCAGGTGTGTCAAAGACCCAGTGTGGCATTATCACATCCGCCTATGTGTGAATTTAAATCATCCATAGGAGGGTTGAATTCAGCCAGAGTCCATTAAAAATGTGCTATGGGCAGTAAATGAGAGCAGACAGGTGAGTTTTTAGGGGTGTAAAAACAGTTCTCATTAGTGAACAGTTAAAAGGTGAATGCCACTAGTTATTTTTTTCTGAATCATTCAGTCAAGCCTTCTTCATGTGCGTAAAACCACCATGTGTGGGAGTGAGCAGTGACTCTCTCCAAGCCCACACAATACGACCATAAATATCCTCACTTACATAAAAATCAACCCATAAATTTGCAATGCATTATACTGGTGATTTAAAAGCAATAAGCATTAAAAGCAAACACAACAAACGCCACATGAAGTCTATTTGCAGGAGTTTATCAGGGGAGTACAGAGCATGACTGCTCCCTGTTGTTCTCCTCTTATTAATGAAAGATCAATTCATTATTCCATATGCAGAGGGGGATGACTAACAGACCACAGAGATGCACAAGGGCTCCATGTTGGAAAGCACACCTGCAGGATCCATGAAATGCTGAATCGATCTCTTGTGAGTGCATGGCTGTGCTGAACTGGGGGTATTTCCACCCATTCGCTGCATCACGTGGACAGCCGGTCATTGATCACAACAGTGATCAGTTCAGTATGGAGGAAAGAGAAGGGGGTAGAAAGAACGGGACTGTCATTGGGGTAGGATGAGATGCAAGTAATAAAACGTTGTGCACGTGCATCCTTTAAAATGCAACACATTAAAACCCATGTGGCTCAGAGGAGGCTGTACAATGAGGGCTTGGATGGGACAACAAATACGCTCATCTTGGCATCATGGACTCTACATCCGTGCAGATTTTGTGATGATAAATATTCAAGGAGATGGTTATGAGAAGAAAGCAATAGAAAATGTAAATGTTGCACGCACTAATATCATATTAAACGGCCTACATGCTGTTTCCTAAATACTACTTGCAGCCATAACAGCTCAACGGGCTACAGGCGTCTTTATAGCGCGCAAATCTGGAGGGGCATGCAGCCATTCATAGACGCTGATATGGCACATTAATTTTCAATTTGCAGCTCCTCGATTTAGTGTTACAGTCTCATATTTTACGACCAAGGTTGGCATACATGCGCTAATTATCCTTCCGTGTTCTGATATCCCACCGGGGAAGCAGAGATGCATCGCCGCATCTCCAAAGAAGCGGCCAAATAAAACCACACGCGTAAAATAGCAAATTATTATCTGGACAATGACGCGTCTTTCTTACCTGTTCCGTGAGACAGATCGATGTCCGGTTCGGTGAGTATGTTCGGGTCACTTTGAGATCTGCCTCGTTGCAGACAGCCGTCTAGTCCATCTGATGTAGCCATGGGGAGACAGCAGAGGAATCCTGAATAAAATATTGAAAACCCAACCAGAGGCAGGCAAGGTCAGGAGGAAAGCAGCGAGCTCGTGCAGATTTAATTCGCTCTGACAACAGCCGCTTTGAGCATCTACCAGGGAGCCATGGCTGAGCAGAAATTCCGTGTGTGATGGTGTGTGCGTGCGTGTGTGTGCGTGTGTGTGTCTGGGCTGTGTGCGCGAGGATGTGTGGATGTGGGAGGGGTGATATGCCCCCGATGATGCCCGTCCCTGTCCAGCAACAAGACTAGATATTTAGCACTGCTATGCTGTGTTATTCTTGATAGGTTATAATAAGCTTTTTTTTGTATTTATGTATTTTGCTATTTAAAAATTAAAGTATTTCTTTCATGCTAGCCGCTCTCATTATTTATTTAGGGGATAAAAGCTTTATTATAGCTTAAAATAGGCAAGTTATCTTTAAAAAATACAAGAGAAACTAAAGAAGCTTTACATTAGTGTGATTGTTTGACTTTGTCATTGATTAACGAGTGAAATAATAGAAATCAAAGTGAGGGATATGTTTACTGTATCTTGTAAATGTTTTCCCCCCAAAAGCCGTCTCAGAACAGTAGTGAATTTTAAAAATCTGTTATTTTAATTAAACTAAAATGTACTTTTCACCAAAAGCGTGCAGGGCTTTCTGCTTTAAAAAAAACATTTGAAAACTACAGGTCTAAAATCACAATAAATGGCATGAAATGCATCCTTTAGACGTCTTGTATTATCATTTTACAGCTAAATGTCTTTCAAAATGTATCAGTTGTCAATGGATTTCGTAACATTTTCAGAAAGTAAAGAATGTAATACTTCCGTGTTGACATTTTTCCGGAACATGTCATACAAATGCTATATTGTAACAAAGCAGATTTGTATCATTGCTACAGGAATCCATTTGGAAGCAGCCCATTGGCTGGTTCTGTCTATGACGCGTTAATGCGGAAGTGAACCATCACCGAAAAAATGGCAGCTCACAGGCGAATCTTCACGTCGGTGCTTCTCATTGTTTGTTTCGTTAGCTGTTCAGTGTTTATTCTCACAGAAGGTCAAGAAACGAAGGTAACTGTGGAACAGCATGTCACTGTTTCAGAGAATCCACAAACTGACTCCGAAACAGCCGAACGAACAACCGAGCAGCCCGCGGTGGAGGAGAGGCAGTGGGAGGCCACTGAGGTAGAAGAGGCGACTCTGGATGATGCTGCAGCCGAACAACAGGACCCTTCAGCCCTTGAAACAGTGGTCTCCTCGTCTATACCACACCCTAAAGATGATTTTCAGGAGGAGCTGGTCATCAGACCATTGCATTCAGGAGATATCTATGCCAGCTTCCAGTTTCGTACTCTGTGGGAGATGGATTTCATGAGTGGAAAGAAAGGTGAGCGAACTGTCAAGAGAGTTAAAATAGATTATCAGAGAAGTTTAAATTTCTCATTTCAAACTCGGAATTTAAATGAATTCAGTGCATATGCAAATAATGAAAACTCGACTAAATGGTTTCAATAATCTACGGTAGTTTATAAAAATAATGAATGGTTTTAAATTATCTCAATTTCATTTGTTCTCTGTCAGTTATTCTTTTTTCAGTCTGAGACTTCTACTTGCTTCTTGTATTTCACAAAAGTGTTTGTTGTTTCTGTGCAAACTATTGCTCATTGTATGAAATTAATTATTATGTAAGACAGTAAACATTTTGAGATGGAATTGATTGAAATCTTTTAGGCTTTTGTTTTCTACGCCATGGTATAAGTAGGGATGCACCGATCCACCTTTTCTGGTCCCGATACCGATTCTGATACCTGGGCTTTGGGTATCGACCGATACCTATACTGATCCGATACCAGTGTTAAAAGAATAACCTGCATGCCCTACTGTAAGATAAGACTGGTAATTGTTTTGGGTAAAAGGCAAAAAATGTGTATATTTAGATTACTGAAGTTGATATTTATTTAAACTATAAAGTGTTTAAATGTTTACCAGCAGTTTGGTAAAAGCAATGCTTTAGAACTAACAGAAATTACTATTTAATTGTAAACTTTTATACCTTGTAGACTGGTAATGCAGCAAAAAACAAAGAAAGTGCATCAGAGGTAACATTACAGTACAAAACTGTTTTACACAAGTGTTTTAACCACATACTGTAAACAAAGTGACAATTCTGTGAGAAAATATTGCAAACAACCTTGTAAAAAAGGCTTAGAGTTGGTTGCCTGGACCCTTTCCCACCGATACCTGATCCAGCTTTGAGGGGCTGGATCAGGCCGATACCAAATACCAGGATCGGTATCGGTGCATCCCTAGGTATAAGTATTCTCACAACGCTTGATGCTTAAGTTATAATCATGTTTCAAATTAGTCCTTTTTTTTCATAAAACTAGTACAACTTAAAAACATATCAAAAACTGATATCCTAACACTTCACTGTATTCTGTTGTATTTTTAGTGTCCCACTACCGGCTGTTTCCAAAGTCCTTGGGCCAGGTCATCTCCAAGTTCTCAGTGCGGGAGCTGCACATTTCCTTCACACAGGGCTACTGGAGGACTATGCAGTGGGGACAGCCCTATTTGCCATCTCCTCCTGGAGCTGAGCTCTGGGTCTGGTTCCAGGACTCTGTGACAGAGTAAGCACAAATACATGTTGTATGAAGAGGTTTAACTGGTTTCATCAAAAAGGAAAAGGAAGTGAGCATTCAGAAAGTATTCACATCCCCTGCACTTAATTCAATTTTGTTATGTTGCAGCCCAATGCCACAGTTAAAAAAAACGTAATTTTTATTCTCTTTATTCTACACTAAGTACAACATAATGACAAAGTGAAAACATATTTAAGACATCTTTGCCAATTTATTTAAAAAAAAAAGAAATATCACATTGAAATAAGTAGTCAGACCCTTTGCACGAACACTTGTGTGAATGCCAAGCAGGCATGGGGTTTGCAAAAAACTCCATGAGAAGGCCAACTGAGGTTATATTTTGCACCGAGGGGAGGCTTCTGTTTTGCTACTCTGCCATAAAGCCCAGATCAGTGGAGGGCTGTAGTGATGGTTGTCCTTTTGGAACTTTGTCCCATCTCCACACAGGACCTCTGGAGCTCAGTCAGTGTGACCATCAGATATTTGGTCACCTCTCCCTCGTTTGCTCTGTTTTGCCAGGTGACGAGCTCTTGGAAGAGTCCTGGTTGTGCCAAACTTCTTCCATTTGAGAATTATGGAGGCCACTGGCAGTGCAGCAGATTTGTTAGCCTTCCCCAGATCTATGCCTTTCAACAATCCTGTTTCTGAGCCCTGTAGACTGTTTCTTTGACCTCATGGCTTGGTTTTTGCTCTGATATGCATTGTCAACTATGTGGCCTTCCATAGAGAGGTGTGTGCTTTTCTTAACCATGTCCAATCAATTAAATTTACTACAGGTAGACTCCAATCTAGGTGTAAGTGATTTTGCAGATGGTCTGAATACCTATAACGGTGGAATATTTCAGTTTTTTGTTTTGAATAAATTAGCAAAACAATAAAAAATTCTGTTTTCAGTTTGTCATGATGGGGTACTGAGTGTAGATTAATGAGAAAAAAAAGTTTTTGTTTATTTCTGAATGCACTGTATAACAGTCGTACAAGAAGTCCAAAGTTAAAGTCAGTGCTTCACTAGGGCTTCTGCAGGAGATTGATTTTGCTTTGATAACAACCACAAGTCTTCCTAATCTTCATTTATTTTTGGAGTAATTCTTTATCATGAAAATAGCTGCAGTTCCAAAATGCTGGGCTGTCTGGTGTTTGTTTTTGCTGCACTTACTCACCATTTTTCTGTCCCTTTTAGTGTTGATGGCACGTGGAAGGAGCTGACTAATGTTCTGTCAGGGATATTCTGTGCCTCCCTGAACTTCATAGACTCCACCAACACCGTGCAGCCCAGTGCATCCTTCAAACCACTGGGAATAGGGAATGGTACTCTGAGGTTTCTACTTACATCTTTATTAGCAATATGTTAAACTCTGTACTGATAAGCCTGTGTAATACTAATGTAGTAATACTATGGCTGTCAGTGCCATATGGCTTCAAAGATTTATTGCACTAGATCACACTTATATTGTCTTCTTTTTTTCTGCTTAAAGTTACAGACCACCGCTTCCTTCGCTATGCCACCCTCCCCCGAGAAATTGTTTGCACTGAGAACTTGACCCCTTGGAAAAAACTCTTGCCTTGTGGTTCCAAGGTCAGTTTCTTTGTGTGTGAACATCAGTGCTCCGTATAGTCTGATGCTATCTCATGATGCAAGTTAGGGCTGAACGATTTCAGAAAAAAATCTAGTTGTGATTTTTTTCCCCCAATATTGCGATTGTGATTTCATACACGATTATTCCTCAACTTTCTTTTATTCCTAACAAGGACTGAACAATTCTATAAAAATATTATATTATTATTTTGACTTGTATTGCAAATTGGATATGAATTGTTGCATTGACAGGTTTGTGTCACTCAAATTTAATAAGAATTTTTTTTTTTTTTTTATTAAGAAAGTAGGATTTTTTTGTAGCCTAATTCTTAAATGAATGGCACTTGAATGATTGCATGATATGTCATGCATAACATATCAATATGCAAAAAAAGTTTAAAACTGGTATTTTGACACAAATTTCAGATAAAAGAAATATTGCACCTTCTAGGATTTGAAATTGCAGCAGGCCATATTGCGATTTAATCAAATTTTCGATTAAATACCCAGCTCTAATGCAAGTAACTCTAGTCTCAAATCCCCTTTATGAGACATAAATTCTTGAGATCATATTTATTGGAACCTTTGCTCTTCAAATATTTGTGCCTGCAGCTAACTCTTTTTTTCTGTTGCTCTTGCAGGCAGGTCTCGCTGTCCTGCTGAAATCAGAGAAACTCTTCCACAGCAGTTTCCACTCCCAGGCTGTTCACATCAGACCTGTGTGTCAAGACTGGCAGTGCAAAACCACATCCTGGGAGCTGAGACAGACACTGAATGTGGTCTTTGACCTGCACACCTCTGCTCAGGGCAAACGTGGTATGCAAGAGTAAATTCTTCCAGCATTGTTGTAACAATCAAGTTTAGAGTTTAGAGTTGCTTTATTGGCGATTCTGCTTTTTTTGTCCCTTCAGAGTGGTCTCTGTTTAAGATGTTCTCACGAACCCTGACAGAAGCTTGTCCTCTGGCATCCTCCAGTAAAATCTACATCGACATCACAGACAACCCTGAGGTTTGATTTCTTTATTAAATGCTATCCTCTAAAGGGTTTCTTTCCATTTATGAAGTATTCTCATGAAGCTTAAGTTGATGTATCTTACTCAACTCTCAGAATAGTATGAGAGGGAAATAGTTTGTTGTTATTATGCACAAATAAGAGAGATTGTTTCCATCTACCATCAACAAGACAAAAAAAGTAACTGCTTAGTGGTCCCACTATGAGGCGGTTATCAACTTGTCTCATGAATATGCCATTACATTAAAAAAGCTGGGTAATTGTTTGCAGAATATGACAATCAAATGGGCATACAGTATTACATGATTTATAAATAAAAGCAACGTATAAGAGAAATAAAAATAAGCAATTGAAACACAAAAATCCAGGCAACAAGGAGCACAGCTGACCATGCCAAATACTGGATAAAAATTCAGAGTATATATATATATATATATATATATAAGTACAGGCTTACATCAGTGCTGTACAATGCAGCATACATGTACAATGCAGCATATATGTTACATGTATGCATCATACATGCATAATACATGCAACATGTATGCTGCATTGTACAAGTATGCTATACAATGCAGCATACATGTTGCATGTGCTACATAAAAGTTGGACTGTGCTACAGGCTAATTATATCTTATTGGACTGGTGCCATGACAGAATAAGAGTTGTGTATGTGTGTGACAGGACTTTAGGCTTAACCCTCTGCATTCTGAGCAGAGCAGACAACTACACCTGATTGAGAGCATATTACCTGATGTTGACTAACGGAGCAAGCTAAAGGCATGCATGATTACAGTGATATTTGTCACAATTAAGAGGAGTGCTGCCTCAAAACCCAAATGTTTTTAGGAGGGCATGTAGGCCAAATAATGGTCTATGCAGGAATCAGTTAGCATAAGTCCCTATTCTCTTCCATTTTTTCTGCTTCCTTTCTCTCCCTCGCTTGGCCACTCGTTTTTAACACACGGCCCATCACAGGTTAAATGACAGAAAAGGATTATAGAATAATGCATATTTCTCTTCATTGATATTGTACTCAAGCTTTTGAAGTTTTTTATTGCATGTCTTATAATGTATGTAAAATATTTTCCTGTTACCCTGAGTATCATTAATTTCATTATGGGTGTCCGAACTACAGCCTGTGGTCCATTTTTAAATGGCTTATGGTAAAATCATGACATAAAATGAAACATGACCCACATTAAAACATTAAGCTTGTGCTTAAAGTTCTCGTTAGTGTTGAACAGGGATGTACTACAGTGGAATTTTGCCAATCTTCAGTATTCTAACATTTACAAATAATTTTTTAGCCAATACTGAGATCAACTGCGACAAATATATAAATGTGATTCAGCCTAAAGTCTGCTATGAGCTCTGTCTCAAGCTCTAGTTCCTAAATATTATTACCCTTATTATCTTCAAACTCTAACACTACTCCAAAGTTTGGCAGCTTCCTGCAGTTTCTTGTTTTGTGTCTGAATGAGCCATCAGTGTCTCCCCTCTCTCTGGAAGAGTGTCATCCTGACCAGGGGCAGAGCCATGGCTGAAGAGGGCCCCCCTCTGATTGGCCACAACCAAAATCCTCAACAACGGTTGGCTGTTTACTTTGTCAGCCAATGAAGGAAAGCTGTGATTTAGATTGAGTTCTGAAAGTTATTCACTCACTAAGCATATCGGCAGGTCATTGGTTGGTTTTAGAGATCTAAATTCCATTTCATATATTGTGCTACAAGTTTTTTATCCTGCGTTACAAGACTATCAACCTCTGTAGCACCAGTGCTATGGGCAAAAAAAAGGAGGTTAACAAATGATGTAGAAATACATTTTAGAGTATTAATAGGTTTACTTTCATGTCATCCAATATAAGTACAAACAGTACATTCCTGAAGTGCTTCAGTCATTCTCTGTTGTAGAACGGTATTGGTATACAAAGCAAAAAATATGTCTACAACAGCAAACTGTTTTGTCTGTTTTTGAATGCTCATACTGCCTTCCATCACTGTCTGCATTATGAATTTCAAAATAAAAAAAACAAAGAATTAGTCAGTGTGTATATGTAAGCAATAAAAACCAACACTGCAAGCAAGTACTCATGTTTGTAAATGATTAAGAACTTAAAATAATGGAAAAAGTGGCAGTAAATGCATTTATTTATCTGAAAATTCTTACACAGTCAGTTTTGTGGCTTCTGACAAATTTTAACTTTTCTTTATTTGTTAAAAGAAAAATCTCCACTCACCTTTAAACTCCCTTTCAAAATGTTGCAACAGATACAAGCCATGATGGAAACTTTTGTGAAGTGTTATTCAACAGTAAGTAAAGAGGTTTCCAACCGCTCTGACTAAGATCAATTTGATGTTGTTTGCAGGGGGAGCAGTTTGAGGTGACCCCGGCCACTCCCCTGCTGAGCCAGGCCGTGGTGCTGGGGGACAGACGGACCTTCTCTGTCTATGATCTCACTCAACAAATCACCTTTGGCACCGTGCGCTCCCTCAACCTGCTGATCCGGTGGAAATCCAGCGAGGGTGAGTGAGAAGAGCAGAGTATGATACATAGTGTTATGGATGAGGCTGGGCATTTTCCAGAAACTCAGCCCAGGTTGAAGATTACAGCCTGGTTTCCTTCTTTTGCCATCAAAAATACCTGAGTGCACAGTCCTTATCGGGTCTCTGCCTTCATACACAAAACTACCTATTGAATTCAGATCAGTCTGACTTAGGCCACGTTACTGCCCAGGGAATACAGAATGAAATTACCTAGTAAGCTAAATTTGGTAAAAAACAAAAAGAAAATACAAAAAAACCCCCACCTTTTCTCATCTTGAGATTTATATTATTTTGTACATTTCCCCTGACACAAATAAACTTGATCAACTAAATTAAACTGAAAATGCTTTTCTATTAGGAAAAGAATCCTTGTAATTGACTAGAGAGGCTGGTCAGTCCTCAGTTCGATTGCTTCTTGCTTCTTCGCCTTTGACACAGCGAAGGGGAGGATTGTCTTAACCACATGGCTAAACAACAGGGGTGCCTCAAAGGTCAATGTTCAGTCCCCACTTTTTCTCAGCGTACATAACCTTACTCGTTGCAATTATTACCTACCACAGTTTCTCATAAATATGCTCTGCAGATAATACAGATGAATCACCTGTCTAAGCTCAGATCTCATCACGTCTTGCTGATATTTCTAAATGGAAGAAGGTCCACCATCTTCAGCTCAATCCATCTAAGACTGAGCTAGACCCTCCATACAGCTACAGATAAATATCCAGCATGGATTAAACAAACTCCTGCCTACCTGGCATCACTCGTCCAAGTCATCACTTCTCTCATCTGCCATGCTGTGCCAATGAAAGGCACCTGGAACTCTCATCTTAACAGGACCCTAAATCATTAGCTTGACTTTTCTTCTCTGTTGTCCCCTGGTGGTGGAATGAATCACCCAACTCCTTTTAAGCCACAGAGTTCCTCTCTACCTTTAGGAAAAACCCAAAGAGCCAGCTCTTCCGAGAACGCCTACGCCTAAATCCAAGCTCTTCTCCTCTACAGTCCCCAGTGGTAAAATGAGTAACCAAACCACATTTGGTCCACACAGTCTCTTTCTACCTCTGACGGTTTCAGACCCAGCTTTTTGTGAATAACTCCACTGATATTAACAAAAATGTGAAAAACAAACAGACAAAAGCATGCTTCAGTACCTCCTGCACATCTCCTCTAGTACTGCACGGCAGCACCTGTGTCTGATCAGTCTTAAAGCAGTTTGTGGCAATCACTTATTGTTCCCCTTTGCTTGTCTTTTACTTACTCTCAGATATTCACTGCTTTGGGAAAAAGCGTCTGCTAAATGAAATTTTAACATCGTATAATAAAAAAAAAAGGGAAGCTGAAAAACATTAGTCATTAGTCATGAATCTGCTGTCTCTTTATTTGTATCCTGTTTTAAGTTTGTGAAAAAACAGGAGGGTTTGTACAAAAAAGACCCAAGTCCTCATTTGCATACTGATGTCACATTTCTTTTCTCTGCTGCCATATTTCCCACATGATTGATCATTAAAACTCCTTTTCTTATTTTGGCTGCTCACAGGTGACATGCTGCGTCCCTTGCTCCACGCAGAGCGTTATGTGGCTGGATACGGGCTGCAGACAGGAGAGATTCACACGCTGATGTACAACTACCACCCCTACAGATCTTTCCCCGTACTTCTGCTGGACTCGGTGCCGTGGTACCTTCGACTCTACATCCACACGCTCACGGTCACCAGCAAGGGAAAGGACAACAAGCCCAGTGAGTCTTATAGAAAACAGAGTTATGAGAGACTCACTTGTGAACAAAAATTCAACCAGGGTCTGAAATTAAAGACCAAATGCTGAAATGGTTTATCTGTAAATGAACAACAAAAAAGCAACTCACAATTGGATTCTCTTCTAAACTATGAAAATCTTCTTAGTATTAGTGACATAACTTTTTTATATTTAATTTTTGTAATCCTATTGGTCAGGTTTTATACTTCAGTTAATCAATCCTTTGTTTTTATAAGCATTTCAGTTGATGAATTTGGGAAAGCAGAATTATATGCTGCAGGTAATCCTTCCTTTTGTCTAAATGTGTTTAAACTATCAATGGGAGAATTTTTCTTGTGCATTCTCTGCTCAATATTTTAATCCAGGGATCAGAAGTTAAAACAGTGCTTGGTCTCATGATTATTTTAAAAAGAGACAAGAAAGGCTAAAATGGGCTAATTTTCAGGGTTTGCTTTAGAAAATTGTGTTTTTATCAAAAGAATGGCATACATTTCTAGGTAGGTAGGAATGAAAACAAGGGTTCCTACAGATCTTTTAAAGTCTTACATTGGACTTTTTAAATGTAAGGCCATGAAAAGTCTTATTTTTACTTGTGAGAGCTCTGAAATTTAAGAAGGCATTTTGACATAGACATGTCTTTATCCAATCTTTGTTTTCTTACATTTATTTGATTTTAATCATTCTGTTTTGAGTTTATGCTGGCTGTGTATGTTAAAATTAATATCAATATACTATATGTTGAGTAAAAATGCGTTAAACGGACCAGAAATGATCAAATATGGGTTCTTATTACCAAAAAAATCTATTTTTCCTTTAACATTTAATCAACAGTAAATTAAACCAGATAATTCAGCTATGTGCAGTGTACCAAGCATTCTCACATGCCTCTCATTTTTGACTGTTTGCCAAACAAAATTGGGTATTAATTTTTCTCAGCTCAGTTCTTTAAAAAAGTCTTAAAAGCCTGAAATCTGATTCCTAATATTGTGTAGGAACCCCACAAAACAACTGCTCCTTACCATTAACAATGCTAATTACTGTTTTTTTACACACTGCTGTTGGTTACTCTTTATTCTAAAACTTCACCATTAGACTAATGGAATTAAAGTGCAAGGTCTATCTGTTAAAGTGCATAAACTATTATCCCCTCATTGTTTTATTCACCTCCTTGCAGGTGCTTCTTTTCACCAGAAGGAGGAGAACATGAGTCCTGTTTCGTCTCATCTTTACTTGAAAACACTTTTTGTCTGCCTGCTGAACTTGGCGCTTTGTTTTCACTAACAGTATATATATATATTATATTATATGACTGATATTATGATGCTTTATCAAAATGTGTTGCACATTTGTCCAAAAAGAGTAGTTTTAAATACTCTTATGACTCCTGCAGGCTACATCCACTACCAGCCGTCTAAGGACCGTGTGAGGCCCCACCTGCTGGAGATGCTGGTCCAGCTTCCTCCAAACTCTGTCACTGAGGTCACAGTGCAGTTTGAGAGGGCTCTGCTCAAATGGACTGAATATACCCCCGATCCCAACCATGGCTTCTATGTGGGGTAAGCTCGAAAAACTTGCTTTAAATACTGGTATAGATGTTGCTATTTCTGTCTCATTAATACTGGTAGATTTCTGATTTTGAGGGGTTGGCAGTCCAGTTTCAATTGACTTAGGGCTTCCACTTATGAACAAAAACACAGGATTTAGCTGTTCTTCAATGACGGAGGTGACATCAGCTTTACATTACTGAAGTGTTTACAGGTGTGTGTGTGTGTGTGTGTGGGTGTGTGTGTGTGTGTGTGTGGTGGTGGTGGTGGTGGGGGGGGGGGGGGGGGGGGGCATAGTCCCCATGGCTATATTTCCCCTTTACATCTTTAAATGTTCTGTTAACTTCATGTTAGAGTTTGTAAGAACAGATGACATTGTCATCATTGAGCTAAATTATGTTTTTGGTCATGTCAGATTGTGGTTTATTAAAAGTAGCATTATGAGTAGGCCACACAGACACATTCCCGAGTCTCATTACACAGTAGCACCTGCAGACTGGACGGCACTGAGGTAACATTACATATGTGATGAATTAAACTTCAAACAGTGTCAGAAGTAGAGCTGCACAGTTAATTGAATTTTGTTTGTGATCGTGATTTGGTGATTTTTTACGTTTAATGATGTGCAATTTAATGATGAATATCTCTTATATTTATGTTTATTTTCATACAAATTTAATCCATTCAACTGGCATCTTTCATCTCTTTTCTTCTCTGGGAGTGCACGCTCACATTCACACACAGACGCATACTCTGCATCTCATACATCAGTCTCTGCAGCCTCTTCTTTTCTCTAAAGTGTTTACTGCTTTGTTGGCAAAAAATAATCTGTATGGACACTGAAATATTACAGCTTACAGTTTAACAGCTTAACTCTTGATTCCACTGTCGCATGTGATACAGATGAGATCAAACTTTTTTATTTTCCAAACCAGAGGTATACCAGGCACAAAATACATGTATGATACATGAACAACAAATAAAAGCATGCAAAGAACATTTTGTTGAAAAAATTTATTAGTTTAACCGTCAGTAATTAAATTACTTCCAAAAGCAGTCATATTATGCAACATATTTGGTTCAATTGCTAAAGCTTACTTGCTGGCTCGTTTGGTGTGCAAATGTTTAAGGTGTTTTTTTGTTCAGCCCTGGTTAAGAGTGCTTGTTTCAGATTGTGTTGAGCTTTGTTGAGAGAGTTTGATAGAGTTTTAGCTTTTGATAATGGATGGGAGGATGTGGTTAAAACTGGAAATTACAGCCAAACCATGAACAAGTCAAACCCCAGCCCATGACTTCAAATTCTCTGAGTCAGACTTCCACAGAAAGACATTTTTGGTGTATGGGCTCACTGCGTTCCTTTCATACTGGCTAAATTGTCACTGAAAGTGTCCTGGAAAAGAGTGGGAGCCCTATAACTATTGCATTAAATGTTAGAGATACAAACCAAATCAAATTAAACACTGAAGAATTCTTTGAATTTGTATTACTGGATAAGCTCTCTAAAGACTAAAGATATGCAATCCTATGACTATGTGTGTTTTTTCACACAAAGTATGCATTTAAAAGGAGCATGCAAATGTTTAAGACATCATAACAAAACTTACACCAACTTTCTAATACCAGCTACAATTTGATAAGAATGTAGTTTCAGCAAAGTTGAAATTTCAGTCTATACGTGAGTTAAACAGAAAGGTACAATCTATATTTAGTATATAATTTGAATGGATGTTAGAGTATGTAAGGATACTGCAGACATTTAACATTTGTTATTTATTGCAACTGCTCCCTGAAGCTTTGTGTGTCCAAAGACAATCAAAGTTTTATGGTTTTGTTTACCTGTTTCCAAATATACTTAACTAAAAATCTTTGCATTTTTGTCCATTTATAATGTATTTTTCTTTTTTCGTCTATGCATGAAAGGACAAGAAGAAAATGTAGATGAGAAGTGTACAGAAAAGCCTGTTTTTGTGAGCTAATGATCAGACAATCTGTTAAAAGAGAGAGGGGGGGTTGTGTTCATTGTTGCATCTTTGATTTCTTCCTGACATTCAAAAAGACTAAAATGTGTTTCTTCCACATTTAGGTCGTCAGTAATTAGTTCCCTTGTACCAAGCATTGTTGCCATGGATACAAACAGCACTCAGGAACGCCCGCTGTTTAGCAGTTTGTAAGTATGGAGTTTCTGCTGCTTGTTCTTTTGTTGTATGGATTTCTGTAGAAAAAGACAAATGATTAAATCATCCATGTACTTTCAGTTTTCCTGTTAAAGAGGAGTCCAGCTACTTTATGCGAGTCTACACTGAGCCTCTGCTGGTCAACCTGCCCACCCCGGACTTCAGCATGCCTTATAATGTTATCTGCCTGACCTGCACTGTGGTTGCCGTGGGTTACGGCTCACTCTACAACCTACTAACCCGGAGTTTCCAGATAGAAGAGCCAAACCCAGGACTGGCCAAGCGGATAGCAAACATCATCCGCAAAATGAGGGGCCTGCCACCACTTTGAGGCTTGACACAAAACCAGCAAGTCCTTTTTTGGAAGGGAAGTTTTTTCCTTTTGGTGTAACCACTGGTAAACGTGACACATTCAGGGAAGAACTGAGTCTGAAGCACTGGGATAAATGTTTTTAAAACAGACAACTTGAAGGTTTTGTGTCTGGAGGAAGACAAATGTTTCTTTTGGACATAAATGTATTCAGGATCATTTCCTGCTGTCTATAGAGGATGTTAGAAAAAGTAGACATTTGTCTGCTGTGATGTAAAGGGAGAGCTTTGTTGTTGTTTAACAAGCAGAAGGAACCAAAGCTGTGCTGTACGCTGCTGGGCTAACTGCTTCCAAATGGTTTGGTTTGATTGTTTTGATTTGTGGGTTTTTGAAGCCAGAACTCTACTAAAACATAACAGAGTCAAAATGCATCATATAACTGTCTAAACAGGGGTGAAAGTCTGTTTATAGAAATGTAACACTAATGGCCTTAAAACGCATTGACTGAGTGGTCAGATTAAGTATGATCACCTTTGTTATCATGCTGAATTTCTGACCTGTTTATTACTACACCCATTTAGGGATGATACAATGAAATTATGCATTTTCACTAGGGCTGTCAAAAGATTAACATTTTTAGTCCTAATTAATACCAAGATTTCTGTTGTTAATCACAATTAATTGCCTCCATTTTGTACCATTTTTAGATGACCCTTTTTTGCAATCAAAACTGTTTGCATGTCATTTTGGATTTTCCTACTGTCTCAACCCAAGGCTAATTGACCTTGTGTTTGGATACAGACCTGCTTTTACTGGAAGATCAAACATTTTAAACTAAACTTAACCACAGAATAAAGAACTTGGATTGTAAAGGATGTACAGGTGCAGATGATTTTTGACTTGCCCACTAAGCTGTCTGTCAGTTGACATTAAGCGGCAGTGGTGGACTTATTGCACATCTCTGTTTCTGCAGGAAGACACTGACATGGCTTAACCAAAGTGTGCTAAAATGCCCTAAAGCATGAGATCAATCACAATTTAAAAAAAATTGTGCACAAATTGTGGTCCTTGATTAATTGCAATTAAGGCAATCAATCTTGACAGCCCTAATTTTTATAAACCTTATTTATGGCAGAGTATCAGCAAACTCTAAAATACAGAGTGACCTGTTTTCAAACACTAAAAGGGCATCGCACCAAGGTCAAAATGTTCAAAAATATTTGCTCTTAAACTCCTGAGACCTGACCATTTGTTTAGAAAGCATTTTTATTTTCTCCCACTTATCAGTAGGACCCACTGATGGACTACAAGGGCTTGTTAAAGCAAAGCATAGACAAAATTTCCACTAAAAGTTTGACTTTTTTTTTTCAAAATTCCTTACAAATTTCTAAAAATCTTTAAGAAATTAAGTTAAATGTCTGTGAATGTTCTTTAAAAACTATTTAGCATATCCTGTTTTTATTCAGATTTCCCCCAAATGTTTCAGTGAATCTTTACTATAAAGCCTAAAACTTTCCGGTAAAATGTTCCCGAAAATTCCTGAAAAAATTCACACAAATTTCCTTGAATTTCAAGCAACCAACCCCTTGAAATTTCTAACCAAATTAAAAAAAAAAGTGACAAAAACATTCTGGGAAATAACAGAAAATTCCCCCAATTTCTGCCCAAATTCCCCAGAAATTAAAATTTCAGAGCAAATTTTCCCAACATTTAAAGCAAATGACTAAACTTAGATGGACATTCTGGACAGTTATCTCAATATTCTAACAGCACAAATGACTTTTGTGTTGTATAAAATCCAGAATGTAATGTCGTCATGTGTACATGCAGGATATTAGGAGGTTAATGTGGAAGGGAAGTTATTATTTTTAATTTATTTTTTTCTTTTTTTGCTTTAAATCGTGTTGATTGAGGGAAAAGACTTTAGGTGACTCACACTTACACTGAAACTTATCAAAACCATACAGTTTTTTACCATTACACCATTTAAACAGTCTTTAAAATTTCTAATGCCTTGTTCTCTAAACATTTATTTTGCACTCATTGGCTGTTATATTTACTATAATCTTTAATGTGAAATAATTGCAGGTCTCTTCCTAGGTAATTGGTTTCTTCAGGTTGTAGCCTCATTTACTCAACAGTTTGATGCAGTTAAGCCTCCAAGAAATACTGGCATGAAAATGAAACTGTCCTCTGATTTGCTCATCTGCCTACGTTGAAAGCAGTACTGTTTGTATGAATGTGTGGGTGTCCAGTCTTTAATGTTCTTTATTGCCTTTTCAATAAACTGATTAAAATCTTCTATTTATTTGATTCGATTGACTTGCAAGTTAAAGAAGTTTCACCTCCTAAGCCGCTCTGAAGCTGGAGCAGTATTACTTCCCACTGAGTGCCCACATTTCTGTGTAAACAAACTTGGCCCCTCTTCTGGCAGACTCACGAAGAACAAACACAGACGTCTCTGTATTTGGCCGGTCAGCGATTCTCACCCTTGCATGTTTGGCAACAGCATGGAACAAAAACAAAGGAAATAGCAGCATTCCATAAGTGATGTGGATCTCTGGTCAGCTGCAAACGATGTTATCACTCCAACAAGTAGATGTACACAGACGAAGAGCAGAGCTCAGCAGGCTCTGCCTCCAGGCTCTATATGTCAAAGATGCAGCATTAAGTGCCTGCCACTGACAAAGCTCTCACTTTATCCACAACATATGTTTGTGATTAGCTTGGTAAGTCCACTTTCAGTCATGTTTTTCTAATTTTCAAAAGGAATTTTGTTGTTTTTTATATAAATAGCAACTCCAGCTGTGTTTCAGGGTATTTGAAGATGCCATGCAGTGGCCTTGAAAGATTAAAGTACGAAATGTTCTCACTCACTCATTGAAGCAATTTGTTTTCTTTCGGCAAACTCTTCTCATAGTTAACATATTTCGTTTCTTTTGGCCCAACTTTCACCTAAAAATACTCAAAAGGTACCCATTAAAGTTTTTAACCAGCAGGGTGCTACGTTTTTTCAGCATTAAGGAGCATGTTTATTGGTTAAAATACAAAGAAGATACATACTTTAATCCAGATTCCCAAACTTTGTAATCAACACATAAAGAGGTACATTTCAGTCCTTAAAAGTACTCTCAACAGTATCATACATCTAAGAGAGATAATGAGTTTTTTTTTTATTTTGGTTTTTAAAGACAATTACAACCTATCAAACAGCTCCTGACTGTGTCATAGCAACTAATGATCAAGTTATTCCATGTTTTTTTTTCTTTTCCAAATATAGATCTGAAATTTTACAGAAAAATACAAAGATATGCAGGCGTTTGTACGTAAAGTGCATGCATGTCTGCTTTTCAGTATAAAGAACTGCAATTTTTTTCCCTCAGAATATTCAGATTTGTGCAAACTAATGCTGAAAAGTACCAAAATGTGAGACCATGAAAAGTCCTCATTTTCTATGAAGTTGTACAAAAACACCAAACTGTGTTTGTGCCTCAGCAGGGCTCACTGCAGGCATGGCCACAGGTCGTCCTGCAGCACTTCTGCTCTCCTGGACACTGGCCGTCATGATAGCAGTACTCGGCACACATGGGGGTCCCCTGGGGAGGAGCACAGCGACCCCGCTTCACTAAAACATCAATGATATAAACATGCTGTTATTAAGAGCTCATGCACATAAAGGTAATCACACTAAAGTTATCTGGGATGGGTCTTGTCTAGATCTAACCTTTGTATGGAGCAATGCACTCATGTCCACATCCATTGTGACAGCATTTCTCCTTATTGGGACAGTCACTGTCATTAGAGCAGAACTCAGCACACGGGCCAGCACCCCACCGCCTGCGAGGACACGCTCCAGGCTTGGCTGAATACACAAGAGAAATTAAATAGAGAAATTAATTAAGAGAGATTAAATAAAGAGGGTTAAAGCAGAAGTTTGAAAACCTCTGTAGTTACTCTGATTAGAATAGACTCCCTATTTACTCATGAAAAGACTAAAAAAGACATTTATAAGTAAAGACTGATCAGCTGCACACTGGAATAAAAGTAAAGCGTTCATACTGAAAGCAGGAGGCACACAGACAGCTCCACAGTCAAAGACACAGCATTTATGATCTGCAGGACAGTCTTCATCACACGCACAGCCTTTATGTGATGGGACAACATTCAGGCGACGAGGGCAGTGGCCCGGCTTTGGAAGAGTCACTGAAAGGGTCAGAAAAGTTGAAACATCAGCTGTGGTATTTACAATACCAGTAAAATGCATCAGACAGACATCTTTTTTCACTTTTTCAGGGGTAAACAGTAAATCAGTGGATTATAAAACAAACATACCTGTTTGGTTGCCATCAGCCTCTGCAGCAAAATCTATGTGCATAAACGCACTTAGTACTAAAACCAGTGCACAAACTGCTGAGCAGGGTTTCTCCATGTTAACTTTCTCCACAAGAATGTTCCCCTGTTTGGACAAATATCCCAGGCCAGTACACAACCTGCAGGCTGAGCAGCACAGTCACAGGATGCTGGGTCCCTATGCCTGTAGCGTTTCATACCAAACCCTCAGTGCTGGATGCCATAGCAGATACACTTTGTCTTATCTGCTGCTCCTAGTGGAATTTGTTTAGACTGTCATTCTGGAGAGCTTTTTTTTTTTGTTCACTGAATTATTTTGGCATTCCTTGAAAAGTGATCTCTATTTCATTTTGACTTAAAAAAAACTATAGGAAAAGCTATACTGCATGTCATCAAACAGATATGGTATTTGAAAACTGTGCAAATATGGGACACTTTAAACTTTCATTTGGTTATCATAATAGAGCGTCTTGTATCACGTTATGAAATGTTATGCATAAAGCACGCTGTGATTGATTGTGGTAAAAAAGCTATGATTAAATGAGCTGTTGTAGCGGTTATTGATTGTGTTTCAGGATTTTGTTTCATTGTTGTCATTATCTGTCCTTCAGAAGTATTGTTTAAAAAGGTCAATCTATCAGTTATAATCTGTTTAGCACCAGTTGATAACCAATGTTGTCACAAGACACTTTAAAAAGATCCGTCATTAAAATATAAAGAGCAACGCACTTAATTTAGGACTATCCTGGTAATTAATCCATTTTCACCTTATTTTCTTATTCTTATGGGCACCATCAGGCCTGCCCACAGGATTGGCTGGGCCCCTGAAAATCCCAGTAAATGTGTCCACTGCCATTGTGATTTGATAATATCAAAGCAAATTTGTGCTGGATCAGCAGCATCGGTGCAAGATTCTTGATGATGTCAAAATATTATAAGATTCTAATTTTGAAATTATCTATTTGTGCCACTTTTCAAACAATTTTAACCCATTTTCACCACTGTTTCTGTTCATTTTTCCCATTCCTTTTTGTTCCACTTTCAACTAATTGCAACTTTTCGCTAACTTTAACCCATTTTTGCCATGTATTGATCCAATTTTGCCACATTTGACCCATTTTCTCCAGTTTTTAACCACTTTTACTCCATTTTTCCACCAATTGTTGACCATTTTTGTGTTTTTGTTACACACGGTTGCCTCTTTTACCCTAATTTTGATAGTTTGGGTCCATTTTGGCCACATTTGGCCAATTTTTGCTACTTTTCACCATTTTCCCACCTAATTTCTGCTCATTTTTCTGCATTTTTGAAACCCTTTTTTTCCCTCCTTTAACCTCTTTTCACACCTTTTTTCCCACATTTTTTGCCACTTCTAAACCATTTATGCATCCACTTTTTTTTAAATCCCTTTTGCCAATTTCTGCTATTATTTAGTGTTTTTTCCTCAATGTTGTCTCAGTTCCTTTGAAGTCTGACATTCCTGTTCAAGTGGTTTAGTCAATGTGCCCATTTGCAATGTTAACATTACCAAAAAAAGGTAATTCTGTTTTAAGAAAAAGGATTTACATGTTGAAAAAGGCTGTTTTACAGCATAAATAAATAAATAAATAAATAAATAAATAGATAAATATTGCTTTGATAATAGTATTATTATTCTGGTTAGAAATAAAATGTTATCACAGTTTAACTTTACAATGCACCAGGATTTTGCTGACCCCCATGAGCCCCCCATTTGGCCTGACCCCAGAAAGCTCTCCCCTTTGCCCCCTCTTACGGACAGCCTTGGTTACAATGTCAGTAATAATGGTGACAATATGTGTAGCTTTAGCTGCATAACCATGTTTGTTATACTGAACACTCTATTATTAGTATAAGTCGCTAAGATGAGACTGAAATGGAAAGCACTGAAATGGAAAGGACTGATGTTGATAATTACTTCAGCAGAAGTTGAGCAGCCCTTTAAAAATGTTGAACCTTTATAATTACATTGATTCACATTTCAGGTGTTTTTTTTTTTTTTTTTTTTTTTTTGCTTTTTTTTTTTTTACACATATGCTTATATCATCTTGATTTAACCCATTTAAGTGCACAGTATTTTCAGAATAGCAGATATCCACAACATCAAGTGTTCTCAGTCAGTTTATCGCCATCTGTTGGCCTAATCAGGAATGGCATTTTGGATGATAAATGGACGGCAGCTACATTAAAATCCCAGTCAGGGTTTTAACTGTGTTCTTGAAACACAGCTCATACAAAACATGAACAAACTCTATATTTTTATAAATGATGATTGATACTGGGACAGAGATGGTAAATAATGTGTCCACATGTTCTCTTTGTAACTGTCAGACACAAACCTTGTATCATCCAAATTGTGACTTTTAAGGAAATGTCACTGATTTATGTCCAGAAAAAGTGGCACACACTGTTGTGTGCAACAGTGGGTATACTCTTAATTTATGTACTTTAGAAGTGGGTTTAGTCTTCATTTTAAAGTGGGTATACTCTATGGTGACAAAAAATGAGTGGATATACTCTATATACCTGTGTATATCCTACACTACACTACTGCATATATCTGGAGAAAAGAACTGGACTGTTGCTCAGTGGTCCAAAGTCCTCTTTTCAGATGAATGTAAATTTTGTACATCATTGTAAATCAAGGTCCCAGAGTCTGGAGGAAGAGTGGAGAGGCACAGAATCCACGTTGCTTGAAGTCCAGTGTGAAGTTTCCACAGTAAGTGATGATTTGAGCTGCCATGGCATCTGCTGGTGTTGGTCCACTGTGTTTTCTGAAGTCAACAGTCAACGCAGCCATCTACCAGGACATTTTAGAGCGCTTCATGCTTCCTTCTGCTGACAAGCTTTATGGAGATGCTGATTTCATTTTCCAGCAGGACGTGGCACCTGCCCACACTGCCAAAGGTACAAAAAGCTGGTTCAATGACCATGGTGTTACTGTGCTTGATTGGCCAGCAAACTGGCCTGACCTGAACCCCACAGAGAATCTATGGGGTATTGTCAAGAGGAAGATGAGAGACACCAGACCCAACAATGCAGATGACCTGAAGGCTGCTATCAAAGCAACCTGGGCTTCCATTACACCTGAGCAGTGCCACAGGCTGATCGCCTCCATGCCACGCCACATTGATGCAGTAATTCATGCAAAAGGAGGCCCAACTGAGTATTGAGTGCATAGAAGTGAACATACCTTTCTGTTTAGATATCCTTTTACTATTGATCTTATATCTAATATTTTAATTTTCTAAAACACTGAATTTTGGGTTTTCATTTCTGTAAGCCATAATCATCAAGAAATAAAGGGTTGAAATATTTCACTTTATGTGTGATGAGTCTAAATAATATATGGGTTTCACTTTCTGAATGAATGACAAAAAATATTGAACTTTTTCATGATATTCTAATTTTTTGAGATGTACCTGTACTAAGTACTCGGTAGCTTTTCTTGATACTTGAGGATGTTGACAGGTAAAATATAATTTTTCCTTTATAGGAAACAGCAAGAATATATGAGCATTTGACCATATTGTATAGTGTAAGGTACATATTTTTGATTAAATCTCGTAATGGGAAACTCTGGCACAGTCCCGTTTCTAACTCTTACTCCTACCTCTCATCTTTACAGAGCCTTTTCACCCTAGTGATGAAATTGTCCCCTACAAAATGGGGCAACCCTTTAAGTTCCCAGTGTCACTGACACATTAACATAAACAGATACAACATTTCTTCTTTGAGCATTTTTAAAATGTGTCAATTAAAAGGTCAATAATGCATTGAAACAACAAGTTATGACAATAGATTTTGAAGAGTACAAGACTATTAAAATCCGGTAAAAGTACAGATACTTTAGTTAAAATTCAAGTACAAGTAGTAGTTCATAAATCTACACAAGTAAAAGCAAAATGTAGCTCAGTTAAAGTTTACTCAGAGTACTGAGTAGCTACTTTTGGCTACCCAAATGGTTTGTACAGTGAAATATGATCTTTCCCTCATGCAGTAACAACGAGAGAATATGAATCTCTAACCAGGTTGTTCATTATAAGGTGTGACTTAACCAAAGGCGAAAGGAAACAGCTGTTTTGGGATGAAATGTGGAATCAGTCTCTCTTTATGTGCTACTGACTGTCAAATGTAAAACAACTGGCCACTTTCACATCACTGACAGAAAGTTTGGACCTCCTCTTTTTGGCTTTTAATGTTCATTTTCTTTCTCAGTACCTGATGCTTTCTAATGCAGTTTTTTCTCTCTAAAATATACTTCTGTGAAAGTAAAGTTACATGTTTTAAACATGTTTTAAAAATTATTTTATAAAGTAAAAGTACACAAAAAGCTACTCTATTACAGTAATTTGAGTAAATGTAATGAGTTACTTTCCACCCAGGATTTTATTCAGACTTTGCACAAAGGTGAACTGTGACTCAGGGATAAACATATTAGATGTTGGAGGTCAAAAGTCAAGGTCAATTGGCTTCATGTTTACTCAGATAGTAGAATAGACTGTGTTTGTCTATTCAGGTTTTTTTTCATGCAGTGTTGTTCATGCCCATCAAAACAAAAGCTTTTTTCCAGAAGAGCTTAAAAACGATCGATATGCTTACACACTTCTTAAAAAGAGGTGGTCATCCATTATGTCGTTTGGTTCAGCCAAGAGTAAGCTGTTTACTTCCCCCCCATAATTCAGGTTTAAATGCCTAGCGTTTTGTTCCTGGGAATTCAGCTGTTTTATATGCGGCCTTTCTTTTATGCTTGTACTCTTTTCATCCACCATTCAAACCTTTAAATCCCTGTTTCCAGTTCTTCTTCTTTGTCTTTTCTTAGGTGTTTTCCCTTTAACAATAATTTCAGGACTTTAAAAATCACTTGTTTCTCATTCTTTATTCTCCAGAATCTGACTGTAATCCATAACAGCAATAACGAAATTGTATTCCTGATGCAGTCTTAATAATGGAACATTAACTTGATCGTCAGCACAATTACATCTCAGCTTCTTCATGAGCAGCCTGGAGTATTAGATTTCAGATTAGGCTGGCTATGCTCCCAGTGTGTCCAATTCAGAGTCCTGATCCTGATAAGGTAGTGCTGTCCACTGTGCTGCTGTGTCATGATGCACTGGCCTAAAGCACAATATGTCAGCATTATAAAACCTGAGGTTAAGCCTACAGGATAAAGTAAAAGAGGGTTGCCAAAACAATTTTCATAACCTGTGGTGTTTTTTCTCTTAAAATTGGTTCAGTCATTGATGATAATGTCCCAGGATTATTCTAAGGGAGAAGGGACCTGTAGTAGATTTAAGTGTTTTTGAATATATCTTTATCGTGATGCATTAACTTGATTGTACCTTTTTTAATATTGCAGCAGAAGATGTAGCTAATGTGAATCCCTCTAAATAAAATCTATTAGACATCACAGACATCCAGGCTACATTTGTTTTGACAATAAGAAACTAAACTTCAGCCATCATGTAGATGAAGTAACCGTATAAACATCAAAAAACTAAAGGGAAAGAGCAGGAATGTTCAATCTACTGTCTACAAAAGATTTAGAAGAGGGGTGTCCAAGGGCAAAATGCAGACCACAGGCCTTTTCAAACAGGCTCATAAAACATGACCCACATTAGAACATGAAGCTTGTGCTTGACTGTACTCTACTTCTCAATTCCAGATGAGGTGGGGCTGCTGTGTTAATTCTGTAAACAGACATTTTAACAACATTGACATTGTATTCAAATACATGTGTTTAATATGGAGTTGGTCACCTGTAACAGCTTCCACTCTTCTTGGCTTTTCACAAGATTTTGGGGTGTTTTTGCTGGATTTTCTGTCCATTAATTCTGCAGAGCATTTATGAGATCAGGCACCGATGTTGGACGAGAAGGCCCGTCTTGAACCTCAGTTCTAGTTCATCCCTAAGATGCTCTTCGGGGTTGAGGCCAGGTCTTTCCTGAATTCAAGAATTCTGTAACAGCATTGTTTATCTGAATGTATGGCCCATTCAGTTGTATTTTAATTTTATTTTACCTATTTCATGCATAATTAAATTATTCTCAGAAATTAATTTTGATATGTATTTGATAATTTTTTTTTAGGATGGATAAAGTCATTTTGTTTCAAAACGGATTTTGTTTCTTTACCTCATTGTCCTTACAACTGCATTGCATTAAAAGGTATTGTGGCTTAAATAAATAGCACTCTGTGTCAAATTCATGTCATATTAGTATCACAAATAATTTCTTGGAAAAGTTTTGTATTTTTAGTATAAATGAGCAGTCCTTGAATCTCTCAGCGTTTGAAGAAGAGAGTTCTAGGAAGAGTAAAAAATATTTCACTAAAAGGACTTTTTTGATTTAATGTGTGCATCAATACTGTCATCTTCTGGTGGTGTCAGATCATTAAAATGCTTTGCTGTAGATGTAGTATCATCTATAACCTCTGGGTGGGGCTCTCCACTTGAAGATCTCAGCAGCCTGGGCCTTTTTTAAAATCCTCCACTGGAGTCAAATTAGATCTCTAATGGAACATAAAGACATCTTAACAGACTTTAGCCAAATAAAAGACATGGATCAGTATTAGTGTGGTTTTAAGTCTAATATGTTTTTTAAGGTCAAAATCTGACCCTTATTGTGAAATCTGACTTCTCATCATCTCTCAGATGTTGCAATGTAGTATAACTATGTAAATGTATTCTGTCTGCCTTTGATTTGATTGGCAGCTATCCCCCAAACTCACTAACAGGGAGAATCCAGGAGGGTTATTATACAGGGTGCAGGGGGCGGGGGGGGGGGGGGGGGGTAATTTTACCCCCAGGAGCGCTAAGGCCATACAATTTACATGTCCAACTGCACTGCCTACAACAGCTCAGCAGCCAATCAGGACTCAGCGGCGAGATTTCACAGATCTGATATTTGCTATCTCTGATTTACTTTCTGCACCTTCTGACCTCTCTGACATGTGCCAGTATATCTGTTCATGTTTTAATGTATGCTCAGATCACATGTACACATAACCAAGGCTACAGTATGGCTATCTAACTATCCCCTACTGTAGAAACACCTTGTTCCTGCTCCCTCCCCGTCCTTTCCATTCCCCCATTTTCCATTTTTTTCTGCGTTCCTCTTGTCCTTGGGAATTCAATCATGGAATAATGTTGGTGGAAAGCTTTCCTCTATGTATTCATGTAACAAGGCTGGGCTAGTGGCTGTTTTCGTATGTCCTTGAAATGATGTAGATGCTATCAGATTCAGTACTGCACGGCCGAGGATGTCAGATGTGTGAATGAGTCAGAATAAAAAAAGATGGTTCAGTATGAATGTTAGTCAAAGTTGTGGCAGGTGTGATGACAGCTGGAATTGTGGGAAATACTGACGGTTTCGAAAAAGGATATCAAACGAAAATATTGAACTGTAGGATGAATAAAGTGAAGTGATTTACTTGCATAAAGGAACTATGGAATAAGAATAAATGATAGGCCTAAATGAAGCCTCGTGAGTCTTTGCAAATAATCAGCTGCCATTTTTAGCATCAACGGCTTTTTAAAATGCAAAAATTACCCCTTCTGTGACACCTGAAACATCAAACACCAAATGATTCTTTTGAGGATATTAGATCACAGCTATGTATATGAATGCAAAACATCATCTGCCCTGCTTTAGAAATGAATTATAGCACAGAGCAGAAATCTGTGCAGCTAAAGTCATGTGACACACATGATAAATGGACATAATTTCCCACCTCCCTCTCATATTTTTCCCAGTCTGACCCAAAACAAGTCTCAACACAACCCTTTGACCACAAGCCCCCTCCCCCCTTCACCTTAATAGTCAATCATGTATTACATTGTGCATTAACCTGCCGTTAACCTCTGAATGCTAAAACCAATTGCCATATTATCCCCAGCGTAATGTTCTTCTCTTAGCTATCTTCATGGGACTGAATCAGATTTTGTTTCACTCCAGCCTCAGGCATGAAAAAATGTCACAAACTACTGCCAGGCCATTTGAAGGGATGTCCACTGTGGGTGGGGTTGTTGTCATCTAAATCACCCAAAATAGGAGAACTGAGGCAGCATCATTTGCAGCATTTTCTGTCTGTGAGAATGTAAAGTGGAAGTGTATAAAAACCTTTTTTCAAATATCCATTGGTCACCAATTATCACTTTAAGAATGACATGTTTTATAACCACCGCTGCTTCCTCAAATATGTCTTCTTAGCCCTCTAATGTTGAGAATAATGATAATCCTGTGATGGTGTTTTGAAGTCCAAATAATGCTAATGCCTGTAATGATGAAGCATGCTCAGAAAGCCCTTCCCGTCATCCCATTGTCTCCCTGCAGTGCAGGAGCTGGCCCCTGCAGCCCCCTGGGAAATGTGTAATGTATTCAGCCAGGCCTTGGGAGTAAAATGAAAACAAATGTAGTGTAATAAAGGAGAGAAGATGAAGCGATTCTGTGATGATGCTCTCCACCAGCCTTATAAATCAAAATAAAAGTAGAGCAGGTCAGATGAGCCCCAACTAGGCACACATACACATGCAAGCAGGCACCCACAGATATGTATACACACATATTAATGCAGACTGAAGTAGAGGGGTAAAAGAATACAAAAGGGAGGAAAACAGGGGAAACTACAAGAAAAGTATCAAATTTTACAAGCTAGACCCCCTAAAAAATCCTTCATGTTCCCTTGATATGATTGCATTTCTTAACTCTATTTAACCTTTTTTTTTTTCAATTATTGCAGATTTTGCATTTACTATTATAAATTCTGTTTGATTCTTGACCCTAAACTTACACACTATGTACTGTGAAGCTCTAAACATCACATTGTTGAGGCCAAATAAATAAATAGATAGATAGATAAATAAAAGACCGAAAATCATGTTTTAATGTTTGTGGCTTCCTACTGTATGGGTACCTCAGGGTTCCATTCTTGTGTACATCAATCAGTTATCTTGAGTTTATAAATGTATATTGAAATTATATACAAGAAGATAGAGAAGTGAAGAAATAGACTAAGCAGAGTTTGCTATAAAAACAGAATTCTTGTATTTGAACTTTTTATACCCATTGTGACCTCCTTTAACCATGTTGTTATTGTGGTTCCTGGTAAGGTACGCCCATGCACGCATGGATACATATACATACACACATGCATAAGCATGGATGCAGGTATTTTGGCACAGCATTTTTCATTCCTCCTTTTTAAGCGAGTGCAAACACATGAGCATGAACACATACACACCCAACTGCATATGCATGCATGAACCGCAAGGTTCTCAATGTCTGTGTCAAGGGTGAGTGAAGAAAGTACTGAAACACTGGAAGGCTTCATGTCATGCCCTTATGGATGACAGTGACTGAGAGAGGAGAGCCTGTCTCAGTACTACTAAAATCTGTCTTTAATATGTGTCTGAGCAAAGGCAAATTTACCTAAACTGAACCTGTGATATCAACAATAGAAATACATTTTTCTAGCTTTTCTAAATACACCTAACATTTTCAGTCAACCTATATTAGTCTAAAACACAAGACTCTTTTTTATCTTTACTCTGTTCTATTTAATATTTTAAAACACTAAATTTACTAGTGCCCATTAACTATCACTGTCCCCTGTGGTACACTGCATTGTTAGGTATGATGATGGATTAGACTGGTGGATTTCAAATCAATATGTCAGCAGAATTTCCCATGATGCACCAGGGTGGAGTGTTTCTATATGTTTTGATTTGCTTAAATGTGTTCATGTGAGTTTAGATGTTGCCTGTTGTAAGAGATCACTACTGGGATTCCTTTGTTCATGTTTCTGATGGATTATTGTTGTTTTAGATAGTTTATACTTTGGCACCATGAGTGAAGTGAGCACCTCCTGACTATAAGTTTGACTGTCTAGTTTACAAACAGATTTAGAATCTAAGATAGTTACCAGGATATGGTATTATAGGATGACATCAAAGTAGCATAGAAAGTGACATAGGTAAATTTTGATAGTAAAATATAACTAAGAAGTACCTTCAGTGGTAGAGGAACTAGTGAAATTAAGTTAAATTTGACAGTTTGGTCAACTTGGATTATGATATTTTAAAAGTGATTAAGACAAAGACTAGTTTTGTTCAATCCACTCAAAAATTTCAGTGAAGATCACTTCATTTTTTACACAAAACTAAATCTCACAAATCTACATTAAAAAATAAGCAAAAGTCTGACAAGGTTTTTAAATCACTATTTTTACTTCTACTTCAGTAAGTTTTAACCAGACAAACTGTACTTTTACTTAAGTATAACACTCTTGTACTTTTTCTAGCCCTGCATTTATATGACTGAAACTCAAGCATACAGACAGACATGGGATAGAGTGAGAACGAGTAAATATCCAAGTGATATGAATGAATTCCAAACCTTTTTTCAATTTGATTAGTACAATCATACAATCATACAAAAAATACAATCATAATTTTAACCAAAGGAGGGTGCCATGACCATATCATGGTCGCATGAGGAAATAAAAAAAAGTAAGAAAAAACACAATGCATCAAAATCAATGCCATTGGCTGACATGGATTATGTATCCTTACTGTGTGGACTGCCACTTGTCCCACTCAATCTAAATAAGATCAGTTTTAATCCAGAAGACACTTTTCCTCCATTGGAAAAGAAGTTATCAACCACAATGTGAACATTTTACACTGTAAAGACATTTCTCTTTTATTTTGTCAGACTTCCCTTAATCAGATGTACACACTGACCTACAGAATCACGTCCCAAGCTACTTCTCTACATTCAGCTTCTGCATCATCATCCTCATAGACACATAGTGTCTATTGGATGCTTGTGCAATGCATTGTCTTTTGTCCACAAACACCTACTTGTCCTTTTTATGTACATTACTGCTTGATATAGTTCTTGTTACACCTCTCTGCACAATGATTTCACTTTTATACTGGTATATGCAAATACATAAGCTAAACACAAGAACAAGATGTATTTTTTCATCTTATTATTCATTTTATTATGCATTCCTAAAGGCCTCAGGAAGGAAATAATCAACTAAGAGAAGCAAAGCATTACTAAACCAAATATATTTGTGCAGTAAGTGTGTTTTTCTGTTTTGTAACCTGTTAATCATGTCTTTATCCTTCACATTTATCCTGCACACTCTGTAGCAGCCTCCACCCCCAGTTTGTTTACCGCTATTACTGTAATTACACCCAGTGGACTGATGGCAGCGGCAGAACTGCGGTCCACCTGTAGGGGCTGCTGTGGTGCCGGTATAAATCCTGAATGAAGCGAATGGTCCCAAACAGAGAGACAGACTGATGTTACAGTAGTGGCAGCACTCATTACACAGAAAATCCCAAAAATTAAAATGGAAAAAAAAGCATGCAAACAGCTGGTTATCTTGGCCCAGATTTGAAGCAGGCAACTAAAGAAGCACAGAATTATTGACAGGAGAATTGGGGTTGATTTGAAAATTGTTAAGGCGTGGTGTGTTCAGTTTTAAGGTCAATAATGAGAGGAGGTTTTGTTCTGTAGGAGTCTTGTGCATTAGCATTGTGAGATACACCGCAGTCCCTTTCAAACCTGCAAACTTTGAAGCTGGATTGCAGACTTTCTTTGACTGCTGCAGCTGCTTATTACACAGATAAAGAAAAGTAAACAGAGAGAACAATAAATAATTGATGTCTAATAAGTTGGAGGAGAGCGCACTATAGGGCTCCTTTTTTATTTTCAAGCCAAGAATAAAGCCTCCTGAGTTGTTTATTTCCTCCATCCCTTCTTTCTTTTCATGTCCTTCTCATTTTACGAGCCATGAGTCAACACAGCACACGTAAATGATATTTTGACACAGAGAGCCATGAATAATGCATTTGAATTTACTTTTATGCCAGAGTTGGACCCCTCTCAGCACCCTTTCTCTGCCTCCCCATCTCTCCCCTTTTTCTCCACCTTCTCTGAGTCCCCACCCCCCACTTCTTCTCCTCTTCCTCTCCTCACTATTCATCCTCATCAGGGCTCAACCTCATTTCTCCTCCTCTGGCCCCTCCCTCCTTTCCTCCTCTTCCTCCTCGTGCACCTCCATCAGACAGCAGAGAGGAAACATTGCAGGATCAGGCTCCAGCTTATAGAATGGAGGATACACCGAAACTGTGTTTATAACTGGGTTCTTTTTTAAATGACTATGAGGAAGGAATCAGTGGAAACAGGCAATACAGTTTCAGAATATGTGTAGCATATTTTGATTTACATCTGGCATTTATTTTGGTGTTCATCTTTAACCTTAGTTTGAGTTTAAATAGCTTTATCCCCAGAGCTGTTGTTACGATCTTAACTTTCACTGATTCAAAATTCTACTTTTTCCACAATTTTGTTTTTATTCTTCTCACTTATATTCCCCACTTTTCACTGTTTCCAACACTTTGAGCTGCATATTTGCATATATACTGCTTTAATTTAGTTGACTTTAGCTCTAAAAATTGAAGCAATATGACAAAGAATCTTTTCCTTTGTTTCTTCTTCTGATTTTACACATAGAAATAAAAAAAGTGAAATAAATAATGGTAAAAACTCTTCTATGGGAGCCCTTAGTGGATTTGCAACCATACATTTTTAACTGCTTTGTCAGCATCTTATTTTCTTGTCTATCTTTAAAAAAACACCATTAGTTTGATCTCTGTCAGTGCAGTTAGAAAAAGTCAAATGATTGGGTTGATCTAACTAAAAGTGAACTTTGAAATAGATGCAAACGTGACAGTCTCACTATTAAATTGAATGCCTTGAAGTTGCACTGTGTTACATCTGCATGTATGTTTTACATGTGTGCTGCAGCACGTATGTATACAGTCATAGACTCAGATAAAGATCCTCATGTAAATGTATCCTGGTATTTGTGCGCACTAAAAGTGATCACAGTTGTGTTTCATGTGTTTATCAGAATACATTGACTTTTAATGCTCTTTGTGTGTATAGACATGATACAAACATGTTCTTAAGATGTGCTTTAGGCGTATGTCAGTGCTCCTTGGAAGATATTTCTATGTGTGATATATTTATACGGTGTAATTAAAATCTTGTATATTTCTGTTTTTTGGAACCTTATTAGAAAATGATGGACTTCAGCTGTGTTGGGTCACATTTTTGTATTTAAAATGGTGACCCACAGATGCATTTGCAAGTCAGAGGAAGAGCATGCTGGTTTAAAACATCAATTTTTGTTGCTCCTTAAAGCTGTTTAAGGACCTTGTCTTCTTCTGCTTCTTCTTCTTCCCCAACACAGCTTCTTCAGAACACTGTGAACATGAGCCTGGTCTACTCAACAGTCCTGCCCTATAGTTAGGGTTAACCCTTAACTGTAAAATACTGATAGTGCTGTGCTAATGGTGATTAACGTTTGTCTTTATTATAATATTAATGATTAATACTAGTCTATTATAATAGGCCTCAGTATAGAGTAAGGTCTAGACCTGCCCTTTTTGTTGAGTGTCTGTTAAGTGATAAACTTGGGTTATGAATTGGTGCTATACAAACAAAGAAAAAAAACATATGGCTGGCCAGTGAGCAGATTTAATTTTACCCTCAACATATTTTCAGGAGACAAGTATATTTAAAAAATAATTACATGACATTTTCATTAATTAGTGAATGAAACAGTTGGAGTAAAATAATAGCTCAGGTATCAATCATATGTCAGGACATTGCAGAGCTGCTGAGATGAGCCAAATGATCTGGAACAGAGAAAAGAGCTGATTACCATCACTATAACTACACACCGATAAAGCTGATCTGTGATCCTCTCACACTTAGGGCAAAACTGAACTCATGCTTATACTGCACCAAACATGGCATAAAGCTTGCATAGCTACTAAATTATTGGTGAATATGCAGAATCATAACACTCACACAAAATGTAACTTAACATTAGAACTCCCATGAGCCTTTGCAAGCAAGAGAGCACACTGCACAAAGAGGAGGTATGAGTGAGCCCTTTCCCTCTACAACAGAAACTTAACATACTGAGTTATCTATACTTAACATGATTATTACAGTGACCATTCCAGCAGAATCATACTAACAATTTTTTTCTGTGGTTTTGACAGTACTTCTTGGATAAGCTGAAAAAAATAATGATAACTTAAAACTTTGATTAAAATCACTTTGGGTTGAGAATGTGTCTATTTTAGATTTTTCTTTCAAAGTTGGACCAACAAACCTAGACAATGCACTTGGAGATTGATTTTCTATTACACATGTACACCTGCAGCTGCACAAGTCTTCACACGCTCTGCAGTTTCTGTGCAGGACTTTAAGTGGTTTAAATGCCGAGCATGGCAGGAGTGCATTGTCAGGATACCACCATGTGCTAAGGGTATGGCATTCATGCCATATTTGTACCAAAAGTAAAAGCATTAATGGTGAACGTAATGCATAAGGATGTGAAGTTTGTCTGAGTTAGGACTGTTTGCAGAGGTATCAAAAGTTTTCACACACATTTCTCAGGTAGAAGTATAGATACTAGGGCTTAAAAAGACTTCTGTAGAAGTTGAAGTATCAACTCAAGGTTTTTACTCAAGTAAAAGTATAAAAGTATAAAAGTACCGGTTTCAAAACTACTTTAAGTATAAAAGTAAAAGTAATCTAAGGGGGAAAAATACCATTAAGGACAAAAGCTTAGGCCGCGCCACAGGGGCCTATCGTGCACTACCCCACCTCCCTAAAAAACGTTTTTCTAAAGGCCATAATGACTATTATATTATATTAAAATGCCCATTGAAAATGAACGCATTTTAGTACAATGCAAATAAATTCAAGAACCATATATGTGTACTACTGAGCATTAACATGTTTCATGGAGCGGTAGATATGATGACTAGTTGCCTTTAAGTATTGGTCTTCCTGGCTACCAACCTCCTCGCTGGTGCTTGGATTGGACATTTGGTTGGGAGTTCTCGAGCTTCTGCCACAGACATCTTCATTCTAGGCTACATACATCTGCTATTTCCTTGCTGGAGTGTGACGTCATTTGTGTCATGTGCGCAGGTGCAATGGATTGCATACAAACCAATAGAGTGTCAGAATGGTTTTATGTTTTTACTTCTCATCCAACCACAATCAAATTCACTCTATCCGGATGGCGCGATTTATCTGGATAGATGTTTGTTTTGTTTTTATTTTGGTTTGTGGTTTTTTTTTTTTTTTTTACTATGACAAGTCAGAATGAAAACAAGCTGAAATGAAATAGGAGTAACAAGGCTATTTTTAAAATGTAAGGAGTAGAAAGTAAAGATAAAAGAGTGAAAATGTAAGGAGTAAAAGTAAAAAGTCAACTGAAAAATAATTACTCCAGTTAAGTATAAAAACCCAAAATTTCTTCTCAAGTAAGGCAATGAAGTATTTGTACTTTGTTACTTGACACCTCTGACTGTCTGACATACAGTCAGTCAGCTGATGCTTACTTGTTAGCAGGGCCAACTAGATTAATGCTTACAGTAACTATCTTAGAAAAGGAGCAGGTCATAAGAGGGGTTAAAAAAAAGGGAGAAAAGGAAGGACAATTTCAAGAGCAGAGGCCTAAAAATATTAAAAGCTTGAATAATGTTTGTTAAATTACTACTATCTGTCCTTCTTTAAGGGTCAGTTTTAACTGTGGTAATGGGACCCAAAGTGATTTTTTTTTAATGCTGCACACCATTCTTGGCAGTGACCCTGCATATCACCATTGACAGTCGTATTAGAGCAAACTTGTCTCTGCCAATTAACTTTCCTTCTCTATATGTGTGCAGGAACAAGCACAACAGCCCAGTTAAATAGGATCATGCAACTATTACCATAGCTCGACTTGACTATGCATGTAAATGCACTGACTTATATATCAGACCATGGCATGCCATGTTGCATTGCCCAAGCATAGAGGCGTATTAATCCTATCTCTGCTTTCGTTTTCTGCTGTGCAGCTTAGGGAATACAAGAAAAAGAATCCCAAGAGTACAACCAGAACTGATAAAAAAAAAACAAAACTCTGTAGATAAAACGTGAATGTATGTGTAGCATAACTAACCTGACACTCCAGATGGATTTGTTTCACACATCAATCTGGGAAAGCTTCAATAGGAAACGTTTGAGAAAAGGCAGAGGCTTTGAAAAATCCTCAGTGTGGTTGGGTGAACGCTCTGTCTGTCACATCTCTACGGGCCAATCAGAGCAACAAAGCACGTGACATAGCAAGCTGTGCATGCTACTGAGGAATAACGCAAAACATGGCAATTATAGACATGTAAGTACTTGACTTTTGTTGTTTTTGAAAAGAAAATAACTCACTGCTGTTCTTTGTTCTTTCAACGGAGAAATGTTGTCAAGTTCTGATAAAACTGGCGCTTTAGCAACATCCACACTAATCTCTTCCTCCATAACTGCACCAGCTCTTGCTGCTGCTTGTTTACGTCACGACTCTGCTGTGCCTGAAAGTACTGCCCCTCATCGCTGATTGGTCCAGTCACTTTCTAACCAGGCGCAAACAGTTCAGATGGGAGCTTTGCAAGATGGATTCGCCAGTGAAAAACAAGGAAACAGGCGTATCCATCTGCTTTGCAAGGTTATAGCATAACTCTATTGTGTACCAAATGGCAGCTCCTGAGGTCAGCGAGGTTCTGATGAAGCCAACAGCACTCATTGATTCAATGTCTAAATTAATCATCCATAACTTGATCTGCTCCGATAAAGTCATCAGCAGCCGGCATCCTGCATGATCAGCAGCAATCATTCTTCCTCGCCAAGTCGCTGATGTTTAGCCCCCGGGCTCACAAACTGCCAGACACAGACGGCTTTTAAAAGTAAATGAAAAACATTTATTCTGCTGCTGTTTTATTTAACTGCTTGCCAGTGTTCACCACAAACAGAAAGAGGAAGTGAGCATGGAGGATGTGGTTCAGGGTGCTCTGACCATCTCGGCATCATCATCTTCTTTGTCATCATCGTTTTTATGCTGCTCATGCTCCTCCACCTACACAGCATCATCAACAGTTTCAGCATCATGTTTAAGGTGATGTTTTTAAGGCTGGGATTTATGTTTCTGTCCTCTGCTCTTGTTCATATTCCAGAGGGTTCCAGAGGGCCTTCAAGAAAAAAAAGAAGAGCAACACCTTGTTTCTTCCCCCCTAAGATTTATTTTCCGGCTTTTATGCCTTTATTTAGATCGGATGGTGGATAGAGAAGGGAACCAGAGAGAGGGAGCAGGAGGACATGCAGATCTGAGTCAGTTTAAGAGTATCATGTTTAAGGTGATGTTTTTAAGGCTAGGGATTTAAGTGTCCTCTGCACTTTGTTCATAGATTAGAGAGTGTACCCACCTTCAAGATTAAAAGTGTACCAACACCTTGTTTCTAAGAGTGTACCAACTTCATATAGATTAATAGTGTACCCACTTCATATAGATTAAGAGTGTACCCACTTTGTATAGATTAAGAGTGTACCCACTTTGTATAGATTAAAAGTGTACCAACTTCGTATTGATTAAGAGTGTACCCACTTTGTATAGATTAAGAGTGTACCCACTTTGTATAGATTAAGAGTGTACCCACTTCATATAGATTACGAGTGTACCCACTTTGTATAGATTAAGAGTGTACCCACTTCGTATTGATTAAGAGTGTACCCACTTCATATAGATTACAAGTGTACCCACTTTGTATAGATTAAGAGTGTACCCACTTCATATAGATTAAGAGTATACCCACTTTGTATAGATTAAGAGTGTACCCACTTCATATAGATTAAGAGTGTACCCACTTAGTATTGATTAAGAGTGTACCCACTTCGTATTGATTAAGAGTGTACCCACTTTGTATAGATTAAGAGTGTACCCACTTCGTATTGATTAAGAGTGTACCCACCTTGTATAGATTAAGAGTGTACCCACTTTGTATAGATTAATAGTGTACCCACTTCATATAGATTACGAGTGTACCCACTTTGTATAGATTAAGAGTGTACCCACTTCGTATTGATTAAGAGTGTACCCACTTCATATAGATTACAAGTGTACCCACTTTGTATAGATTAAGAGTGTACCCACTTCATATAGATTGCGAGTGTACCCACTTCATATAGATTAAGAGTATACCCACTTCGTATAGATTAAGAGTGTACCCACTTCATATAGATTGCGAGTGTACCCACTTCATATAGATTAAGAGTATACCCACTTAGTATTGATTAAGAGTGTACCCACTTTGTATAGATTAAGAGTGTACCCACTTTGTATAGATTAAGAGTGTACCCACTTCATATAGATTAAGAGTGTACCCACTTTGTATAGATTAAGAGTGTACCCACTTCATATAGATTAAGAGTGTACCCACTTCTATATGCACCACTACACCACTGACTGTTAAAGGTGAGCTTCAGTCAAGTCGAAACACTGAACCTGTCTAAGAAAACTGACTGGCACAAGCCCAAGAGTCTTAATTTTGAGAACTTTTTAAAATTAAGGCTTAGTCTTTACGTTAAAATGTTCTTTAGTTGAAGTCAGCAGGCATTTTTTTTTTTGTCTTTTGAAATTAAGTCTAGTTTTGGTTATTACTTTAATTCAGAATGTTTTTTTTTTAACGTTAGAAATTACTTAATTAGCTAAACTGTGAAATTCTTATACTGTAATTGCCAAACACTGATAATTTCTTTTGACCAAGGTTATTGTTAACTACTAATAAAATTACTAAAATGCAGTTATTTAGTTTACTGAAACTAAAATAAAACGGAGGTTTTAAAAATACTAAAACTTCATTTTGTCTTTACAGAACTTACTACATTAAATATAATTAGGCCTGAAATATCATGTAGTTTTGGTCTTTGACAAGAGCATGCTGACTCAAGTTCAAAACAGCCTGATTTGATTGAAGAGGAATGAATGCAGTAATATTTTTGGTCTTAAGATTTGTTTAAATAGCAAATTTGAATGAATATAATGAGGAGTAAAGATAAGCCTATTTGAATTCATTTTTAAATTGTATGCCTACTTTTTTCTGACCCTTTTAAGTCTTATCCCTGACAAGTGTCTTATATTACTGAAAAAACTAAAAATGACACAAAAGCTTACAAAAAACAAAGCAAAAAGACTTGGAATGAGACTGTATTGTTCATTTTTTGGTAAAGCGGTGACAGAGACTCCTAAAACCGTCCTGTACATGTGATGGTTTCAAATGACAGGCCTTCACAGCAAAAATTATAACTTTTTTAGCAGAGCAGAGTAAAGGGAAGCAGGAAATACAGTTACCATTGGATCTTGCATACCCATCATCCTTTGTGCTCCACTGCTAGTTGCTACTATTGATGATTGAGAACCGAGTGACAAAGTTTTAGAGATTGTGGAGGTTCCAGCTGATGTGTGGAAGCATTTTGGTTTCCCAGTGTCAAGAAATGAGAAAGGAGAAAAGTCTGACAAACAAAAACAACATGCTGACAATGCCAGACTGCAAACAGACTTGATGGGGAATATGAGTAACACAAGGAGTCACTTGGCAAATCATCCCCCCAAAAAGATTTGTAAGAATAAGAGGAGCAGAATCCGGCCAGGCCGAAAGACTCTTATGGAAGAGTTCACAATCCCACTAGGTAACACTGTAGCCACAGTATAAGTATGTATTTTTAAGCTAATGCACACCTTTTTTTACACAGATTGAAAAGGGCAGGGTTTTTTGTTGTTGTTGTTGTTGTTGTTGTTTTTTGATACAGCAATAAATGCCATATCATGGACCTTTTACAGCGAAAAAAACAAGGCATTTTTCTGAAATAAAAACAAAATGAAATAAAAACACATAGTTGAATGCATAGTTTAATGTTGTCCAGCCAAAAAAACATATATATACATTATATCAGTATAAAATATACTGTACAATTATACAGTAAAAGTTTTATACAGTAAAAGTTTTATATATATATATATATATATATATATATATATATATATATATATATATATATACAGCGCTTAACACATTTATTAGACCACCCTAACCCTAATCAAAGTAATGTTTATGCCACAGCTGCCCTAAATTAACAGCATTGGTAATTACCAAAATCATTTTTAATGTTTCTGCAATGGTTAATACACCAATATGTAGAAGCTCTTTAACCCAAATGATATCTTGAATGCTAAAATAGAATTTTTATTGATATCCATGAATTTTCTAATTTACTGATTTACAAAAAAAACTGAAAAACAGTGAATCACATTATTATTTCTTGATTAATATGTCAAATCATAGTTATTTACTTTCATTCCTGAACAGAAACAATAGTTTTAGTGGTTGAATGTTATGCTTGATTAATTTCTGACTTCTCAGAGAAGCCCAGTGAGCTGGCTCAAATTTGGGTGAATTCAGTTTGAAATTCCTCATTCCTGTTCAAAATGGTAAAATGTGGAGAGCTGACTGAAAATGAAAGAGTCCACATTAAAGCACTTCATGATGCTGGATGGTCTTTGAGACAAATATGACAGGTGGTCTAATAAATTTGTTAAGCACTGTATATATTCAAATAAAATTCCTTTTCTGAAAAAAAAAAAAAAATCCCTGCAGCATCCTTAGATAAAATCTTATCTTTGGATGAACATCAACTTGGAACTCTGACATGAAAAAGTTTGGGATCCCCTGATCCAGAGTATAATCCAGATGGTGATACTGCAGCCTGTAATCTGCTTACTTCACACTTCTGAGTGGAACAGTCCTCATCCCTCTGGTGTGAAATCCCTCTGCTGAGAAGTGGCTCCGAAGGAAGCAGGGATGAATAATCTGCATCATCCCCATCGTCCACAGAGTGCTTCTTCATTCATAATTTAACAACCCCCCTCCCCTCCCCCATTACATCTGATGAAAGCCACTGACCTGAAAATGTAGAGGGAATGAGCTCCTTCAAGAGCGCCTTGAACATTGTCTATGTCCAGATCTACATGTTGCCAGCAAACATCAATAAGGGAGTCCCGTGTCAACACTGGGATCTGATGTCGTTTCTGTCTGCACACATGGGAATATCACACTGACCAGGTTTCTACATGCCACGTATTTGAATGAAGCACATTCATAGTGCTTATTAAATGAGTAATTGGATGTTTCACAGCAAGATATACAATTAATTTCATGGTATTAAAATCTGATATGTGATCAAATTAATTTGGTATATTTATATTTCTATACAGGGCTGTTTTATGAGAGCGTGTTAAACGTCATCTTGTGTTGTATACAGTACAGGATCAATGTGGCCAAGCAGGACTGCAAAGTCAAATGTATTTGATGCTTTTCTCTGAGGCTTTCTCCTCATGATTTGACCCAGAAACTGCCTTCTCCCTCAGGTTTTTATAAAGTGCAAAGAAGCACAATATGCAGTCACATTTATCTGAATTACAGCAAGCATGCATGTATAGGTCTGAGCACAAGTTAATGACATGTTTCTTTGGTCCATATATTTTCCTGAGCTCAAATCTCTTTCAGTAGGCATCCTTTTGTTTCTTTTTGCAATTGGATTTTAGGGAACAATGGCAAAGGCTTATCCCACAATGACAAGTAAACAGTAAATTAATGTATCATTGTTTTCACACAATGCACCCAAAAACAGAAGAAAAGCACCATTTAAACGCTTTAGGTTATTAAATAAACCTTAAAGATGAGTTCTTCTGAGCCCTGCTAAACCATTGTTATATAACTGCTGTCTCATCCAACACAAGTTTGATGCTGTTCCTTTTTCTTTCTTGTAAAAACATGACCAGTTTCACATTAAATATATAGGCTGTTTAATCGGGCTAAATGCATTAGTCACCGTGTTGGCCCGAGGCAAATTCTGTGTTCGCACCGCATCATTTGCTGTGATATCTAAAGCTACCATATCCCTTTAAGCTAGTTCCACTGAGTGTATTCCTTGTTGCAGTTAAGTGCATATTTAACAGACTTTCTAGTTTCTCTCCTGCACAGTTATTCATATCAAGCTTTTCAGAGATAAGCCAGTCTCAGAGCACTGTTAAAGAACTTCCACCCGCCTCACCCTCCCCCGCAAAAAAGTGGAACAAAAAGAGGAAGCTCCAACCTCCTCTACACTGTACCCCGTCCTGTATCAGCATGAAAATCAGGGTATATCTAGAACCTCTCTGTGACTTGAACTCACCACATGAGTCATCTGGGATTATGAGTCATATTCTACTTCAATACAAGAGCCCCAGCTTTACCACACACCTACAGACTGGGAAACTTTTCACAGACTCAAGTTACCAGCTCAGCAGGCCTGCCGACTGTCGACTGTGCTAAAACTGGGACAATTGCTTTTTTATAAGATGCTGCAGCCCCACTGTTCAACAGATGTGATTGGATCGAGTTTAAAGTGATTTTATTGGAGCATAAAGAGCAGACAGACAGACAAACAGACTGATAGATAGATAGATAGACTGATAGATAGATAGATAGATAGATAGATAGATAGATAGATAGATAGATAGATAGATAGATAGACTGATAGATAGATAGATAGATAGATAGATAGATAGATAGATAGATAGATAGATAGATAGATAGATAGAATAACCTTCATGTAAATTCTCTTTGAAACACATGCACCTCTGCTGTTACAGAGAAATAATTGTGTCCACTTTCAACCTCCTGTATAATTAGTTGCTCCACTTTGAAGTCTCCACATACATAAAGGACACAAGTAGACAGAACCTTTGTCACTTTAATCACTCCTCTGTTTTCTCTCTCACACTGAAATGGATTGCGCTCCCTATAGATGAATGTCAACAACTCTGCATGTCCTTCAGGCTGATTTCACATCATTAGTGCGCTTCTTTGTCTGAATATAAACCTGTGCTGAATGTCTGGGAGCATTATAAGCAGTGTGTATGTACAATGTTTATGCTTTTGACAGCTCTAACTTCAGTTATATTTCAACACAGGAAGCTTGAAGATATTGATTAGATCATATTGCAGTTTTCATGGTATCACCCGCTGTGCTATTACTCTCTTTTGTTGAGTAGAATTAGAATATGAGGCATTATACTTGTGCAATAAATAAACTGTTGAATTATATTAAGACAGTAATGTAGCTATCTATACATGTTTAATGTCCCTGTAAAGTGAAAACTTAAGACCCCAGATATTTTGGAATTTGTTGGTTGCTGTAAATATTTGAAAAGACTTAGATCTATGTATGACTGAATTCTGGATTTAGACCGTTAGAAAGTTGTTCACCTCTTTTGTGGCTTAGTTTAATTTGAGCAGGGTAAATATAACAGCCCACGGCTATGGGGAATCCCCCCCCCCCCCCAATTCTACAACGATCTAAAATCACAGAGTAGTTCATATCAGTACAGTCTGTTGTTAGCTGATGTCTCTGCCTTCATTGAAAGTTAACAACAAGCTGCATGCTAAGTTTTTGTTCATTGTGAAATACATTTCCAAAATCTGTTTTTATTACCAGAGCATCCTAAGGTCAGGAGGCAGGTGAATTACTGGAGCTCTTGTCTATTTTTTACTTGAACCAGATGCAGCAGGAACAAACATCTTACCTGCTGAAGGTGTGTTTTTAGTCCATATTTCACTTGTCTGTTGTCCATTAAAAACAGCAGACTGGGACTGTCTCTCTACAAGCAGCCACAGTTCAATCCCTTAATGGCTGTTAGGTTCGCAATTTAGTTTGGTGGAGTATCCGATAATAGACACGCTCTATCTGGCTAACAATGCTTCATCACATTGCACCCGCTCATGGGCCAATCACTTCAGCACATTTGAATGGAAACAGCCAGGCCAGCACAAGAAACTCCGCTGACCCTAGGGTGGTCTGTCAACAACACATCAAAATTGGATTGACTGATGACACTGTCATTCAAAGTAACCCCAAAAGTAACGGCCAGCTTCAGCTCAGGGCTTGCAATGCAACGACTGCTGGCCCCAACAGAGGAAAGGAGCTGTGATGCGTTTAGGTTGTAGGAAATATCTGTTCAGCGCCACAAGATATAACCATTCATTTTTTCGAATTGCATGCTAAAAAAGTAACTGATTCCACACACATTTCAGAATAACTTTTTAATCATGAAAAAAAAATGCCCTTTTTATTTTAAACTGGGCTAGCGGTGCTAGCCTTGCTGCCCCTGACTAAACACCTCTGAGCATCGGCAGTGTTTTATAAGTACTTCAGCTTGATATTGGCAAACAATATCATTCAGCCGTACATCGGACATACAGTATGTATGGTTAAGGCAGTTGCTAAAGCAGCCCTTGCCTCCGGAGCCTGAGGGCACAGGATTTGCACCCCCATGCCTTAAATTACATAGCATGTAGGAATCGGCACATAAAAGACCCATGTAGGACGAGTACTGAAGCTGCAGCCATTAGACAAGTATCACATGGATGCAGTGGGGCAAGCCCAGGGGACTCTTGTCTCATCTGGATTAGAAGGATGGTGCTGAGGTCAGGAGGACTTTTGCATACCTAAATGTTGAGGGAGCTTGCTGCCATTGTTGCCTTGTCTGTGCTGAGGCGTCCTGGCTCTGGTGAAAGCCACACTGCAAAAGTCCAGAGTCTCCTGGTTTAACCAGGAGACTCTGGACCTAGACACTGACTGATGACCAAAGAGGCTGGCTGGACTCCTTCGGCATCCCTTTGACACTTTTTTGGTATTGCTGGTAAGACTGTGCTTCTAATGCTAATGTGCTCAGGAGAGTAAGGTTGGGAAGGGTCAGATGTGTGTTTTTTTTTTATGTTTCAACCACACAGTCTGGCTTGGTTTAGTAAAGTTGGATGGTAGTGTAAAACCTGATCTTACTTCAAAATCATTTTTCTCAGTTTAAGAGATGGTCTTTTGCTCTTAAGAGTTTCTAATCGGTAGGCCTATTATTTTACCTTTATATGTCTCTAAAGGTACATGAACTAAAATTACTGTTTCCTTACAAATTTTTATGACAAAAGGAGGGAGAACCACTGTTCAGCCCAGTCAAATACAACATGACACATTTTGTGTTTGTTCATTATTACTGCAGTTGCATGGGTAGTTACAATTCTTTCAACCAATCAACAGGCTACAGTTAGTCTAGCTCCTCCGTCCTTGGTTGGATAGGTACGCTTGGTGCCTTAACAGAAGGAAAGCAAAAATGTGAGACAGAACAGGTAGTTATTTTTATACCTTTTAATGAAGAAATAGCACACATTTAAGAAATAAATTCATTTAAAAGAAATCTAAAGGCCATAACATTGGTTTAAATAAATTCTCAAAAGTAATATTCAAGTAAAAAGTAAAATTTCAGTGAAATCATGATAGGCTTGCTGGTAAAAGTATCCATGTTTTAAGAAAATTTAGAGACTACTGGCTTAGCAGACCTGATCTCCCCAGGCAGATCATTCACAGCAAATGCTCTGTCTCCTTCTGTTTTTAGTCTAATACTTGGAACAACTAGAAGACCTCTGTTCAGGATTTGGCTGTACAAGGGAGCAGAAAAATTATCAACAAAAGGTAAAATATTAGAAAGAACTCAATGAAACTTGATAATTCAATAAAACAGCAAAGATAAGATGGTTGATAAAAAATGAGAGACAAGAAATGAAAGACAAAGCAAAGATGATGCATTTATAAACACCACGCATCTTAGTGTCAATAACATTATAAACATTATATTATTAAATATTTAAAATATGGTTGATACTCGACCCTAATGCACTTGACAATCCATCAATAGATCTATAACTGTATATCACCAATTCATAACCAATATTATCTCAAAGAGGGCAGGCCTGGATTGTACTTTTTGTTTTATTTATTTATAAAGACCCAAAATTAATTCACCATAAGCTCAGCACCATGGATCAGAGGGAGATGCAGTAAAGGAGAAGAGAGAGGTGCATGAAGAGAGAAACAGGAGAAGACATGTAGAGAGAGAAGAGAGAGATTCAGATGAGAAGAGAAAAAAGGAGATGTAGAAAGAAAGAAGAAGGAGGTGCAGAAAAAGAGAAAAGTTGAGAAACAACAATGTATAATCATATTAACTCATAGGTGTCCTTACCAGGGCTGCTCACCGAGCTGGCCAGGCCGAAGGTCTGACCCTTTCAAAATAATGCTTTGACATTGAGCATGAAGCCGACTGTGGTTCAGTTTGGAATGGACTGAGGCTACCTCTTTTGGTCAGAGCAAGGTCCTGCTATTTGGTCTAGACCATGGTCTAGGTGAGGTTTCAGCCCTCATTTAGATTCAGATCAAACTGAAAAGTCAGAAAAGTCCGGACCAAACAGCGTAGGTGTGAAAGCACCCTTAGTTCCTCTCAGATCATTAGGTATGATGCTCTAGTACGATAAGTGTCTTATCACTGGCATTGAGCCAAAACCTTGTCTTTAAATTTCATAGGATTTTTTTTCCCACAAATCAGTGCTATTAGTCACCTTTTTCATCTGTCACTGGGTTTTAACAAAGCAAAAAAGGGTAAAATGGATGCAAACTATAACAATTCATTGTTAAATTAGACAGAAAAATACAGGGTATGTTTTCATTCTCTGAAAAGTGGTGATTTTGGAGGTATGAGGTTTTGGCCTGACGCCAGCAGTGTGTTGTTTGTCAATAATTTAGCATGCTTACTGCCCATGATAAATATCAAATTCTTTAACGTAACTTGATTTAAACTGCCATCTTTGATGTTTCACATTTAGTTATAGTGTGTAGGGTTTTTTTTTATTGCTTGGTACACCAACAGTGTCAAGTATGAAAAGCAGAGTATTTTTATGGTGGTACAGCTGCTTTCACTTCCTGTCACATGTTAAAGCTCTCTCCATCACCTCCTGACTTTTCACTCTTTGTTCTTCCACTCATCACGGATAAAAGTGACTTATTGTCTTGCTGTGGCGCTCTTCTTCATCTTGTGCTCACAGTCACTCTCCATGGCACTGTGGTGAAGCGTACTGAACCAAAGCTACAGTTTAACTCCCCCCTCCCCTCCCCCACACTGCACCTCCCAATAAAACTGATTTGCTCTGGCATGTATTGTTTTGGAAAATAAATCAGTCGACTCTTTCCACTTCATGCACTCATGACATCATTTGTTTCCCCTCTTAACTCAATTATTGTCACTTAGTTCATCTGTACGGCAACATTGACCTGTAGCTACAGTGTTCAGGGCCCACCCCGCTCTGTGCAGCCTGACAGAGAGGACGAGGAAACGGTTACGCCTTGAGCCTGTAACTTTGTCAAAGTTAAATACAAGAGAGCACATTATCCGCCTTATTTTTCTGTCAGCCAATCCTCTTTTTCCCGCCTTGAAAATAAGCTTCAAGGTAATTGTGTCATTGTGTCATAAGGCACAGGAAAAATGGTAATCCATTAAATTGTATTCCGTGTTCTGTGTTGCTTTTGTAGTACAGAGCGACACCGTGGGATTTGGGAAAGGTGAATTATGAATAATTGCCTTTGATCCGAAAAGCCTGACGAGTAATAACGTTTAATGCTATAGCTGATCAATGAAACTGAGGCTCCATGTTTTTTATGTTCGATGAGACAGTCTGTCTGAAGGTGCCAGCTTGTTTATCATCATATTCACAAAGAGAAAATGTTATTCACACCTACAACATTTCCACAAAGTTAACTTTTACTTTAGTTTGACCTCAAACCTTTACTGCCAACAACATCTGAAACTGAACTTCCAGTTATGTTTGGAAGCAAAAAGTCATATTGATGAATAATTTACCATTAAAACATGAGAGGGGCCAGATGTTATTGAACACACACACTCCAAAAGGTCTTTGTTGTGTCAATTAGTTGATTAAGTATCATCCGCTCCCCGTTGTCGTTGGAAACCTGATCTGTTTTTAAACAGCTTCATATTACAGGGGCAGAGGAGAGCGAGAGAAAGGGGACTTTTTCAATTACATGTCAGCATATTTGACTGACCGTCAGCCTCCATTTGATCAGCCTTTTACTTTAATTGCTTGGGTTTCATTAAGTATCCTCATTTATGGGAGAATTTAATCAGTGGGGATGCTGAAACACACAGTGTTGAGTGTGTGAAGGCGAACAGACAGCAGGATACCTTCAATTAAAACACCACTCTCATCATAAGTGTTCATTTACCTCCAAAATTAACAATATATTTGTGTTAAATAAAGTCAATGGCACTTAACCCAACATTTTTACACAGTGTACAAGCAGGTTAAAGCCATCAGCTCTATAAGTGGACAAACAACTCGGCAGTAAACACTTGTTGGAATGAAGAAATCTGACCTCTAACGTTTTAAAGGCTGTAAAGGACCCCTGAAATCTGGAGAACTGAACACTTTTTAAATCTATTACTTTCCACACAAATCTTTTCTATGCACAGAACCTCTTAGATGCCTACTGCAGATGAAAAAAGAGAACAAATAGAGGGGAAATACAAAGACACAAAGAGGCAGAAAGCAAACATGAGTGGGTATGATGTAGAAAAGAGAGGTGGACGATGTATCAAAATCTTTAACTTTAGTTAAAGGAAGTATATCACCCTATTAAAATACTCCTCTCCTCAAAGTTTACTTAAAAGTATAAAAAATGAAGGCTGAAAGTTGAATTTTATGAATGTTTGGTGAAATTAAATCCAATAAGCCTTCTGTAGTGGAGTAATAATTTCCTTCCAAAGACAGTAAAGTCAAATCAAATCCCTTTAGGTTTGTTGTTCTCAGCTCAATGTTCTCAGCCAACCAACAGAGGGACAGGCAGCTTGTTTACATGTCACTCACAAGCTCAGATATGATTTATCAAAGTTTGTCTGTCTAGAGCACCACCGTCTGTAACTGATAGCCCTGTCTACAACAATAAAGAGAGATGGCCCCGCCCACTCAAGGATAGCGTTTCAGCACAGCGTCAGCTAAAGCAGTGGTTCTTCACTAGTGTAGTGTAAGGATAGAGTACACGACTATTGTACTCCAGTAAAGTATAGTTACTCTGATTAACATTTACTTAGGGAAAAGTATGTTTACAAAAGTAAAACATATTTAACTTAAAGCTGACTTTAAGTACCAAGTACTGAGTAGCCAACTAAGAAGTTGTACAGCTAAATATGATCCTTCCTTATTGGCAAGAAAAACAGGAGAATAGATCTGCAATTAGATTGTTCAGGTAAAGTCACACTTCTATAAAACAGTAAAATATACACAAAATTGAGAGGTTTACCTAAACTCATACTGAATGTAAACCTTTAGAAGTGTCTTCACTGGTCCACACAACATTTAACTCTTAAGTCAACCTCAGTGCAAGGCAATACATACCGATAAAGGCTATCTTTATGTGTCCTTCAGGAACACCTAAAGTCCGAGACAGGAGTTCAAACTCAATGGATGACTTCACTCATGGTGCAAATGTGTGTCTCATATCAAATCAACAACAACCCACCAGAAACATGACAAAAAAAAAAAAAAAAAAACATTAGCAGGGGTTACTGTAAAACAGGCAACATCCAAAAGCAACTTAACATGCATAAAACCCTTAAAAAATAAGTTACCACTCCAGCTTTTGTTGTGTACAACAGCTGTATGTGGAATCATGTGCTACTGTGTCTTTAACAGAAGGGGAGAAAGTACAGGAATATTGTACTCAAAAAAAGTACAGTTACTCTAGTTAAAACTTACTTAAGTAGAAGTTGAAGTACTGAGTTCAAAATGTACTCAAAGAAGTACGAGTACCCAACTCTACTTCATCACAGTACCTTGAGTAAATATAATTATTATTACTTATTACCCACCTCAATTTTCTTACATTTTTCAATCAATTCAAATATTTTTAATAAAAACGGATCAGTTTTGGCTTTGGAAGTACAAAGAGATGCAATTATTCCTTCAAAATAAAAGCACATTATAGACTTTTTGCCACTATTTTTTTCAGGAACACATCCCACTGAAAATGTTTTTTGAACCACTTTTGGGGCCCAACCCACCAGTTAAGAACCAAGGATTTAAAGAGAATAACTGAAGAGGAACCATTTTCCTTTGGTCTAAAAACAAACAGATGGCAAGCAAATTAACTTTGAGATGTGTATTATTGATTCAGTGTTGGTTTTAGATGTTCATAAGCAGCCGTCCACCTTCCTGCGTCTCACTGATACCTGCTGGTGAAACAAGAAGCCAGGAGCAGGCGAAGTGTGAAGGGGCAGAGGGGGGAGCAGAATCATGAAGAGGGCATGCCCAAAGACAGCATTTGTTTTTTGTTCTGAAAATCTGCACTGAAAATTGCAGTCTTAAGTATCAAATGTTAACTCCCTCACCATGCAAAATAGCACTTCTCATGGTTAGATTCTTTTTTTTTTTTTTTGATCTCCCAGGGGAAAAATTCTTAATATGGGTATCATAAACCGAGGTGTTATTGTCATTAACTGTTATACATGCCTATTTTTGAAATCTATATTTGGTTACTAACCACCTTTTACATGTAGCCTGAGGAAATCCTATCTAACAGAAGGAAACAAAATTCTGCAGAGTAACTGTATTACACCTTTGCACTAAAAGTCTTTACTTGCATATTTACTGTAACACAGAGAAAAGAATCCCAGAACCTTATGATGAGTGTCTCTGCCTTGCAGGAAGTCTTCATCCTCCTAAATATTTAGCAAGCACCTGATTCTCAGCTGATAGTCCAGAGCAGGCCATATTAGGTCAGGAACATCACAAGACCTGATCCTCCACCACCTGCCAGAAGGACAACGTGTTTCTTTCTATATTCCTTGGTTCACCTGCGAGAGGGGAAATAATTCTACAGACAGACAGATTATCCCTGTGGCTGATGGAAGATATGTCACCTGTGGATTTATAAAAATCTTTGGTTTGCTGATAAAACACAATTTTAATCCACGGTATAAAAAATAAAAACAGCTTGACAGAAATTCTTGTCTAAAAATAGAAGGAAAAACAGATTGAATTGTTGCATATCATGGTTAAAAAAAGCTCTTTTTTGTTTTTAACAAGCACAAGTCAGATAGTTTTTGTTTCAGGTATCATGACCACCTAATAACTGTGTTCAGGAAATATCTAGAAGCTTTATATTTAGTCATGGTGTCATGGTTGTACAGATGGGAATACATATCTGTGGGTTACACAATGGTCCACGTTAAAATATTGTATGAATTACAGTTGAATGTTGTACAGATGTCCAGGTTTTATGCTTACAATGCTGGGTTCTTGAACTTCCAGTACCAGCATGAATTGTTTTATATGACATGTCGTGAAACTATTTAGATTTAGACATTTATGTCCATTATGAACTGTTATGTAAATGGTGTCTACTAACCTTATCAAATGCCCCAACATAATGGTAAAAGCTCATTTTCTTCATGATGAGATCTGCTATTCTTTGTCTTAACATTTTAAATGAACTTAATGATTTGTTACATGGTAAATATTATACCTGCCCTAAAAAAGTGTAAGGTTTGTTTAAGTGGAAATATCAGTGGTAAAATATGAAGCCAGAGCAGGAATGCAAAATAATTGCAGTGTCTACTTGAGGCTGATTAAATGTACCATTACCACTCATATTCAAATGCCCATTTCACAGCAGGAATAAATGTGTATTCCTTTATGATTAAGGGATGACTGCAGCTCAGTAGGTAGAGTCTGTTATCGCTCAACCAGAAGATCAGGGGTTTGATCTCCATCTCCTGCAGTCACATGTGTCCTTAAGCATTATATTTAATCTCAAATTACACTGCCCCATCAGTGGTGTTAACTGTGTATAGATAACCTGGCACCAGGGCTGGCTCTAGCAATTTTGGCACCCTAGGCAGAAGTATAATTTGGTGCCCCTCTGCTAACAGGCTAATGGTGCTGATGTGAAGCTAACTGTTGTTGTTGATGAGTTTAACGTGGGCGTATATTGTGTAACTGACTGCGTGTGTAAGGAAAAGCACAGCTTTCATTTTGATACTTTAAACGACTTAACACAAAAAAATAATAAGAGAGAGATTTATGCATTTTGCTGCTGTTAATGCAACAACATAATGTTAAAGCAGATGTCTGGTAGTTGTTCTAAATGGCCAGAATTCTTGAGGACTGCCGGTCATTTTGACCGGGGACAAAAAGTCTAGTGGAAACGCTGTTCGACTATTAATTGACTAAAGACAAAAATCTGACCAATCAGTTTCGACTATGAAAAACCTGAGTCGCTGACACCCCAAATGTAGATAAACAAATTTTAAGCTGCTTTTCTAAATTTAACACATAAAAATAAAGAAATCCAAAATGAAAATATACTGTATAAGATAATATATCCCCCATTAGTGTCATCACACTAACACTACTGTAATATCAGTATGATAGTAAACTGCTCATAGGCAACATTTAACTCTATTATTAATTATCAGCAGGGTCAATCTGTTAATTATAATCCAAAATATTTTTTTTTACATTCATCAGTCATAACACTCAGCAATAACATACTTTTACCAAACTTTTGAGGGCTTTTGAGAAAACATTATGGGCTCTGCTAGCCCCCCCATGGCGCCACCTCTGACTTAAAAACTTATCCACCACACAAGATTTACACATCATAATGCCAAAACTGTGTCAAAAACCTAGGATTATAAACACAATGGGGACACAACTGATTACAGACATATTTCAAGAGCACCTGCAGCAGTTTTTTAATGAGACTTATCCTGTTAGCTCTACTAAAAGAACCAAGTTAGACGGCTGCGGTGGGATCAGGTCCAACTTGCTTGCACTAAAACTGTTAAAGTTAGTAAACAGGGCACAGTATAATTCATTCAATGCACGCTGAAGCTTTAACGCTCCTCTTAGCACTGCAGACCTATGACTGAATCCACTGATGCACATCGTGACGCACAAGACGCAATAGTATGACGGGACAGTGATACTAAACCATCATACCGTTATTTGAGGGGAAATCCCTCCTTTCCATAAAAATGTCTTCTTTTCATAAAGCATTTAATATACGGAAAGGGACAGAAAGGGGCAAACAGAGTAGAAACTTACTTAACTGTTACCATGTTTCTCACGGTGAATCCATCTCGCAAAGCCCCCATCTGAACAGATTGGGCCCTGTAAGAAAATAACAGGACCACTCAGCGTGGTTCGAGGATTAAGAGGCAGTACTTCCCAGGGCAGCGGAGTCATGACATAAGCAAGCAGTGACAAGAGGCCAGTTCAAATATGGCAGAAGAGATAAGCTTGGATGCTGCTATAGTGTCAGTTTTATCAGAACTTGACAACATTTCTTTGTTAAAAGGAGAGCAAAGAACAGCATCGAGTCACGTGTTTTGTTGCTCTGATTAGCATGTTAAGTTAAGACAGGCAGAAAGTTCATCCAATCACCCTCCAAGTTTTTTTTCAAAGATTCTGCCCTTTCCCTAACACTGTCTAAGGGAGGTTCGCCAGATGGATGTGTGAAATAAACCCATCTGGTGTGTCAGGTTACTCTTGTTTGCCTTCCCAGCTAAACCTCTGCCTGTTGTCAGGCTGAGCATTTCCAATACAGTGACGGCCATCCTCTGTCTTCAAAGCTCTGCTTCACTGACCGCTCTCTGAAATCACTGAGCCCATGTCCATGTTTGATTGTTTTGGTTTTGTCTTTGTTAGCATGCCACTATGCCAAAGTTTGCTGTTGGCTTAGAGCTTTGTCTTACATAGCCAAAGAGATGCTTGCAATGTTGTAGGACCATAATCAGGTTTTTACATTGTCATGTCTAGATTGCAACCCATTTGTTAAAATCATTTGATTCAGAATCACCTTTTTTTCTCAGTGAAAGTGTGTTTTTTTTTTTTTTCCAAGGAAAGTTACTCAGTCATTAGGAGCAGTTTAGATAAATGGAGAATACAGAACATTTCTCGGCTTCATAACCCTGAACTTAATTTTGCATTTTCTATTTTAACATAATTGTTTTATGCAAATGTAATATGAACATTTGGTTTCATGCATAACCTCCAATTTCCCCCGGTGAATCGTACACACATCGCTCCCTCTCTAGTCTATCAGAGCATTTCCACAGCTGGTGCTCCAGACCGGCAGCAGCGTGTCCCTGGGCCGACACTTCGCTACACTTCGTTCGAGATACACTGCAGGTCTATTTTCAGCGCTGGCCGCTGCCAGAACGCGTCAATACCCATCGATCAGAAAGCTCCAGAAGAGGAAGTCACAAGCATAGAATATCCGGTTCTTTCAAAATACAACACAATGCACGGACTCCCAACCGTAAATCATCACTATATCAACATTACATCTCATCCTGCAGCAAGAGCAAAGGGTCACCGAGAGGTCAGTGAGTCACAGAGCTACAACGGCGCCAGTGATGAGGAAACGTTAACTTTTGGGGATATTTAGTCAAAGAGTTAAACCACTGATCCTTTAGCTAATATTAACCTTTAACTTCCTAATGTACTCACTCAATGGCGGAAGCAATAATATCATGGACTTTTACCGAAAAGGATGATAAATTAAGCCCCAAAGGAACTCGCAGTTCTCCCGTGATCTCTTCCTGCTGATCAGGGCTGTGCGCCACAGCGCAGCACTCTAGACTTGCTTCTAGTGGGCGAGGTCGCTCGCCTTCAGTCGGACCAAACCCCTCGGCGCTTTGGTGCACAGCGCAGTCGTCCTATGTGGAAATTGCGGGTTAAACAGAGTGATCTCAAGCATAAAAAATAAAATGCACAGTATTTACTGAATGTGTCTAAGAGTTTAACAATTCTGCTGTTAATGAACATGGCGTTCTTTTATTGTAATTATCATAAAGAGCTTCTCGCTGTCTTTTGTTTTGACAGTCTAAAGTCATCTCCACAAAATCAAAAATCAAATGCTTTTCCACATCCATGCCATGCTGGATTCAGATCAGGCCTGTCAGTGTGCTGTTCTCACCCCATGTCATATCACTGCTAATACATTCAGTTTGGGCCAAATAACCAGAAATAGCTGGCAAACCTGTAGGAGACAGGAGGCATAAACAAACCCTTCTCTCTGGCTGTGTTCTCTGACATTGTTTCTCAGTGAGAGATGGGTAAAACCATGAAGCGGTTTCATTCATACTATATGCAGTATTGTGCGTGGGTGTTTACCTAACAGATGGACATCCTGATCTAAATTATAATCAGGTTATCCAGTGAGAAGAAGGACAGCTCATCACTGATGGGTAGGCATTAGCATAGAAGTACACACTGCTGTGAAAACCTTTCATATGCTTTTAGTTCACTTTATCTTCAAATACAAAGTGCCAAAAAAAATCACAGGATGACATGACAACAGGCATTTAAAAATGAGAGAAAAGGATTCACATGAGTTGTTGAGAGGCAGTTCCCTTCTTTTGTGCCATTTGTTTTCTCATAAATACGGCAGCTCAGAGCACTGTTAATACTTTTTTGTATCAGTTTTGTTCATGTTTGCCAGACAGTGTTCAGCAGCAGCAGCAGCCTCTGGGGCCTGTCTGCAGTCAAACAGGCTTTCTCCTCTCCTGCTCTGTTTTCTGTCAGTTTTAAGTGAAAGAAGACAAGGGTGAGGGATGTCGGCAACAAGCAGCTGCTCAGAGGTGCGTTGTCTGTTGATGCTGGGCTCTCCTGGCAACATGTTGGAGCTGTCACCTTTCCTCTCAATCACAAAATCTGGAGTGTCAAAACACAGAAGCAGAACAGATCTTTAACTGTGTTTTTTGGGTGAATATTATAATGAATCTGACACAACTGTCAAATTTGATGTCTTACTTAATATCTTAGCTTTTATAATAAAAGCATGATTCAGAATTAAACTGTTAGATAAGAGAAAGAAAAAATCTTGCTGTGTTATTTCCTTGCTCTCCCGTGCTTACTCTTTTGTATCGTAATAGCAATATTTTCACAATGTTCCCCACCATCTGTGGGAATGTGATACCTTTCTATAGCTGAGTGAAAGAGAGGGTGGGGGGCTGGGGAAGAGGGGGGGTAGTGGTGTTCTCTAATCCCAGAATCCCTCACATCGAATCATGCAAATTTGGTGCACTTTGAAGCGATTCCAGCTCCTACCATATGCAGAGTGAAAACAACAATCTATTATGCATGCATTGCACCAAGCTTATGGTAATGTTATTTTCCCTGCTATCCCTATAAAGTCAAATTTGCAGATGAACAACATATCTAAAGTTTCTTTTTAAAATAATATTTGTCTCATTGTGGCAGTGCATTCGTGAATAACAAGCAGAGCGTTTGGAGGTAGCTGCAGAGATCTGTTTGAGATGCTTAAGAATATGATGGGGTGATTTTTGTCTTCCAGCGATCGATGTTTGAGAGGTTGTATTTTCCACCGTACTCACTGAGAGTATGTTCTCATGATTCCAGTTCTGCTCTTCAAAGACAAACAACAGAATCGGAAACTTCCTGAAACACAATGCAGTTTGTTTTTCACTGTCTTTGTCACTCTCAAACACCAAGATGCTCAGCATCCTTAAAGTCTTTGCCACTTTATTCATCAGTAACAGACCCTGTTCAAATAAGCTGCTCTATAAATACACCAAGGAAAAGAAACATTATAAGGCTAGAGATCTGCATCCCACACAAGTAAACTTTTAATGACCAGGTAGGTGTTTCATCACAACAATCTTTTGGGCATTCTCTCTCTCACACTGCTATTTCACCCGCCAAAAAGCTGTCAGCACGCTTTGTCGCTCTCTGTCTATGGCTGGATTAAGAACACAACATCAATGATATTTCCATTTGTTCAATGGATAATTAGGGCCCACGACATGCCAAGAATCATTTTCCGTCTTGGCTCATCCTAATTTGGGGGAGGATTCATGCAAAGTGTAATTGGCAAGACAAAATGTGACTGGAGTCTCCTGAGCGGATCTGAGCTTTGTTACAACATGCAGTTCTTAATGAAGAGGCCGGCGGCTCGCTTGATTATGATGTTTGTGTTTCAAATTCATATTCACAAGCTTTCCAACACCATACAAGTAAACTCATTCAAAACTTAAGCTTTTACCTGCTATCTATCTATCTATCTGTCTATCTATCTATCTATCTATCTATCTCTTTCTGGCAGAGTCAAATGCAAATGTGTTTCACTGTCTTTCAATCAAAACAACAACAAAAGGTGATGAGTAATTTTGTATCAAGAAGCCTTTTCAACATACACTGCACTTTTGTATAATTACAAAACAATAAACCACTGTTTTCATTTGATAGATGAATTTCTGTGTTTAACCCCTTAAAGCCTGTTGTATCATATTTAATACATACTTTATGATACCTCTAATCAAAATGATCATAAATGACAAAAAAAAAAATCTTCTGAATACAAACAGATAAATGATTAAAAAAAAAAGCCAAACACAAATCATTCTGGGATTACTTGCAGCACAAACCAGGAAGGCCCCTTTCAACAGCTTTTCCCCCTCACTATGTGAAATCCATCAATGAAGAGAAAAGGCTGGTCTACTGTTTACACCTAATGTAGAGCAGTTTTTGTTGAAAGATCCCATCAGTTGAAATAGTAGGATAACAGCTGGAGACATGGGCAGATCTAACAATACATCTCTTGACTTCAGTAGTTTTGAAATGTCTTTTGGGTGCCACAACATTACACGGGTCGAGCAGAGATGGCAGAGAACAACCGCAGTCATCACAGGTAAGCAGTACAAAATATGAATGAGATTCAGCAACAGATCATCAGCTTCAGCAGCAGTTCACACCTCCTGATGTAGCAGTCTTTACTGTTAGATCCGATGTTTGGATGGCAACTATAAACATAGCATAGCAGCTCTGTCACGGTGGCCTCCATGATAAGTAACGTGTGTTACAATTTTAAAAATTTGTTGAAAATATCTGAGAAAATGTAAATACTCAACTAAAATGTATGTAAAACAAAGATGTATGTTAATGTGGATATTTCTGTAAAAAAATAAAAAAAAATAAAATAAACATAATGTAGTACCTGTAATGGGATAGCTCAGTTGTTTTAGGCGGTGTTGTACGTGGTGCTTGATGACAGTACAGTTTTTCTCAGTCGCTTTGGTACATTTCTCGACTCATCCTCAACATTTGCAAAACAGTAAGTGCATTTCTCAAACAAATAGCACAAATAGCAAATAGCAAAACACCATGGATTACCTGCAAAAGCCAGTCTCTTGCTCAAAATCCTTAGTCCATCTCTCAAAATTAAATATCTGTGTCAATGAACATGTCAGTGCCATCAGAATGACAAGTCCTTGTGTCATTGTGTACAGATAAGACAGTCAGGTTGCTTAGTCATGTTGTCAATATAACAGTGTGCTCTGGAGGGATGTTCTGATGTAAACTATGGCTAAAGTTTTGATGACAATTATTGTAAATTGTAAGTTACACCTTAGTGTATGTGGGAGATTCCAAGAGACTGGACAAGATTCACATTTACGCTTTTACTGTTTGTTCTGTAATTTGTTGACAGACCATGTCATTGCGATACAGAAAGAGAAAGACAGCACTGCATATCACAAAGAAAAAAAAAACAAAGAAAAAACAAAAGTAGAAATGTGAACACAGGACAATCTTCTTAGGGAAAACTGCACATGCAGTGCTGTAGGAATTACAGTGCAGTCTTCCTACACCTCCTGACGTTCCTGTATGTTGGGCCACAAATTCTCATCCACATCACAACGAATATCTTCTCTTGTGACGCAGCGTGGAAAGAGTCTTTTAGAGTGTCACACATTTCCCTTCGTTAGAGAAAGTCTAGATTCACCTGGGAGCAATTTACCAATTCAGGACAGATTTAGGAAAAAAAAAATCTAATGCTTGACATAGCTATTATGACAACATGTTCAACCATTTTGCATGTGAAGACTTATGCGATGAACTAATGCCTAAATGTTGTGAGGGGTGAGACTATTCAGCAGAGACCCAAGATAACACATTTTGATCAACATGACATAAGCAACTGATAATGTAGGAAACAGCAAAGAATTGTACATAATCATTTGCATGGATGTACCAAAGCATTTGCAACTTGTTAAAAGAAATGAGAAACTGCTTTTTTGATGTGCACGACACAATGATGTGAAGAGTGAACAAGTAGTTTTGAGAATTTCAATTCTGATCTGAGAAATGTACCAAAGCGACTGAGAAAAACTGTAAGTGTATTTGTCAAATGAGGTGCATGATCCAATCAGCGATAAACTGGTTGGATTGTGATACAGAAGATAGGCTTTACACTGCTTGGACGGATGAGGTCAGTTTTTCCATCCAATTCATCTCAAAAACTGGACTAAAATTCCATGACAATGTGCAGCATTGTTAGAAATTTAAATTACCAGTACTTTAATTTGTCCGTAATAAGCACCTTTGTTTTTGCACTTCTTAATGGTGAACTGCATATATGTTAATCTGGCTATAACACTCTGGAATTAGAATGAGCTGTTATCTCCTTTACTTTTATTTATTTTACTTTATTGCACAAAGAAACACAGAAAAGGGAAAAATCAAAATAAAACAAGACACAGAATACATGCAGTGCATGATCATTTGGAAGTCATATAATACTAAAGATACAGGTATGAGAAGCCAAAGAAACCCATATGGGCTTGACAAGTGTCCCTCCTGAGTAAAAAATTAAACATTCAGATGAACAATCAAACGGTATAAATTATTACAATACAACTGATCAGAAAAGAGAGTTACAACAAGATATTGGGACAAATATGCTGACAGGAGAAAAGCAGCTGGAAAAAGTGAAAAAGACAATTATATCAGATAACTGAGATGTGCTTAACATGAATTGGTAGTTGTTCCAACAGTGAGCTCTTTGAAATGAGATAGAAAATTGTGACAAAGTTGTCCTAGAAAGACTGGATGGAGTTTTTTGGCTGACCTTGTATTTAATTAATAGATTTGAGAATTGAACTGGAACATATTTTGAAAACAGACAGGGAGTAAGTTGTGGACTGTTTAAAAAATGAATTAGCAAATCTAAAAATGGTTTATATAAATATACAATATAAATCAAATTCTATGATGTTATCTATTAAAAAAACCGTCCCGAATCGCAGTTACTGGTGTGGATTTAATCTTTCTAGTCCCCAGAATATCACCCAAGTGCCCGGCTCACTAGAAAATATTCTGTAAAAGCTTCAAAGGTGTGGATAGCGTCATTAGAATGGCACAGCAGAGGGCTTTCAGAGGAAAGAACTATTTATCAGCCACAGTGGTCTACAGGTCATTAAAAGCATCATCACAGAGAAATTTGTACCAGAAAACAGTAAATTGAATCCTCTACTTCTGTCTCTCTGCTCTGGCACAGAGCCAGGCAGCTGGGCTCTGATCAGAAACATTTCTTTTTTAATTTGAGAGGATTGTATTTCTCGTGTATTTATTTCTCGTGAGTGGGTGTGGCTTCAGCTCATTCAACAAACACGCCATCACCCCCCTAGAACTATTTTACTGCTTCATTTTTTATGATTTTAAAGCTTAATTTTAAAAGCTTTGTGATGTTTTTCATGACTGAAATTTGGCCCGGTGGTTCATAACACAGTGGCCTGTCATATAACAAACTTGAAATAAAGATTTTTTCTTATCACTTTTACAGGAACTTCAATGAAAATGTATCTTGTTTTATATGAACAGTCAAATGTTTTAGTCTTTGACAACCTTAACAGAGTAAGTTGACAGTGAACGAAGATGTTTATTAGCTTGCTGTCTAACACCTACTGACACCTAGCCGTCTCTGATGTTAAAATGACCATATAGAAATAATCAGTTTTACTGATGATTGTCTTTTTGCTTTTGCATCTCCTAAAGTATTATCAGTATGATATTTAATCTGATCCAGAGTCATGGATGAAAGTATTGGCACCCCTGGTATTTTTCCAGAAAATACACCATTGTAATTGTTGCAATTAAAAATATTTTAGTATACACATGTTTATTTCATTTATGTGCATTGGAACAACAGAAAAAAAAAATGAAGAAAAAAGCAAAAATTCACATAATTGTACAAAAAAAAATCAAAAAATGGGCTGGGCAAAATTATTAGCACCCTTTTAAAACTGTGGGTAAATCATTTTATTATAAGCTTTTGATGCTCATTTAAACTCACCTGTGGCAGTAACAGGTGCTGGCAATATATAGAAATGACACCTGAAGCCAGTTAGATTGTAATCCAGACTGGATTTTGCAAAAATGTACCTGAGTAAGCCTCAATCCTTCTGGGAGAATATTTTGTGGACAGATGAGACTAAAGTAAAGCTTTTTGGAAAAGCATGTCATTCTACTGTTTACAGAAAACAGAATGAGGCCTACAAAGAAAAGAACACAGTACCTACAGTCAAACATGGTGGGGGTTCAAAGATGTTTTGGGGTTATTTTGCTGCCTCTGGCACTGGGTGCCTTGACTGTGTGCAATGAATCATGACATCTGGAGACTATCAAAAGATTTTGAGCCTCAATGTAGGGCCTAGTGTCAGAAAGCTGGGTCTGTGTCAGAGGTCATGGGTTTTCCAGCAGGACAATGACCCAAAACATACCTCAAAAAGCACCAAGAAATGGTTGGAGACAAAGTGCTGGAGAGTTCTGAAGTGGCCAGCAATGAGTCCGGATCTAAATCCCATTGAACACCTATGGAGAGATCTCAAATTACTGTTTCAAGAAGGCACCCTTCAAAATCTGGGAGACCTGGAGCAGTTTGCAAAAGAAGAGTGGTCCAAAATTCCAGTTGGGAGTTGTAAGAAGCTTGTTGATGGTTATAGGAAGTGATTGGTTTCAGTTATTTTTTCCCAAGGGTGTGCAACCAAATATTAAGTTGAGGGTGCTAACAATTTTGTCTGGCCCATTTTTTGAGTTTTGTCAATTTTGGCTTTTTTCTTCTGTTTTTTTTCTGTTGTTCCAATGCACATAAAGGAAATAAACATGTGTATACCAAAACATTTGTAATTGCAAGAATTTCTGGGAGAAATGGTGTATTTTCTTGAAAATTTCCAGGAGTACCAATACTTTCTTACATGACTGTATAACGACCTTTAATCTCCTCAAAGGAGCTATAAATAAACCTTTATCTGTTTGTTCATCCATTTATTTCTCTGCTTATCTGCATATTAATGTACTTTCTGGCCTGAAGCTGTTTTATCTTCTCTCTATCTGGAGACTAAACTTTACTGAAAGCAGCATCAGCACATTTAAGTGTGTCCGGGTCAGTGTGGGTGGGTGAGGAAAGGATGACATCCCATTGAAAGACCACACAGACACAGATGCAGGCAAGCACACTTTGTGGTGTACCTGTGACAGTACCGTTATGAGAGATGACATAGTGTCAACCAGTTTCTTGTTGATTATGAAACTCTTTCACACACTGAAACACTGTTTTTGCAGTGTTGCATGTGCCTGAACCTTGAACATACTCACAGTATGTCTAGGTGTCATTCTCGATGATGGTAGTGTTTGTATTTCTACAGCATTCAGATTTCCTTTTTTCTTTCATTGAAGGTTGAAAAATATGCTTTAGTTCTCTGTCTGGTGCAGGTGTGGCTTGTAACACTTCAGTGAACTTATATGATGTTTATTCTCTGTGAAATGTTCAAACATAAACCTAAATGCTTTTAATGGTGGCTCACTTTCTACAAATTAGAATAATCCACCTGTGTTGAGCATAATTTAGGGACATTTACTGAATGTTTGGCACCTTTGAATCTCTTCAGATGGAAATAAATAAAAGCTGTGGTTATATTTAAAGTTCAAACAATGAGGTTATCACCCCACTTTGCATATAGTATCATACTAGTTACAAGTTAAGAGAAGCAAGTTTATTTGGAGTATTTCAAATTATATACATACCTGTACTCACCTACAGTTTTGTCATATGCCTAAAGAGATCGGGTATAAATCCACAAATAAACAAGCACTTGGCAAAAGTGGCAATGAGACAACTGCTTTAAACAGGCAGAAACTTCAAACAGCTCCATAACCACTGGTGAACAGCCATCTGCCAGGACTGGCAGCCTTAACATCCAGCCAAATGGGTGAACACGTCCCAAGTTCCTGTGGTACATACATTATTCTATATACAGCACTGACATATTCACAAGCACACAGTTTTTACTCACACAGCCATTATGCACATAAAAAACTCATAGCAAAAGCATGCACCTTGTAAATCGACAGGATTTGGGGAATAAAACTGTTAACCCACTGTTCATAGTGAGTATGGCCCGGCAGGAGCAGCTGCATATCATGCAGGATGAGAGCCGGGACGTGGGGTGGCTTTATCACTCAAACTGGCCTCATGGAGCCCGGTGCTCTCTGCCAGCCAGACTCCAAGTTATTCTATGCCAGTGGAGCATTGATTTTCCACACTGTTAGCTCACATGATTCCCCCTTTCCTCAGAGGAAAATTGCCGGGATGAAAAAAAAGGACTCCCTGTGATCGATTGGACCACTGCGCTACTGAATTCAGGTTACAAGCAGAGGGAGATGAGGAGAGAGAGGGAGAGCAGGGAGGAAAGAGAGAGAGAGAGAATGAAGACAGTGCACAGCAGGGTGCTTGCATGTTAGTCTCACTGAGGTAAATATGGACTTGTAAAAGTGGGGCTGAGGAGGGAAAGGCACAGTTTTAAATCAGCAGCAGAAGTACAATAGTGTACAGGTACCTGACAACCTTTTTTTGTATACTTGCTTGAAATAAGGACTTTTTTATTTTCTTACACTTTAATTCTCCCTCAATTGAACTGCATATTTAATATTATTCTAAAGATTGAAGCAGTGGAAATGCATGTTACATGTTGTATCAGTCATTGCACTGAAAATAACGTTTGATTGATGCTTTGTAAAATAAATGTGGCTAAAATGTTTACGGGTTTTGTCAGTAACACAGATGTATCTTGTAGTTCTCTCCTCAGGCTGACTTTTCTCAATGCTTCCTGTACCAGACACCGCTATTTTTCTGAATCCGACTGACTGCCATCAAAGTCAAAACTCTTCAGATGCTGATTTCAAGAGTCAAAAATTTTACATTCCTCTTTCAGAAGCAAAAGAGCAGTTTGTTTTGTATGTAATGTGAAGAAGGATGATTTCAGTTTTTTTCTTGCAATTATACATAAAAAACTTAACCTTGCAAAACAGATGGAGACACCCGTGTCTGTGTTTCTCACTGGGGAATCCATCTTGCAAAGCTCCCGTCTGAACAGTTTGGGCCCGGTTAGAAAGTGGCAGGACCACTCAGCATCTAGGGGCAGTGCTTTCGGGTGCAGCAGAGTCGTGACTTAAGCAAGCAGCAACAAGAGGCAGGTACAATTATGCCGGAAGCCATTAGTGTGGGTGCTGCTAAAGCGGCAGTTTATTCAGAACTTGACAACATTTCTTCGTTAAAGAAGAACAAATAACAGTCTGGAGTTGTTTTCTTTTCAAAAATTAAAAAAGTCGTGTACTGACATGTCTACAGTCACCATGGTTCGTGTTATGCAGTTCTGTATGGAGTTTACTCCTTGGTAGTGACTAAGTCGCATGTTTTGTCGCTCTGATTGGCCCGTAAACATGTGACAGATAGAATCATCATCCAATCACCCTTTCAAAGGCTCTGCCCTTTCCCAATCGCTGTCTATGAGCGGTTTTCCAGGTGAATGTGTGAAACAAATCCATCTGGTGTGCCAGCTCACATAAAACTCTTTTTCAAACCATAAATGACAAAAAGGAAGTAGATCAAGTTTAAATGCTGGTAAGCACTATATCCCTCTTAGTAATACATCTACTGTTGAAGCACATTTTACAAAAACTCCTGACATTTTCAAGGCTTCATCTCCACCCTGAATCTATCTGGAATTTTTCAGGCCAGCCCCCTTATAAATCTTCCATGTGTAGCTGGGGTGAGCAGATGTGAGAATGCAGCAGGAAATATTCAGAAAAAATCACCACAAGCATGTGGGCGGAGGTGACAACCTTTATACTAAGCGACTTGTGCAATCATTGTATACTTAAAGAAGCTGCCCCACATATTTTCTGTTTGCCATCATGTTTTTTTTATCCGACCCATTCATTGATATTGTACGTTTAGTTACAGTGAGTGTAGGAATGAGAGGAAAAGCCTGTCATTATAGGGTCTGACTCAGTCCCTTCTTCTGCCTTGGATTTCTGCTACATCATGTCTCACCACTAAAGAATAAGTGTGAATAAACAACTTGCAGAAGCACTTTCAAAAGTGTGTTTAAAAAGATTGTTGAAATAGACTGTTCTGCATGTGTTCAATTACACGGTTAAAGAATTTAAATATATTTTAGTAAAAATTACAAGGAATACAGATTATTCTAATGAAAACATAACAAAAACATGTTCAACTGACCATTCTTCAAACACTGCTGTGTCAGGTCCATAGCCAGCCTAGTGGAAATGGTGGAGGGGGTAATAAAATGAACTTTTATCTTACTCTCCTTTTATTTATTTTTTTATGGTAGGGCTGCATTGGAAGAACAATTATTTAGGGCCCAAGTTAGCCGGTAACAAATGACATGAGAAATATAGAATGAGAAATAGCAAGGCAAGTTGAGAGGTGGGTGGGGGAGGGTTTTGTCAGTCACAAGCAGCACTGCACTTGGAAGAAAATTCAGCTGTGGCTCAGACTGATCCCTCACAAGTGGTCAAATACTACATAACTGCACACTATCCCTTTGTCTCTTTTCATTTATAGATTTACTTAGTTGTTTCCCCATTACATTTCACAGTCCACACATATGCATTTTTACATTCTCCAAATAAACCTGCTACTCTTCATCTTCATTTTACAGCACATTCTATTCTAGTGACACTTGACAATAAAGGATAAAAAATGTGTTAGCATGTAGAGAAAAAATGTGTTAGCGAATGAGTAACTAAGTACTATTTAATCATAGGTTAACCTCTACTTAAAATACTGATAAAGTACACACGTTTAGAATAGTTAGACAGTATCAAATATACAACTGACTTCTAGTTGATAATTAGTGAATTAGAAACTTACTACTAGTTAACCATTTACAAATGTATAACTAACCGCTAGCTACCTTTTATTGAGTGAGTTACTAACCACTAGTTAACTATTTGTTAACCATTACCTGACATATAGATAAGGTACATACATTTTAAATAGTTAGTAGATAATAAATGAGTATCTAACCACTAGTTAGTCATGAACTAATGAGTTCCTAACTACTAGTTCACATTTACAAATAAGTAAACTGATGTTAATCATAGTTAACCATGGGTTAAAAATTGATGAGGTACACACATTTTTAATTGTAAGTAATGAATGTATATCTACTCATTAATCATTTGTTAGTTAGCCTAGTTGGCCATAAGTTAATCCACTACTAAACCAATATAAATGGAACACAAATCTTAGAATAGTTAGTATGTAACAAATAAGTAATTAACTATTAGTTAACTTGAACATTAAGGAACCAACTACATTTGCTGTCTACTAAATATGCATACATTATGTATATATTTGAGTATATTATTTATTTGTCAATGGTTAACAAACAGTTAACTAGAAGCTGATTACTCATTTGTTAATGTTAACTATAGGTTACTCATTCATTAATGTTGATTAGTAGTTAGTTATTGATTTGTTAATGATTAGCTTGTAGTTAGTCACACATTCATTACCTACTTACCATGTTTAATTTGTATGTCTTATTGTGAGGAATTACCTCTATATCTATTCTACTATGTCTTTTTAGGTTGAAGTGAACTCATATTTTCTGAACTCTCTGTGAAATTCTCTTTCTAAACATTGAACATCCATAACAAAAATTTGAAGAACACAAATGTATGTAGTTGTGATAACAGTATAATACCAAAACACCACAGTAAACATTGAACTCAATAATCAGAACAATGCATACTCATACGAATTACTGCTGAAAATATAAACATACCTCAACATCCTAAGACTAAAGTCTGACTTTAGGACTCCAGCTTGTAAAGGAGTGCTTCACAGTGTAGTCAAAGGAAGTAAACAACCATTTATTCAGCTACAGATTTAGTCTCAAACATTTCTCTTTTGCTTTAAATCTTTATAAAGAGGACATAAAATCTAATTTTGTTAATCACATCATGCTCTACAGACCTGACTCACTCACTGCTTCACTCATCTCACCTTAGTTTCCTCAGCTGTCACACTACCTTTCCTCTCCTCCTCTTCCACATGATGCTGCATGCAGTAATAAGACTACATCAACTGTGGGGGTGGCAGAGTCTTTGCTATTTTTGCAGCATCTGAATTCATTTTTTAAATATGATGATTATTTACATATCCCTTCAATTGTTTTTATGCTAAAGTTTTGTGTTTTCATGCTAAAGTTTTGTGTTTTCATGCTAAAGTTTTGCTTGGAAGTGGTGTAAATGTAATGTATCAACGATCATTATAAAGAAAACAACCAAAGGGCTGCTGCCCCTGATCATGGGCCAGTGATTAGCATTTTACTTGGCTTACATAAAATGTGCTGCGCACTGTCATAAAGATCCCATAAGATAAGTTGAATTTATCAGTGAATCTGCAGTTGAAGTCATTGTTTTTGGCTAGCCAGTTTTAATTATATAACAGCTTTCTATAGTCTAATTTTCACACGTTAAACCCTCTCAGAAAAAGCCAACCATCATCCAAAAATACTGCATACAAAAGCCAACCCTGCCAATAAGCAGCAGAGCACAATAATGAAGTTCCCTCTCTTAACAAAATCTTGGCAACAAAGACAGAACAGCATGTGTACAGGGACGGTTTGAAAATAGCCCATACCATCATCAGCCAGTCACTTAGCCATTTACTATTAATAAATAATGCTCCATCTTCCTCCTAGCCCTTGCTTGCACTGCTTTTAAATGGTATACATTTTCATAATGTCACTGGGTTCGTCTTCATGGTGCTGTTCTGCATGTTAGGTGAGCCTCTCTCTCTGCCTCTTAAGACCATTATGTTAGCACTGATGCATACCAACTTATTTTTTCATGATGGAAGTGAAGGATAAGGAGAGACATTAGGGCCATACAATAGCTTGTATATAAGCGTGAAAACAGTGGCTGCCTCTGTGTTTTACTATGGAAGATCACATCATTTTTTTATCTATATACTGCACACACTCAGCCACACTAGCAGTATGGTTCTGGGGATGACAATATGGCAGTGGGTCATCCTTCGCTAAACATCTCAGTCATTTAAGATGGTTTATTGTAGAGAGGCAAATGTAGTAAGGTTATGCACTATAATAGTGAGGACAGAGCAATACAACTATGACTGAAGCTTTGACTGACTCTGCCATAGTATGTAGACATCATGATCTTTTCCTGAACACAAAAAGTAGCTTTGGCAAGAACTTTCGATTGGTGCCTGCACTTAACTGAAACTTGGTTGACTTTTTTGTTAAGGTCAAGTTTGGTCAATGAAAAGATTGAGGTTAAGACTTGGGTTATTGTGGACTTTGGAAATTAACAGCTGCCTCCTTTCACAAGGACAAACTTTAGGGCCAGGTGTACCAGACATAGACTTTAAGCTAGGTTGCACGAAATAAAAGACTGCAATAATAAAACGGTTAGGTATCAGCCAATCACAGCAATGGAGGGTTGGACTTGGCAGAGCAAGCAAAATCAAGTCTAGTTATATCAGTGCTCATGTTAAAACAGGAATAAGGCAATCTTATTTTGAGCATTAGTATCCAGATTTTAACATGTAGCATCTCTTCACTTAGCTATAATCTCATGGAGAATATATCACAGCTGTAAAATGTTTAATACTTTGTTTTGACGACTCCTAAGATCATCTCTCATTCAAGTATCTCACAGTTGTTAATATACCACAAAACAATGGCGCTGCTTCCTGCACGGAGCAATATCCTGGGATTGCTTCCTGCATGAATGTGGAAGTGCACTTTTAAGTTCATTTCTCTCTCAATAGGAGAATTTTTTAACCATAAACAAAAAATCAGTTATTGGTTTAGTAAATACACCTTAGGAGGTGCCATTTTTATTGAACAGAGTTCTCAATTCAAAACAAGAAGTAAACATAAGAGGTGGAGAGAGCTGGCCAATGCATGTCTGTAATTGCCATATTGTGCTACTGTTTTGGTTGAAAGCCCCCTGTTGGTAGAGGATTTTTACTTACTGCGCTAATCAAAAGCCATTCCCCTGCATATGAATGAGGTTTGATGGCATAAATGCAGACCAGCCACTACAGTAAACACTAGTCCACCATCCAATACACTGACTCACAGTGGCAATAATTAATGTGCATTTATTTCCTCTTCAAACCTAGATGGCAGACGGCCTGTCAGGTATGCCAAGTTCCTCTGGAATATCACAAAAGCCTTCTCTTCTAGGATACCCTGGCAGGTAAGAAGTATTGTAACATCAAGTAACAGCTAAGGAGTCATGTCATTGTTAAATTTTCCCAACACTGATATTAGACTGAGATAAAATTCCAATTTTTCTTCTGTCTACTAAATTGGACATCATGCGTTTCAACACTCAAAGTGTGACTTTGCTCCTCAAAATACTTCATCTGTTTTAACTGTTTGGCCATAAATAACTGTATTCTAGTTTTTAGAATGTAACTTGCTGTTCTTATTATATCTTAATTTATTTTGTAGTGTCCAAAAGAGTGTGATAGGAAGGCCTTTAAATAGTGGATACCATCTGAGTAAAGTGAGGATGATGGTAGTGGCAGTGATGACGAGTCGCTGCCTGAAAAAAAGAAGGATCAGCTAACGCTAGCAGTAGTGAGCTGAGGATGCTGAGGGAGCCCTGGGGATCTCTGGCCCCAATTAATTGTAGTCAAGAATATAAAGAGGTGCCATGATGCTGCATGCACCCAAAACACATAGCTTTGTGCCTAGGTTCTTAGTTTCATACAAGATAGTCTTCTCTATTAAAGACACTCTGCACTGTAAACCCGGACTTTATATCTAACTAAATGATTTAATTACAATGTAAATAAATTATTTAATTTTGATTGCATTACTATAAAATGCTAAGTGTATTCTACTAATTTGTAGACATAGTTGAATGTGTGAATAAATTTAGGTTTAAAGCCCTTAAAATGCTAAGTTGTAGTCATAACCACGCCTCTTCATCTCTTTTGCATTGTGGTCTTCAGTGTTGGAGTTGTTTGACAGTGTTGATACCATCAACTCTGCAGAGAGTCAAGTGATTTAAGCCCCGCCCACTCTCATTTCAAAATTTGAATAAAGTTCCCATGATGCCCTCATGCCGAGTGTTTATATGTGTTTGAGATGTTTTGAATTGTGTTTGGATATGTTTAGATGATGCCTATTGTACAGTAATCATTGCTTGGAGTCCTTTGCTCATGTTTCTGGTGGATTGTTCAAGATATTTAAGTTTTTAAACCTCCACCATGAGTGAAATTGTTTACTGAGTAAGTGACTTCCTGCCTGTGGCTGCACACTTCAGCATAGCTGTTTAAGAAAGAAGGACTACATAAGTGAACAAGGAGTAAGTGTCTACTGCTTACTTCAAGTCTCATTTATGTCAAAGTCATCTTGATTAATTGTCTGGCTAATACACTTCAGCAGTTACTTTAGTGTTAAAGAAATCACCTTCAAATTTGTAAAAGCAACATTTAAATGCTATGAAATATCGCTATTGGAGAACTACATAAACTCAGCTCAGGTGTTACATTTAACACTATGGAATCACTATTGAATTACTACTGACATAGAGTTGATTTGTTATTACAGAAGAATAGATAATCAAAACAACTGGGAGCAACTGACTTTGCAAGAGATTTAAAGTTGAATCAACTTGGCATTTAGTTCGTTGTACTTAAAAACTCAAGTTAAATTCATTCAAGTTTTAATTATACATTACTAAAAGTTTTCAGGGTAACCTGTTTCCTCAAATTTTTTAAGTGAATTCAACTCATCCGGGCTTACAGTGTATGAGCGGCTAATCTACAAAATAAATGGGAGACTAGATGCTTATATAGAATTATGGAGTCCTTTTTTGACACAGATTGGGGAATCTTAGACCAAGGAGATCTAATCAAAATCTAAATCATTACTGTGCCCTGGGTTTGACTGGCTTAAAGGAGGGGGAAAGAAAATGTTTAAAAAAAGTTTCCTTCAAGATTTGTCACTCTGCTTGCTATTTTGCACACATTTATGGTTTTGTTTTCATGTATTTTATTTTTGCAACTGTTGTGGCTTATATGATGTGCCTTATTTATTTATTTATTTATGTTTTATTGCGAATTTTATATCTTAATTTGTTGTTTACATTATTGTCATTATTATTATTATTATTATTATCCCTGTTTGCGTTGTTATAGTTTATCAATTTATGTTTTCATTGTCACATTACTATTACTATGTACGACTTTCTGGACACTTTATACTCCTTTTTGTCCTTATTTTGTTTCCAGAATTCTTTATGATCCTATTCTTGTAAATGTGCAGGACGATGGGTTTAATGCAAGGTATATGATACAGAGTTGGTTAATATACCAGTGTGTTTAAGTATAGTTGTATCGTCTTTTGTTTTACTTGGAGCAAATGAGTAACTCTTGTAATAATGTTTAAAATGATTGTTTTTGAAGGAAACAATAAAATCTAAATAAAAAAAAATAAACTAAACAAACAGAAGACAGGGGAAAAAAATGAAACCGCATGTTGTCCACTCAAGTGGAAATGTGAAAATCTCCTTAACACTTTGGGTTTTAAAAAACAGAAGTTCAAGTCATGTTTTTCATGCATTAAGAACAATTAAAAGACATGGAAAAAATCCTGACTTAAGTTGTCAGAATTTATGCATGAAAGGGTTAAACCACTGCAACATCCCCACACAGCTATAGTCAAGTAAAATAAGTACACCCATGATTCTCATTTCCATTTAAAAAAAACTCAGTGGGCAAGTCAGTTATCTGCACCTTGTTTTTCCAACATTTATATTAACCTTTGAACTGTTCCCTTATTTCCTATTCAATCCATAGAATAGAATCAATCAATAGAAATTTAGTTTCTATTGTCCAATTCAGTATTTTACTAACATGAAAGTAATAAGGTAATTGAATTGGTGAATGCATTCAGTTCAGCAGTCAAACAAATGTGCATACAGTGCATTAAAAGAGTCTTCATACCCCTAAGTGTTTTTTCATTTTTTTCTAAAAATTCTGTTTCACTTAATCATGGCCTACTGAGTGTGTATTTCAGAGAATATTTTTTTTTCAACGGCAGCATCAGGCTGCAACATTAAAAAATGAAGAAAGTGAAGGGGGTCTGAATACTTTCTGAATGCACTGTAGGTATACACAAACTTCATGCTGTCCTTTTTGGGAGTCAAACATGCCCATGTCTGTGCAAATGCTCTCTTAAGTTCACAGAAGCATCCCACTATTTCAATTGTTCCCAGAGAAAACCATGTTAAATGTACATTAGATTTTATTTAAATGGTCAACAGTCATTGTGTTCATGTTTATCTAAACAGGCCAATTCCCCTTTTTAGAGCCAGAACAGCTGATAAGCATTGTCACTTTAATTACATCAATGTAAATATTTCATATTGGCCAAATCAGATCTTGTGGCCACGACGCTCCTGTAAATGGAATTTTATCTGTAGCTCGGGACCATTAGTGGCACTGAGTTCTGAGGCAGCCTACAGGACGGTAATTAAGTCCACTCAGCCGTGACTAAACATTTTTGACATTTTTCCTAGTCCGGAATGAACTGTCAGTGTGCACAGAGAGTAACCATCTTGTCACTTTGTGTTTGTATAAGAATAGCAGAAAGCTGGCTGCCGCGCTGCCAGTGCAGAGTTTCATAGCATAAAAAAAGGACTGAAATGAGTAAAAAAGAGGAAAATGGTGCTAGTTTAAACATGTCTGTCTGTTCTGAATGTGTGTATGTGTGACTGAGATAGAGTGAGAGGAACTGTAACCCATTTCTAATTCTAAATTATTCCATTTCACAACAGAACTGAGGGGAGAGCGACCTAAAATACAGTATACGTGTAAAAATGTGGAAAATATTTGGAGCTCATATAATGCAAAGAAAAGTAGGACACATTTGAGTTTGCTTTGCATCACAGTTTGCTGATGGATCAAAGCTGTCAGAATAGCCCAGTTTCTCATGGATGCTTTTGTTAGATTTTCTCTAGATTTGTTTGGACCTTCAACCAAGGTGTGCAGATGAGTGTGTCTCTGTGTGCAGAAACCAGGGTCGATTTCGACAAACTTACTGCATATGGTGATGCATTTTGCATCTCATTTCAGTGGGATACTGGAGTACTAATATGTTTCTCCTCTAGTGCGTGCAGATATAATGAGTTACAGTGGTAGTGAAGACAAAACCCAGAGATAACAAGGTGACTTTGAACTTGCCTCCGAAGATATTCCAGCTGCATCCTTAAGAAGAAGAAAACAACCAGTGCCTTAATAGCCAATACAAGCATTCCATCAACTTTGGTATGCTTGAGTAAATTGAATACCCCTGCTTTGCCTTTTGTTCTAGAAAATGCATCAAATTGATTGAAAGAAGCAATTACGGTACCAGGGAACAGTATTGATTTTATGAAAGTGTGCAATTACTTTAATTGGAATAACCGTGTCTCGATTAGACGTTGGTAGTAGGCTATGTTCAAAAAAATGTCTGCATTATACATAGTTGTTTTTGATTTTGAACAAATTCTATTTCCAGTGCGGCCCAACCTTTGTGCCTGATTAGCCTGTTCATTTTCCTCTGTAACCATTTTCTCTGGGCAAAAACACATTCAATCATCACAGGTGTAATAGTAATGAAAAAAGTCAGTGGGAGCATTAGTGGGAATTCTTTTCAATGTCACATGTTTGAAAGATTCTTCTGCACACTGACTTTAATTTGTGCATCAAACACACAAATTGAAGCCCTGTTTTAGAAAATAAGGACAGCTTTTTTTGAATTCCTGCAACGTCTTCTGTTTCAGAGTTAAAACCGGTGTAAAAAAGGGGAAAATGAACAGTGAAGTCAAGCCTTAAATCTGGCTGCAGACCATGTGACTTGACATGGAGCAACCAAATGAAAGAGAGAGAGAAAAAAGAGAGCGAGAAACAGAGCGAGAGAGAGAGCAATACCCCCATAAAACCATCTCTGCTTTCAGTTCAAATAGGTCCTATCATCTCCATGACAACAGTCGTAATGGTAACATGGAAATATATTAATGTAAAACCATGGCAACGTTCTCCAATTGAATTAAGCAGCACCTGTGCACATTACAGAAGAAGATAAAAGACAAAAGGAGGCAGCTTCTGCTTGCCAAGCAGCTGTGGCTTTCAGACCTTAAAAACCCATCTACATTTCCTCAACGCATTTGTTTTCCAATGTTTCTGTGCGGCAAATTACCGTAGCATGGCGTGCTTTTTCTGTCGTATTTGTGCAAACAGATGAGAAACTGGATAATTATGTTCTTTTTTTTTCCTCTGCTGCATATAAGCCCAGCTCCTCTGCCAGAGTGTGTATACAGCCGGATTAAGAGAATGTGTGTTTTACCATTAAATCACATAATGGTGGGGCAACCATTCTGATAGGTAAAAGGGCACAGTGTTTGTGCACAAAGCGGCATATTAGACACACAAACTGGGTACATTGTGCTCCCTTTCATACCAAACACAGGGTGTGTGTGAGAGAGGGAAAGTGGTTGTGTTGTGCCTTCTTTTTTCTCCTAGCCGAGCTGAAAAGAGAAAACATTATCTACATCACCATGCCATCAAATCTGATGGATTTTATCCCCTCCCTCCCCCCCTCCCTCTCTTCTTTATTCTCTCTCCCCCAGCCTCTGTGTTCACTGGTAATAGCAACATAGCATTCTCTCACCCCTGAATATGTGTGTGCAGAGGAAAAGAAAGAAGGGTTGAGGCTGCTGAGGACGCACAGCCTGAGTGAAATTACTCTTAAAAGGATATTGTTGTTCCCAAAGTGTGTTCAACAGCATTTTCATCTGCCATGTTTTATTCATGCGGACAGTCGTGTCCGACACAGACCCATACAGTACATCGACTTCTGCTCAACTCTGTCGGTCTCTAGGAGAAAATCCTCATCCTGTTGCAAGGTAGCACGGATAAAAACTCTAATCTTCAATCTCTCAAGGGATCTGACCAGAAACTATTTTCTCCACTCCGCTTTCCATTTTGCAACAATGCTCCTCCTTCCAGGCGCACAGAGGTTGAAACCATCAGTACTAAGTGTGCTTAAACATTATAAGGCACTCCGGCCTCCCAGCAGGCACCTGCTCTGCAATAGGTCAAACTTGCGTAACGCTCTCTTTTAAATCTTCCAGCTGTTTAATGCCATGGCAGGAGGAGGAAAGAGATTAACAAGAACTCAACAGTGGAAAAATATATAGCCTACACTGACTAAAACACATCCACAAAACATTGGATGTTTCAATTCAGTTGTTGTGAAATCAGTACGTTTGCATGCAGTCAGGAAAAGCTGAATTATTGTGTTAGTCAGACTAAAACTAGACTCCTAGACTTTGAAAATGCATGTAAACATGTTAGTCAAGCTAAATAGCTAAAATAGCATTAAGTGGAATTTCTCAAAGTTGGACAAAAGGCTTTTGCACGTCATCGATGTGAATCGTTCTGAGGTGAACTGTGGCACGCCTTTCTATGCACATCAGGAGCTATGTGATTTTCAAAATAGAATATGCAGATTCTAAAAGGGATTCTTGCTGCCAAAGTCTTGTTGAGTCACAGATCTTTGGTCTGTACAGCACTCAGAATTATGTGGTTGAAGATCAACTCGCTCTTGCATGTATACCTCCAATCAGACAAAACTGGAGCTCTGCACATGGTGTACAGCCTCAGCATTGGGCTTTGATGCAGAAATGCCAAGCAAAGTAGGAATTACACTGTTTGCCACTGTTATCATCATAAGTTACAAGTATGGCGTTCATTCATACTAAAAGTAAAGCACTGAGTGTGTATAAAATGTACGCTGTGTATTCTCTGTCCATGTTTTCACTGTTTGACATACGACTGGTAAGCTGCTTGAAAACCTGTTGGCACGGTCAGCAAGAAGGAAGTCCATTGTTGTTTCCAAAAGAGGGCGTGTCACCATCTACCCCCGCAGAAGCAGACATGCTCCTGTTAATAAATCTATTTCCCATGCATGTATTCTGGGATAAGGGCAGAAGTCCAGATAAGTTGTCTAAATGAGCTGTAACCATAGCTCAACTTTACAAATGTACAGAATGACTCTGATGTGGAAGAACTGTTGTAATCAGTCTGACGTTTTACTAGCAGGAAAATGAGCAGTTAGGTCTTTACAAGTATCTGACCATGAAACACTTTTATTCATAAATCTGCAGTAACCAACATTTCTCATCACATGAATCTGCTCTTTGAGTAAAATCATTATATGACTTATGCTTTTGTAAACCCAAGGTGAGATGCCATTAATAACATAGCATTGAATTATGAGGAAAAATAACCCTACAGTCTGATTTATTTGAAATGGCCTTTTATAGTGCTGGGATTTCAGTTTGACTTTGATTTTTTACGCAAAGTACAAGGTTTTTACCTTGAATAAGGCATTTCTCTGGATGCTAAACATCCCAGGATGAACAATTCTTCAGCACAAACATGAAAGAACATATAACAGATAGTCGTAAAAATTATGATGATAATAATAATAATAATAATAGTAATAATAATAATAAATTAGGGCTGCTTGCAGCACTGAAGGGCCCCCACAGGTCAGAGCTGCAGCTGTGGGTGTGAACCCTTTGCTTGGGTGTTGGTAAACCATGCAGTGTGCTGCAGCACAGCAGAAAGGCTAAGTAAATTCTCTTTAGACTGTAATCAGATCTGAATTATTGAACTTGTTGCATTTTATAAGAGGTTGTACTACTCTTATGACAGAGAGCGATGCTAATACGTACATGATCAGGCTATGATAAGCCTGAGATGGGGCATTTTACGTCAGAGATGTTAGTAGCTTCATCAGATAGATGGCACTATAGAAAAAACGGAACATTCAAATGCACAGAGGGGCAGACCCTAAACATACATGTGAAATTTGAAACTAATCAAATGAATAAAATGAGAGTTATGGTAACTTCCTGTTAAAATAGCAAGCCCACAAAGTTTCAAAATCCCAGGTCAAACCTGCTGCCAGGGCTGAAAAAAATGTTATGTATTGTAGGGTATAATACCAGACAGAACTATGAAAATTGGCACTTTTGACCATTTTATTGACATAAGATTCAAAATGATGGATTTCCTATTAAGGTTACATGTATGACAGTATAGATAGGTAACCTGTAATTATTCTTAAAATCCTTTGAACTTGGGACTGAAGCTGTAGTTTTATGCTTGTGCTTTTTACTTTAAGAAACCACAGTGAAAGTTTGCTTGCTGCAAAAGTGAGGATATAAAATGAGTCATAAATGCAAATCTACTAACATGGAACCCTCCCCTCCTCTCTAGTTGGAGTGGGAAAAGAATCTGAAAGTGCTATAAACTCTGAGTAAATGTATTGGTTCCTTAAATGCAAAAAAGAATAAGGGAATGTTTTTTTATTTGGTCAGAAATGCGATACAAGCTATCTGAAAATATTGTCAATATTCAAACCGGATTTTATTGTTGACTGCATCTCTCTCTCTCTAAACCTCGCAAAAATGTTTGTATTTGTGAGATAATTTTTTTGTATTCATTCAAACTTTATTTATTTCATGTTTCTGTTTTACAAAACACTTTATACCACTATACGGCCACTGTTCTAAATAAAGGGCAATGATGAAATTGCATGGATGAATGTCTAGGAGGAGTTACAATGTTTTTGGTCAACAATGTTTTTAAGAATATTTTAAAAATACCCCTTTTCTTAAAAAAAATACACCAAAAATCAGATCTTTTGTTTGTTTTGCGATATGGGTTTAAGACGCTTTTTTATAGGCCCTGAGATAATATACACACCCACCAAGTTTCAAAATCCTGTCAAGTGTGCCACAGGGGCTGAATCTCGTAATATTGTAAGGGATACCAATGAATCAAAAGCCCACCCACAAAAATGAGGTCAAACCTTTAAGCATGCCTCTGAGAATTTTCTGCCAAATTTCAAAGTCTTTTTAGCCCCTGAACAAACATCTTCATGTTTCATGGCGACAACCCATTGCCATGGCAACCACAGACGCCAAATCTATAAGCTTGGCAGAGAGTATTATATGGTGACACAAATTAAATTTAAAGTTTTTGGATATCTTCAATTTTGTAGGACGTATAGGTGGGTATACAAGAACAATACTGCCAAAGTATGTTTCCATGACAGCAGAATCCTATTTTTTGGCAAGATAGCTAACTTTAAGGGAGCACTGCCTTTTGACTAATGAAAAAATTCGGAATAGCTTTTCATCGGCAGCATTTCTACCTACTATACGGCAAAGATAAAGTTGTTTTAATAAATGCCCTCGGACTAGTTAATTTAATTATGACTCCCAAAATATTCTGTATTTTACCAAAAAAGTCTAAATTACAGACTTCCTGTTGGATTTCTGATATGGGCCAAAGAGGCTTTTTGTTCATCCTGACATGGCCCCGTGCCCACAGAAGTTCATAAATCTAGGTCAAACCTTCACGTGTGTGTCACATGACCCAGAGCATTCCATTTTCTGTTTCATGGCAACAAAAAGGTACCACAGCCACACCTTTTTGGGTATACTTTTGACCATCAAATTTGAACATGATGAACTTTTATTAAACACAGGAAATTTAGTTCAGATACAATAATGTATACCAGAATTGTTAAAGATTAAAAATGTATGATCAAGCATCATGGTGACTTTTTTGTTTGTCACCCCCACCAAGACTTTTTTTTACCTTTTTTTTTTCCTGGTTTTAGCCTGTTAACTTCTGGTGCATTTCTGCCATGCTCTATAGTTTAGCTCCCTGCAGTTTTTCAGGGACTGATACAGTAAAGCCTATCTTTTAAGCTAACATAGGGCCAATCTGAATAGACCTTTTTTGTACATTGTGCTTTTATTTTTGTGGGCAGAACACTGGTGTTAGAAAGGTAAAAATTTATTTTTCTTTTATCTTTTATTTTTTATTGCCTATGTTAGAGAGAAAGGACAGTGGATAGAGCCAGAAAGAGGAATGAGAGAGTGGGGAATGACATGCTAAAGGGCCAAAGGCCAGATTTGAACCTTGGCCACCTGTGTACATGGGTTGCAATCTAACCACTCAGCCATCAACACCCCTAGTGTCAGAAAGTTAGCTAGCAGTAGCTTGATGTCAATGCAAACCAGAAAGTTCTCTGCATACCTTCTCTAATTGTTTCTGATTGGTTGGAAGTGAAAGGTAAGTTTTCTGACTGTGACAGTGAATGAACTGAGTTTCCAACCATCCAACTCTGGCCAAAGTTTGTGGATAGACATCTCTGGTTGTAAATCTACACTCAAGAAAAAACTCGAGGTATATGAAATCCTGAATGCATACAATTTTGTACCTCACTGTCATGTCCAAGATATAAAATACCTACATCTGGTAAATGTTTTTTGTGTGTGTGCATTAACAACCACTGTATGGCTGAACCAACAGCTATTAAGTCTGTCCCTTTAATGACTTGTAACAGTAAATGTCTTCAATGTGCTTAAAAGGTCATTTAAAATGACAGCTTTTCACATGGGGGTTATGTCTTTTTGCGTTGCTGTTCTGACATCCACCAACATGTGGCATGTTTTTCTTTGTACCATGATCTGGCCTGCTTCTCTGAATCTCTCTCCTCTTGCTATTTTTTATCACAACGATGAAACTGTTTGATGTAATTCTACTGTCTGATCCAGATTTTTCTCTTAGGCTTTTAACATTTTAAGCCAACTATTCCAAATGAGAAGGGTTTAAACACAGCACTGTGCACATAACTGAGGTTTAAGCCTCATGTCGTTGAAAGTCAAGATTCAGACCAGCTAATGATACTAGTAGAATAAATAGAAAATTTGCTTTGTTCTTGTGTTACAGTTTTGTAGATAGCACTAGATGTGGTTCAGATAATAGATGTGATTTTTTTGATTTTAGATTTATTTCCTTTAAAGTAAGGATTATTAATGTGACTGTGTCATGCTTTCTTGGGAAATAGGTTCGGCAGAATTTGCCAAGGAGAAAAACTGCTGAAATAAAAGTGGGGTGAATGTGAAGAACTCTGAAAGACTTACTTTTCTATCAACTATTTTATAAGCAAAGTAGATGTTATTACCTAGGGCTGTGCATTTTCACTGGTCTAACAATTAGATTCAATTAAAATCACCATAATCCTATCAATGAATCATTTCTATTTGAGTTCAGTATCCCAGTTCATCAGTAAGCACCACAGTGCAAAACAATCAGCTTAGTTCAGTCACTGCATTGATGCAGAACTGTCCACATTTGCATTGTAATTCATCTTAAATACAATTAATTTCAACTCCACTTATAACAAGCCAGGTCCAGGGCTGGTTCAGAGCCAAAGCTCAACCAAGCACCCAGTTCTTTGGTTTTCCATAGTCAAAGAACTGGCTGTTGGCCTGAAAACTGGTTCAAGCATGGAACCAACTCCTTGATGGACCAGACGATAGAAACAGTTTACATTTACCCCTTTTCCACCAAGCCAGTTCCAGTACTGCTGCTTGGCTGGAGGTGGAGCTGGTTTGGATTTGGTTCAAGTTAAGAACCCTTCGATTTTTCTCAGGCTGGAGCTGGCCCTGAAAGCTATGTCATTGCATCACTGTGAACATCACCAAAGAAAAATGTACCATGCTCTGTGAAAGTCTGTATCAGTATCGAATCCTCTACCATTGTTTCCAGCATTGCATAGCCGAGTTTAAGGCTCCTGTTGTATAACAAGATGAGCCCAGTGTTAATCATATCAAAATGTGCATTCAAACGTCACTCGTCACCTCCTCAGACCACTTCTGCTTTGTTTTATGTCTATTTTCACCATAGTTAAGCAGTCTCCTCTGAGTGCAATCTCAAACCTTTAAAAACAGCACTCTTCCTTATCCATATCATCCCCAGCCACAGATGTAAGCATGCAGCCCCCAAAATAAACTGCTTATTTCCTCTTCCCAAAGAATTGGTGCTTGGCTAAGCACCCTTAGAACCAGCTTGGTGGAAAAAGGGTAACTGGTGCCTGCATGCTTACTTGGGGGGCTGCTTACTTACATCTGTGGCAAAGGGAACACTGGAATGTGCAATATGAAGGAAAACTGCTGTTTTTACAGAGTCAAACTACTTAACTTTAGAAATTTGTCTCAAATCCAAAGAAATACAGACCAGAGTGGCATTATTTCCAGAAACGTATATCACTTTGTATGAGAGTTTTTCTGCAGCTTGTGATTTACTTGAAATGCACTGCATGACTTGGAGATTTCTGATACCTTGAAATGCACTGCATGACTTGGAGATTTCTGATACTGATCATCCTGATACCTGGAAAATTGGTCAACAAATCGGGGAGAAAAATATTTTTTTTGTAAAGTTTACGGCTCATACCCAATGTTTTCTAATACCTGTTACTCCCAGATCAATAGAGCTTCAGTGAACTCACTTTCATCCTCTCCCCACGATTCTCATTGTTTTCACTTCCTGCTCCATCTGGCGTTCACTCATCAGCAGGATCATGTGACTGCAAAGACGTTATGCTGCACTAAAGGTTATTTAAAACTAGGGCTGTCACGATTTATTAAGTTAATTGCAATTATTCAAGATCCACAATTAGTGCACAAGATTTTTTTTTCAATCACAATTTAATTGCATGCTTTATTTCCATTTCATCCACTTTGGTTAAGGCCCACCAGTGCCTTTCTGTAGTCACAGCGATGTAAAATAAGTCCACCACTGCTCCTAACATCTCATTTTACTTAAAAAAAAAAAAAATCTAACAGACAGATCAGTGGACAAGTCAGAGGTCATCTCAGCCTTTTAATGTTTTCTCATTCAGTTTTCAATCAATAACAAGTTCTTTTTTCTGTGGTTAACTACATGTTAAAGGCCCCTTAGAGTGATAAAAAAAAAAAAAAAAATCAGTGTTTAAGGCTTCTGGTATGACAGGCCACTGTGTTATGAACCCCCATGCCAAATTTCTGTCATGAAAAACATCTCTAAGTTTAAACTTAAAAATCATGAGAAATGAGAGCAATAAAATTTGCTGTAGTATGGTGTGGGCGTGTCAGTTGAGTGAAATGAAGCCGCACCCACTCATTAGAAATAGGATCTTCACAAATTTTGAATAATGCTTCTGATCAGAGTGTTGCTGTCTGGCTCTTTGCCAGAGAAGAGACAGAAGTTGGGGATTAAATTTACTGGGGGGTTTTTTTTGGTAAAAATCCATGTAATAATACTTTTAGCAACCCATAGGCCACCATGGCTGAGAGATTTGTGAAATTTACCTCATGAACGAAAACACACCATGTAGCCGGGTGATAACTTTCATTAAAGGCAGTGACATCAGCTAACAACAGACTGTACTGAGATGAACTGCTCTGCAACCTTATTCCAACATATCTATGGTGTTAAAACACAAAGTTTGGATTTCCCTTTACAGGAACTGGAAAATGTTGATCTACCAATTAAAGCAGATCTATATGGAAATAAGAGGTCAACAACTCCTAAGACTGTAGAAAATCAAAATTGACAAACAGTTTAAAATGTCATCTGGAATTTTAAAATACGATAAAATGGTGTGACTAATCGCTATCAACTACGGACATTCTGACATTAATCATGATAAAGAATTTAAATCTTTTGACAGTCCTACCTTAAACTAATGATTTAGACCATGAACCGAAGAGGAAATTGTTCTGTAGCTGGGATTTCAGTGAAAATTTGTAGCATTTTTCAATTGACTCACACAATCAGGCTTAGCAGAGTCGCCCCCTGCTGGTCATGAAAACACAAACAAGTTTTAAAGACTTGATTTGTAATTTTAAACCCAGGTTAAACCTACTTTTTTTTTAAAGATTTTTCAGAGTTCATCCACAGTTTTGAGTCATACAAACTATTCGAGTGTCTTCAGTAAATGAATTACTCTTATTTCCCTGCCAACATTAGCTGGATGGAGGCCAGTGCAGGCATTGTCCTTCAACCAAGATAAAGATCAAATACGCTTCATTTAATAAGTGGATGAACATGAGATGCAAATGCATTGTTACTAACATGCCTGACAGAGATTATACAAGGTCTTCATGTATGGATGAAAGAGAAGAAAATGAAAGTGGCTTTCACAGAGATTGACACCTATATCACAGATTTTAGCATAGGAAAGGCTGTGAAGGTTAACAGCTCGTGAAAAGGGATTTTAAGATATAAATGATAGATTTTTGACCAAATAAACTCCAAAATGTGCAGTCTCTGTAAAATGTATTTAATGGTTGTTATTGCAGTAAGGTCACATTAAAAAGATGCCTGAATTTAAATTAGCCTCATTTATTTCTTTCCTTTTTTCCTCCTCCTCAGTAGAAACATCTATAATTTCAGCTACTTAGAAAGAATCCTAATTGCTCATCTGAAAGGAAGCATGATTGGATGCTTGAATTTCTTTATATAGGAATGACTCACAATTTCTTCGCCTGAATGACAAACAATTTTCTCTTGCAAATGATGCCCCATGTGCTGTTGAGTGGAAATAAGAATAGGTCCTGTTTTCCTACACATGCACAAGACATTCACAGACCGTCATATGGAGGAGATCAGCTGTGTCCAAGAATGCACAAAAAGTGCAAATTTAAGAAACCAAAAATCAACACAGCACCCACTCTGTCTGGTTTTAATATAATGTTTAAAAGTAGAAAACTTTAGCTTACTTGACATTATCACCATGTGCAAATATTGGCCAGTTTAATGACACTGAGCTAAGCTCCTGCAGACTGCAATACATTCTTTCCCAAATGAGAGCTGAAATGCTATAGGCAATTAGAAGAGTCTCTAGAATTTCCTTGAAATGAAGTGCTAAATGAAACGTGGTCAGACTGACAAGTGTGCTCGCTCTTTTCACTGAGCCTCTCTGTCTTCCTGCAGCCCTGCATGCAGAGGGGAAAGGTATATACATGGCTCTTTTTACCAAATCAAGAGTCGCATGTAAGCCCTTTGGTGATTTCCCTTAATTATGCTTCAGGGTGATTCGAAAGGTGGATGACACAATGAGGACATGATGTCAGTCAAATAATATTCAAGTATTTTCCTTCAGTGTGGGCTTAGATGTACTGTTCTTTATCTGTTAGAGAGTTAGTGTTTTCCATGTATGGAATAAATGTAGAAAAAAACACACAGACATAATCTTTGAGTGCTTCAGATGTCACAGGCTTAAAGTCCAGCCCCAGAGTGAGGGGGCTGACCTCTGGGGAAACTAGAGCATGACCTCCTTGTATGCACTGAGGTCATCTATAATGACTACGTCTTAGTCAATAGGAATGTTCAAACGAAGGCTCTGGTTTCTGGTTTACTGTGTTTTAACTGTTTCAATGGCAAATGGAAAATTACAACTCTTTCTTTTGTCATACAATGACTAAATGATCCCTGAATCATTATCTTTACTGCTGTTTGTGTTCCTGGAGCAGACTGTTGACACACTCAAGACACATGGCTGGTTCCCATGCCCCGCTGAAACAAGCAGGGTCAGTGTGACCGGGCACAAGGACCAAAGGTCAGCAAGCTGAGTGAGAAAACATGAGTTTCCTTCAGGTAAGGTTCAACATCTTTGTTTTAGGGAGTGCAACAGAGTTTCTATGAAGCATTTATTCCAAATCCACAAAATGAATTTCTACAGCAGAATGCATAAAAATTATAAAATCAATAGCAGCTCCACCTGCATAATTAGGACTGATTCACTTTCAAAACCCTCACAGATATATATCACAGATTTGTATAATAATGATAATAACTATTACTTTTATTTTTTTTCAGTTATTAATAGTAATAGCAGTAGTGTTCACTTCATTGGTTTAAATCTTTCAGTCAGCTTTAGTCCTGATCAAACGATCACCGATTTAACTATTGTTGTTAAATATGGTCAACTCCCTTGATATCTATTTTACAAAAAAATCCTCTTTTTATCATTCAAAACTATGACAAACTGACATTTATATCATTTGAAATCTTAAAATGTTAAAATATTTGGTAGTTTTGACATCAAATTTTTTTTAAATGGTTGAACAAAACGTGTAACATGTCTATGAATGTTTTTTTACATGTTTGTCCTTAATGGCCTTAATGGCAGTATATATATAAGCAGTGTTTAATAATTTAAAATTTAATTTCAAAATTTATCGGGAAAAATCCTTTTGAAAAATCTTTCCATTCAGAGTTTCACAGCTGTAATTATTGTAAAATAAAAAGTGGAAAATCAATCAATCATTTGGACAAAAATGCCCATGATGACACCAGGGGGTTAATTTAGATTTTCAGTAAATGAACATCTTTGACATATATGTCTTGGCAATGAGATTCAATTAGCTCCAAATGCCCTGCAGGCTTCATGTACAGCTCATTACTGTAAGACAGATCTGCACCACTCTGTACACCAGACAGGTAGTGTGTTGTTTGTAATTAGTAAAATATACATATTTTTTTAAATCTGATCAACCAACAAAGAAGCACACATTTACACACACACACACACACCCCCACCCCCACACACCTACACACACACATAAATATATATTAATTATTGATACTGTAGCAACATGTACACTGCAAAGCCCTCATATGTTAAAAAGTATATGCAGGTTCTTTCACATTGCTTTACCACAGTAACAGTAACATAGTGAAGCTTTGCTGTCTTTATGTTGCACCATTCATACTGATACGAGGATGGCATGACATTATGGGGCCCTTGTCAGTTTACAGTGCGTACGACTTCGCAGGTGAGCAAGGTAACATGGGAGCGCCACACACACACACACACACACCTACACATGAATGCACACACAGCTCTGTGCTCCCCTGCTGGCTCTACTGATCCTTTTTTCACCTCTTTTACACCCTTTTACCATTTTTGAAGATGGCAAAGATGGGGGGGATTACGTCATTCCACGGGTTCAGAGTGAAGCTGGAATGTCAGAATGCAAATACTTTTGACTAGTTGTCAAAAATACCCCATTACACTTATCATACACCACATTCACCTGACAAGTCCAGGTAAATATTTTATTTAAGATACAAATATTTTTTAAAGGCTTTAATCAGGTTTTACAAGCCAAGTTGTTGAGTATTAACTTATTAAGTAAAGATCAGCATAGCAAGCGAGAAACCAGGGAGAGTAAGAGTGAGGAATAATATGTGGGGAAGGTACCACAGGCTGGATTTAAAGCTGTGCTGCTCAGATAGAGGACAACAGCTTCTGTACATGCAGCATGCAGACATTACCACTAGACCATTGGTTCCCATGTGGCCTTGGACCCCAAAGTGGGGGCTTCAGAGATCTCAGGGGAGACTTTGATTAGCACATACTCACTAAAACCATGATAAAAGATTTATTAATATCTAAATATAAAGATCTTTTGTTAAGAATGACATGTGTATACAGTTTGCTTTAGGGTTGTATCAATTAAAGGTTTGAAACCACTGCACTAGACTACCACTGCCGCTATGTTTTAACTGTTATAACTCGTAGTTGGATGTTTGAAGAGTCTTATCAGGTGGAATTGAGTTATATAAAGTTTAGTGGGCTGATTTTTGATAAAGATTGTTTGTTGGGCTTGTTTTCTTTGTTATAGGTCAGCTGAGGAGAGACAGGAAGTATGAGGAGGGAGAGTGGGAGGAGGCATGCCCCAAACAGTGCTTGGCTCAGGAATAGAGGCCATGACCAGTGTATGAAGGACTGTAGCCTCTGCATATGCACACCTACTCTACTAATGGAGCCTAACTGGCACCTTTAGTGAGATACTTTTGATAGGAAATCAGACAGATGCACTTGTTTTCATTTTAACCACAGAATAGTATTGCTGTATTTTAATCAAAAGAGGTATTTGGATGCATTATGAGCATTTACAAAGCCTATACAGCATTAGTTCAACCTCAAAGTATTGTTTATCCTCCAGTAGCTGCTTTGTGTATGCATAGGGAAACTGTTTAATATGGGAAAAAATGACAACATATCCAGGACTTTTGTGTCTGTCAAGATAATCAGGACAAAATGCTGTAATTTTGTTGTGTGACTTGCCTGAGTTAAGGCAGTGATATTTAACTGCTGTTATTTAATCCCATAACATATTTCAGTGTCTACATTAAACTTTTTAATCTTTTTTAATCCTTAAATGAGGACTTAGTCCTGTAGGACAATTAACTCAACTTCTTTTCTGGATGCAGTTTTACTTTGTACAAGTTGTGAATACATAATCATAGGCAGAAGCAGATCTGTGTTTGCAACTGTATGGAAATAGTTAAAACTAAACTAAATTAGATGAGTAGCGGTTTCCAGACACTTAAATACAGAAAAGATAAATAGGTTTTTCAGAAGGTAATCCCAAGTTCATCATCAGGAGAACTAAAAAGGAGTTTTCTTTTCAATATGTTGTTACCACCTACATTTTCACCCACAGAGATGTCTAGACTGAGATAATATGTATTCACTATTTTTGATACGAGGCTTTAGGAGGAGGTGGAGTAAGAAATGATAATATTTAAAAGACATATGGAAGCACAGAGGCTTACACAAATTTTGCATGTTCAACTTTAACTTGTGTATGTCATGATCCTGATTTTGTTTAGTTTACTTTCTTAAGTGTTTCTGTAGCCCTTGTGTTTCTGTGTATTTTGTGCTCTGTTATATATGTGTCTAGTGTTGTTTAGTTAATTACCTTTTGTGTTTCAGCATTTCTTGTATGATTTCCATTGTGTTTAATTTACATTCTACCTTTGAAGTTTTACCTTGTAGCCTCTTATGTTTCAGGGTTTGACTTCACTCCCTCCCTGTGTTTCAGTGGTCCTTGTGTTGTGCTCTTTGTATTCCCTGTGGTTGTTAGTTTGTTGCCTTTGTAACCTCCTGTGTCTTCAGTGTTTCCTTAGTTTTAGTTTCTAGTGTACTGTGTTGTCCTTCAGTCCTTGTGTATTTCTTGGTACCGTCTTGTGAAATGTTCCATGTTTCCTATTTTATTCTGTAGTTTCCTTCCCTTGTGTGTGGTTCCAGTTTTTCTTCCTGCCTCAGTTTCCCTCCACGATGATTACCCTCACTAGTTTCCCCTGGGTCTCGTTAACCACACCTGTCTCTCCTTGTGCAATCACTCCCTGTGTATTTAGGTTCTGTGTTTCTCCCTGTCCTTTGTCAGATTGTTGCATGTCTTCCCAGTGTGAATCTCAGTCTTACTCCTTGTGCCTCCTGTGTTTTTTACCTGTTGTTGGACTCCATTAAAGTAAGTTTTATTGATTAGATTTTTCCCGTTGTGGTTCCTTAGTTTAGTTATTCCTTTGTGTTGGGCTTTAGTCATTTTTTTGGATTTGCCTCCTTGTTGGAATTAAATCATCTTGTGTTTTCTGCATTTGGGTCCTCTTTGAATTTTTTGCAAAATGTGATCGTACGAACTGACCAGAAAAATAGACCCAGCAGATGTCCCCATTAGTGATGAGCTTTTTGAACTCATTGACTTTTTGGTTCCTTACTACAGACTGTGGAAGGATAAAGCAGGTCATCCATGGTTAAGGGAGGCAGCACTAAAAAGGGCTAAGAAGAAAGCTGCTAAAAAATCATGGCTGAGATGTTCCCTGTCTGAGTGGCTGCCGTTTTTTATTGACTCTCCAGAACCAGAGTCACCACTGGAGGAGCCTCGGCAGCCTGCCTCCCAGCCCAGGCTTCAAGTACTCCAGCGGTTCCTGCTTCCAGTGGCCTAGAGGTTCCTGCTTCCAGTACCCAAGAGACTCTGCCTCCTGGTTTCAAAAACCCAGAGCCTCAGCCTCCTGGTTTTAAAAACCCAGAGCCTCAGCCTCCTGGTTTCAAAAACCCAGAGCCTCAGCCTCCTGTCCCTGCTGAGTGCCATCAGCTTCCTGGTTTCCCAGGGTGCCCACTGGAGGCTATCCTGCCTCCACCTCCTGGCTCTACGTCTGAGGCCATCCTGACCCTAGATCCTAGCTCCACGTCAGCGGTCTTGACCCTCACCTCAATTCCTAGCTCCCCGTCAGAGGTCCTGATCCCCACATCTGTTCCTGATTGGCTGCCCAAGATCTTTGGGGGCACGGGGCACGGGGCACAAGGCTTTGTCTGCTCCAAGGCTGCAAAAATTTATTTGCAAATATTGACAAACCATGATAAAGCAAATATTAAGTTGTTTAAAAAAAGGTTTTATTTTTTTTAAAAGAGAAGCAGGCATATACTTTTTTTTTTCTTTTTTTTTAGGGTTGAACAATTAAAATTTCTTGATTGGTGGTAGTGTTTTTCTTCTCTCTTAGGTCCTGGGCGGCTCAGTTTTTCTTTGGTACGTGGGTGGGGGGGCTCCAAGGAAAAACTGTTGGGGACACACTGCTTTGCCACAGGTTTTTGAAGAAATTAAAGAGTAATACAGTCGATAGTTTGCCAATTCATTAACATTTCAAAATGAATAGTAATTAAAATTGTGAATTTTGGTAATTTTATAACATTAGAACAGTTGTGCTGATTTTGTTTGTCAGTTTTTATTTTACTTTTAGCCTTATTTTTTTCCCTAAATTTATTTGTGATGATTTGTAAGTATTTGGGGTTTTTTTTAGGTTTTGACAGGAAAAATAAGGGCAAAGGGTGGTATGAATAATTGTTATTTTGATCAGTTTTACAACGAGTAAACAGAGGTGGAAAAAGTACTGGTTAATAAATGTGTTCAAGTGAAAGTTTATTTAAAATTTACTTTTAGTACTGTGGAGAACACATCTCCAACTAGTCTGTTCAGGTAAAGTCATACCTCTATGATAAAGTTAAATTCACAGAAAAATGGACAGGGAAGGCTAATTAAACTCATACAGAGTTAAAGTCAACACTTTAAAAGTGTCTAAATTTACCCCCTCAATATCTAGTTGAACTGCACTTTTGAGAGTCTTAAATATTTTCCACTATGACAGAGTTCCTGCAACTATTGTAAATCTTTGGAGAGAACAAAGCAGAATGTCAACCTCATGGCAAGACAATGCATAACCATGAATGCATGCATATGTCTTTAAGGAGCACCTAAAGTCACAGGTTGAAACACTAACTCAGTTTATAGCTTCACTCCTGATGCAAATGTATCTCACATCCAAAACAACAGTCCAGTTTTTGCTGTTTTGGGATCTAATGTGGAGTCATTCTCTCACCATGTGCTACTGTGCAGTAAACAAAGGTGGAAAAGGTACAAAAGTATTGCACTCAAATAAAAACAGTTACTGTAGTTAAAACTTACTTACAAACAAAAGTTCTGATTTCAAAATGTAATCAGCAAGTACAAGTATCCAAAAATAAAAAAACATACTCAAAGTAATTTTGAGTAAATGTAATTAGTTACTTTCCAGCCTGAGAATAACAGTGTTATTCTTTTTAAATGGCACAAATCAGTTTTTATTTTCACTGTGAGCCTCATCACTGCTAAAATTCACCCTCTAATTCAATATGTGTGATTGTTTTAGGCCCCCTGTTAGAATTATAAGATCAAACTGGTGGTACCACCACTACTTATAATGTAGTCTGAAGCCAACCATGTCTTCCTCCAGTAGAGGTCAGAATGTAAAGACAACCTCACCAACTCTGATGCTGACCCTGTCAGGAGATACCAAGGCTATCTCAGATGATTCTGAGTGTTTTCACCTGTCTCTGTTTTTAATGTCCTGAGTTTTTTGGTAAAGCAGCTTGTCGATTCCTCTTTAAAGTGTCATTAAGTACCTAAAAATGATTATGTGTATTAAATACATACTTTATTTTCAAATATTTTTTGATGTGTAAGTTAAAACTCATTAGACTCTTTATGTGTATTTTTCCATGATCAACATTTTCATATGCAATTAATATATGGAAAGTTTTTTTTTTTAAATTTTAAAGTATTTCAATGAGTGTTCTTTAAAGGGTTAAATAAAAGCAGGGTCTTCTCTGTGTTACAACATAACCTTTATGTCAGGGATGACATTACATAAGTCGCTGCTCTTGCTTGTTATTTATAAGTTGTCATTCAGTGACATCACCAAAGAAGCCTTGGTTAACTTTCTCAGCTGTGACTTTGGCAAGGACATGTTCAGCATTCACATTTTTAATGTATCCATCCAAGGTCACAGAAATATCACACGCTGATTCTGTTTTGAGCTGATTTTGAGTTTAAACTCGCACAGCCCTCAGCATTTCTTTTGTTCTCCCACGCCTTCCCCAAATCAGCCATCATTTCTGCAGGACGAAATCGACAGCCAAATTATCTTATCTACCTTTCATCCTCCAAATTTTTTCATCTGCATCACATTTTATTTGAGATTAAAGTAGGCCTGTGTCTTTGTGCAGCACTAATTGCCATAGAGCTTCAGTAATTAAAGGACAATAAAGCCTTAGTAGTAATTAGTTTCTCTTGTTTGGTTGCTAGCCCATCAATTGTGCTTCAATAATACTGATCATTAGCATGCGTCTAGGCAGTGAGGGATGCTGGGAAAGGAGCCCTGCACACACAGCACTCCACATTCCATTCCCATGAAGCCATGGCACCGAGCCATTTGGTTAACCCTCGGTGTGCCGGGCTGCAGAGAGTGGCAGGCTGTGCCCAGTGAAGGCCTGCACTCTGAAATAAAGAGGTCGGGCAGGAACATAATAGAGCTGCTGGAATAATGACCAGCTTTTCCACATTTCTGAAGGTTGGGAACGTAAACGCTGCAGCAGTGGGCAGATGCTGCTGACATGGTTTGTGTGAAAACAATTGTACCCCTCACAGTGTTACATGTTGGTTTATTCACATCCAGGTTCAGCTAATAAAAGCCTGTCCACCAACGGATAAAGAAGAGATTTTATCACTGCTTTTAATGCTGATGAATCAAAAGAGCAGATGAAATTAGAAGAAGAAAGAAGAAGCTCTTTTGTGCAGCTACGGTGCATGGATTGTGCTGTAAACTGTGGCATAGTAATAACGCCAGGCAGCAGAAAATGTGCTCTGTTCTGTACTTTGCCTTGACATGATTGAAAGACAATGGTCCCATAGATAGGCCATTTCAACATCAAATGTGCATGCACATCACAGGGCAAGGGTGTGCTATCCATCACATTCAGTGAGCTGTCAGAGGCAGCTCTCACTGCCGCGCAGCTTCTCTGCACACATTTGCAACTGCATGGCAATACAAGATTAAACCTCCTTGTGCATGTTCCATCCTGAGCTGGCAATATTATACACACTTTAGAGAGTATTCACAGTTAGGTGTGTGCGTCTCTGCACTTTGTGGTTACTTCTTGCTTTCAGTTTTACAGTTTCTTCATGATTTTTTCAAATTGTTTTGAACTAAAAAGCATACTAGCAAACTCCCCCAGACTACCAGGGTCCCCATGAATACTGGCATACTTAATGTTTAACCTACATTTTAACATGTCATGTAAGCTTATCATTATAAAAATCCATGTACTCTAATATGGCATCAGAATACCTGTAATTCAAGACCAGCTAATGCCTCAGCCTTTTAGACTGTGAGAGATCCTGCTAGAGATGATGATAATTTATAACACTTGACAGAAAGGGTGGTTGATATGGAGAAAATGTCATATCACAATTTCTTATGGCCAGATCACAATGTTGATTATATCACATTTTTCCATTCATTTTTATTTGTAAGTCAGTTACCAGAGAAACAAACTTATTTCCCATATATGTTTTAAATGCACACATTTTTTGTTTACATCTCAAGTCCTTAAGTTGTTTTTCTTTTTCTTCTGCAGCAACCTGCTGGTCAATGCATGGATTATTTATTTATTCATTTATTTATTTTAACATTTTTCATAGTTGGCACCATCAAGTAAGGGGGTCTAATGGATTAAAGATGAAAAATCATTTGAAATTGTCCTGGTATCTGTGGTCTCCCACGTTTCAGATTTAAACGTTTTGGGACGACTTAAGCACACACTTTTGTCATGTTCAAATTTTCATGCAAAACTTGCCAAACTGTCTCTCTGCTATCATTCTTACATTGAGTCATCGATCATTTCCAACATTTTGTTCAATTTGTTGAATGGTCTTTTAAGTTGATCATTTTCCGATGCCTTTGCAAAAACATGTGCACTTCAGTCAACAGCTAGCAGTGAACTAAAGACGTCACTTATTGGAAACTTACAGCAGTTATGTGTGAAGAAACAACCTTTAATAAAGAACACTCAGGGTGACTGTGAACCACACAGTTTTAGCCTCATAAGCACAGTCTCGTTATAAAATAGTATGAGCGTTAAAAAGTAGGAGGACAATGGATGTGGAGGGCCCAAGAGGAGGAGTCAGACATGTTAAATATCTGGGGCTAAGCTCAAACAAAGAACAGACCAGGGGGCCACTTCCCCAGATATTTTTTGCTTATTGGGCACTATTTCTACACAATTTTAAATATAAATCTAGATTTAAAATGCCAAAAATTCTATGCATTATTTGGGAAAAAAGGATGTGATCCAACCTAAAAATAAAATCCTTGGTGCTTTCATACATTTTCCTCAATCTAATTGCACTAAAAGTGGCATTACCATTCTAACATCGCAATACACCATGTCTAAGTTCAACAATTTTCACCTGCCTCCTGAAAACATCTCATACTATTTGAAATTACTTTTGTACCAGCATTATGGTGTTACAGATATTGATTTATTCACCAAAAAAAGCTAAAAAATTGTATTTTTAGAACAATGTTTAAAGTACTTTTTACACTACAGTGCGTACATATGTTCTTAAAGGTTAAAAAAAAAAAATCTTTTTTTTTTATGAAGTGTGGTATTAAGAATTAAATATCTATGTTGTGATCAGCAAGGCCCAGTTGTGCATCTCTTATTTCATTTCACATTTATTTAATATAGCCTAAATAAGCAACATACGTTTGACCTACACAAAAGATGTGGGGCTTTTAAGAAAACATCTGGGGCTTAAGCCCCATAAGTCACTCCACTGGTCCGCCTATGGAGGGCCCCCATGCTTTGGGCAACAAAATTCCTCTGCCCACCACTGCACTAGCACCCATAAAACACAAAACATCGACTAAAGATGCAGGGGAAGACGTAGACATTAAGTGGACATCAGTGGAGACGACTTTAAAAAGTCCTTGCAAAGAAGCTGAATTCTTTAGGAATGAAAGTACTTTCCAGACTTAGGTTCTTTTGTTTTAAACGAATGTAATTTGCCTGAACTTTATTTTACACCACATTTTTATTCTGAGAAATTCGCCAAATGTTGCAAAAGTTTTAGACATGGGTGAACTGTCTAAAAGTAATTATTCTCACAGGCATGATTCAAACAGTAGCTCTATGCTCGTGAATTTGTCTGCAGACTGTTTTTATAAATTCAGGTAAATTGTTATTTAACACAAGCAGGGCTTTTTATGCATATAGACACAGAAAAATCCTGCTGTAACTCCACTGTAGACTCTGCTCAACCTCCTCCTATCCGCCTTGGCACAATAACCCAAATGCAAGCCTTTATGAAGCGCTGATGGAAGGAGAGCGCGCTGTATAATACACAGCCGTGCACACTACTACATTTCCAGCTAATCAGAAGCGCGCAGTTGCAGAAAGGAGAGCGGTTGCCAAGGCAGCCACCAATCTCCCCTCCCCCTTTCCCTCCGTTCCTCTTTCCCGTTTATTATCGGCAGAGGTCGCATGGCAGAGGGAAGTCCAACCACTTCTGTACTGGAACCAATGCAAGAATATGCACCTCCATAACAAAGCCTGTATGGAGTCCTGAGAGCAGAGGGGAAACACAGGCTGCATATTTATGGGCTGCTGGTCAAAAGACTTTTAAAGAAGAGGATCTAAGTTGGAGGTTTGCTGTTATTTTTTTCCGGGAACAACGGGATAGTTTTGCCAACACGTGTGTCTCCGTGAAATGTGTTCTCCGCGTTCTGAGTGAGTAAGTGAGTGTTTGGCATCCCGAGAGGAGGACTGCGCATCACCAGAGTTGGTACCGAAGTTCGGAAGCGAACGGATGTGAGGGAAGAGAGTACCGAGTCAACTCCACCACTTGTTTTTTTTTTACTCACTTTTGCTTCGGCGTGTTTTGTGTTTGCTGAGACAATAGTGAGTCAAAGACGCTGAAAGTGATTTCATGCCTTCAGTCTCGCACAAGCTGAGATGGACGTGAGATTTTATCCTGCGCCCCCGGCTAATGTGGGTTCATGCTCCCTACCGACTGACCCAAGTTGTCTGAGCTCGTTGGACTATTACCACTCTAACAAGGTAAATAAAAAACTGCTCGTGCACTGACGTTCTTTATGTCTCACCTGTCTCAAGATGAGCGTGCAACCTTTACGCAATGCTTTGGATGCGTTTATCCACGCGCGCGCAAAACACACAGCTGCACTCTCAAAAAGAAAAAAAAAATGTCAAGTGTCAGCAAGTAAAGTGACCTGAGCTGCGTTTAATTTAGTCTGGAACCGGACGCTGAATTTGTAGTTACTCTTCGTTTTAACTGTAACCTGCAATCATTCTATTCTGCTGTTGAAAGAAAATGTGTAGTCCAACTTTTCCCCCTTCTTTAACCAACGTACTTATTATGTTATTTCCCCGGTGAGCTCGTGCAGTTGTGTTTTTGCACAAAGCTGGCATTAAGTGTCCCACCCGATGTGGAATACCAGGGGCTGTATAGAATCCATACTGCCCCACTCTGCTCTCTGCTCTAACATTATCTTCCCTCTCAATGATTTCTCATAGCCTACATGCTTTTCCGCTGGGAGTTCAGCGATTAAATGGATATGTGCCAGTAATGTACTGTTAATTACTTTGTAAGGAGAAACCACAGAGTCTGCATGGTACAACTCTTTTTTTCTCCCTCTCTCTCAGTTTTGACACCCCGCAGCTTTTTGGCTTGTGACCTGATCTGACTCCATTGCAAGTGCGCAGGTGGCATTTAAAACAATATTAATAAATTGTTGGTTTGACATTTTCCTAGAAATGAAATGAATTAGCATCCCTGCCAAAAACAAGCAGTGTTCAGTAATCCTGTTATGAGAACCCTAGGGATGTGGAAGCACAAATCTTTGGATACAAAGACCATGACAGTTAGCAGCACCACAAAGGTCAGATAAGCACACAGAAAAAGTACTAAAAAGTGCCAAAAATCACTAAATATTATGATAAACTTAATTTAACAGACGTTAATCTGCCCCTTCTATCACTTCAGCTATCTGTAAACACAGAATCAGCCCATGTTGTGTTCACTTACCGTGGCTGTGACGTTATAAATCAACAGGCTCTGGATGTTGACCTGCTGTAGATGAAGTTGTTCTAAGATAAGCAAGTTCTCTTTCTCGCTCTATCAGATAAATTAAGCTTTCAGATTTGACAATGAGTGGAATAATGCTAGTGGGAAGTTTGTCTTTCGCTGTGTGGGCAATGGAAAATCTCAAACACAGCGGAACACTCCACTGATAAAACTGAAAACATCAGCTCCCAGTGTGAGAAATAAAATGATGCAAGAAGAGGTCTTTGCTTAGGCTGAAGCCTGTTTGAGTGGGAAAGGCAGCAGACGCGATTTATTTGGATCACAGATGGAATAAGGTTTATATAAAACATTTAATGGCGAGGCCGGTTTACACCTGTGACACACAAATGGGCTCATATAACCGTCTCCTCCGCACAGGCTATCTTTTTTGTAGGTCAGACGAATTAGGATCATCCTCCAACGCGGATAATCCCAAGAATATGCTGATATCCACACAGCGCATGAATCCTGAAAACAAAGCCAGCCGATATTAAAAGATATAAAGTACTTTTGTAAGTGACACCAAGTGCTGTCAAGCAACAAAATGTGTGGCATCCCTCAAAATTGCAAGTGCTTATTTGAATTATTAAACCTCCTTTTTCCTTTGCATCCTAGGCTTTATCCACAAGTGGAGGTTTAATTTGCTATCAATACACCTTCAGTGGCTATGCAAATGAGAGCATGCAGGGATCATTGGATGTCCTGTTAACATGGTGCACCATGCAGGTCAAGTTCCTCTCCTTAAATGCATGCCACGCTGGCTGTGGCATTAGTGGCGACTGATTTGTCATGTAGGTGCTGTATCTTTGCATCATATCTGCCTGCTAATAATTGTAACTGACAACTCAGTTAGCTGCAATTCGTCCCAGCAGTGTGGAGGCAAAAGGCTAATCATAGCATTAAGGTCAATTGTTTTCATGAGCCTATTTTGCATATTTTAGTCTGTCTGGGGAAATTTTTTTGGAGTGTTTGTGCTCTAGCTGGGATGATTTTACTGGATAAGAATTAAGATAAAGTGAGTCCAAAGAAGCTCTTGGTTTGACTTGTGCTGCACTGAGAAGTCGCAGTAATTTCTTCTTCCTTCCTTTAAACCAAATCATAGCCTGAGTAAACATCTCCTCTTTTATCACAGCTAAGTTTACAGTGTTAATCTCAGTTACTAACAAGCTTAATTGGATATAATGAGTGAGTGCAAGTGTTTTAGCTTTACACTCTGTTTATTTGCAAACCTGTCTTGTGTGCAGCCAACTCACTAAGGATGCTGTGTGTGGACACAAGCCTTGTTAGAGTAATTAGCAACTTTATGTGACTTCTTGCAGGGAACACGTGCTGCTTTCTTGCTCTGAGTCTTTGTTACAGTGCTCATTTAGAGCAGCTTGTTTCCTTCAGTGTTCATGCATGCAAAATAATATATATTTTTATTTTTTTACCTTATGATATACGCAGGTTAATGTGACCTCTGCAGAGTGCTTTCTGTGATCTGAATGTATCTTGCATGGAGATGGTGTGAATCTTTCCCTAGGATTTGTGCACAATATTTGTCCCAGGCTGCATCTTGAATAGCTCAATCACTCTGCCAGCGAAATCCCTTCATGCTAAGAGTGAATTTACTGCAAGTTCAGAGCAGTGAAGCAGGAAAAAGATGAAGAATGCAAAGAAAGAGATGCATAAAATGAGCAGAGAAGGTACTTGAAGTACAGACTCAGATAAATCAGGGAGATCCATAAATAACCCTGAAGATGTCTCCTTCAATACTTTCAATACTCACTTTATTTTGCTGTGAGAGTGCGGCTCTTTTATTACTATGGTGCTCTCCTGCAGCCAAGGAGAAATTACACTGAACAATACTGTTAGAACAGCTTTTTTCTCTGATGGTAATATTAAACTGTGATATGTTTTAATGCTGTCTGCTGCAGGCTGCAGAGTGCACGTGTTACTCATCTATACAGGCCAAATACTGTGTGAGTTTCACTTTATTTTGTGGGAAGCAATGAAAGTATAGATGCATCTTGTCTTATACCACATGTTCAGCTGTAATTGCACTGTGGCTACTTGTTTTTCAGGCCCTTTCAGTTTGCTCTATGAAATGGGAACACAGTGTCTGCTCCTTTATTTGAATACCTTAATCAAACAGAGCCGACTGCTGCTGAGCTGAGCTGCTGCCTACAGTACAGCACTTAGCATGGAGTAGAGAGAGAGCAGGCCCTGTGTTTATACATCCAGGCCCCACCCAGCTCATATATCCTCCCAACAACTGATATCTGCTCAGATAGGGCATGACTGAAGAGCAGGCTTTGTTAGCTGGTGGTCTCCTCTGCCTCAGATAAGCTTGGGGAATGATGCACTCCATTTGAATGGCTTATCTCAGTTTTATTTCATATTACAGAGCAGCCCTGTGTATGCTGTGCAAAGGTTTGATTACATTGCATTAACATATTCGCCAGTTTCAATCAAGTGAAACAAGCTTTTGAAGCAGCGCACAGATATTTACGTTAGTATTGGCTGCATGTTTCAGGGTTATTTTTAATAGCTTGAGAACTTAACCACCACTGATAAATTAAGCAGTGTCTAAAGCAGGCTGTAGTATATTTTCACCTCGAGTGGTGTTGTTGCTATTAGCTAATGACAAACTCTGTGGTATGTGACAGAGAGGCAGAAAGGGAGAATCAAGGGATGAGTGAGAGTCAAATGGGTTGAAGTAATCAGCAGCCCAGTATGGGGACAGTGTGTTGCTGCATGTGTGTATGTGTGGGGGTTTGTGTGTGCGCGCATGCTAACTCGGGGCCATTCAAGCGTTTTGCTGACTACGGAATCACAATCACAATTGCTTTCATAGCCCTGTGCAGAGGAAGGCCATGCATACCACAGTAAGGACCGGTGACACACAGCGAGCAGGAGCAAAAACAGCCTCTAAATCATATTCTCCCTGCCCCGACACACCCAGGAGATTTTTAATGGGGATTCCAAGCATTTGAAATCATTTCAATAAAACAGGAATTGGGTCTGGCATTGGCTGAGTCACAGAGGCTGCATATGGCATGAGCACTTCCTGCCTTATAATTTTTTGTATTACTTAGAAGGCTGTGTAAAAATGGCCTTTCCAAACCAACCACAAGGTGTCTATATATGTTGATTCTATTTCTTCAGGTATTTCTTTTTAATTATTTCTAAGAGACAGAAATAGAAAAAGGAAGTGAGACCTGTGATGAATAGCTTTTGAAGCATTTATTAAAGACCTCTGTCTCTCCTTTTGGCCTTTAAATGCAGTGTTTGTGCTTGATGTAGGATATGAAAAAGACATTATGAATGTGTGTGGTAATTGTGGTGGCAGGGGGGTTATACCCATGTGCTAATTATTGGCCCAGGCAGTGCTGCTAAGCTACTTGCTCGTTGGTGGGCACCAGTGCGTCCCCCTCAGCGTCTGTTAGCGTAATTAAGACCAGCCGCCCCACTGTAGTGTGCTTACATTAGTCAGCCTGGGCCTTCCCATGGGGCAGTGCAACGGCATTCTCATTCCTGCTGCAGAAGAAGAAGAAAGAAAAAGAAACAGCGCAAACACCTGCTGCAGAGTGCACCCCTGGGTGTTTAGGTAAATGTTGATTATGTTTGTTAATGGCTGCAAACACTCATAGACAATGACAGCGAGTTAGAATACATGCAAATATCTATTTATCTACCTATCCACCTATCTATCCATCTATCTTGATTAAACATGCCTATGTTGTACCCTTTTCCTGTTTTTCTTGCTGTTTAAGCTCACTTGCACTGAAAGGATTATTGTAACCCTGAGCTGTTTTAGCATAATCTTATGTTATTTAACAACAGAAAACAAAGGAAAGCCCTCCCAGATGATGATTTTCTAGAGCTACTATATCCAATATGGCACAGATATTGTACATTTAAACTTATATGCAACTCAGCTTATGTGGCAATGCTTAGAGTAAACAAATGTAGACAAATAGGAAGGAGTATAAATTTCTCTACAGGGTATACATTATACTCTCCAAAATATCAAGTAGATTATATGATTTTTTTGAGGTAATAATCTGAATTTTTTCTGTTTTATGTTGAGTAAATGCAATAATCTTTGAAAAAAGGTTGAAAAAGTCAGATTTTAAGTAGCCATGCTCTTATCTATCATTTTTAAGGGTATTGTTTTGTCATTTTCTGAAATTTTATACACTAACATAAAATCATTACACAAAGTAAGAAAATTTGTGTTTAGTTTTAACAATCCTTCTTGGTAAAAAATCTTATACCAGATGCCACATTTGTAAGGTACATGCCTTTGTGAGATGAGCAGCAGAGCTGAGTATGTGGGTTGCGCCCATGAAAAATTTGCCAAATCTTCTCTGCCAATACCAAACAGCTTATTTTGCTGTTGACTGTTGTTTTTACCTTCTGGTGCCTGATTGTTATCATTAAATGTAACCTCTATGCAGAGGGATATCAAGGTGAGATTTTGCAACCAGTGGCATCCCATATTTCCACAGTCTGGAACCAAACTTTGTCCTTCAAGATGACAACACTCGCCCCCACAAAGCAGGGTTTATCAGAGACTAACTCAAGAATTTGGGAGTGGAGAGGATGGAATGGCCTGCCAACAGTCCTGAACTCAACCCCATTGAACACTTGTGGGATCAGAATGACCAATACAAATACTTACGACAAATGCTGGTTGAACAAAAGGATGCCATTCCACAGCAGTGTGTGATCAGGCTGGTTATCAGCATGAGGAAGAGGTGCCAGACTGTTGTGGCTGTGTATGGTTCTTCTACTGAGGCTCATGTTTGTTAAATGAATACATTGTTTAATGGTCTTGTTTCTTCAGACTTCAATCATCCAACCCACCAAACAAGCATTATGGTAGAATAAGCTGTTTGGCATTGGCAGAGAAGATTTTTGCAATTTTTCCATGGTTGCAACCCACATACTCAGCTCTGCTGCTCATTCCACTAATGCTTGTTCCTTACAAAGGTGGCGCCATTTAAAAGGGAAATAAACAGGCTTTCCACTGGTATAAGATTTATTGCCAATAAGAATTGTTAAAAGAAAGAAATAATCTACCAAACACAAATTTCCCTACTTTTTTTGTGCGAGATTTATAAAATAATCATAACATGCAGTACACATATGGAGTTTTACAGTATATATAATGATGTATCAAGGTACAAATGTACTGTATGCATGTCAGTACAGTACATATGCACTGTATGTATGTATGTATGCATGCATGTATGCATGGAAGAGGCTGGAAGCTGGACAAACATTCCCAGTTGTCTCAGCTTCCTGAGGTATGTCTTGTGCAAACACCACAGGCCATGGTATAAGCTCCATTCCTGGGATATAAGGCTCTTTCCCTCCCTTGTTTTCACTGAATATCCTTTACAAATATTATCAGCCTGGTGTCAGTGCCATGTTTGCTCTGCAGCCTGATGGGACAGTACCCGATGGAAAGATCAACTAATGATACAAGACTGAATTATCTTCCAAAAAGGAAAAGTCTGAATATTTTCCATCAGACTGTGCTTCATCAGAAAACTGTTTAGCTTCATTAATAGGTCTTTGACTCTTAACCTAAGCACTGGCGTCTTGATTATTTCACTCACATGCATCGATTTATACTGTGAGAGGTTTCCACTTGAGGATGACAGGGTTGATAAATCCATAAGATCCTGATTTTTTTCCTTCTTTCCTCTTTCCCCAGCTGTGTCTGCTTCCCCCTGTCCCCTATCTGTCAGGAGCATGTGTTTATTATGTGTGACATATTTAGCAGGCAGATATAATTGCCCGTGCAAGGCTGTAATTGTCTGCGACCAAATCAGTCAGCAGAGACTGTGGGAGCTCACGGAGCCGCTGAGGTAATCAAACTGTGGCTCGTTCTTCCTCTTTTTGAGAGCTAATGATGAGCTCAATGATCGCTTACAACGGGCAGACAGGAAGTGTGACACAAAGTACAGTAGTGATACAGTGGTTTGACTCCAATTGTATTAAGACATGGAAAGAGCCTGGGAAAATGAAAGGTGCTGCAGAGTTATGGACAGATAAAAGAATAGAGATGGACTTCATTAAAGAAAAAAGGAGGTAGAGAGGTTAGACAAGATTTATGGATTGACATCAGGGAGAGCAAGTTTGAAATAAAGGAAGGCCCACTCTCTGAGCAAGAATTATTTAGTCTCAAGATGGCAACAAGGCATGCCAATGAGGGATGCTGCAAAGAGAAACAAGGGAAAGAAGGAAGACTTTTCAAAAGTATCATTTTTATATTTTACTGTTGCTCCTTACTTTTAACTAACCCTCAACAAACTCTCAGCGGCTCTGCAGGCCTGTTAACACACAGAAAAGGGAGACTTGAGCAGATCTTTTTATAGAATTGTTAATAACACAGTAGACAGTAGTGAAAACCATAGCCTAAAGCGGCACTTACTGGCACAACCCACTGTGAACCAAGCAAGTATATGAGTATGTGTGCACTAAAGTGTGTATGTGCATGCTTTTGTGTGTGCTGCTGGCACATTAAATGAGGTATTTAGATGTTATATGTAAGTTGAAGTAGCCTTAAATGAGCACCATTATAGGTCGATTATTGCCTTAATTTTTCTTACAGGTAAGAAGGTAAAGGTTTTGTAGTATTAGTAACTGAATGTATGCTAAGTTAGAATGTAAAGGTACTCAGTTTGGCAGTGTCGCACATAAGGCAATAAAATGTAACTTCTATTTCCTATTAAGATAGTTGTTTTAAAGTTGATCTGATGGTACATGTCCACCCCATGATCTGAGAGTACCTGGGTCACCTGTTTCCACTTAATAAACTTTGGCATTGTGCTGTGCCATGAAGGTTCTCTTGCTAGAAGTGCATACAGCTTTACTATACTGGCTCACACACCAGCCTTCAGCTAAAAAGAAGCCAGTTAGCCTGCCTCAGCACTGTCTCATATGTTGAAATATCTGAGGTTAAAAGGTTATAGAGGACTGAACAAGAAACCATCTCCGTATTTGTGCAAAAATCTCCTCTTTAACATGTGTCTATTTGTGATTTCATTTGGTGTATAGTTGTAACTTGTTAGGCACGCTGAAATGAAAATCGAGTCATGATGTAGCTGTAACATGACGACCACACATCCAGTTAAAAGCGGCTGCAGAGGAGGAAGAAACAGCACTAGGTGTATTTTTCTCAAGCACAGCTGCACTCTGAGATTTTAAAATGGGCATCCAAGCACACCAACATAAAGTTCTATTATTTTCATCCAAAATATTTGCCAGATGGTAAATTATATTTGCAAATTTTTATTTAAAATGTTTTAATGTGTTTAACCTCTTACACATTGTGGAGTGGAGTTCCTAGAAAGAAGTGTTTTTCTCGCTTGGACTAATTGAAAAAACTGCTGAAGGCTCCAGACAGTTACATCATGTCTGATGTTTAAATAAAGCTCCCGAGTTTGTGGCGGTTCTGGTGCACCTTCTGGACAAAGCAATATGTCTTACCTTTTTGCAGATCTTGTCCTGTATTTTTATATGTAGTATGTGATGAAAACATTAACTGCAATCAAAAGTATCATTTAAATGAAAAATCTGTTTATTTAGCATGCTGTTAATCAACTCATCTGACAGCTGCCCCACAGTAGTGTATACAAGAATTAAAATTGACTCTGTAGATGTAAGTCTTGTGGCAAAAGGTTTGTTTGCTTTTGCAGGTCATAAGGAGGCATCAGTATTAAGTGCAGTCTCTTTAGAAACGAGTGAACAAGTCCTCACAGGACATTAAATATATATTGAAAAGTCTAAAAAACAAAAGTTATTATATTCTCATTTATGTAACTGCTGTTGAGTTAGGAAAAATTCAACGGGTACAGTTCTGCTGCTCACTCAGTGAATGCAGGCTTGTCATAAGCAGGAGCAAATGTTTGCGGCAGCAGGGCAGGGAAAGGGAGTGAAACTGAGAGATGGTCATGTTTTATTAAGCCTGATAATGCAGCCTAATCTGGGGCTCAGGTTACACAGTGCTTTGTGGGTAATTAGAGATCATGTCGTATGCCTGGCCTGCTGAAAAATTGCACTCCGCCCTAATCCCCTCCTATCCGCCTTTTACCCGCCACCTCCCTTCTTCCCTCGCTTCAATCTTTCCCACATCCAAAAAAAAGAAAAAAAAATCCATGCCTCCAAATGAGCTGGCTTCCTGTCAGGGAAATGCACAAGTAAACAAACATGGCAGCCATATTTCAGGTAGCTAGTCATCAGAAAGTTTCTACCTCGTTGTAAGACACTTGGAAATGTGCTTATGTGCTCAGAATTCAATAAGAGGAAGTCGACAGCGGAGCACTTTGTGGTTTGCTTTGTGGAACTTGTTAGATGAATGACTAATGCCTCCTGGCAAGTGCCCCAGGTTTACTATTACCAAAACAATGGCACTCGATCCAGAGCACCGCAGCCTTGGTGTTCACACAGACAGGAGCTCAGGCTGCTGTTTTTCTTTTGAACCCTAAATGCTGACTGCCCATTCATGCAACATCCCCCGAAAACACACAGACACAGACAAAGGAAATTCTCAACTGACACTAAAAAAACAGTGTCTTTCATCACTCATCGTACCCAATTTTTTTCCATTGTTAAAACCGAGAAACATGACTTTTTTAATCTTATTTTTATACAGCAGAAGCCATCTTTGCATCAACACATTTATATAACCTGGCCTTACTGGGATTAAGAGAGCAACTCTACTTAATTGTCTGCATATCAGGTGGAAATAATGATGCAATCTGACCTGGTTTAAGAGCAAAAACATCAGATGTCTGCCACAAAATGTGCAGGTGCAAAGACTGGATGAAAAGGAGGTTTAAACTGCAACATGCATGCAGTGTTTCCCCTTCAGTTTTGATCAGGCCTGGTGGTTTAAGCAAAAATCCCCTCAGCATAAAAGAAAGACATGAAAGCAATAAAAGACCAACCATGTAGAGACAGTATGCATTTATCTCCTCTGTATCTTAGTGACAACTCATAAAAGCTCATCCTACAGCATGCACAGCATGAATCACCAGAAGAAAGTCTATTGGCAAACTGTTTTAACTCTTATCATTATGAGTCCATATGATAACAGCATTGTCATAGACACCAGCTGCAAATAATAAACAGTCGGTAATGTGTGGTTACCCACAATCACACTGCGGCATTGAACTCATTAACCTCATCAGCCTCTTCAGAGCAGCAAGAGGAAGTCTTCTGAATGATCATTTACTCAGACACAAAGCACATAAAGGCAGAAGATTCCATAGGGATAGCGGTTCACACTGATGCTGTGTAGGACATAAGCATTCAAACAGCTTACATACCATCAGGCTCTGCATTTGCATAAAATGTATCAAAATGCAGAGCTGTGCAGTGTTCAAAGTGGTGATTATTGGCAGAACTACAAGGCTTTTTAAGGGTTGAGGTGGCTAATTGCGAACAGTGGCTCTTCATTGCAATCAGCATGTAGATGAGTTTTGTTTTGTATGAGTAGGTTAGAAATAAAGGGCAAAAAGATAAGTACAAAGGAGATAAAGAAGACCCCAGTGTAGACCTCAGTTTGTGGTCTGGAGAATTTTGACATCTACTTTATGTGACTGGTTGAAATAATTGTCAATCAGGTGTGTCAGTAAGTTAATATTGTACACAACATAATAAACCTGAATATGTTCTTAGGCTATCTAGAGATGTGGAACTTGTGTTTTAGACCTAGCTGTCACAAGTTGAATTGTGCCTTATTCTGACACAGGTTGTAGAAGGTTACTGGTTATGATCCTGAAAATTAATATTCCTCTACAAATTCCCAGCAGTAATCTGTGTATTGCAAATTTTGTACACAGAAAATTTAGAAAGCCTGAAATGCCAGTTTTAGATGCCTGCAAACCTTTTTTCATAGTCATGGCTCATTTGCAGCAGAAGCACTGAATGGACCAACACTAACACTAGCAAATGTCAGAACCAAACCAGAACTGAGTGAGATTCTCAAATGCTTCTTTGTGCAGTCTGATGAGCATATTTTGGATATTTAAATGAAACCGTTAACTAAGAGAAATTCTCTCAGGCAGCTATGCGGACCTTAAGGCCATCAAGATCACTGCTGGTGGATGTTAAAACACCTCTGTCAGTCAGCACTTCACAGTTTTTCTGTTTGTGAGCAACCTTAATATGAATCACTTCATTAGACAGTCACTTGCATTAATGTTAAGCAGACTTTACATTAATATTAAGGCTATAGTAAGCCAACTATTTTGTTACTTTCTCATCTTTCTCTTTTATTTCAGTCAAGACCACTTCGTCAAGAAACACACACAACATTTGTGGTTATAAATATTTCTTTAATGGCAATTATTATTAGCACTTATTGCTGTTATTTCTGCTTTGGGGTGTGGCTGTTCTCATATCCCCCTTCCTTGACCAGCCTATGTGGAACACATCAAGCAGGAACAGCACACATTCCAGATCTTCCTATGCCGTTAAGGAAAGCCTGAGGCAGGGAGAGATGCGGCAAAAACCCCAAGGCAGAGCAGGCATCAGTGACAACTGAATGACATTGAAGCAGAATGAAGGAGAAGCTGGGGTGGAGGAGGGTTGCAAAAGCAACTTGCAGAGTGAGCGAGCAGCAGAGCGTAGCCAGGCAGGAGCTGTTTACATAAGGCAGTCTGAGTGTGATTAGCCATAGCGTAATTAGAACAAATCAGCTGGTTGTCAGCTGATGAGGACTTGCCTGAAATCAGCTGATCTCAATTATACACCAGCGCTTGACCCCATGGCCTGCCTGAACTAACGCTATACGTTCGATTTCTCCCAAAGCCTATCTGTCGACCAATATGCATACCAGACTAACGTAAAGGCCAGCACATTTTTTGGATTCAAATTAGTGCCAAACAACTCCCCACTACGTTCTGGTGCTGACTATAGTGAAGTTTGTGATGTTTAATTGTCCAATGGTCAAAGGTGTGGTGCAGGGAATATGCAGGTTCATGGATTATACCCACTTCTAAATCCCCTCTGTCACTGATCATTCAGAAGTAGACTGCTTTTAGTCCTAGGATGGATAAGGCATGATCTTCCTCACTCTGTATCTAATGGGCTAGTACTCATTTTTGCCTTCATACCTTGGATGCTAAGACAATCTAAAGTCAAGCAGCAGAAGTTGATAGTCAATGTTCAAATTAAAAAAAAAAACTTTTAATTTTAATAGCTATGCCAGAGCAGACTATAACACCAGATTGTCCTTTGCTGGATGGGTCACTAAAATGTCAGGCCTAAATTAAGAGTGGTGTGAATCTCTCCTCCTCAAGACGATTCGATACGAATCTCGATTCACAGACTACGATCCGATCCACTTGCGATTCATTAAAATAGAGAACGATTCGGTCAGATTCGGTTCAGTCCGGTCCGATTCGATCCGGTAGAATCTGATTATAGAATCAAAATAACTTTTCTAGCATTCTGAAATGATGTTCAAGAAAGTTTTCATCACACTCAGGTGTCTTACTTTGACATTAAAATTGGGAGATAAATATTAAAATGAGCTTTTACTGGTACATGTTGATCCTTCTGTACTTGTAACTTCCTTAGCATTATTAATCCCAATAACAGTACAAAAGTCACAAGGAGATTTGAATAGACAGAGCTCTGTGTGTTTGCTAGTACAGGAGAACAAGGGGTTAAAATAATATTGAAAAAAGTCAAACTAAAACAGCTTTCTATACATTTTTCCCTTTCATAATTCCTCCTAATATGAGTATTCAGTTTACATGTCGCAAAAACAATGTTATTTCTTTTCCCTGTGTGTCTTGATTGTTTTCATTCTTGAATTAATTCACTGGAGAACAGCTGATCTCCAGCTCAGTGAGCTCCTCTCTGTTTAATATCATATCAGTGGGCTCAGATGTATCAATTATGTCACTAAGTCAATCACTTCCAACAACACGCTACAGTTGTAAACCCCGTGAATAAAGGGGCTGTTGTTACGGTGATAACTGAACACTTCTCTGAGTTTTAACTCAAAGTGTTTATGTTCGGGTCTGTTTGTGCTATATTTAGCGTTAGCATCTTAGCTAAATTTTAGTTGTGCCATGTCAACAGGTGAGATTTAGGAGCTGCTGTTGTTCTTAATTACTTTTCTCCAAAGCGTACAGACGGGCAGACATTTCGAAAGTTATCCTTCCTTCATATAAAGTCCACATGACTTTTTCCAGAGGTGCAGAACTGAAAGAAATTTAGGTGACAACCAGTGAAACACATCCAGCTACCTAGCGAGCACCTATGGTGAACGGAACTCTCGTTTAAAGGTAAAAGGTCACCGCGGGTCGCGCGAGATTACAGACGTTGTGCCAGAGCATGGTGTAATGGGCTATGAAAACTAACAGGAGAGCCTCATGAACCAATCTCTAACTTTAAAACCAGTCCAAAGACCGGTTAACCGATTCATATCGGATTATCTTTACACCACTAGCAGGCACCGCTACACTACTGCTAATCGCGCCTTCAAGCATTCTATAGGCCAAATAGACTTCATTTTTGCAACTCTGTGTCTTTCATATTCCTGTTATTATTTGTTTTTACCTTTTTTGGGGTTGTTTTTTTGCATTGTTCCACATATATCTTATTCACTGACAAATTAAATACACAAAATATAGTATTTAGTTACTGCAGTACTTCCCATTGTTGGGCTGAGGCACTCTAGTGGGCACTGGGGTTACTGTAGGCCATACATTTCACAATATGTATATCTAACTTTATTAAATTTAAATTAAGTTTTAAATGAAAATAAAAATACTTGATGACATGTTAAAATGCTCTTTGTAAAGTGCAAGAAGTAACAGACCACAGCCAGAAGATTTCTTCACTGTTACCTTTTCATCATTTATTTTGTCTGAGGTCCAGAATGAGTGTCATGGTTTGACTGGTACTGGATTAACTGGTGGCATTCTAGTAAACATTCAAGTACACTGCATTATTCTTTAGGAAAGGTTTTACGGAGACACAGCATATATTTTAAGAGATTGATATGGGAAAGGAAAATATAAGTGACTTGACTTTAGATGCCTGATAAATGCTGATGGCTCGTTAATTGCTGACTGTATCAACACCTTTTTGTGGCTTTGATATCTCTAGAAATAAGGCATTGGCTTTGAAATCTTCAGTTTATAAAATTAGAATAAGAAGATTTTGGTGATCCCCAGAAGATTTCAGTTGTCAAATTGGTTACTGTACTAAGTGATGTCAGACTTTTCTGTTGTTTTTTTGTCTTCCATTGTGTAAACAATTTGCAAACTTTAACCACAGAGACTACATTTGGGAGTTATCCAAGCTGTGATTACCTACCCATTGAGTTTTTATGTAATTTTTCAGGATAACACACACACAGGCAGGGTCATACACACTTGCTCACTTTTACACCTCTGAATTACCCACCATCCAACCACCACACACACTTCCCCTACAGCTGGCAGGCATTTCATTTCCTCTCCTATGACAACATCACAATATAATGGGACATGGTGTCACGTGACAAAGAGCAAGTACACGGGGCGATCAAATCGCTCTCTCTGCCTGTCTCTCTCTCTAGCTTGAAGGGCAGAACGGTCAGTCGTTACATAAACTAGAGTTGGTTCAATTACAGAAAAATGTGCTTTGTGTCCTTGTCAGACGCAGAGTGATGAAGCAGATGAAATAGAAGTTAGTTATGTGCGTTCCGTCAGGATTTTGATAGAATACCTATTTTTATGCTCTTGCTCTGTGCGTATTGTAGTGATAAATCATTCAGCTTTGACTGATAGACTGAAAATGCACTAGTAAAAGGTTTGTTTTTTTGGGAAAATACCCCTGAATTGTATGCTGAAATGACAACACAGAGCTTCAAAATAAAGATTTCCCAATCTTGTCTTGTGTGAAAGTGGAATATTCATCTAAAAAGAAGCACCTAATAACTTTACCTTACAAAAAAACATCCTGAGTGAAATCCAAACAGTGTCATAAAGAAAGAGATGATTGCTCTCTTTCTCTGTCTCTGCAGAAATCTGAACCAGTACTCACTTTTAACCTCCCCCATCTAGTTTGGTGACCGTTGACTGATCACAGACCAGCAGACTTTCACTAACAACCCTGTTTTCTGTAAAGTTTCTTTCTAAAACCATCAAAAGCAGCATTATTTCTGCTATCACCAACACCTCCTCACAGCCAGTGCTTCATTAAAACATTTCTCTCTTTGTGTTGACCTAGTTTTTTTTCATTATACAGTGCTGTTTCCGGCTGTTACCTCTTTGTCTATTTAGTGTTGTTGTGATTGACCCTTTACTCCAGGTATTCTGTGTGTTCAAGCACAGTGTCATGGCACAGTTTTTCAGATGAGCCTGTAATTAAGTCGTCTCGGAGCCTTGAGCTGGGACCAATTTGCCACTAATTGTCCCGAGTTTTAATTTCTAATGGAATAAGGGCCAGAGGGAATGCCGCCTAATGAGATGCAGTTACTGTGTGTATGTGTGTATGCTTCTGTGTGTGTGTGTGTGTGTGTGTGCTCTCTTATCTGTTTACTGTAACTGTTATTGCCCGTGTGAATAGAGAAACAAGAGTGAGTAAAGCAAGATGTTCCATTTTGATTCTGTAACTGAGTTTCTGTTTATTCTACAAAGCTCTCAGGATGTTTCTGTCTTTCCTGACAGTATATATCTGCTCTTTCAAGTGTAAATGTACTTTTAAATGACTATAATTGATTGTGCATTGACAGTGGAGTGAGAATAAGCCTTTTAGCGATACCTACTCCCTGAATGTGCCCTCTTGTAATAACGGTGTGACAGTGGAGACCCGTCCAAAAAGTGAGAAGTGATTTTGCCCTCAGCACTCGAGTTATTGCTCAGAAAGCGTGGCTGCAGACTGGAACCAGAGAGGTTGTTTACATAGCCTTGGGAGTGTTTGTGTCACAATTTAGATTCCAGCCATTTCAACATCCAAATAAATCAGTTTAGACTCCTGAGCACAAGTAAACCTTCAGAAGAAGAAACAGTCCAGCTGTGTTTAAAATGTGTAAGTTAGTCTTATCTTTCAAGCTGGAGTGATTTAGTTTTCAGTTATTAAGGCAAAGGAAGCAGGAGCCAAAGTTCATTTAACATACGTGGGATGGAAATATTGACTATGAATGATCTTTATCTTTACAGTTAAATTGTATTGCAGACATTACATTTAAGCACAGGTGGAAAGTAACTAAGATTCATATTGACTATGAATGATCTTTATCTTTACAGTTAAATTGTATTGCAGACATTACATTTAAGCACAGGTGGAAAGTAACTAAGATTTACTCAAATAACTATAACTGAGTAGCTTTTCTTGAGTTCTTTAACTTTTTGGAGTATATTTTGAAATCAGTACTTTTAGCTTTACGTAAAGTCCTCATAAAATGATTAAAAAATAAAAACATCTGTAATTTAGGCAGGCAGCTGTGTTATGAAAAAACAGGCCAAATTTTAGTCACGAGAAACATCTCTAAGTTTATAAAATTAAGCTTCAAAATTATGAAAAGTGAGACAGTACTATCTATAAGACGATCTGAATAAAAGTCTTCAATGATAATTACAATTGAAGGCTTTTATTGCGACAGACTTGGTAAGAATAGAAAGTATCTATCAGTAAATACCAGAGCATGTGAGCGGAGTGGAGCGATGAGATTTCCCACTCCTTGCTCACAGAGCTGTTCCTTGCGCCCCCTCGTCCGCTCAGAGGGGATTCACGCCGCTCCGCTCATTATCACTCCACCTTACACTCAAATTTCTACCCGCTCCACTCCAATCACTCACCGCTCACTCAACGACAACACGGAAGCGTATTACCATTACCATCTTCTCGGTTTCAGACACTGGGAAATACTGATGTTTTTAAAAAATGACGATGGTGTTAATATTAGTATATCAACACTGTACAGGCATCTCAAGTCTCTCGGATTATTCCAGCAGAAAGCCCAGTCTGACGTGCTGGATGTCGCTGTCTCTCTGCAGGAGCAGTGAAACCAACACGGGATGCTTCACGGATACAAATTCTTGCAGATGCATTCTGGGTGACACATGCTTCAGACGCATGGTGTAAGCGGGACCAGAGTGAAATTGGAGCGGGATGGAGCGCAAGATAAGGTGCCGGTCCAGCCTTTTTGAAAAAAAACCGCTCCGCGCTCTGGCCAAAATCCTTCCGCTCACGCTCCCTGCTCGCTCACGCACCGCTCACATGCTCTGGTAAATACTTTACTAAACTTTAACATTGCAGTGCTAACAGACAGGAGGGGTGGAACTGTTGCTGCTTTGAGAGAGACAAAGCCACAGCCTGCTTCTTTTAATCATCCAGGACTAAAGACAATTGAAATATTGATTAAAACACACCTTCAGCAGGTCCTTGCTTTCCCTGGTTCAGTTGAAAAATAGACAAGCACTCCAGCCATTAGCCTGCCACCTGGCCTTACCGTAACAATGGCAAATCTCAAATCTCTCTGTAATAAAACTTTTAATGACCTTTAGGCCACAGTGGCTGATAGACAAAAGTGGTGAAAACAGTCTAGATAAAAAATTCAGTCACACATAGATTTCTGTGTTTTCACATGTTTACAGCAATCTTATTTTTATATATCTAGTGTGTTTAGACACGAACTTTGGATTCCACTTTACAGGGACTTTAAGTAAGTTTTTACCAGTGAAACTATACTTTTAACTAAGTACAACAATAGTGTAATTTTTCTAATTCTTTTAACTACACAGCAGCCCACACAGGGGGTCCACAGGGTCTTCAAAAGTATTAAAAGTCAATAATTCAATTCAGTGTGAAGAGTGTCTTTAAAAGGTCTTAAATTAAAAAGTATTAAATCCAATGTCAGATTTTCTGTATATACTATGACATCCACATCACATCCCAAAACAGCAAAACTGGAGTGCTGTTTTTAATCTGAGACGCATTTTCACCATGTGTGAAGTTATCCAATGAGTTCGAATCCCCACCTGTGACTAGGTGATCCTAAAAGATATATGCATATTCTAGCATTGCCTTGCTACAAGATTGACTCTTTACTTTGTTTTTTCCAGAGGAGACACCTGGCCACAGATGTGCAAGGGTTACTTCAGCTCCGTCATATTGTGAAATATTTAAGACTTTCAAAAGAGTAGTTGAATTATACGTAGTGTGAACTAATACAGACCCTTTTAAAATGTTGAATGTAACTCTAGATGAGTTTAATCAAAACTCTACATTTTGGTATGTATTTTGCTGTATTATAGAGGTGGTTGGTTGGAGATTTTTTCTCGTTTTTTGCCGATAAGAAAAGATCATATTTTACTGTGCCCCTCTTTAGTAGCTACTTGATACTTAAAGTAAAGTCTGGATTGAATACTATTTACTTTTTCTTAATTTTAACCAAAGTAACTTTACTTTTCTGGAGTTGTGTACTTTTCCACCTCTACATTTAAATGATTGTCAGCTTGTTAGGTAACTAACAAAAGTACAAACAATAATAGTCAGTAATAAGTTAGAATTAGATATGACTACATGATCCTTCAAACACTTTGGGGACTTCGTTGTAATGTTTCCACCTTATCTTCTGTTTGAGTGGAGTTTGCTTTTGCATCTGACTCACGGCCCTTCCTCTTATTGTTTCAATATGTCAGAGCATTGTTTGAATGAGGTCACCCATTACCGATCTGGCCCCAGGCCAGCTTGACTTCAGCTGATTTAATTGAATCTACGACATGAGTCAAATTCAAACAAGCAGAGAGTGCTTTGCCATGACAGCCTCATTACTCCACATTAAGAACTCATTTCACAATGCATTGTGACTTTGGGCTTGACAAATGGTGAAAAGGGATGAAATCAAATAAGTGAGTATATTTGTCTGAGAATACTCCAGTACTGTACACATGTAATAGAAGAGCCAATAAATAGTCGGTGTGCTGTTTTGTATAAGTTAATGTGAATGCCTGCTGGGTCAGAGTGTTCCCATGTTTGTTGTCTGCAGTAATAGAGTGACATTCAATGCCATTTTCCTTCTTAAATGGAATTTTTGTCAAAGCGTTATGAATTTAACCTGCCTTGTCACTCACGCTCAGAGACAGTGCTGAGAGAGGAAAAAAATATGCGAATGAAACCTTTCACTGCATATTTTTACTGCTGGCTGCGAGCAGAGCAAATAATGACGCCTTTATCACGTCGACGGCACAACAAACAAAGAGGGCTTTGTTGTGACATACCACAAGATGTGATATCAGGCACTATAATGACTTACATTATAGCACATACATAATATTCCCAGCAGCCCTGCAGTGTGTCTCAGCATTTCATCAGCTCAAAAATCCTCTAAATTTCTCAATTAAGCATGCATTTTTTCAGAGACACATGCAGCTCAGGCGGGAAAAGTACGGTAGGCTGGACGTGCCAGGGCCTCCTTCCACAATAAGGAAGGAAATGTTGAGACTGTGAGGCTCTGTGGAGTGGAGATATGGCAGTGTTTGCTCAGGGCTAGGTATCGGGCACAAAAACAAACATGGCCGCCCTTAATGAGCCTGTTTGCCTGCCAAAGGTAAAGACAGCTGTTGTCTCTCGCCACAATGGAGCAGGCCTCAGTGCAGCGGAGCACTCTGCGTCCCCATAGTAACGCTCACCTTGTGTGTACTCAAGAGGGAACTTATTAAGTCCCTCTTTACAATAAATAGTGAGCAAAATGTAAATTGTAATGCCATGCGGCACTTTCATGAGGTCTGACTGTGAAATGAAAAGGTTTATTAAATCTTGTCTTTAGAGCAGTAAAAGTGAAAACGCTTGTGGGAGTGTGAAACGGCTCATGGCAAGAACACACATCTGACTTACTCATAACATCAGCGAGTGAGAGTTGAGAAACTGGGGCCTTTTCTAGGTTTGTTAACTAGAACATGTGTCAAAGGAGAGGCCGTACTCTGCCTTCCAGCATCTGTCTTTTTAGACTGCAGGAAATCATTTAAAATTTGTTAAAGGGGCTTAAGAAAAGGACACTAATGCACAGTGAGGTGAGCTGAAGCCTGGAAAAGCACTTTTCACATGTATTCAGAAAATTAGAACATCCTAACTGTACCTGCCCAACTGAATCAGTGCTCTGCTAATGCTAATTTTAGAGTTAAGAAAATGAGTGAGATGACTGCACAGGGGTTTTGTAGCGAGGACAGCAGCCAGTAAGAAACTGTGAACATTAAAGGTCTCAGCGTCCCAGCATGAGGGTGGCTTCTGTTAAACCCCCCCGCAGCCCCCAACCCTTTCCTGGCATTGTTTACAGAACATTTTGAATAGATGACATTTTTTCCATCATTGTACTGGCGTCTGACAAAAGGACTGACTGTATCACAGATAAATCTAAGAGTGTTATAATGAATACATGAGTATGCCGTGTAAGGCCTTTTAATTAGATAAGCCCTGAGTTAACTTCAGTTTGAATTGAAACAAAAGATGAATGTTGGAGAATGTTATTTTTTCTAAATTGAAAAAAATATTCATCTCTGATGTCTCTGTTCAACAAGAGTTTTATGAGACTGGGTGTTTCGCATCATTAAAAGATTGCTTTTACTTTTTTATTGGTTTTAAATGGATCAAATTGACTTTCTACTTACACGGCTCTCAGAGATTATTCAGACCCCCTTCACTTTTTGTATCTTTCTTATTTTGCAGCCTGATGCTACAGTCAAAAATATCATTCTTATTCTCATTAATCTACACTAAGCACCCCATCATGACAAAGTAAAAACAGAATTTTTAAATTTTTTTGCAAATTTATTAAAAATAAAAAACTGAAATTTCCCATTTACATAGGTATTCAGACCCTTTGCCAAACACTTGAAATTTTTGCTGTGGTTAATAACATTAACTGGACATGGTTTTGAAAGACACACATCTTTCTATAGAAGGCCTCACATCTGACAATGCATATCAGAGTAAATGTGAGGTCAAAGGAACTGCCTGCAGAGCTCAGATAGAGGATTGTTGCACGGCACTGATCTGGGGAGGGCTACAAAAAATCTGCTGCACTGAAACTTCCCAAGAATACACTTTTTCTCAAATGAAAGAAGTCTGGCACAACCAGGACTCTTCCAAGAGCTGCTCACCCGGCCAAACTGAGCACCCTGATGGTCACTCTGACTGAGATTCTGTGTGGAGATGGGACAAAGTTCTAGAAGGACAACCATCACTGCAGCTGTCCATCAATCTTGGCCTATGGTAGAGTGGCTAGACGGAAGCCTCTCCACAGTGCAAAACACATGAAAGCCCACTTGGAGTTTGCAAAACACTATGTGAAAGCCAAGTGTGCTTTCATGTGTTTTGCACTGAAGAGAGGCTTCCGCCCGTGCAGATGTAGACACATCTCAGCAAAGATCAAGAGAAAATGGTTGAAACATGAGCTGTTTTGAAAAGGGTCTGAATACTTATGTTAATTTCCAATTTTGATTTTATATTAATTTGCAAAAATTTCTAAAATGGTGTTTTCACTTTGCCACAATAGGGTACTGTGTATTAATGAGAATCAAAATGTTTTTTTTTTTTTTTACTGTAGCAGCAGGCTATAATTTGTGAAAAACAAAAATATGAAGGGGGTCTGAATACTATCTATATGCTCTGTAAGCTGGAATAATGTGTGATAAAGGAAAAAAAGGACATTTTGCTCTCAAATTAAATATTTGCAGACACTAGCAGACTATGCAAAACTTTGTGGTTTAAATACATTTTCAAAAATAATGTTCAGGCTAAATAATGAAATTAAAATGTAAAACGACTATTAAAAACGTATTTTTGAGGGATTCATCTTTCACACTTTAGTAAGGCAAATGTAAGCATGACAAACTCATATTAAAGTGTCATCTTTGAAAGAAAAGCCACTGAAATTTAGAGCTGAGGTCTTGTAACTAGGTTGAAAATGGCCCATGACCACAAGTTTGACACCACAGGACCTGCATGGTGACTAATGATTTGACTGGTTGGCATTTTTTGTCCTACTTTTTTGCAAGAATACCACACATTGCATGTCAGTGCTGTTCTTTGGTAAAAATGCTGAGGAAGCAATATGGTCCCCCCACTTTGCTTAAGTATGTAGAAAAGGCTTTTACCATCTTTGGTAAGATGAGGCCCCTTGTGATGAAAAACTAATTATATTATGACAAAAGATGCACAGTCCTGGAATAGAATAGAGTTGAATATTTGTGCAAACATGTCACACAGACAGTGAACGAGGACTGGTTTCAACCTCAGTGGGCGGGCTTTGGGAACACTCAGATGAGTAGTGATGGGAAATAAAGTTTCAAGAATGAGATGAAAGAGTGGTGTGATATCATTAAGTTTAGCCTGTCGGATATGAGAAAAACATGCAAGATACGATAAAAATTTCACTTTTTTAATAAGTGCTTTACATAAAAAATTACCAAAGGCTTATAAGTTACAGTTTTCATACACATCCATGTGGTGCAACATCCAAAAGTCTATCCTTTTCACCACTAAATTGACAAGAAAAAGTCTGAGGAGGGGCTAATAGCTAACTTGTGTTTAATGTCATTGCATCATTATGATGTCAAAGCAAAGCCTCTATGCAGTAGATAGAAATATGTGCATGAGGACAATATCTGATTCATTGTGATTCATGTTGATTCCAAGTAGTTGCAGTACTGTGCAGAACTTTTTACACATTTTCTTGCCAAAAATTGAGACTGACGTAAGGTGTGCAATGGCAAGTAAGCCCACCCGAGGACGCTATTGGGTAGGAAAATTTCTATTTGTTAAGGAGGATTGACACAACCCCAGTCAGGCTTTGGATGTCCTTGCATATAATCAGGGGCATAAGAAAATACTCTGTTGAAAAAAAAATCAAAGGGAGTCAGGGGTGGATGTATTGAGTAAGCATGGCCTAGGTACTGTCTGGGTAGGTAGTGGGGTTGTCGTGTCCCCTGGTCATGCTTTGAATGTCCCAAGGGCTCATAAAGCGCCGTCAGCTATATTACCAGGAGTGAAAAGACCCAGACAAAAGAAATGCTGTTGAGCTTGACCTTGGCTGCCGAGCTATAAGGGTGTGTCGACACGTATCAAGCTTGACTCTTGCCACCACCAGCATTGGGGCTGTTGTGGGACATCCTTTGCATCCCACATGCATTGACTGAACAGTAAAAGGTTGTTTAAAAAATGAGTTGTGTTAACTTGAATATCCAAAATAGCTATTTCGGATCTGTTTTTCTCAGTTGATTGGACACATTTTTAGTTTTAAGTAAAAAGTAATCAATCACTTTCAGTCATTTTTGTTATTATGCTCAGATTATTTGACAATCATCCCATTATCTGCTGAGTTTTCCCAGAATGCAGAATAAGCATTGTGCTTTAGGACTTAAAGTCAAAGGAAACGGTGGTTTAATGTGCTCTTATATTGCCTGTTATACAGTAATCACTATTAAGATTTTTTTTTAACAAGTTCCTGATATGCTTTTTTGGTTAGACACGTTTGCACCATGAGTGAAGTAAACCCACTCAGTTAAACAGATCCTGTCTGTGGGGAGCAAATACAACATAGCATGGATAGTTTTGCTGACCATGATGGAAGAGCATTTCCGATTCCAAGTAGCACCTTGCAGTTCTTGCAACTTGTAGTAATTTCATTTAGATTACCAGAGATGGCGGGATTTTTCAAAATAAAAGCATATTAAAGTATGTCCATGCTATAGTTGATAAGAAAACTTTAGCTTAAAAAAAAAATACTTTCATATGCTGTTATGAGTTCGATTTCAACAAAATTTTAGGTTTAGGAAAATTTTTCCCAGCCGAAACTTTAAAAAGTTAAGTTTTCCTAATGTAAATGTCCAAGAAGAATAAACTTTTCCAGTTTTTAAAACATAAATATAAAGTCACAATGTTGGGTGTCCATACTCCACGTATGCAAATTTTCAAACTGCAAGATAAACATATGTGGCAGAAATCTTGGAAATAGTGTGTAAACTGATGAAAACGGTTCGTTGAAAATCTCTCCGAGATTCTCCCGAGACGAGATTTCGATGGAGCGAACAGGGAGTAAACTGATGAGGTCATCGCAATATTATCTCCTGACTGGTTCGTGGTTCGTCCGTGCTGCCGGCAAAGTGGAACAGACCGCCCCCACAAGACCTCTTAGCCATTTAGCCATTGAAACACAGTAATTAAACACTTACCAAACAGATACATCCTGCTCTATCCTTCACTGCTGCTGGTTTTCTTCCCCCACTCTCTCCAAACTATCAGGATCAGACTCCGGGTCTAACACATACGGACGTATATCAAAACTCGCCATGTTTTACTCAGTCGGACCGGTTCATTCAAAGTTTACAAGTACTAGCATAACAACATTAGCCACATTAGAGGGGGCATGCACAAAACATTGAGTCCTGCCGCTGGCCAGCCTCCAGAAAATCGGCCAATCGGAGGAAAGCAGGTCTGTAAAGCGGGGGGTGTTAAAAAGACAGCAGCAAAAACGAAGCATTTCAGATGGAGGTTAAAATAAGGGGTTTTCAGGGTGCCAGTGTGAGAAACATGAGGAATTTTTTGAGTTGTAAACCATGTAAAGCTACTACGTGGGTATCAGAACAATGGTGTAAAGCCTTGAAAAAAGGCATAATACCCCCACTTTAAATTTTAAAATATTAAGTTATTGGTTTCCTCATATAAATTTATTTTGAGTTCTATTAACTTAGTGGGGTCCACATTGGGCCTAAAACTTATGCATGTGACTGTATACAGTAATAACTAGAATGGCCGTCGAAGGTGGCAGACCCACGCCTAAGCAGCGCCACCGAGGAATTTACGCTCCCATTGATTACTATGGTGTTCAAAATTTCAGTATTAAATAATCCCATTCATATGTGTTAATACAAACTACTGATGCAGCAGTGGAGCAGGCTGGGATTAAGCATTTTGCCAAAGGACAGAATTTTTTTCATTACTTTGGATTTATTGATTTGCCTTTTTCTTTTTAGATGAAACATAAATTGGTCAGATTTCACCAAAACATCAGTCTAACTCCATGCCTTGTAGCATATCCCCTCTTGGTCCTGGATTAAGCTCTAATTTAGATCAACTGTTAGTTATGCAGTTACCTTTACAGCTAAGTGCGTGGTAATGTATGCCACCTATCTTTAATCATAGTGTCATTTGGTCTGTGACATTTGACGCGCTGCAGATCTCCCCCTCTGGCGCATTAGCACCTCTGTTTGTTTGCTGTAGAGTCTTTCAATTAAAGAGCATGGCCAGATTTCGTTTTGGAGTGACTCCCCAGAGAGGCAGCAGAGGAAATGGCTGAACACATCAGACACATTTGTCTTCTCTGCTTAGTTACCTTGCAGGGGGAAGATGGTGATACCCATTTCCTCCATCTAATGTGTTTGCTTTACGCCCGATGCCAAGTGTCAACATGCAGCTTCTTGACAGTCATTTTTCATTTGGAACAAGTAGCTTGGTTAAAGAAGCCAATGCATTGTTCTGTGTCTGCATTTTCTCTTCATTTATCACCTGGTTTTCTTTTTTAAGGTGGATAACTGAACGTGTTTAAGGTTAAAAGTGCACTAGTCATAGATTATTACTTAATAGCCTTGGCTGACTGTTGATTGAGAATAAAAAGCCAATTAGCATAATAGGATATGGGACATAATGACAGAATTAAATGAGTGTGACAGACACACAATAGGCCTGCTCTGTCATCGCCTAAGCCCGGCTTGCTTATTAGAATTAATCTGGCCTGATTAAAAATGCAAATTGCTCAAAGTCATTGACGGAGTTTACATGTTTTTATAACATTTAACTGATTTAATTACATGGAAAATGAAATGGTGGGATGTGCGATTGAATTTTTTTTTCCGCTGTTACCCTCCTGCCACAGAGAGATGAATATTCTCTCATGCCAGGAAGAGAAGGTAATGAGATTAGTGCTCTCTCTCACCATCTCTCTCTCTCTCTCTGTTTCTCTCTTTCCATCTCTGCCTTTCACAAGCTGATGGTTTGGTTCATCGAACCAAGAAGAGCTGTTTTATTGTTATCACTGAAAACATTTTATCTTGCTCTCAGAAGCACCTACTGTATTGTGTGGGCTGAGGAGCTTCACAAAATTTAAAGAGTTTCCTCCTACAGTGTATCATTTTATAAGACCACTATATGAGATATAGCCGAGGGGAAAAACCTATTCTGATCTTTCCTGGTTTTGTTTTTCATACTCAAAGAGCCATGAAGAGGAAAGATCAGAGGTTAAAACAGACAGATTTAATTGTCTGAGGTGTAATGATGTGCTGTTTCGCCTGCAGCAGGCTGTGAATTCACACGGCATGCTTTGACATTTTACAGGTGAACTCCAGGAAGGTGTTTTGCATTGACAGAAATCTGTCATAATACATGAAAAGAACAGCAAACACTTGTCCTTGATTTTCTGAAAATTAAAACCTCTGCAGACACAAAAAGCTGGAAGATATTATTGCACATTTTGCTGAGAGACTTAAAAAAGGGTCTTTTTGTGCTGTAAATCGAACACTTTGACCTGTTTAAGTAACACCAACCAGTTCCTGTTTTCATGCCCATAAAGGTTTCAGACCATATTCAGTCCATGTGCAGCAAAGAGCTTGTTAAAAGTGCAGATTGATAGATCTGCTTTCTTGAAATATGCACGCTGTTTTTGCACCTTTCTGCCGTGGTCGTAAAAACCTGCTAGCATGCAGTGGACATCCTGTGGGGGAGGAAATTGATTTTGCTGGGTTTGTTTGTTCTAGTCTGACAGGCGACATGCATTGTGTGTGATTTTTTTTTTTCCTTCAGACTGGTCATTTTATTGGTGTATTAACATTTTCTACAGCTGCTTTGACTTTAAAGACTGAGTATGTTTTTATTAGAATGTCTTAAATGTGCAAAAGAAGGCGTTTTGGAAGTGACCGAACAATTTGAAATGGGCCAGATGCTCAGTTTTGATCTTGATGTTTCTCTCCCGCCCACCTTGCCTTACATCATCATCAGCAACACTGTTTTTCAATGTCTGATACACAGATGTCAAGCTGTAGAGAGGTTTGTGAACATGCTGTAAAGAAGCTCTTCATACAAAGACCATCTATTTATCAGGAAAAAAAAAACATAGAAACCTAAAAGTTTGTGTTGACAGGACGAGATCAATTCCAACTGCGTGTCCGTACATCAGTTCAATGTGTTGAAATGGAAAGTATGTTATCGATCTGTATGCATTAGTGCTCTACAGTAACATAAGCACTGAGCGGCAGAACAAAAGGGGCACTGTGTGTCACGCTAGAGGGATAGGTGCTGCACAAAGAGGACAGTTAACTTCATGCAGTCTATTGGCATTTCATTGTTTATCATTTTAAGTCTTAACGTATATTTGTCTTTCATAAAAGAATTTCACCCACACACATACATCTGGAACTGATTTTGGAGAGTAAACCTAAAGGCCTCATGTATGCCCTACAGACAGAAAGGTTATTAAAGTTTATTGTAGTAAAGTGCTGCAAAAATGCGATGCAGCTTGACATTAAAAAGCTTAGAAAGCTGCAAAAGTCTGCAGTAATAGAGGTCAGGAAACACAGCTACATCAAGTTGCTCATTTATATCTCCTGGAGCTGCCCTCACTCAAAACTGGACAGTGTTACGAGGCTAGAAAACATACATCCTGCGCTGATATTTCACCTCTTCTCGCTCATACTTTTCCCCTCTAGGGACAAAACACAATTACTCCATTGTGCCACACAGTACAGTATATCACATTCTGCACATTTCAGTGGGAGAAAAGACGCAGTGTTGTGTTGGGGCATATGGCATCATGATAAATATGCTTTAGAGGAGGAGGGGAAGGGTAAGGGTGGGGGTAGAGGGGGTCACTGTCAGGGCATGAATTGAATGAACTTTAGCGTGGTGATTGGATTAGTGAGTTGTAAACAAAGGGTTATTTCTGTAATCCTCGTGGCGTCGGAGTGAAGGCAAACAAACAAGATGAAAATAGACAGAGGAATGCGTCCAATTTTACTGCTGAAGTATGTTAATGTATTTAATATATATGTAGGGGAAATTGTTCTTTATATTTGACAGATTGTACAATATAAAAAGTTGAACAGACTTGGAGACAAACATCTATGACCACATCTAACAGACAGGCTTGGGCCTTCTGAGTAACTGCACCAACATGGTTGTACCTACACAGTGATGACAGGAAATACAGCAGTGACAAGGAAAACCCAGAGATGCCACATGGAGGGGTAAAAATAGGCCACTTGGCACGAGAGACAGCACAAGAGTGGGAGGAGAAGAATCAGAAAGAGAGGAAAATTTGGTGCACACTTCTTGTAGGGACTTTCTTCTGCAGGCCTGAGATAAGAAAGTTTTCAAGTTGTTAGATCTGTCTCATTTCAGCTTGTTGGTTCTCAGAGAGAGAGAGAGAGAGGAAAACAACAGCGGAACAACGAACGGCCCTCTCTTTTGAGTTTACAGTCTTTACCTCCTACACCTTCACAGTTAGAATAATTGGCCACTTTAACCAGTTATAACCTTAGATGTGTTACAAATCTCACTGTTTAACAGTGCCGGTAATATTCCCTCTGAATGTTGACCCAGGGAAAACCCACATTTGTTGGCGTCAAGAGTCATCATAGCTTTACTGACGCAGGTAACACAACACTGGTAAAACCATCACACTGATGGGACGCTAGTGGCTTTATATGGGCATGCTACAGTGCCTTAGTGCTGGATAGAGGATGGCATTGTTGCTTTTTGATTAAGGCTGCACAATAAATCACACATTGTGAGGTAAAATGGTTTTATGAATGCATTGCAAAAGACAGATTGAAGTGCATTGATAATATAATTAGATTACTACCATTAAACTCAGTTCAGCCTGTGAGATGGAGTCGATGCCATTGTACCTAAGTAATCCAAAAGACTCATTTCCATTAGCACTAGATGTTGTTTTGTATCTTTTAGCAGAAAAGTTGTCAACTATTGTTAAGCAGTACATACATTAGTCAAAAAAAAAAAAAAATTGGAGAATTTCAGGCTGACCCTGATTTGGTTGTTCACACATGCAGTGGAGTATCCCTTTCAGACAGGAAGGGTGGGGCTGGGGGGTCCTTAGGCAAAACATGACACCCTTGAAAATGAAATGCTGCATCTCAAGGGGCTGTCCTTCAATAAATTCAGAAGTATGATGCAAAGGTGGCAGTCAAAGCAACAATTTCTGCTATAATTAGAATATTTGCCTTCATGTTCAATGTGTATGATGTGTCTGAATCATACAAAAAAGCATATACTGATGAAAAGAAAATATAACAGCAATTTACTTTCTTGTATGCAGATAACAGCGATTGCATGCATATTGTCTATGGTTGTGCACTGAGAGCAGGGTATAAGCGTCACCTCCCTATCCCTATCGTTTTCTCTGAATTCTCCAGATTGTATCCCGCTGAGTTCTCACATCAGCTCCCTCAGACCACGCAGACATACTAGAAGGCTGGCAGGAGAAACTCAGGATAAGTCCAAGTGAAAAATTTGGCTGTTTGTGTTCACGCATGCAGCTCACCCCAACAACTTCAGGAGTTTAGAGCAAGTGTGAAAGCAGCTTTAGATTAGCTTGTACCAATATGATGGTGACTGCCAGGTAGGCTTGCATTAAGATGGATGAAGGGCAGAAGAGTAGGAAAATATGACCGAGGAAGATTTGTTAGGGCTAAGCATTGGCTTCGAATCTGGAGTTTGGGGGACCAAAGGCCTTTGGAGTTTTCTTAAGGATTTCTTAATTAAACAGTTAATATTGATGATGATTTTGAATAACAATATAACACCTTGTCTCATGTGGGTTTCTGAGGGGTTCCGTTTTTGTAAGATACAAGAACTGGGCTCCAAGAAACAAGGTAGGCAAACCCCAAGTTAAAAGTTAAAAGCTTGACCTACTAAAACCTGATTTAAAAAATCTTACTAAAGCTAAGTAAACAGTCTGCTTACAGGAAAAAGCTCATCCTCCATGAATACATTCTATTGCAGAAAGCATAGCTCACGTATCTCTGTTAGCTGCTTAAGCTACATAAATAACAGACCTACATAAGTAATGTAACAATAGCTAAGCTCACAGAGGACATTACATATCTACATTATATGCATAGCTAAGTTAGCTTAGTTTTCTAATGTTTGCTCAAACTCACATTGCTAAAGCTAAGTTAACTCTAGATAATGGAGCTATGGAGCTATGGAGCTGCATGAAAACTAAGCTCACAAAGCATCTTTGCAAGCTACATATCTACATTATCCTTGTAGCTAAGTTAGCATTAGCTACATTGGCTAAAGTGCATAATGCTAAAGCCAGCTTAGCTATAAATAACAGTTATCATAGCTATGTAGCTATTGTATGTAAAACTCAGTTCACAAAGCAGCTAGGTAAGCTACATAGATACATTATCTATTTAGCTAAGTTAGCTTTAGGTACATTTTCTAAAGCTCACATTACTAAAGCTAGCTTAGCTACTTTGACTTATGCAATCATGTTAATTACATAGATAGCATAGCAATGTTAGCTTTAGCTTAAGCTAAATTAGCTATAGCTAAAAAATAAAAGCTAGCAAAGCATGCATTTACTCCTAAAACAGGTCTATACATAATTTACTCGTGAATTAGACCTCTAATGTTTTTCTCTGTTATAATTATGAAATATTTCTTAAACTGGAAACATGTTGTACTGGCAACAACTGCACTTCCTTTCTGAGATTTTCAGCATCTCAGATGAACTGTTTGTGAGAGTGGCCATCAGAGATGTATGGTCTGCAGCCAGACCCCTCTTAAAACTCCACTAAGTTAACTGTACATTGCCTAATTCTGCTGGTAAATAGCAGAAATGTTCATGCCTGCTGATATCGAACCTTTTTAGCTAATATCTGCCTTTACAGATATATTGACAATATCTTACGTCCCATCATTAACCATTAGAACTGTAATGTAATTATTACTCATACAGCAGCATGCAGGCCAATTTTTAAACCCAGATTGCACTGTAACATGACTGTAACCCCCAAATTCCACATACACCATCTTCTTAGCGATCCACATATGAAGTGAACTGCAGAGCAAATCCCCCTCATTGTTGTCAGTCTGCAGTTCCTTTGGACAAAATGTGAACCCATGTAGAACAGATCGATACACACAGGAGGAGGAGGAACCACACTCTATCTAGACAACATGAACATTTTAAACTTCAGTTTCACTACGGTAGATATCAAGAGCCTTTCCTTGGCTTCTTTAGATGATTTATCTTACAGAGAGAAAACGCTGACAGTCAAGCATAGATTTAGATTTGTCTTCATGCATAATGAAATAGTTTTCAGAGGGGCTGGTTGGCCTAGCAGTCGGTTTGTGCCCCATGTGGAGAGGCCATCGTCCTTGAATGGTGGCCCAGTTTCAGCCCTTTCTTATGCTCCATTCTCTCTCCCTGGTGGTTACCCATTCACTGTCTAAGCTAAATGAAGGCAACAATAACCAAGTTTTCGATAACTTGCTGCAGCTTATAAGTTGCTGACCTTGGTGTTATGGGATCAGAGACAACCTATTTTGTGTCACTCTGGTTCAAAAAGTGAAGTTTCCAGCCCTCAGCATCATTTCTCACAGACCAGGTTTATGTCTGAGTGCCAGCCTAGTCTGACCAGAGCGCCGTGAGTCAGGTTCCTGTGAATCTGTAACATCCAGTCTGAGTCGGCTCTCAGCCTGTGAGGAATGAATAATGACATGTCCTCAGGCCTGCCCCTGCTCTGCATATCTGCTCATTCATCTGAACCGCTCATTAAAGGGTAATTACCTGTAATTAGTGAATCATGTCGCTTTAATGAAGATGTTGAAAGCTGTTTGAGCCAGACAGGCTGGCCTTAATTCTGAGTGATGTTCAAGATTAGCCGCAGACAGGAATTCAATAAAGGCGGACATATTAATGAAATATTAGCTTTTTTTGCTGTGCGGTAGCTGGCTTGTGTGGTGTTTATATTTCACGTTCATTTTCAATTCCAGCAGCGTCAACACCTGGCTCTGGAGGGCAAGTACGTGTTGCTGTATCACAGGAGGCTAATAGGCACAATGATGATAAAGCTGTGTGTGTCTAAATACTTCTGAGTGTGTGTGGCGCCCGCTCTAATGTATGCTGTGCTGAGTGTGTGGATGTGGATGTGTGTTCCCTGGTGGCGTGGTGAGTGTTTAATCTGGCCCGGTGGCGTGCCGTTGGCCCGGCTAATCACAGTGTGTCTGTAGGAGTGCGCTGAGCCAGGGGAGCACGCCGTCGCTAACAGCGCCTGACAGACTCATTAGAGAGACCTGGCACTGAGCTAGCAAGGCACACTCAGTCAAAGACACACACCCAAACACACTCAAACACATGCAGAGGGAAAAGCACTCGGGCTCAACTGCACACACATTTGGAAATTCACACACTTAAACACCTCTTTTTTTGACACACTCATTCATATAATCATCCACAGATAAGAATGCTCCCTCTCTCTTTCTCTCTCTCTCTCTCTCATTCTCTCTCACATAGCAGGCTCAGAGCTCCACGTGTGAGAACAAGGCAGGCAGTGACCCCTCGCAGTTGCAGCCCAAACACAGACAAGAGCCGAGAGAGCATTTGCGAAAAAGTGGAGGAGGAGGCGAGGGAGGGGGAAAAGGGTGGGAAAAAATCAGAGGAGGAGATTGGATGCACTTTCTCCCATTCAAATGGTGTGTTTAGACAGGCAAATCATACTTTCAAAGGCTAATTACCTACAGTCAGGAGATCATCTGCACCCTGTCAAAAATCTTAAGCGTGTAAAAAATAGATTCTCAGTGATATTTTGATACGGGATGCATTCACAGGAGCTGTGAAGGGTTTAAAATCCTACTCCAGGCCAAACTTTCTTCTTTATTTCAAAGAGTAAAAACTGAAGTAGAAAACTATTAATTTCACAGGATTATGTAGAATGACATTTAGCAAAGTTGGACCAAGTACTTTGACAAATAACTTAAGACTCGCCTGCCTTGCTCTCACTGCGAGGTTAATTGCGGCTCAGCTGCAGCAGAGCCAAGTGGAAACATTAGGTTCAGCTGAATAACAGGTGAATGCAAAGCAGGTCAATATGTAGTCAAGTGTGGGCCTGCCAGCTGTTCACTCCCTCTGCTCTGCCACCACTACACAATGGTGACAGACACACACAAAACACACACACGCAAAACATAATCATGCTCATGCCTTGCACTCTGGCAGAGTAAGACACCTGAACAAATCAAGCAGATTTGTTTTTGCTTTTTAAGATAAGATTTAAAGGATATTGACATATAATTCATTTGCAACTTAAGAACTTAAAATAGAAAGATAAAGTGTCAAATATTTTTTAATTTCAAGCAAGTCTCATGAAAATTAATTTAAATGAGGCATAACCTGTTGCCAAAAGCAAAGATAGCAATGCCAGCCCCGTTGGTATAAAAAAGTACCTCATAAAAGTCATGCTGTGTTGGTGCTGCAGCGCTCATTAATGCTCCAATAGTCTATTAACCTAAAGTTTAAGATAGCCTCTATAATGGTCAACCAGAATAAATAGCCTTTTTGGCCACTCAGCAGCCTATAAGCATGGGCAAACTTTCCAGCAAACAATTGCCTGTTAACATATCCAACAAAAGCAAATAACATTCATTCAGCGTTTTAACCATCCTTGATCCATGAGCAGTTTTTTCCCCTACCAGTCATTTAGAATGGTGACCCGCCACCCCAGCAAGACCCCCCTGCTGCTCCAAAAGACAGGCACCAAATACTTTACTTTGTACTTCATTTGATAAGCCGTATGTACTCTTTGTAATTCAAACGAGCATGGGCCTCTTTAACATGTTAAGCTCATGTGTTTTTCTGAGGGTGTGTTTTTATCTTTCACTCAATCATACTGACACATACTGTGTCTTTCATTCATTTATTGTATACTGATGAATGACCAATGAGTCTTCTTTTGATAATAGAGAGCATGGCATTGTGCTGTCTTGAGTAGCTCTTCTCACCAATGAAGGAAAAACTTGTCAGGTATCATCGAGATGTTTTCTTTTACCTGGATAAAGTTAAGTCCCTCACTGTCCTTGTTAACCTTCTTTCCTGTCAACAAGACCCACTGTCCTTCTGCTGGCAAAAGTAACACATTGTGCATGCCAGAGTGTTTTTTTTAACAGGCAGGGCCAGATGCAGACTTTTTAAATGGGTTGCCCAAACCAGGGCCCTGACTTATGCAGAGGTGACATGAAGTTTGTGTGTCCATACACAGGGATCATCCTTTATTTAGCCTTACAACTAATCAAATTTTTAGATATATTTTTGGGCTTTTTATGCATTTAATTATAGAGGAGGGCAGTGGATAGAGGCAGAAACAGGGATGAGAGAGTGGGGGAGAAACATGTAGGAAAGGAGTCAAAGGTCAGACTTGTACATGAGGTGCACCCTAACCACTAGGCCTCTGAGCACTCCATCATATCTACTTTTTTGTGTGTTTTTAACATATATTTTTGGACTTTGTATGTCTTTATTTAGAGAGGAGAACAGTTGATAAAGTGAAAAACAGGGATGAGAGTGTGGGGGAGAGACATGCTGCAAAGGAGCAACCGACCATACTTGAACCTGCATACATGGGGCGCATCCTAACCACTAGACCACCTGAGCACCCAATCTTATCTACTTTAAACATAAAAGCATCCAAAATATGTTGCACTATAGCTTAATTTCAAGTTTTATGAAGTAAACAAAATGTACTTTAAACACAGAACTATAACTTAAATTCTATGGTTTGTTAAAGTAAAGCAAAAATTTGTCCCCACTCACCCCAAAGTCAGTACTGGTTCACAAATCAAGGAAAAACACTAATATGTAAGTCCGAATTTCACTCTCCAGTAGTTTTCAGCTAAAAGTCTGGTCAGTTTTGCACAGTGTGAATGCAGACCAGCCTCTTGGGGAGGTGGTCTTGAGTGTGATTCAACTTCGACTCTGGTACAGTTCAAAGAGATGTAAATGCAACTGCATCTCAATATAAGACAGAGTTGTTTCTGCTATATGACATCATCATAAATCTAAACTTCTTTCCTTGGTGCTTCAGTTTGCTCATATTTTTCTCAATAAATTATGGAAATCATCAGAATCAAGTCAGCAAATGATCTGTTTCAATGATCAGCCGGGGCCACATCAGGCCCCCCCCTGTCAGTTTATTCTTGATTATAGCTGAGGTTTTCTGATTCTGATTCTGATCTGATGTCAGATTCACGATATTTGAGAGTGCAATTCTAACTGCATGAAAATAAAAAACAAAAGGCTGGTTTCTAGCACCTGATTTCACCAATTATGACAAAGCATATTAGGATCAAACTGAGTGATACCCAAGAAATATGTGACAAAAACGTTTAAATCACCACTTAGTGGCATGTTGTAGTATGCAACCATGACAGAGCTCACTGCCAAAGGATAAAATTGTACATATGTATATTGCACATTTGAGAAAAAAAAAACATTAATTAGATCAAAATGTTTATTCATTTTATTTCATTTTAATTCTGGTTCAAAAGAGTCTGTCAATGGGAAAACTGGTCCCTGCACAAATGTAGTCGATGACCTCTGTTATGACTAACCTCACAGATGACCACAAGTTGTAGTCAGAGAGAAGAGTTGCAAAGGTACTAACCATCTCCGGTCACTTCAAATAATGAAATCATGAAGTGAAGTATAGAATTTAAAGTATTTAGCATTAGCTTATTGCTTAGTTTGGTTGCTTTTTGGCGTTTTACAGCACATGGTGACAGCTGTATGCTAAAGTTAAGAATAATGCTGAGAGTGAAAAAAGTAAATTAAAAATGATTTCAGAGAGGCTTAGATACTCTAAAGAATATTCTTTATCAGCAACCTCCAGTTGATCTTGAGTTAAAATACTGATTGAAGCCTTTTTGGTAAGAAGAACGTTTTCAGCCGTCACACATTTTCAAAGATTGCAATTTAGCAAACATGGACATAAAAGCCTCAGAAAGTTTAAGAAGTTGGACAGAATTAAAAGCTTCAGTAACACAATGTTGGTTTTGGTCTTTTATTTCACTGTTGACCCCTAGAAAATATCAAATAACACCTGCCTTATGCTTAACACTTAAAAAAAACTGAGAACAGTCACAGAAAATATCCTACACAAAAGTATGCCTCATATGACAAGAAGTTTTTCTGTATATTCTGCTGCCAACTCTGCCAGGTGTCTCCTTCTCACTCTTTTTTCTTTCTCTCACTTTCTCTCATCCTTCTCCTTCATCCACTAAAGTCCTTGTCAGGATTTTTAATCTAGTGTGGTGGCTGTAAATGGAACAAGTTTCGCTGACAACCTTGTTTCACCTAAAAGCCAAATCAAACTGTTTTTAATTTCTTTACCACTGTAGCATGTAACAGGCCAAATCTGCCTCCTCCCTCTCCTCTTTTTCTGTTTCTCTCTCTGTTCGGAGTACAATAGATGTTTTGCTCTCCGCTCTCCTCCATTCTCTCTCTCTCACTCTTCTCCAGCACAAGGCTATGACATTGAGGGAATGTGATGTGATGTATTGTAGTGAATAATGTATTCTGCAAGGATTGTACAGAGCGCGTAGAGCAGATGGCAGCAGGTTGATCTCAATGTGTGTGTGTATATGTGTGTGTTTAATGATGACAGTGTGTATATGTGTGAAGTGTGTGTCTGTGTGTGTACTCACTCAGAGTGGGGGAGGGGATGGAGTTGAAGAAGTGAGGTAGAGTGGGGGTTGGTGTGTATGTGTGTATGTGAGCCTCCTTTGTGAGATAAAACATGCAAATGGTGGATTATTTTAATGCATTTTTTTCTAGGGCCCCGAGCTTTAATCCCTAAAGCAGTTGAAATGAAAATAGTATATGTTTTCTTTCAAACTTTATCCCTCCCTGAGAGGAATTTACCACTACCAGCTGTCTAGGAATGGGATCCTTTGCACTTAAATTTCTCTATAGTGTAGTTACAGCCGAGGACTGATGATTACATCCGGATAGCATGGAATCAACCAAAGCTTTACTTAGTGGGAGGATCAAGTACGGGACTTTTTCAGATTGAATGGTGATAACAATGTGGAGAATAGAGATGAAGTCAAAAGCTCATTTTGTTACTTTTAAGTAGAATTTAGGACTTAAAATATGTGCATTTATGAAGGCTTGCTATCATGCTTAAAGCTCCTGTGTGGATGAAATGCTGTCCTGTTGCTATCCTGATCTTGTTCTCTATATGCACAAAAAGCTTTGTATTATTTATATCGTCCTGCTTCTTTTAATAAACCCATCAACCTTTGTAAATCTCTAAATGTCTAACACATACCCTGCAGCAGTGTTGGTGTGCTTTAAAGGGGTTTGGATAAGTTGGGTTCTTTAAGGCACTCAGCAATTGTAGTGGCATTAGCCTTCAAAGATTTCAGTGTGCATAGTTTAGCAAGTTTTATGGAAAAAAAATAGCCAAAAGCTTATTGTTGGCTAAAATGCATGCTATTTGAAACATTTTTGAGCATCTTATTTGGCACTATTTTGGTATTGTTTGCTATATTACAAAACTGAAACTGTACTGCTCTGCGGTGCTGTAAAACCTAGCATCCTTTCGGGTGCCACATAGTGCTTTCCGTAAAGGGGCATCGCACACCAGTGTTAATTTTGACAGCTATGTTTGGTTTAGTCTGAAGGCCTTGGCACATAAAGGATGATGCAAATAAACAGCAATGAGTATGCAAATACTATGGAGATGAATTTTGACTGTCTATGCACATAAGGAGTGACACAAAATGACGCTGCTGGTGTGAAAGTTTACAGTGACTTGCTACATGCCCCCCCAAAAAAACAAAAAATGTGCAAATGATTTTTCCAAACAACACAAATTTGGTGTGCAACAGCCTTTAGTCTGAGTTAGGGATGCACAATATTATCAACATGATATCTGTATCCACAGATATTAGCTTTAAAGGTTAATATTTGTATCAGCAGATATGAACATTTCTGCCCATATTTACAGCATTTTAGTCAGGACCAACAGACCTACATCATCTAAAATCTTTTTATTTATCATTATCATTCCTTACAATTTAAAGGGTTTTTTTGAGGACTGAACTTTGTTAATTTGTTCATCCCCAAACTTTAAATTGTGTTTTTTAAGGAGGTAAGTTTTAGCTCTGAACGACATTTAGATAGCATTGGGTTTAAAATTGATTTGAAAATTTGCATAGCGTATACGGGTAAAAATACCTTGCATCCCTAGTCTTAGTTTACAGACTTTAAAAAAAACATTTAGTTTTGGTTGAATTTCTGTCATTTCTACCCTTAAAAGGAATGCACAATATTATCGGTACAATATCAGTGCTGGTGAATTTCAGCTGTAAATATTGGCTGTGCAAACAAGTAAATCAGTAATATGGACCAACAGCAGACCGTTGGCAAAAATCCAATATCATGGATCCCTTCTTAATAGTTTTAGTCTAGTTGTAGTTGATAAATGCTAAGAAACATTTTAGTACAGTTCTAGTCCATAAGATGTCCTTAAATTTTAGTCTTTACCTTTTATCTAATTTCCTGAATCTTGGTGCGTAATCATACCTTTGTGTTCTATGCTTTATATAAAACTTGGTTTCCTTCTTAAAGGCAGAAGAGCTACAGATTCATTCTACCTAACAACTTATGTCATGGATTTTGATGTCTGATGAAAACAAAACTATATTTTAGTCTCGCTTTAGTCTACCTGATGAAAACTAAACTTACACTTAGAGTTTTTTCCATTAAATATCTAGTTTTAATTAGTCTCAGTCTCATCTTTCTCACTGGAAAAAAGTAGTCAATGCACACTTTTCATCAGTGAAATCAACACTGATACATGCAAAATTCCCGAGACCAATGCTACTACTACAACTCAACTTCAACAAAGCAGAAATATCCCTTTAAAAATATCTCTATGTAAGCAGCCAGTCTTGTTGTTGCTGGTCTGGTTTACTTTTGTAGCTCATATAAAGGCATCAGTATATATTTCAGTCTGTTTCATAACTGATAAAAAACCTCCCCACTGGAGCTTTAAGCTCATTAGTTTTGTTATTCTTTGCCCATAATGTGGCTCAGAATAACAAAACTACAGCAATATAATCCAAGCACAGTCAGGCTTTGTTTCAGATGCTGCACTGTAAAGTTTAGACACATAATCATAGTTACGGGGAAATTATCATCATAAAAATCCTCTCTTGATTAAAATAAAATGTATGTAGGTGAACCTAGCACATGTTCTTAGTGAAGTAATGAGCTAAAGTAGTTTTTCTCTGTGTGTGAGTGTGTTTTCACTTTTGGATAGAGATAAATAAGAAGAGCATAATGAGCACTGGTTAAAGCACAACTCATACTGTAAAGCACACAAACACTTTTTCCCCTGCAGTGTGAAGTTGCCCCCTATAGCTGAAGCTAACAGATGGTGGAATCTATTTACATCCACTTAGGTGATGAGTTTCTATACTTAAGGTTATTCCACAGTTTTCTGCACTTGTGGAGACTTTGGTTTGAATGTATAACCAATGAGGGGCTTCACGCACTCTCTTTGTGTTTGATGACTTCAATACCTGCACAATTAAACACCTTACATGTGCTTTTCTTTAATTTGGCATTATTCCTTATTCTTCATGTTAATTCCAACCTTTTTCCAGGCTGTCAGTTTTGTGTGAAGTCCCACACTCTGCTCTCGAGCTCATGAAGTCTCTACAGATGTGTGACACCAGCAAAATACTCTAGGTGGCATTTTGGGTTACAGAGTGTAAAGCCTGTTGGATGCTTGGCAACTGGCCTGCAGTACTGGGAGAATCCAGACACCATGACCACAACAAGAGTAAACACCCTGTATCTGTATCCCCACACCACACATGCAAAAGCAGAGAAAAAGTCTGCCTGTACCTTTTTTTCCAGTGGTGTTATCCTACTATATCTGTAGTGAGCAGTCTGTCTGACAACCACATTAGCAGTTTGAGTCATTAATATTAACAATATAGAAATAATCAATCTTGTCGCTGATGACTTCTTTTCTTTGTTAGGTCATAAAGACGTATCACTTGTGTCTGTTTCTTAATCATCCCAAACTCTTCACAGAAGCAATGAAAAGTTGTTGTAACTGTGAATACCTTGTTAAATATCAGTGTTGATTCATAGCTCATGGAACAAGCGCTTGTACATTCTGGTCTTTTTCATATCAGAGACAGTGAGCATAATTGTGTAAATGTATTTAAGTATTGGAGCGAGCTGATTCAGCCTCTTTGGAATGGTTGATATTGTACTTAGGAAGAATATCGCCTGGGGCAATTCATTAGGAGTAAATAATTGAGAGGCTCAGATTGTGCTGCTAAGGTGAAATGCATGTTATTATTTTATGTAGTTTGTGTTCCTAGGGCTCTTCAGTTTAAGAATATTAAAAATGCACAAGCCCTTCCACAAATTACTCACTGGAAAGATTCACAATAGGCACTAATGACTTACCATCCATCTTCCATTGTTTTCCAGCTCTGTAAAAGTGTTTCAGAGCACCATTATCAATTCTATTACTGCTTTTGGAGATGTCCTTTTATTTTAAGATTGATGTTTTTGTACAATCATGCTTTTTGCAGTTTTATTCACTCTGTATGAGGTAATTAATGAACATCTGCTATTAAAATAAAATACTTTCCATTAGGGTTGTGCAGTTCGGACCAAAACCTTTGTCCCCATAATTTTTAGTTGAATGGCAATACACATTATACTTCATATACAACGCATACTAGTTCTACAGTCTGGATGAATGAGAACCTACACACACGATACACTGGATAGACCTTTACATTTTTATGTAAAGAAATAAGAAAAACAAAGTCAGTTCTAACACTAGCCCTGCTAAGCTGATGGATTGGTCAGATTTCCTAACTACCATCAGGCATATCCATCTCAAAAAGCTCCAGTATGAAACATTTTGCCTGGTCTTAGAATTGACAGACCAAGCATGATCTGCTAGCTCAGATGTAGCTATAGCAGTAGATTTTATCCAAACGGGGCAGTTTTTCCTGTTTTGGCTCCTGTCACATCCACCTTTGGCATAAGTTTGATTCCCCACCTGGTTCCACTAATAGTGAACATGACCATGACCTACCAGAAACATGAGCAAAGGAATACCAACAGTGATCACTGTACAACAGGCAACATCTTAACACATATAAATATATCTTAACATTTTACACAAGGGCATGATGGAAAAACTCCACCCCCAGATTTGAATTAACAGTGGGCAGAGCTTAGATCAATATACTATCACTGAATCGCTACAGAGTTGAATTAACAGTGAATGCATTAACACTGTCAAGTAACTCCAACACTAAAGGCCATTTAACTTAGAATAGAGTTAGAGTGAAACTTTGGGTTTTAAAATCAACTCTGAAAGGTTTTACACTGAGATCTCAACACTCTAGGTTTTGCTGTGTAGATTTTTCACAGACATAAAAGTTAAATTGACAATCACCAAGTAATCAATAAGCTGGTGAAGAAAAGAGCAGACTCAGCTCCACATGTGCAGCTCACGTAAAGTTACGCCTCCATGGTTAGTGGTTAATTAGCAAGAAATTGCTGTATTTTAGGGAAAACTTCAAAGAAGTGTGATTAAACAGACTAAATTTTATGTCAATAGTTGAGTGCTGTATTTCAAAATAATGGGTAAAAGCTGTTGAAATTCTGCTGTATATTTACAGCAACTGTTTACAATGTAGTTTACTTACTGGGGCTGCAAATGCTTACTGCATCACATGTTTTGTTGCTCTGATTTGCCCATCATGAATGTGAAAGACAGAATATTGTTCCAATCACCCTCTAAGGTTTTTTCAAAGGTTCTGCCCATCTCACACAGGAGTGGTTGTCCAGATGGATATAAATTACATCTCATTCATAGGTATAAGAAATACTTTGGCATGTTAGGATAATGTCACACTGGCACTTTTTTAAACATCCAGCTGCACCGTTTCCTCATGTGCATGAAAAATGACAGATAAATACAATACCTCTTTGTGAAATTTAAAAAAGGTTAAAATGCTCCCTAAATAAAATGGTAATCATCTCTTAGTTTAAACATTTCAAACAGATTATCTTGTGGTTTGCATGTTACTACAAGTGGTTCTTATTGCGAATAAATCATACTTAATATCAGACTAATATCTATTTGTCCTTTTTTCAGATCAGTTTATTTAGCAAAGCACTTACCAATGGCCAGATGAAGTTGGAAGGAACATGTAACAATATTTTAACATACTTACATGAAGTACATTGCTGTTCCCAAACTTTACACCCCCCTAAATTACAGCATCAGGGACTGAGCACCCCACACCATCCCTGGAGGTGGTTAAAGTGTATAATTTTGCACAAAGTATCATGGGCAAATTTACATTTTAGGGAGTTTTTGTACACATTACTGACATTTAAGCACATATCCCACTTGATAACTGTGGTTTTATTTGAAGTTTAACTCATTTTAGGGATGATTTTTACAGAAGTGGATAAACCACTTCAAACCATTTTAAGCTTATCTTTTTATCTCTAAAAATATAAAGAGACCCCACTTTAGGAACTACTGCTGTAAATAATGTCCTTTATTTCATTTTAAAATGTACAAAAAAATGTTAGTAACTTTATATTTCCCAGCCCAACATTTCAGTTGTAAAATAAATGGTCTCTGAGTCATGTTTTAAAAAATTTGCATCTTAGTTTTCAGTGTCTGTCTTTTAAGAATTTATGTGAGAGGTATAAAGGAGCTGTTAACAATGCATGCATTAGTTCGGCATATACATAGGTTAAACACCAGCGGTCTTTGGATCTCATTGGTAAAACAATAAATCTTCCTCATGTCAGCGTTGAGCGCACCTGCTACTGCTTATGTGACCTTAGATACACTCTTGCAAATGGCATTTGTTTCCAATAGTTTGCATTCTATTCAGTTTTTATCAGCAGAAAACTTTTCTGAACCTTTTCCACGAACCCCCTGCTTTTTTGTGCTTTCTTTATGTTTTATATGTGTGTATGTGTCCTTCAACCTGTATCTGATAAAGTTCTCACCTTTATATGTTGGTTTTCCGGTGATGCAACTTAAAGGCCACTGAGGTTTTCTTTAAGATCTTTTACACCCACACATCACCACGTGACAACCAAGAAAGAGGGGATCATCTGAAGGCCTGCTCACAGGTTTGTATGTGGACTATAATAGCATGGTGTGTTTAGTGCGTGGTCTGTGGTCTGGGTACAAGACGTGTTTGTCTCTAACAAGTCAACGGTTGTTCACGGTTGATCATTGTTTGGTAAGACTCTAACGCTTGTGGTTGGACAGTTTGTCTCCTGAGCAGGGTGACTCTTGGTGAGAAAGTGAAACTTTCCATCCTTCAAATGGTCATTTAGTCTATCTTTGGGTGAGAATGAAATGTTTAATTCACTTTTAGCTTCCATTAGAAGATGAACCGTGAATCATTCCTTAATATCCATTGATGCCACCTGATGGTGAAAAGATCATTTTAGCTGATATAAAGAGAACCTTCAAATTATAAGGATTTTTTTTGCAGACTCTAAATTTAAGTTGAACTTTGCTCTATTAGAGGTTGAGCATCATATTTATAACATACATTGTACTAATAGGTTTATATTCCACTGATAACTATGCTGTACATATGCACATAGAGACATGGGCTGTGTCCGAAATCACACCCTGTATATTGCACTATACAGTGAATACGCCATTTTGTAGGGGTGTCCGAATTCTGAGTGAGCATTGTTATTCACTTTATAGTGCACTCATTTTATCCCACAATGCATTTTGAAAAGTAGTGAACAACTGATGCTCATTAGCCCAGCAATATTTACCATCATGCATCGCAGCTGCTGCTCTCAAACATGACGGACAAATGAGAGGAGCACAGGCACACATATAAAAACTTTATTTAATACTTCTTTGTTTGTTGGTTTTAGCCAAATCTGTAAGAAAATGTTAAGGATTTAAAACGGAGTAACTCTGAGGATTACAAGACATGAGACCATTATATTTACGCAAAAATAAGTTACATTACACACAAAAATGTACAATATTTTGCCACTAAAGAAACAAACTTTTTTATCGATCAGTATTTTTATTTTTTGTGTATTTTTATTTTCGTTGTCATCGAAATCTACAAGCTGTTGTTGCTAAACGTTTTAATTGTGAGATGGCGATGACGCCAATGCTCGCGGCCGGAGTAGTGTACGAAATCATTTTTGTGTTTTGCAGTTGAGTCTATTATATATTCCACTATATGCAGCTCACTATATAGTGAATAGGAAGTAGGGAATGAGTGAGTGGTTTCAGACACAGCCAGTGTAAATCTACTCGCTGTTCACTGGTACTTATTTGGTCTCTAGATCCTTGGTTCTCTGCCAGCGTTCTGCCATGTTGTCTTGTAGGAGTTTGTGTGCATGCTTGTCAGCATGTGTAAGGGAGATCGGAGGTGGGCATGGAGAGGAGGCGTGATCAGGGTGGAGGGAATGTAGGCTCATTAACCTCCATTCTTCCCCTAGCACGGTGCTGCATAGATTCACTGTGTAAGTCTCATGTCATTACTCCTCCCCCTGCACACGTGTGCCGGGTATGAGGGGAAGTGCAGAGCAACCGAGTAAAGGGGAGAAGGAGGGAAAGGTTCACCAGGGAGGGGGGCCACTTGACATGTTCCTTTACAAATGCCCTGCTTGTATCTCACAAACTAAAGCCCCGCCGTCTCGTTTCCTTCCCCTACTTTTGTCTTCTCTGTCTCTTCTCTTTCTCTCCTTGCTGTCTTTCTCTCTGAACACAGGCCCGGTACAGTGTGGCTGAGCGAGGGGTTAGGCTTCACACTGCTGCCCCCCCAGGCATCAATCCAGCTAGGAAAAGACTGCCCACTGCTGTGGTGAGATACAGTAGCTAAGCCTCCAATTTATGACACCTGCTCTCTTTGTGTTTGCCAATTGATTAAGAAAGGTGTACCTCTTGGTACATAGCTGGGCCGATGGCATTGTGGAGGCTTCTCTCTGACATGTACTGTTTTCATAAGAGTGCTTGCTTTAACTGAAAAAAATATCCTCATATACAAAAGCACATATATCTTATGAGAAAACTCCTTATTTTATTCTCAAACCAAAGAAAGTTAAGATTTACATATTTGCATGTAGAAACAGCCACACTTACCAGAATTTGCAGATAGGAGTAAGGAGTTGTTCTTTGAGCATGGCCACATTTCTGTGAAACTTAGCACAGGTGCTAAATACGCCTTTATGGTTTTCACAGTTTGGTTCGGTTGTGCAAGCATTTGTATTGAAAATACATTCTAAATCTGAAAGTCTTTGACATCTTTAGAGTGGTTCTTGAACTACTTTTGGAAGCAGAATTGACGATAAAAAACACTGAAGTGCCCAATATATGTACATCATAGAGCCTTCTTCTGCTTGTCTAAACAAATACAATTTCATAGTTACTTCCTGTTAATTTCATGTGTTTAGTTTCCCCTTTACCAGGCCTGCCCACAGGATTCTCTGGACCCATGAAAAACCCAGTGAATGGGTGCTCCCCAGATGTGATTTATTGATGATGTAAATGTGTGATGGATCAGTAGCATTGGTGCTAGCCTCTGGGCAAATGTTTACTTAATTTTGGAGCTAGTGTTAAAAGTTACTTATTCATGCCACTTTTAGACACAATTTCATCACTGTTTCATCACCAAGTTTTGACCCATTTTTAACCCTTACAACCAAAATTTGCCTTTTTAACCTATTTTTCCTATCTTTTGACTAAGGCTGTTACTGGTTTTGTAATTTTTTTTGCCACTTCTAAACCATTTTTGCTACTTGTATCACATTTTGGTCTCTTTGAACTAATTTGACCACTTTTTAAATGCCTTTCACATTTCTTCCCACCAATTTTTACCACTTTTTGCCTTTCTCTGACCATTTTTGCCACTTTTATACCATTTTGGTCTCTTAAAAAACAGTTTTGACCACTTTTTAACAGATTTTCAAGCTTTTTTCTGCACATTTTTACCTCCTTTTCCTTTTTTTTTTTTTTTTTAAGATTTATTTTTGCCTTTATTTGATAGGACAGTGGATGGAGTCGGAAACAGGGAAGAGAGCAGGGAGAGACATGCAGGAAATAGTGCCACGGGCCGAATTCAAACCCAGGTTGCCTACGTACATGGTGCGCACCTTAACCACTCGACTACCGGCGCGCCTCCTTTTCCTTTTCTTAGACCATTTTTGACACTTACTGCTTTTCACCAATTCCTACTCTTGTTTTGTTTTTCTTAGCCCTTTTTACTGTTTGATTCAGTTTTTGTCCTTTTTATTTCATTTTACCACTAGAAACCCAATTTGCCTCTCTTAGCACTTTTTCCACAGATTTTTGCTACTTTTAGCTAATTTTTGCCCATTTTTAGCTGTTTTTTGCCTCTTTTCAGAATTATTTAGGTGATTTTCCTTTAAAGTTATTTAATTTCCTTCTACTTTATTATCTGACATCCCGACATTTGTGCACATCATAGCTTGGCTCTGAAGTCTGACATTATTTTCCTAAAGGTTTAGTTCAATGTGCCCATTTATATTATAAACATTTCCAAAAAAAGGTAAATCTGTTTTGAGAATAGGGGTTTTTATTAACCCTCGGTCCCTACTATGTCCATTTTGAGGACATTCAAATTTGGCCGAAGTTATTATTTTTCTTAATATTAAAAAAAAATAAAAAATGAAAACCGTGTCACCCATAGAACGCCTGTGACGCGAAATAGCTACATCCAGCCTTGTTTGTCCGAAATCGGACACATAGACTTCCATTAAAAACACGTTTTTTGACTGTATGTCTAGAACACCAAAACAACTTTTAGCACCCATTTTTTTGCAGTCAGTCGATCACCAGGGATCTAAATTTTATCATTAAACAGTGATCCAGCAGATAGTGCAGTGCACCATTTTAACCCTTTCAGCAGCACAGACATGGGTTTCCTTCCATGCGCTCAGAGTGTTTGGAATTAAATGAACCGATTCATGCCACTAGATATGGATGTCAGAGAGTGGGCTAGATGTGTAAGGAAAAGTTTGTGTGCTCCTACGTGTGTGATCGGATGCGAATCTGCGTGTATGTTTACAAGCGGACAATGCCGTAAATGAAGTGTTTACATTAGGGTATATTACCTGTGAATTCTGCAGCCTGGGACTAAGAAAAAGGGACATTTGGACAATTTCAACTTTGCCCTCATAGCAAGTGGATTTACATGCATGAGGATGCACGGGTCCTTTCGATCAATAGGTAAGACTATATCATATTTCAAAGATGCAGTACATTTATATCTGCGCGTAATTGGCATATCTGTGGTCACATTTTGGTTAGAGGTGGAAATGTGCGTGTTCGTGGTTCATATCCTACATATATCCTCTGATTCTTTATGCCTGTACATAAAATAAACCTAATATGACCAAATGCATTCAATCGTATTAGATTTGGTAGAGGAGGAAGCGCAAGAAAAGGAGGATAAAACTGGCGTGTTTTACGCAGGGATGGACTCATCTGTTTAGCATGGACGAATCCAAGTCATAAGCATAGTGTACAATCAGTGGCATAAAAAGGGTGTAACATTGAATTAATTTTTTTTTTTTTTTCAGTAGTCAGGGTTGAAGTTGTTGAAGAGATCTGAAGCAGTGAAAGTTTTTAAAAAAGTTGAAAAATGAGTATTTTATTAACACCTTTCTGCATGTCCGTTTTCAGGACAAACAAGGGTGGATGTAGCTAAAATATGGCATTCGGCACTACAGAAAAAATTTCAGTGCATCAAAATCAGTTTTACTACTCATCATTGGCATGGCCCAGACTCTATTTACTGAAAAAAAGATTTTTTTTCTAGATCATTTTATATGGGAATTATGGTGTTTTTGTGTTTTTTTTACCATAAAAAATAGCAGTGACATGGTGTACAATAACTGGCATAAAAAGCGTGTAACATTGAATTTAAAAAAAAAATGTTTTTTTAAGTGGTCAGGGTTGAAGTTGTTGAAGAGATTTGAAGCAATGAAAGTAAAAAAAAAGGTTGAAAAATGATTATTTTATTAGCACCTTTCTGCATGTCCATTTTCAGGACAAACAAGGACAGATGTAGATAAAAATTACAAGGGACCGAGGGTTAAGAAAAGGCTATACTGTATTACGGCATAAATAAAAAAATAAAATCCACTTTTGGTTGGTTAAAAATGTTTTTTGTTCAAGGTTATCACAGGTAAAATTCACAGTAGACCCCAATTTTTCGACCTCCATGGGCCCCTTAATAGGCCAGCCCCAGAAAGCTCTCCCTTTTTTCCTCCTTATGGACGGCCTTGCCCTTTACCTCCTGATAGTATTTTTCTGCAAAATGTGGCAATCCTTACTTTAAATTGAACTGTCAAACTTAAATTTTTATGTTTTAAATCTGTGATTGTTGTACAACTCCTCCAAACATTTTCTACAAGCAAGTTGCATACTGTAACTTTATTATTATTCATAGCAGTTTTTCAATTTAAACACTTTCTTCCCACCTATTGTAACTGTAAAATCATGCTGCCAGTACAGCCCTGGCTATGCTGAGAAGAAGAATACCCCAGTAGAAATAAGCTGATGGGTCTCCCATGCTCGTAATGATTTATTTTAGTCACTGCCAAAACAGCCAGACTCCAACCAAACCTTTTTTTCCTGCTCTTTGCTCTTTTCTTATTCATTCTGTGCACAGGCAAGAGAGAGCAGTAGATTGCAGTAAGATAACCAATTAAATGCTGGAGGAAACCTGACTTTTTTTTCCCCAGCTACAGTTATCTGATGTTGCGGTGAACAGAGGCAAAGGGCTGGGGTAATGTGACATTCACTCTGCCCTTTATCGTCTCTCATCACTGTTTACCCCAGTCGGTTAAAAGTGGCTCGTGCTCTGCAACCTCTCCTGCTGCCAGAGAAACCTCACTGACAAATACAAACTCTTTCTATCACATTTTATACACAAAACACATCAAATACACTCATATAGTCACAAATGTTCTCACATGAGACTAGAGAGTATAAGTGCCAGGTGCACCTGTAGGAAAACTTCTTTCCTGGTTGTGGCTGTGATGTTAAGAATAGCACAACTGTCCCCCTGGGGGCTAGCTGCTAACTGCATGTGACGCTACAGTGCTTGATGCTAAAAAGGTGTTTCCCAGTAATGGTTAGCAGGCAGCACGTTGAAGGCCACCGCGGCAGGATGAGGGAGGTTGTGTGGCTGGCACTTTGGTGTGACAATTTTTGTTTGTTATACCTTTGCACACACATACATACACACTCTGTGTTTATGACCTCTTTTGCATACTGCTCTAGTTACTGCACAGACAGCCACTTATACTGATGATGCTCAATCAAGCTATATGTCACGGTTCATCTAACAAGCCCTATAGGCAGAGAAACTGTGACCAAAAGCAGCACCTGGAGAGATTTTACACAAGCATGTATGTCACTGTTGAACTGGAACCTGTTATGATGGATTCTTTTCTAATCTGTGGCTGCACAGCCAGGCTAAAATCATACCACAGAAGTACTTTTAGTATGTTTATTTGACAAAAATTGTCTGCAGCCAACTGCTCATGCAGACATCCTGCAGATGTAGGTATTATAAGCCTTTATTTAGAGTGATGTTTTCATGCCACATTATTAACACTAGAACCACCATCAGGTAAAATTAACTCAAGGCTGTTTATCAGTTGTGTCTAACTTTTAATTTAAAGAAATAAAATCAGTCTTTGACTTTACCTAAAAGTTTGTGGTGTAGCACCAGGTGTTCAAAATTGTTTAAATAAATCCAGGTTTTAAAAACCTCGAACCCCATAACCCCCTCTCTCTGTGTCCCTCTGTGTGTCTTAAAGGTACATCACACAATTTCAACTGTTCAGGTTTTTAGTACAAGTGTTGACATATTTATGCCTTAAACAAAAACAAAATCTTTGCAACTAAAGAAGTTATTGATAGAAACAATGCAACGTCACTTCCCTCTTTCCAGAGTGACCATGCCCCCATTTGGGTGAAAACAAGCTCAGTGTTTGAATGGCGGTAGATTGGGAAACACAGGTAGCAAAGTGATTAAACGCTGTTACGTTATGTTTCGAGCATCAGCTAATTTAAAAGTCATAATTTATCACATGGCATTTTATCCTTAATTGACAAAGGAGAGTAAAAGAAGAGCTCTGTGTCTTTGGGATGAAACTAGAGAGGATTACAGTGGTCTAATGTGGGACCATTTCTGTGCTTCTATTGACTTTAAGCAAGCAATCGCTCTGTAACACCAGGAGCTGTAGTCTGCTTGCCTTTAAACAGATTTTTCACACATTTACCATTGTATTAGTGACATTTAAAGAGTTGAGAATCAACTCATTTAACAAGGTTAAATAAATACAGGCATACTGTACATAAGGTCACATGATGTCCAGTTTGACTGAGAGTCTGAACAGACACTCGTATATACCTAAAAGGCCAATCACTATTGGCTCAGTCTTTCCCGTTCACCACCACTTATTCTGATGAAACATTTTCACCTAGAAAAGGACGAGGCAAGCATGGGTACCCAGATGGGTTGATGCTGTTAATTGTAAACACAAAAAGAGTCATTTTATGCTGCCATTTCACAACAAAACCTTAGATTAATGCAGGTTCTGAGCATGATAGTTGTAATTTCTTGAAAAGATCACTTTATTGAAATACTTTGATGACTTATCAAGTTGAGACAGGAAAATAAAACAAGTGAAAGTCTCTGAATTATTTAAGTTATTGACCTGAAATTGCCAATTATAGGGTGTAAGGTATCACGCCTCTGTCACATTTCAGTTTTTATCCTCCTGTGAACTCACTAACTCATAGTGAACTTGACACAGTGGAAACAAAACCTTATTTAGCACCCCCAACCTGGCCTCAATCCACACACTCCTCAACACACAAACGCACACACAACATTCATGCCTTTCTCCTCAATCTGCCCTCACATCTCTGCTGTTGATTGTCGGTTCTGTTTTGTGGTTGTTCCAGTGCAACAGAAAGTTGATGAATGAGAGCTTCAGCTTGGCTTTTTTTTATTTTTACCCATCAGAAGGTACAGGTGGAGCCGGAAGCGGTTGGAGCCTGTTTTCTTTTCTTTTTCTTTTCTTTTTTTTTTTGCCTTTTTTTTCTGTCTTTTGTGATATGACTTATATTTTCCCAAGCTGTTTCTTAAGGGGAGGTTCGCCTGTTGTTTCTATGTAGAGTTGATTAGCTTTTTACACACAGCTGACCTGTAGTCACTGGACATGAGCTAAGGCATCACATCATTCAGAATACAACTAAAGAATAATGCAGAGAGCCTTTGGAAACTCCACAATGCTGCTGAGATTTAAATCTTTAAACTAAATTTTCTTGGTCGGCACAAGGCCAGCAAATTCCATAAAAATCCCTTTTTGGGAAAAGCTGAGCTGCTTCATGTTTCTTGCTAGTATCTGATCATAACATCTCTCCAGCCTGCTGACCGATGCTCTCTGTGTCCAGACAAACATGGGCCTTAGTTTTGCATATGAAAATGAGCTATGCAGCTGATACAGGTGAGGGCACATCAAACGCTGCTGTTGTGGTGGAGGTGGATGTGACCCTGCTGCTGCTGCAGCTCAGTGTGTGTGTGTGTGTGAAGTGTGTGCAGGATCAAACTCTCACACCCAGGAAGAGGCCCTGTTTCCCTTATCTAACGACAACAGAGCATGTGTCGCCATGGCCACAGGCTGTGCTTTTTATGGGCTTTGTGTGCATGAATGTGTGTTTGCGTGTGTGTTTGTGTATATGTGTGCCATATTCATTGTTTGCCCATGTTCATTGTTTGCTTGGGGTGTGGTGCAACACTAGAATTGTTACTTTAGTCTGTCCTCTCTCTCTCTTTCTACTAGACTCTTCTGTATTTCTGTCTTTCTTTCCTTCTTTCTTTTCTGTCTTTTTCTTCCCATTACATTGAGTCACTTGCTTCTGCTTTAATTCTCTGCATAACTCTGTTTTGAACATATTTGCACACAAGTCAGTCCGTCTGTCTGTCTGTCTGTCTGTCTGTCTGTCTTATCCCCTCATCCATCTTTGAACCACTGGTGACAAGTTGAGCAACATCAAAATTCAGTGGCACATTGTCTCAGGTTGGGGTTCTTCAGGTCTCTCCTACAGCTTAATTGAACAGAGGACGAGGGAGAGAGAGAGAGAGAGAGAGAGAGAGAGAGAGAGAGAGCGAGAGATGTAAAAAGAGAAATAAAGAGAGGAGGGGGGAGATGAGGAAGAAGGGTGCTCAAACAGGCATACATATTGCATGAGCCCCCCCCGCCCCCCATCATCACCACCTCCACCACCACACCCCTTTCTTCACAGAATGGCTGTGTACTGTTCTGGGCTTATTAATTCCGCTCGGTGAGAGAATTATTTTTAGAGAGTTGGTATACTGGAGAAGGCTTTTAAAGTCACAGGTATAAAACATTCTGCTTATAGTTTCTTTTTTTATATGAGTGTACAAGTTCTAAAAGTTTGTTGCTTTACTTAAGTGTGATACTGTATGTTATATTTTTGTTTGTTTCACTTTTTTGCCAGTGATTCTATGGTCTTCTTGAAAATAAGAAACTCAACTCTACTACATCTTGTAATATAAATATCTTACTTTACAAACAGCAAAACAATATATGACATGATCATTTGTGAAGTAGTTGAAAATGTAATATATGTATCTGTTATGTTTAATTCACTGTATATTATGTTGGCCCCTGTGAGGAGTATATATCTGGTTAAAAAATACTCTGAAAGATTACCAGTGTGTCTATAAGACCTGTAGAAGTGAACGAAACAATCAGCACCTGACTGACTATTTCTTTATATTGATTTTTAATGGTTATCAGTGCTGTCATGGGGTAGATGTAAGGTATATCACAGCTTTTTGCATCTTAGTTATAAAAGGCTAGGTTAAACTTTTTGTGTGAAAACTATACCTATATATGCATAGGACAAAATCAGCAAAGAGTTAAAGGAACAAAATGCTGAATTTTCACGCTGAAATGTCTCAACTTTAGGCCTGTAGTCAACCAAAGAAAAACTTGGTCTGCCAAAATTTCACCCACTAATCTACTGGTCAATCAGGTTTAAAAAAAAAAAAAAAAAAAACTTCACTTTAACTCAAAATCAGTTTAATCCCTGACATGTAGTCTAAATTATCTTATGAATTAACATAACAAGCTTTATAAAGATTTATTGACAATTTTTAACCTCAAAATAACAGCTGACTCAGAAACAATCAGCTGGAACCTCACTTTATCATATAATTTCAGTGATCACAGCATGATAACTATTTAGCATCATATAGTCTATAAAATATCCTAAGCTCATTGTTGCCTTTATTCATAAAGATAATTGGTAACAGGACCTCTTGTTCCAGCCCGCTCTGTGCTTACAGTATATCAGACAGCGTAGTTTAATAACAGAGGCAAAGTGACAAAAAAGTCTTCTGCTCTTGACTTGACCAGAAGACATCACTTTTTCTGTCTTTTACTCTCTATCTGTCTGAAACAGATGTTATGCTGCCATGCACATTTTAATGAGATGATAAAGGGACTTAATCCTTGTGTTTGCTAAATGGAGAATAAAAAAGGCTTCAGGAGGTGATGCTTTGACAGCGGGCGCAGAGCCATTTTAGAAGTAAGAATGTGAACAATGGCTTGCTTTAGCTTAATAGTTTTAGCTAAAGCTAATGAAGCTACACTAGCCACATAGTTAATGTTACTAATTCAGCCAGTGAAGCAACATTATCTTTAGCTTTAGCCACATGAGCTTGAACTAGCATAGCTAATGCTCACATAACTGTGTTAGCTACATAGGTAACGTAACTCCATACCAAGCATAGCTATAGCTAACAGAGCTAAAGTTCCTAATGTAAGTTAAGTAGCTACATAAGGTAAGCTTTAGCTACATTTTCTAAGCAGCTGTTAGCCTTGTAGCTAACTTAGCTTTGTTAACTTTAGCCTATGCTACATTAGATGCATTATGGAGTTTCATGGAAGACAAGCTTTTTCCTGTAAGCAGACTATTTAGTTGTCTTTATAAAATCTTCTTTTAGGGTTTGTGGGTCAGGTTTTAGATTTTTTACCTTTGTTATCTTAATCCCTACTCTAACCCTTACCCTTACCCTAGCTGGAAGTGTAATCCAATTTTAATTTGACAGTTTTAGCATGTATTTGCATTCTGACAGAGGCTGCTTCTCACCTTAGTAGTCTGCAAGAGAGGGTGTCTGAGAGCTGCAGTTTGCAGCCAGAGTGTCTTGGGAATTCCTTTGTGGAGCTTTAATATCAACGCTTCAGCCTTGTAGTAGGAAAGTCATGATGCCACTTGTCAAGGTACAATTCAATTCTGCAACTGTACCTGCTATGAAGTGAAAAGAACAAAGTGGCATAAAACTGAATTTGTTACACTCCTGGAATTTGTGTCACAGCCCAGTTCTTGACTATGTGTCCATAGCTGGTTTCCAGTACCTTTGGATCCCTTTAAAGCATGAGTGTACCTGAATTCAAGTTGAGCTTCTCGTGTTCTGAGATTTCTAAAACAGGTTGGTTGGGTATGTGTGTTGCAGATCACTAAATCCAGTAATGTGAGTCTTACATATTAAAAAATAATTGCTTCTTTTCCTTCAGAATGATTTTTTTTCATCATTACAGCTTCATTTTTCTCTCTAATGACTGGACAGTCGTTGCATTAAACAGGCACACAAGCGCTTCATCTTAGTCCCGCCCCTCCACAAACAGATGTTTCCTTGAAGGCTTTATGAGGAGCTTATATGAACTGTCCATCAATCAAAAACAATCTTCAATGAACTCTGTAATTTTGCCTCCGATCCTGCCATCAACCATCTCACTGGTGCAATCCAAGATGAAAAGATCCCAGCATTGTATTGCACCATTAGCACTGTGTAAATATTACATGTTTTCCCTGGATATGCTAGTTAGCATTACTTCCACCTTGTGGCTTCATTATTTTTGAAATGCTCAGCTTTGTCGATTGAGAGGCATGACCTAGTTCTGCAACTCTCTCTCTCTGTCTTTACTTTCTCGCTCTCCTTCCTCATTTACTGATTCTCCATGTCTTTGTCATCCTCTCTCCATTACTCCACCTCATTTTCTCCTCACACTGAATTTGTCTTCTTTCTTTGTCATTTATTCATTGTCTTTCTCCATTTACTGCCTCAACATCGCCTTCATCCCTGGAGTCTGTCTCTCTCTTACTCTCATCCTCCTTCTCTCTCATGTATGTGTTCTTTATTTCTCAATTTGTCTCCCCTCCACATCTTATTATTATTTCTTTCTTTTCTTACATCCCTCTCTTTCTCTCTTCCCTTACTCCTCCCAACCTCTCCATCCCTCTTCCCCATGTTTTTATTCCTCTCTTCCAGCACCACGTGTGTCACAGAGGGAAACATCGCGAGCAGTGGTCCCCGCTGAACAATTACCATGCAAAGCAATCCAAATAGAGATGTTTGCCGAAAACAACATGTGTGTAATTACTGCTTAATGAGGCCCTTGTCTCAGGCAGAATGCCCAATTAGACTGCCGATGAGAAAGCGATGCCAAGGCCCCGCTGAAGAAAACGAGGGAAAGAGGGGTGGGGATGGAGAAGTAGAGAGAGAGAGGTGGGGAGTATAAGAGCATAGGAAACAGAAAAAAGGGAGACATAAAGCAGCTGGAGGAAAAATAGAGAAGACGAATACAGCTAAAGCAAAGGGGAGTAGAAATAGAAAGATGGAGAGAATGAAAGAAGAGAGCAAGAGGGAGAAAGTGAAGAGAGGAGGAAGTAAAGAGAAAAGAGAGGATGATTTCAGCAGTAAATGTGGAGTAATGGCTGAGCTGATAGCATTGAGCTGAGGATAAATTGGCATTTTAAGTGGGAGAGCGAGGCAGTGCAAAGGAGAGCTTCAAAAGAGAGAGAGAAGAGCAGGGGGAAACAGCTTTACATCGCAATATATGGGCAGCCATGTTGCAGCACAAAATGGCTGACCTTTCAAGGCCTTTATGGTGAATATTATATTACAAGTGTAATCGGTGTAAGTAGGCCTTTTTGTTTCTTCCTTTAGAGCTGGAGGAAACAAACAAAAAGCTTTGTAACCAAAGATTTCTGGTAGCGATGTGTGTTAAAGTACAAGATTTACTGTTTTCTGTGTTAAAAATGTAAAAAAGTTGAGAAAAAACCCTCTTTATGTGAGAATAAACATCATAAAACTATACCATACCATACATACCATATCGTATTATACATACCATACCATTCCATATCATACATATCGTATGATACAATTTGTCTTGGACCCAGTGACACACACATTTAGTGGAGCTGATAAATAATAAATCAGTGTTGGTAGACAGCAAATATCATTGCAAACCGCACTGCCCATATTGCAACTACAAACTTCTGTTTGTAAAGGGTGTTAAAATATCTGAGAAAATGCAAATGTGTAATTAAAATGCAACAAAATAGAGTGTAAATCTTTTTCCTGTGAGAATAAATAAGACAAAGTTCAACATTCCCTCAGCCCTTTGGTAAGCTACAGATATGTCTCCCTGTCAGATGATACGAGATGATTACCTGACCCAGTGTTGAATGCATCTACTGAACTTAAAAATAATAAAACAATAGATACCACCCACATTTGGCAGAGAAGCTCATATCATTCTAAACAACAAACTGCATATTGCCCGTGTTTAAACCAAACATTTCTTCTAGCAAAGCATAGGCAGAGTGAGGGGGTGGCTTATGGGGCTTATTCCTTGAATATTTTCTAATAATAACGACACTTTCAGAAATTAGATTTTAAAACAAACTGATGAAAGCATTAAGGACTTTTTTAGGTTGAACTCCAAAAATGTTGCCAAATGATGCATAGATTTGTTGGCATTTTTAATCTAAATTTGTGTTTAAAATTGAAAAAAAAACACACAAAAAAAAAATAGTGGAATCAACTTCCCAACAAGCAACAGAAACTAGGAAGCAGCCCCCCAGACAGTCCTTTATTTGGGCTTAGATCTTAACACATCTGTCTCTGCCCTGTTACAAAGGGTTTTAAAATACCTAATAAAATGCAAAGTAATAGTTAAAAATGCAAATATAGAGTAAAAAAATCCTCCTTCTGTGAGAATAAATAAGACACCAAGATCAACACCGACCCAGCCCCTTGGTACAGCTACATATTTGTCTGTCAGGCATTTCAGTAGTTTGATACAATGCAGTTACCTGACCCAGTGTTGAATGCATTCACTCATCTTAATAATAACAACATAATAGGTAAAACCCACATGTAGACAAATATTAGAAAACAAACATATTGCCCACATTGAAACCATACAATACGATAAGGTACAAAGCGATACGATACGATACAATACGATACAATACGATACAATACTATATATTGACCCATTGCTGCACACCTCCAGCAGTAGTTTTTAGTAATTTATTCGAGACCACATGGTCCGAGACCAAGACTTTCCCGAGACCTGAGTGCATCAAGACCAAGACTTTTGGGGGTCAAGAGCGAGTCGAGACCAAGACAAACCGAGACAGAGACAGGACCAAGACCATAAAAATCCATTTTAAAAACCCACAACAAAGTTGAACAGTTAAAGAGCATTCTCTCTTTAATTTTAGTTTTCTTTTTAATAAATCTGACAGATAAAAACAAGGTGTTTGCAACTCTTTCAAAGTACAACATGCAAAACTCTCAGATCTTGACAAATTTGTTCAACTAACTTCTTGTTAAAAAATAAATTCTTGTATGTATTTAAAAAACACTAACAAGTTATTTAAAATATCTGAAAATGAGATGTTAATCTAGATTTGTCAGGTGAATGAGGCCTAAAGTAAGTGTTTAGAGGTATTTCTGACTAGAAATGAGATGGACTGATGTCTGAGTTTTTGCAGGTGTAGCTATTTGTTGTTTTAGCAAGTGCTTCTCCTGATCATCACATTAATGAAGTCGGAGAAGAGCAGATCAGTGCTGGTCTTGACTGGTCTTAATAGAAAAACCTGAGTCTGGCCAGTCTGAGACCAAGCCAAGACCAAATAAAAAAGCTCTTGAGTCTGAGACAAGACAAGACATTCAAAATGTGGTCTTGAGAACGGTCTCAAGACCAAGAACATTCTCGAGTACTACAACACTTGTAGTTATATGATAACAAAACAAAGATTCAACCCACATGAAGACATAGAAGCACAAATATTGTAAAAATTAGATACCATTAGAGTTAGATATGATACAATTTATGATGTAATACCATAGATACCATTAGGTATATTGCCCCAGTGCTACACACTTTCAGTATAATAGATAATAATAAAATAATGAATACAACCCACATATAGACAGAAAAGCACATATCAGTAAACCACAGCATACTGTACTTTACCCAGATTGCACAACATCCGCATAAACAAACAACGTAAAACAAGAAGAAACGGGATGTTCAGAATAGATAAAACATCATCACTCTGTTGCACAACCTCTACAGCCTTAGATAGCATTATTTTAAAAACTCTGATCTATGTGGGCAGAAACAAATTCAAAAGATTCAGCAAAAAAAAAAGTTCCCATGATTCATAGGCCAATTAGCATTCATGTCTGCTGAGTGTAGACCAAAACAATTAGTCAGCATTAAGTTCAGCTTAAAACACACATGGAGTCTTAATGCTTGGTTTTCCAGATTAATCGTGTGAGGTGGGAATGAGGCTTATTGCAAGTGCTTGTCTCTGTTTCGTGTTTGCATTTGTGGCTGAATGTAAACGTAATGATTAGAATAACCAAGTGAATCCTCACAAGGGCTTCCATGATATGCATCGTTAACCAACCATTGCCCCGAGGCAGCCACTCATTCCCCCGGCCTTTCTCCTGCAATAATGTACAGTAATTTCTCTTTCTCACCACTCACATGCTCATTTAGCTGCTCCCACTTTTTCCCCTCTCTAACAGTGTAGATATTAGATTTCAGCCCCCAGGAATTCTGCCCATTTCCGTCCATTATAGGCTACCATTGTTTTTAGCAGGTATATCTTCTGATACATTTGTGTTCAGTTATATCCAGACTGTGTGTTTGTCTTTCAAGCCTTAAGTTGTTTCACCATAGGAGCAAAGCGGGCCACCTAAACGAAAAAGGGCCTCTCATATCTTCACATCTGAGGAATTTGAAATGGAATGCTGTCTAGTTTGATCATGTTGTCTCTGCTGTCTGTTTCTGATTTTTCTGAGAGCTGATATCACAAAGAATGACCCCCTTCAACAAACAAAAAGAGGCTTTATTTGACACGTTTGCTTTCTGTGTGCATGCTTGTGTGTATGTGTGTGTGTTAAAATCCAGTCCATTCAAGGTTTGATCCATTTGCTGCAAAGTGTTATGACAAAGCTTTGTGCCTTTGAAAGCCAAGGGCATTTCACAATACAGTTCTTTTTTATCATGCTAGCTGTTTCTCAGTCACCTTGACTCTGCACAGGTTGTGTTACTGAGCCATTTGTGGGCTGGATTCTTACCTTGTGTTGAACTAAAAACAGATTCTAGGTTTTATTCTTCATTGGTAGCCAGCTTAGAAAGAAACCAGTGGGTGATTCTTCATGGATTTTGCTTACCGACTCACCAGACATCACAGCTAACATGTAGCTTAGTGCTTAGCTGTTGACCTGGTGTTGTTTCCCAGCACCCTCTGGGGTCAACGGTCATTAGTTGTTACGGGAGTCTTAACCTTGTGTCAAACCATGTTTTGGCACCTGCAGCAAGTGATCTTTCAATGCCTGATTAACCCAATCCTGAGGACACAGCATGCCCGCTCTGTAGCACACATACACACACTCTTCACCAGTGTATGCACTCACAGATTCATTCACACTCATCCTCTGTCTCAGACACACTGCAGCACCCACAGGGAAAAGCCCATCTCTCGTCACTGTGCTCATGTAGCCTAATTACCAGCCCACTGACGAACAGTAATTACCCACGCTGCCATGCCACCACGAGGTTTAACCAAAGTGACAAAGTCATTAGTCTCACACTTCAGGCCACCCGTAAAGAGCTTTTCCTCTTCACACCTCCTCCCTGACCCCCCCTTTTTTCACAACTGCTCTTGCATAGCCAGCCATGTTAATTCCTCCTTTCTTTTTCTTTCCACAGTTTGATGGTGACAACATGTACATGAATGATAATAACCAAGAGTTTCGGTCTCCAAACCAGGTAAGAAAGCTCACATCTTTTCCATTGCAACCACTCAAACTCAATAAACAACCATTAGGTTTGCTATGTTAAAAACCTACACAGAGAGTGTATGGAATAAGTTCTTTGGTACATATAGAAATCTTTGCCAGTAGAGGTAAAAGAGTGGATTGACTGTAAAAGGAGACAGTGCCAATTCAAACTGAAAATAGTTTGCTTGTACTGGTTAAAGTGGGATGGAAACACTGTGGTTTATGTAACTGTCATGTCTGATTTATGACACGTCAAATCTGAACTTTAAATTGACCTTTGAATCTTAGAACTAAGAATCCTTTCAAATCATCTAATCTTTGTTCTACTTCCTCTTAAGTTTTTGAAAAGATGACACTTAAAGGCTAGTATTCCTTTGAAATAAGTGACTCTATCCATGTGACTATAATCAAATGAGATAATTCAACAATCTGTGCACATTAAATATTAAAAACGTGTGTTTTCTCAAAACTTTAATGCTTAAGTTTCTGTTTATCTACTTGCTATTCTGAGCTGTGTATTATCCAGCTCTAGTTTCCAAATTTTAGCATGGGTTCATGTTTGATTAACTGCAAATGTCCCAGTATCCTCATACAGGACATTACATTTTGGGTTCTCTGCACTATTGCTCTTAATTTTGCTGAATTTACACGTTAGCTTCATTCATGGACAATTTGTCTGCCATCTTGTGGTCATAAAAGCATACAACCATTATCAGTGTACATTCAAGATGGCCGCTATTCTAACCAAAATGCTTTAGAGCAGTGGTTCTCAACTGATTGGGCCTCAGGACCCACCAGTCTGTTGTATGACAGATTGCAACCCAAGTTTCCAAAGGATTTCAACAACGCATGCTTAGTAAATTAAATATGTTGCAGTTTGGAGAATGATTTGACCAAAACACCTGGTATAAAAAGAAAAGGGACCAAACTGAGAAATTTTATATCCTCTTTCCCCATCATTTTGTGTCAATTTTTGTCAATTTTCCAGAGAAATTGTGAAATTACTTCATTATCATGGGAAAAGTGGCCATTTATTGCAAGAAGGGGAGATACATTAGTTGTAATACTGATCAAACATTTAAATTTACTCAATTTAATAGAAAACAGGGTAAAATAAAAGGCATCGCTGCATGTCCAGTAAGGACTTCAGGACTTTTGCCACCATTTTTATTACAGACACCGAGTCAGAACCCACTGAAAACTGCTCAGTGACACATTTTTAGGTCCCGACCCACCAGCTGAAAACCACTGCTTTAGAGCCAGTCTAGAAAAAAAAATCAAAACTGTTCAAAAATCAGATTTTATGATTGAAATTTGTTCACTTATGCTTGCAAATGTTCATATTTTGATATGGCATGCAAATTGGTCAAGTTTTATTTATGGTAACAAGGTACAACACAACTAAACAGCAAATACTCATATAATGACATTGGGACTTTATTATGATATTGTGTTACACAATGGGGCAATCACTGTTATACCTCATATGCCCTCATATGAGGCCATTAAGGGGCAATTTTACTTAAATACAGCTACATGTTTTGGCTATGGACTCCTCATGCTGTTTTTAAATGTCATTATTTGAGATAAAAACAAAACAAGTTAAATAAATCAGCTTTAGGTTGCACCAGCTCTGCCTAAGTTCTTAATTACGTCGGAGTTTTGGCTCTACTAACATTAAAGGTGTTGCATCAGCTAAAATAGGCTTAAGTTATTGCTTCAATCTTACACCTACCTTTTACTAGGTGTTGGAAGTCCTCCGTAAAATACTGTTTTCTTGGTGATAGTTTTGAAATGTGGGATAACTTCGAGATTACATAAAGCTGAGGATTCTATCAGCTGTTTGGTGTGCTCTCTGACCAACTTTGTTTTCTGTGAAAAATTTGCTGTCCAACAAGGTACCGTTAAATTATTATTAGGTATTATAAACACCTTACCATAAAACTTTGCCATATTTTGCATACATTTTGGGCACTGTTCAGGATTGACAGCAGGTCGGAGACAATTAGACACAAGAGGCAGCAGTAACAAACACAGCATTTAACATGCATTTCAGTGATTGGCCAAATGAAGTGAAAACATCATATTTACAACGGTATTTTACATCGTAACTTAAACTATGCATAGCTGGTGCAACAGGCCATTGTGCATTTATGATGCTTAAAAAGTAAATTCATTGCTTTTGTCTGACTAAAACTAGACTATTAAACACATGTAAACATGTTTGTCTGACATCAAAATTAGCCATATTTCTCCTATAAAGACAAACCTACATGGATGATGAGGCGCCTCAATCGGACCCAAACTACATGGTGTAGAGTGAGTAGGAAGTGCACAGTAAAGTTCTCCAATGCCTTCACCACACGGTATTCAACCAGTTTGCTTGTCTGGTATGTGATATAATAGGTCAAGTCCCAATGTAACTAGCTTAAAGGTTACCAACCCTCCTACTGTAGAGGAATCAGACACATTAATGTCAATCAATGGATTCTCTCCCAATGCTTGTATATTGGGACAAGGGCAGGAGTCCAGCCTTTTCAACTATGTAACAAGTTATACATAATTGTGATTTTAAATGTGCTGACTATCCCTACATTCCTTTGTAAATGGTCATCTTTATTGCAAATTATTTATTCCAGTAACTTCACACTGGCAATTCCACAGACAGAAACTTATTGATCAAATGTGACTTCAGAGAAAAAAAACAAACATGGATTAGGATTTATTTTGTTGTTGGCCCTGTTGTGGTTTGTTTTGCATGAGACATTATAAAGGCACTAGTGATATTAGGATAAATCCACATTATCCTCTTACATATATCCACTTGGCACAGATGTGTCCATGTTCATGAGCATGTTTGTGAGCTGTAAAGGTATGCAACATCCGATCGGTGGCACTACCTAGTCTGTTCACTTTCATTGGCTATTGTGGGTATTCTGTTGGTGGCGGTCTCAAGTGGATTTATAGACATTGAACATGTTTGGTATGTGCAATTTAAGACTGAGGAAGCTCTAACTCAACAGCAGCAACTGTAGTATTGACACCACACACTTGAGGTGAAGTGGGCCAATAATCGGGTGAGACAATCCTCAGATCTGACCATCATCACCTCTCATCAAGCCTAAAATCGTCTAATGTGTAGCCAACTGAGGTCAGTGTTTTTGTTTGCTTTGAAACTTGAATTTGAGCATATTTTGGCCCCCATGATACCCACAAAACATTAATTCCTCTTGAGCCAAAGGGTTTCTGGATGTGTGCCGTTTGACATTTGTCTGTATCCAAAGCACATAAATGTAACATATGTGTATCTTTGAAATACGATGAATTAAACCATCATGCCTGAAGGTGTTAGTGTGGTGTCATCTCAAAGAGCCAGTCAGGTCACCTACAGATAAACACCACTGATGTTTCACTGTGCCAGGCTCATTGAAGTTCTGGTCCCAGTCTGATGCAGTGCAGGCACAGTCACATCGTCGTCAGTAAGTTAGACAGGCTCGGCACTGACTGCTCCCAGCTGGTGGATGGGAACACATGGCCGGACATATGGCAGAATTTGGAGCTCCAGCATTTGTTGATCCAGCAGCGAGGCCTTCATGTTCTGACAAAACACGACGAGGTGGAGGCTACTTGTCAATTAGCGCCTGGCCAAACACTGACAGAGAGTAACAGGATGGGGGCAGAAGGTTCGGGACACCGGGGCACGCTACAATCTGACACACAAATACATGATAATGGAAGGTGACACATTATGTGACACAAAGTTATTCATAAGTCATATGCACATGTGCAGGTTGACATGCTCAGTTTCCGTTTGCTTCAATCACTTTTGTACAAACTGTCCACAAGCACACACACATTCACACCTCTACACTTAGAAGAACCCACACTGTGAAGTACATTCCCCTGTGTGTACCAGTCTGAGACCTAGCTAAAATCCCTGCATTAAAGGGTCAATTCACCTCTGGTAATGTATACAGTTTTAGTTTTATAGGAATGGCATCCTTTTTGTGCAAAAAATGCAATGCTACAGCCTCAATAAAGCGCCTCTTTAAGAAATCAGTGCTTTTCATTCATCTGGATCTACAAACCTTTGTTTTTTACTGGTGCTACAGTACCTTTTGCTTGTAATTTGAGTGAACTGGCCCTTTAAACTAAGCCTAATTATAACATTAATCCTTAAACAATGTCCTAACTCTCAAACATCCCTTTGAAGAAGCTGAAAAATGTCCTCACTCCCCAAAAATGTGCTTACTCTCATGGGTGTAAAATTTAAATTGGTCTTTGCAAACACTGACGTCGAAGAACATGTGTACAAGCTCATAAACATGCATACACTCATAAACCCTCACACACATTCACTTATACATACATACTCTCATAAACCCCCACATGCACACATATACACTTGCACACCATCATCCTATAGGTTGTCTTTCCTTTGATGTTGGGATTGAGTGACTAGAATGAAGGGTCGAGTGGAGGCTTTAGCAGCTTATTGTCTACTTATAGCACACATCACAGACTCTGAGGTCCATCGTTGTTTGCCACATTTCTGCCCTAATTATGTCAGTTCGCTTGCAAACACGGCTGTGTGCTAATTGGGATAAATGTCCAGCTTTGTAGTTCCTCTGCTGCGGCGGTCATGTGTCAATCATTGAAACCCACTGCAGGTTTGCAGTGTTGTGTCAACAAATACCTTCTTAGTGGATAAGGCAATTTGGGCTTTTCAAAACATGTCAGTTGCAGTTGATGCTCTGTCAGTGCCGTCAAATAGAAGCTTACACACCAGTTTTGAATAGCCTTGCAAAAATAAGAATCCACTGTTTGGCTTATGGTTTCATAAGGCAGATTTAAATTGAAAATTGGAATGCACACTTTTTCTCTGAAGCCTTCTCTCAAGCTTGCAAAGTCCTCTTAAATAGATGTTATGGAATATCGTGTGACAGTTGTTACCATGTCTGTATTTTTAGATATCACAAATCATCAAACTCTATACTTGTCTTGTGCATGTTGCATCAATGCTTCTTTGTAATTGAGGATATCCTCAGGTATTGGGCTCCTGACCAGAATTAATAATTTCTGAGGATTTACTTGGGTGCAGGCCATGAATTTGCAAAGGTTAACTAGCTAATGGGTTTAAAGAGGTAAAACAGAAATATCTTCAAAGCCACCACATATAAGAAGTATCCACATTTTCTTTATACATCAGACAAATTTCATCACTCTTGCTGCTTGCTCTGCATGTAAGTCAATCATGTCTTAATTGGGGCTTAATTGTATGCATTAGCTGTGCAGTACTTTGTCACATACAGCCTGCCTTTGAAGTGAAACCAGGCAAATTAGAGGTTCGAATATGGAATCAATTTCTGCATCAATTTGAAATGGTGATTACTGTCAGATGAATATTCTGAATGCATGCCTACGTTCTCGTGTGTAAATGTTATGTGCTCCTCGTTTTTATTAGATACAAGCATCCCCCAGCTGTGTTTGCAGAAGCACTACATGCACAGATTTGAGGCAGTAGCATTTTTGCTATTTCTCCTCTGTTTAGTCTGTGTGCACGGCACTGCAGTAAAGTGTTTATTCTTTAGTTCTGAACAAAATCCTCAGAGACTCAGTAACTCTACAATGGTCAAACATATTGTGAAAGAAAGATATTATTTTCCTTAATGCAAGGTTTAACACTGTGCCGAGATGCCCACCGAAGCCTTTACATGACGTTTGCCTGTGAAAAAGGTGCACATGACCAGAACAGAGACTTCTTTGTTTGCATGTCTGGGGTCTTCCACTGCATACGCACTGAGGTAGCAGTTTGACACAGCCAGAAGATTGCATTACACATAACATCTCTGTGTTTTTAAAAAGAGAAAACCACTAATCAGAAACAGCTTTAAAGGGGCCGTTTACTGTATGCTCAGACACAATCTGTCCATTCAAACAAGATGTTTTCAAAGCTTTGAATACTGTATGGTTTCTGTAAAAGACATGCACATATGGAGCTCCCAGACGTTTTGATCATATTGATGTTTTACATTCAGGTCATCTGCTGAGGTTTCAGCCTATATGTAGAAGTGTGGGTGTGTTATTTTGTTGATCAGTCTTGTTTATATCTGCCCACACACATCTACTGAGGGAATAGTTTGTTGATTAAAGATTATTAAATGTCTCATTTATCCTGACTGCTTCTACATTTGCCTATGAGCCATGCAGCCTTGAATTCAGTGTTGGCTGGTGTTTTATCATCTTAAGTGATGAGGAGATTTACTTCTTAGTTTGTTAGTTTGATGCTAAAACAGTATGGAAATTGTCATCCATGGGATTTCAGAATAAGTACTGTGATAATTCTAATGTGAAGTATCACAACATGTTCTGTTACACTTTGAAAATGTTAGTGAAATAGATTGTTTCTTAAACTAAAGGATGGTAAGTGTTTTTCTCCGAATCTCGACAGTTTTTAACATTACACCTGTAATCATCTACGGCCCTAGATGAATAGTGGAGGATGCTTTTGATGCAAAATCATCCTATTTAGACATCGCATGTTTTCTTGTAGTCCTGTGTAATTAATATAATCTTAACCCTAATCATAATTTTAACCTTCCCACAATTAAAGAAGCAACCATGGAAAACTGGATGTGGTCATCTCCTTTAAAAGTGTGTTTTTTGTTGTTGTTGTTTTTTTTTTTTTGTCTTTCAAACTACGCCACCCCTAGTGGTTCCCAAAGTGTGGTCCATGGCCCCCTGGTGGGCACCAGTGATACTGCAGGTGGACCACGTGGGGTCATTAACATTGAATCAAAGCCCTAAACTTAACTTTTAAAAATGAGGGTCACAGTTTATATCATGTTGGATTAATTGGTGACACTTAGGTAAACATTCAAGTACATACTGCCAGACTTTATTTGTGCCTTCATAGAATTTAATGCTACCTGGAAGGAATTTGCTGAGTGAAAAAATACCAAAAGAGAGATAAATAGGACAAAATAAAATACAGGTGACATTGCAGGTGCTGGATCAGAACAAGAAATAAAGGTCATTGCTAAGTAAGGCTGTAAGTAAGGTGACCGTTTTTCTGACATGAAAACTGAGGATGTTTCCAGTTTGGCAGAGTAAAACCACTAAACGACATAACAACCGGGGAAACTTAGTTTCACGTATTTTGACAAAAGTTTTGCAGGAGACATCAAACAGCCTTGGCACCTTATCCTGAGACTTTAACAGTTCAACTAATACTGGAACTAATAATAGAACTAAAGAACCAATAATCAAATAAGATAGTTTGTCAACATAACCCTACTACATAACTGTTCAACTGTAACTCTTTTACTCTTCGTTGCCTTGTGTGTGTTCATTAAAGTTCTGTATATTCTCCCGAAAAATTCTGGATCTAGGCATTCTTTTTTTACTTTATTTTATTTTTATTTGAATATTTTCTAGAAAGAGCCGCCATGGTGCTGTGTTAAGTTATTGCTTCTGAAAACCAAACATTTCCTGGTGTTGCAGCTTTCCACTAAAACCATTTAACTGGCAAAACACAAGTTGACTTTTATTTTGAAGGAACATTGGACTACTTACAGGAAATGCTTAAGTTTAGCGTTAGGACTTAATTGCTCATTAAAAAGCATCCAGGCTACAGACAAAAGAGTGAATATTTTATAACATTTTTTTTAGACAGCGGATCAGTTGTATATGTCAGGGAGAAGTTTTAATCAGTCTGTAGTGAGACAAGAAGAAGCTCTTTTTTCTGAATTCATTTTAAAATTCAGTGGCATTTCTGGGGACTGTTCCTGACAGTGTGGTATGTCTGGTCACCCTATGTGTAAGCCAATGTAGCTCTGTTAGCTTTAGCTTTAGCAACATGAGCTTTAGAAAACATATGTTATGCTAATCTAGCTACATTAGCTATGTAAGTAATGTAGCTAGCATAGCTAAGTTAGCTTGAGCAAACATAACATAAGCTAACATAGCTAACTAAGCTAGTTTTCTTTAGCCTTTGCTATGTTAGCTATGTGAGAGTGTTTTTATGAAGGACACTCTTTTTTCAAAGCCTTCTAAGATAGATAGAAATAGATGACATCTTTAAATGTTGTTGTCAACAGACTCAAAGGAATAGAAATTGTCACCCTTAACAACATAAGAATAAAACTTATAAAAGTGTCTTTACAACAGTTTCTAAACTTTCTGTTCAGAGAAATTTATGTAGACAGGATAGACCCAACAAGCAGGGGAAAACAAAAGCCCCCTCCCAAGCAGAAAAGCTCTCTTAAATATGATGTCCAACAGCTAAAGGTAAAACTTGTAGTTTAAAGTGATATCAGGCTATCGTACACATGCATTCCATACAACGCTGACTGCAGTGTGTATTTCTGCAGCTCCATAATAGCTGCATGAAAATAATCACAGCCAAACCAAAATGGCTTCCTCCAACCAAACCCACACACATTCTAATTTTGTACAAAGGACAATTGGTGTTCTTCATTTGGATTCATATCAGGCCTGATCTGTTTGAGTGACTTTGCAGACTTGGACCTACATGTATATTTCTGTGTGTTTTGGCCGGTCTCTCCTCACCCTATAATCAGTGTCTGCATCATGTGGATGCATGTCTGTGTATATGTGTGCATACGACAGATTAAGGAAAATTAGAGACCAAAACTTTAAAAAGAAAAAAAGCTGGTTAGAGAGGAAGCTTGAAAGAGAAAAGCAGCCAGTGGCAGGAAGAGGGACAGTAATTTTGTGTGCCTCTTCCTCTCTTGTGTTGTACTTGTTGCATTGTGTTCCTATGCAGGAAAGGAAGCTCAGGGGCTGCATGGTCGTCAGAGAAGCAGCAAGTTTCAGCCTGTTTGTGCTTTTGTGTTTTTCAGTTTCCAGGTGTCTTGCTGTGCTGTGTGTCTCTATCGATTTGGCCGACTGCAAGAGAACAGTGGCTGATGGTTGAGATTAGAATAGAAACCTCACATGCTGGATGAAGTCTCTCTCTCTCTCTCTCCTGCAGATATCAGGCTCTCAAAGACATCATAAACTTGACTGAACACAACTGAGCCATCCCCGCCTACTCTCTTTTCACTTCATCTGACTTAAGTGAAGCTATATTGATATCATGTTTTGATCAAAGAGGATGCAGATGCAAGCCATATTATAATATTCAGCTTATTATATACATGGATACAGTGGTGAACTCCGGATGTTTGAGGGGCGGGGGCATAGACAATATAAAGGGCACCTGCCGTATGCTGAGGTGCACCAGTGCACAAATATTGGCCATACATTTATGGTGAAATATTTAGAAACTCCTGCTAAGATTAAATGTTTTTAAATGATGCGATTAAACCTTAAGCTCAGTCATTTAACATACAAGGAATTATTTACTATTTTATCATTTATTTCACAGAGATACACAAGAGAGGATGTCAAAATGAACTTCATGGCACTTTATTGCATTTTCTCCACTACTGGGCATGTGTCCTCTGGAGAAGTGTTTCCCAAACTTTTTTTCCTGCAGACCCACATTTTAGAGGGTAAAAGCCATCATAACCCAACAACTTCATTTTCTGCACGTTACTGCTGATCACATCTGCCCTTTGTACCATCTTCATCTGGCTGGTTGAGCTGATGCCCAGTGCCAATATTAATTCTGGACTCAATCGGGGGTTGATCTTGCATTTTCTGCGTTTTGAGCCTGGAAGGGTCAAACACCATGCAGTGGTTAGTAAAGCCTTGTTTTGTGTTTTAGTGTGGTTTTAGGTGCGTAGAGTGCAGACAGCGCACGGTGGGAAGCAGTATGGGGAGGCCTGGAGGGTCATCAATGAGATGACTGGGCGGAAGAGGACCAAGGAGGGACAGGTTGAGGGATGTAGCCCAGAGGAAAGGGTGGCGACCTGGTTCAATCACTTCCGAAGCCTGCTGGGAACAGGAGCAGCAGATGGAGATGAGCAGGACATACCGCCTCTCCTCCAGAACCTCAACATTGAAGATGGCCCCTTCACGGCCAGTGAGCTTGCCAGGGCAAAATCCGCACTGAAAGAGGGCAAAAGCGCAGGGCCAGATGGCATACCCCCAGAGGTCATAAAGAACTGTGATTTAGACGACATCATCCTACAGTTTTGCAACCTCGCTCTACTGCACAACAAGCAGCCTGAAATGTGGTCTCTATCCAACATCATCCCGGTACCTAAAGCTGGAGACCTCTCCAAACCAGACAACTATCGAGGCATCAGCCTGACATGTATCACGGCAAAGATCTACAACCGTATGATCCTGAACCGGATGCGGGATGCCATCGATCCTCATTTGAGGGAGACCAAAATGGTTTCCGAAAGGAGAGAACTACCGTGGCTCAGATCTTGGCCCCAAGGAGAATAATCGAGGAGGTGAAGAAGAACAACCTGACTGCTGTGCTGTGCTTCATCGATTTCAAAAAGGCATTTGACTCGATCCATAGAGGCATGATGATGTCCCTGATGATGATGATGATGCCTACGATGTCCCTCCCAACTTACTCCAGGCAATAGAGACAATGTATGCAGGCACTAGGGCCAGGGTGGTGACCCCAGACGGCAATAGCGAGGAGTTTGACATCCTGGCTGGGGTAATGCAAGGGGACACCCTGGCCCCCTTCCTCTTCATCATAGTCCTGGACTATGCACTCAGGAAGGCCATCAGTGGACAAGAGCAGGATCTTGGCCTCACCCTAACACCAAGGAGGTCGAGCCGATACTCCACAGTAGTCCTGACAGACCTGGAATACGCGGACGACATCCGCTTGCTCTCTGACCACGTGGAACAAGCTCAGGAGCTCCTGACCAGAGTGGAGTCAGAGTGCACCAAGGTTGGCCTTCAGCTAAATGCCAAGAAAACCGAGGTTATCACATATAACATCCCATCGGAGCATCCACCTCTGACAACTACAACAGAAAGTGCTCCTTTGAAGGAAGTAAAGGACTTCACATACCTGGGCTCATGGGTCAACTTGACTGAGCAAGATCTTAAAGTGAGGAAGGTGCTTGCATGGAGGGCCCTGAACGGCATGACCAGCGTATGGAGCTCCAGCCTCTCTGAACAGATCAAGCTCAGCTTCTTCTATGCAATGGTGGAATCTGTTCTCCTGTATGGCAGCGAGTGCTGGACCCTGAAACCCACCCTGCAGAAGTCTCTAGACGGGTGCTACACCAGGATGTTGCATGCAGTGCTTAACATCAGCAAGAGTGAACATGTTACCAACGAGAATCTGTACAAAGTAACACCAAGGGTGAGCGAGAAAATAGCTGCCAGGAGGATGAGACTAGCAGGACACTGCCAAAGACATCAGGAACTGCCAGCTAGCAAATTGGTGCTATGGGAACCAACACGTGGGCACCGGTCACGAGGTCGTCCCATGATAACATACGTGGATGTACTCAAGAAAGACATAGGAGTGCAAAGTACCGAGGAGCTGGCTAGATGTATGGAGAACCGGGATGACTGGAAGCGGAGATGGCGGGCTCGTCTGAGGACGACCTAGTAGTAGTAGTAGTAGTATGTGCCGGGTCAGCACTTCACCGTATCAACCTTGGTCCTGTACTGCTCTGGCCTCCTGATGGCCGGTGCCAGACCCATGCCCCATCTCTCCAGATATCCTCTTGTTGTCCCCCTCTAGGCATTAAATGTCTTATGAAATACTGTAGGAAAGAAATACTGAAAAATCAATTAGCAACCTAAAAAAAAAAAAATCTCCCACTACCTACCCATGAGTCCTCACCCAGACTTTGTAAATAAACGCTCAGGAGGGCACTGTGACATTTAGCCAATCAGACTGTGTTGTACACAGGACATTTTGTTGAGACTGTGAAGAGTGAAAATAAAGCCACAGCAAACTTTTTGGTTAATTCATTTTACCAGTTATCTGTAAAAATAAAATAATAATCAGTTGACCCCTAAATTTGATGTTCCTGGTCTGAGAATGTTCAGGCTCAAACGTTTAAGCTTGACGTTTTGAAAAATGGATATGCCCAATGACAGACGTGGAATCTGCCAATCCATTGGCTTTGCAAGATGGTCAGTCACATTTGCTTACACTTAATCATGTGCACTTATTTGGACCCCAACATTCAGATCCAACATGAGTATGAAGTTACAAGTGGGAAACACTGTACAAAACTTGGTTTCAATTCTATACCAAGTAATTACATGGCCTGTACCATGGCTACCAATACTGATACTGATCCTTTTTATTTATAAAACAAGATTTTATGGTCATGTTAGGGAGTGTTTTGCCTAATGAGATGAATGCAACAGCATGCTAAATCTGGATGCATTTACACCAGCACTGAGAAATTTAGCATGTGCATGTTAAACCCCTGGACAGGTTTTAAGCATTTTTAGGATAATAGAAAAATACTGAAACAAGATGAATTTGCAAACATCTAATCTGCTCACAATTATTCTTGGAGGACAATAAATGCATCATGTGTTATTTGTTTTAATTCAATAATAGATCATCATTCCCCAGATAGAAATGAAACTATTTAAAATTCCACAAACAAGTGTGTAGCACTGATTATCAGTCTTCTTGAACTAAGCTTCCTTTTGTCTGAGTGACTTTCAACTATTCTATGGGTATTAAAAGTTGAGACATCCCCTGTGACTGTTGTGCTACTTTATATTCATTTATTAGACTAATATATCTCATTAAATTATTTAATAGCTCAATTCCAGTTTTGTAATAATGTGGAATTTATTTTCTGCAACTAATGATTTGGCTGATTTTAATTAGTGGATTAAAATGTGTACTATTTAATATTTGATTTGAGAGCATGCTGAAAGAGCAAGTAAGAAAAAGGCAGTCAAATCATGTAAAAGTATTTCCTTCTGAAATTAAGTGGAACAGATTTAGACATGCTAGAAAAAGTGAAGTAATTAAAACAACCATAAGGATTTAGAGTCAGACACAGAACTGATTTAAACTTCTGGTATATATAACTACCAGCACTGCCTGCAGCTGTGGCTCAGTGAAAACTCCGGGAGCAACAGAGGGAGGATGCTAAGACTTAAATACAATAGTATCTTCTAATATGAGTTTTTTTATTTGACATGGGATGTTGTTAAAAGTTAGAAAAGTTTACTCATCCTGCTGTTTTGTGGGATGTAACACAACACGAAGTTCTGTTTCTTCTTCTTCTCAGAACTGAGGACTAGAAGTGTGATGTGTCTTTATGTTTTGCTAAGTCCATGTTTCTCATTTCTGTTGGTCTCAACAGTCACATGAGATCGAATGCAGTGCTGCTGTCCCAGCACATGATGATTCCAAATAAGCAGATGAGCATAAAACATCACAAGTCAGTTTTGTAAAATGCATGAAGACTGCACTGGACATGCACAGATTGCAGGATCATTACCTCCTCCTACTGTGTGCACCTGACTTCTTGCAAATATTTTACTATAGAACTAGCAGGACAAAAGTCCAACCAAAGTCAAGGGTACAAAATTTGGCCAGTTCACAAATGCAGCTCACCCCAAAACCAGTCTCAAGCTTTGTAGAAAATATTTGGATGTGTGAATAGAAATGGATAACCTAACCCTTGGGCATCAAGCCTGGTGGTTTTAAGAATTTTTAGGACTCAGGCAAAGGACAAAATTAGGCCAATTTATTTGAAGCAATCATAAATGGCAAAGAAAATAATATGTGTGAAATGTGAAACTTTTTTTTTCAATTAACAAGGATACAAAAATTCATTACTCCAAGATGAGCAAATACTTCCAATATGAGTGGAAACATAGCAAAGTCTCAATGGTCTAACATGTCTCAAGGCAAGGTGCAGCTTAAAGATATAAATTATATGCTCAATGTAGGTGTAATTTGACAAATTACCTTCCCTTCATTTGTCTTATGATATTTTACACGCTTTTATGTACTATTTATGGATATTATACTTATCTGTTGATCTACCTTGCTGTACTTGCTTGGTATAAATACATTTTGGGGTTTTGAGGGACTTGCACCTCAGTAGATAGGTCAGGGATCCCTCCTAGGGATTTTGTTGGTCCATTACACTCTATTTTGATACTATTTTATGCACTAAGGGTACATTGTTTACATTCTAAATTTCCATCTTGGTTACTGAAATAAATTGTGATATAAACATTACATTTGATGCATTCCTTTACCTTAAGGCCCCACAAGGCTCCATGCAATTTCCTACACTCGCCTAATAGTGAAACTGCCGATAGTGAAGACATTTATGACCGTTTCAGACTGGCAGCATGTTTTGCTGCTTGCATGTCCGCGTGTCTGCATCTTCATGCAGAGTTGTACATAGGTCCAGTTTTGTAAATCCACATCAACCTGTACCTTTAGAGCTCAAAACCGATACTCAACCTGTTACCCCAATTTTACTTGTTTAATACCTGGACCTATCCTGGCCCATGAATGATAGAGCATGACCCGACCCAATCGATCCAAGCCATGATTAAACGCAATATATACAGGCACTCACTTTCATTTAAAGTGCTTTATATGTTAGCTTCTGCATAATAAGTGCCTTAACAATGAGGGAGGTAGACTCCAGCACATTCTCTGATATTCACATGCTCATGCATGTTGCGCACACAGATAAGCAGAGGTAAATAAGCCTTTTCAGTGCCTTTTCTTTCCCTCACACATGTAATCATACATTCACACACACTTGCATACATCAATGACTACATGCTCCCGTTAAAACGGCTGCCCAATGGTTTAAACAAAGACTTGTAAAAGAAACGCATAAAACTCAAAACTTACAAAGGTGTGCAACATACAGGCACTTTCAGAGTAATTCCCTCTGGCTTCTTTGGCAAATGCATTTGCATTTATGGCAGCTGTGGCATAAACCTTACTTTGGTCAGGGTTAGGGTGGTCTAATAAATTTGTTAAGCACTGTATATATATATATATATATATATATATATATATATATACTCACACACATACATAATGCTATATTAGCTACTTTAGACAGCTTCTTGCAAGTAATCTAAACAGGTTAGGCATAAATACGCTGTCCTTGTTTCATATGGCAATTTTCTTTCAGATCTCTAACGTTTTTAAGACCCACTGATGCTAAATCTACGAGACTGGAATATTCATTATTAATATGATTTACATTCAGCATGACTGTTTATGGTTTTAAAACAGCAACCAGTTCACAAAATCTGATCTGATCCGATCCTTTTTTCACCTGGCCTAGGATCAGTTGACAGAGTCCAGAGAGGAGATGAGTGAGAGAAAAATAGGGGAGAGATAGGATAGAGAGAGAGAGAGAGAAAGAGACAGAGGAGGATCCTGTGGAGATTTATTCCAGACTGCAGCGCTATTACTGCTCAAACTGCTACAATCCCTCACCTGCTGAGTGACACTTGACTTTTAAGCACATGTCTGAGTCCCAACAGTAGTTTTTCTGCATGTCTGTTCTCTCTGAATCCCCACAACATCCGTGCATGCGTCATGAACAGGCCATCTCCATGCATAAATTTGATGCCTTTTAGCGCTGCATCAAGACTAAAAATGCTGACCTCTCATGTCATAGGACAGCCTGTGTCCAGATTAGGATTAAATGTTCAGTTATAAAGAATCCGTTTTATTGTTTTGAGGGGAATTTTTACCATTTGACAGGACCTGGAGTTCAATATGCTGCAGGATTTATAAACGATGTCCCGTTTCAATGCTTCTTGTTGCCATAAAATCAAATCATATGTAAGCAAATTTTGGTGATATTAGTTTGGCATCACACATTTTTGTAATGAGGGATTAAATCAGGCTGGAGATAAAGCTGTGTCACCAGAACAGATACGATGTCTGCGTTTGTGGCTGACGGACAGTTACGCAGGGAAAGTATTTGTTATCCTGGGAGCAGCTTCAATCCCCCACAGAGATATTTGGTTTTACAAGGCCAAAAAATCTCTTACATTCATTAAGGCCCGAGGAAGGAAACAGGAAAACTGAGGTGCAGACAGGACCGGACTCTATGAGAGAGTGAGGTGCAGTTGTGCACGGTGGTTACGTCCTTCATACTAATCGATAAATAAGTGAATAAATAAATAAAAAGACAAAATAAATCCTTCTCCTTCCTTCTCCTTCAGTCTCATGCAAATCATGCAGTCTGTATCAGCGTCTCTTTTGGAAAGCCTGTTTGTGGAGCTGAGATAAAACAGCTGCACTGCTGTGCACTCTGCCTTGCGTCTTTTTTTAATGTTCCTCTCTGCTCTAAAGAGGATACAACATGCCATATTTACTCATTTATTGCATCGTATTATGATGTTTTGTTTCTAGATTATAGTTAGATCATGAAAATTGAGTGTATTTCAAACACATCAGTTAGTAAATATTGATTTTTTATTTTTTATTTATTTGTTTATTTATTTGTAAATATCCATCTTTTTCCCTAAACATCTCGCCATATGGCACCTGCTGGTGGGCCGGAAGTTTGACACCCCAGTTCTAGATTCTCTGTGAGATGTGCGAATCAGGCAAATAAGACCTGGCACTCATGCAGTCAGTGTGAAAGCCCTGACTTAAAGACACAATTTATGAATGAAAACAAAACGCTGGTTTTCTGTTTCGTAAATACGCCTCAAGATATGCCTTTTTTTTGTTTGTTTGTTTTTTTGTTTTGTTTTGTTTTGGGTTTTTTTGTTTGTTTGTTTTTTGGTAGAATAGAGTCCTCAGTTCAGAACAGCATACCAACAGCAGAGCTGGGCAGAGCTGAGCAGTGCTGATCTGACTCATCAGTGTTATTAATTTTGGTTGAGGGCCCCCTGGTGGCAAAAGTTTACATATTGTGCGTTTAACCTGCAAATGAAATGAAAATCAAGCCATTTCGCTGCCATGATGTCTTAAGCATGAGGTCTACAACGTCTAAAATGGTGTCAAACTCATATCAAACTCCGGGGCCAGATTTGCTCCGATGAGAAGTCCTCAGGGCCAGACTAATTAGGCCAGGATTGTGAAAGTCAATTTTGGATTCTGAATTTAGGCCTTAACTAAGAGCTTAACAAGGTGAACATTTAAACATAAACTGCTAACCTCATTTTCACCATTGGTAAAATATGAAAAAAATATATAAATAACACTGATAAGAAATCATGCTGAGATGAAAAAAAGTAAAAATAATACGTTGAAAGGCTCAAAGTCTGAGATAAAAAGTCAAACTTATTAGTTCAAAAGGTCAAAACATGAAATTTAAAGGCAAAATACTGTTTAATACTGTTTAAAAGGCAAATAGAAAGTCAAAATCACAAGTTTAAAAGGTAAAAATAGGACTTAGAATATTGAATTGTGAATCTTGAAGGTCAAAACATGAAAAAAGTCAAAATTATAAGTTGAAGTAAGAACTGCAGAACTGAGATGCAAAATTGATCAAATGAAATGACAACATTAATTTCTTTGCCCACCTTCCTGAATTTTTATCTAAGTTCTTTTTCTCTTTACTTTTTCAGATTTTTATAATTTAACAAGGATATATTAAATCATCAAGGTTCAGTTTACACGTTCATACTTGAGGAAATCTGCAGACCTTATACTGGTGGGCCAGTTATAATAGAAAAATCGTATGATCTTGTAGGCCAGATACAACTGTACCATGGGCTGGATTCGGCCCCCAGGCCTTGAGTTTGACACTTGTGGTCTAAAAAGTCTAAAACCTATAAAAAGCAGCAGTTTTAGCTATTTTCTAAGGCTGTCTGACTGTAACTTTTAAGTTCAATAATAAACACATTTCACTGGTTAAGCTGGGCTAACCAGCTGCTGTAGCCTAATTCTTCATAGAAAGTGAAGAAGTCAAAACACTACATCTGTCCTTTAAATTAGAGAAACAGAGGACATTTTTGTAACAAGGTGTTGACATGATGATGTTTTGTCAATCAGCCATAAATAGACATCCAGATGTTGTTTGGCCAGTAGGCCCAGCTGATGAGCCCCCACCCCCCCTCTCTCCCTCTTTCTCTCCGAGGCAGAGACACCTCAGTACACCCTGGCACCGCACACCCAATGTGGGCGATGCTGATGTGAAAAGGCACCGTTACTTAACAGTGACTCACAGTGCACCATTATACCCCCACCATCACAACTGCAACACTCTCCTCACTTCACAACACTCCCCCTCCCCCCACCTTATACTCCACTGAGTGGGTTTCTCTCTCTGTTTCTCTCCATCCTTGCATCGTTTCCCTGTGAGTTTAAAAAAAAAAAAAAAGTTAGGGGGACATTGGAGACAAAGGATGAAGCATGAAAATTGAGGGTCTGAAAAACGCCAACACACATCTCACTCCCTCTTTGAGGCCTTACCGAGCCGCTGGCAAGGTCGCGCGAATGAAGTAGAGATACATATTGTTTGGTGGGTATTTAAATTTCTAGAGAGCAGACAATTTCAGTAGCATACAATTCAAGCTAGAAAGAGTTTCCAGCTCTAAACCAGCGGTGGGGCGTCAATATCTGAAAACAATGCTGGAGGAACATCAGAGAAACATCAGCACAACATCCACGCCCATGCTCGGGGGGGATTGCAAGTTACAGTTGTAACCAGGGATCGCTGGTTCTTTATGTAGGTCAGGTCCATGCCAGCCAATAAGTCCAATTACCATCAGCCTCTGAAAAAGAGCAAGCAATGACCTCTGCTCTGCTTTCATGCAGCTGAAAGAATGCATGGATTATAATTCTAACGCAGAGATAGTATTGTATATTAATTACAGGGAGAAAAGGACCTACTAGTGGATAAACACAAGACTGAGTACTATAAGAGGGGAAGACAGGGGTCCATGGAGTCAGTGTTTACCTTGCTAAATAAGAAAATAATTCACCTTCATGACGATATCAGAAGCTTTAAAAAGCACCATGTCCCACTCTTTTCAGCACACTCCCTCCTTGAATACGTATAAGAAGCATCACCCCCCTCTCCAAAAAAACTGCAACTTATCAGCAGCGAGAGTGCACTCAATGATTCATACACTCTTTTAAGAGAACTTGAAACCTTGGCTCTATTTCGGTCTCGGCCTCTCTCTCTCTCTCTCTCTCTGCACACTGCACGAGGGATGGAGCAGAGGGATTTAGTGGGACTAAGTAGTTTGATATTTCTATTGGTTTTCTGCTTGTATTTTCACTCTCTCTTTCCCTCTCTCACAGTGATCTTTCTCATCATATGGAGACCAAGGTCATGGCTGATTGAAATATAATAGAAGTGTAGACATCTGGCCTAATACTGTGGGAAGTTAAATCTATTTTAATGGCCCCTGCCGCAGTGGATTCTCTCTGATGCACTCTTGCGCTTCACTGACAGTAAATCACAATGTTCTCTTATTACCCTGACTGGAATGAGGGCATAGAGAAAGAACAATGAGGGATCCACATCATTTGTTTTCACCCCTCCCTTGCTTTTTCCTCTTCTCTCCTCTCCTCCTCTCTCCACTCCGTTTGCGACTCATAAAGCAAGGGGCTTAAAGAGAGTGACATCATGAAAATAAAAATAAAGGAGATTATGGGTGAGCTATTGTGCCATATGTGATTACTGGGGCTTCCATGTTCCCTTGGGGGGGATGAGTGACTACGAGACAACATATTTTATTTATTTATACGATTCTCTCTAATGAATAAGAATAGGAAATGTGGCTGAGACCATGGCATTAGGCCACTTGTCAAAAAAAGAAACCAAAAAGCCTTCGGTCCAGACATTAAAGAATTTCTATTTCTCTCTGTTCCTGTACAAAGATCAGAGATATTTTTCACCCTTCATCTTTGATCTGTAACTGCGATGTTTTTTCTCTCTAAAATTGAACTGACATAAATGTGTGACCCTCTCTTACACCTTTTCAGAATACTTCCTTTGCAGCTGTGTTTTTTAAGAGTTCAGGCCCGATCCTGCACAGGTCCATCTGCATCTGCAAAGGAGAGTCAGGGTCCTTTTTACCCGCCTAAATGAGATCCATTCTGATGTGACATTTGAGAGAATTACCAGTGCATGGGGGAGCAGGGAAGAGGTTAGCTCTCTTCTTTGCCATTGGTTGGAAAAATACCACAGCCCACCTTTAGTGACGGACGGTACGAATGACCCTGAGCTACTATCGGTCATGGTGAACCCCCTCCTCCTCTTCCTTGCACACTTCACTTATCCCAGTTCTGTCTCGCTGTCAGTCAGCCCGCTGGGCTTGCCATCCCTTTCTCCTTCTATTGTACCACCCTGTCTGCTTCTCTTGATACATCACCCAAATGGAGGTCTTCGTCGATTCAAAGTCAGGTCAGATAGTCTTCGCGGACCCTGCAGGCCGGCGCTGTAATGGTCACTTGTGCTGCATAGCTCAGAAATGTTCAACACACTGCTTGTGATGATGAGTTTGATTTCTTGCCCTTTTCTTTGCTCTTCAAGGTTGATCCATGAAAATGAATTTTAAAAATAAGATGTTTTAAAGATTTACTGTTGCCATCCGTCTATCAGGCAAACACAGAGTGGACATGAAGACCTTTATGTATGCACGACCAGCTGTTGTTTGTCTCTAAAACCAGGCTGCTCTGTCATATTTTTCACAAAGTAGCATATGGCTGAATGACTTTCCATAGGACACTGTATACTCATTCAAAGTTATATGGATTTATGAAGCATATGAGTTTTTTTTCTTCAGATTAGTTATTTTTAAAGCCGTATCAGTCTTTCATAAGACAGGAAACACTTTGAGTATGTCTCTCTCAAAGCTGTAATAATAACGTCCATCAAAGTCAGACTCTTGTCAGCTCTTGTCTTTGGACAACATGACTTTCTCTCTGTTGTTCTGTGTGATTCTACTTCCATATATTATTATTCCCAGCTGAGTTCTCCTCCACTCAACACCTCATCGGCCCCAAATGACTCCACCAAGCCAATGACTTCATCTCATTTGTGTCAAGAAACTTTAAAGCTTAGCTGATTAATTTGTTTCCACTTAAGATAAGTTGATTTCTTCTTATAACTTGACAGGGTGGAATAAAGTAGTAATAACTTTACAATTTTCCTGACTTATATTTTGGCACATTCATTTTACCCTCTACTTTTATAAACCTTCTAGGGACGGCTGCTGAGAAGCATCCCCACAGCATGATGCTGCCACCACCCTGCTTCACAGTGGGAATGGTGTGTTTGTGTTGATGTAAGGGTTTGGTGTTTACCAAACATAGGGTCACATCTGATGTTCAAAAAGCACCATTTTGGACAAAAAAACATTCTTCCACTTGACGATGGAATCTTCCACGTGCCTTTTGGCAAGCTTTAGACAAGATTTAATATGAGTTTTCTTTAACAGTGCCTTTCTCTTTGCCACTCTCCTATTTTGACGGGTGAAGACCCTGGACAACAGTTGTTATATGCCCACTTGGGTGGGCCACCCAAGTATATTTACAGCCATCCAAGTATATCATCTGGCCATTTTTTAAATTCATTTACAATGTACCAGCCACCACCATGTGAACTCTACATTATAAGATAAAGTTATACTTCAGTAAAAACCTTAAGCCAGTCTAGTAGGTTTATCTTGGCCTTATTGGTGTCTATTGTAATTGCAATTGTATTGTCATAATTACCTCTGTCAAGGAGGTTATGTGGTCGGCAGGGTTTTGTTAGTTTGTTTGTTAGTTTGTTTGTTAGCAACATAACTCAAAAAGTTATGGAGAGATTTTGATGACATTTTCAGGAAATGTCAGAAATGGCATAAAGAAGAACTGATTGGATTTTGGGAGCGATCCGGATCACCGTCTGGATCCAGGATTTTTTTAAAGGATTCTTTACTATTGGGAGATAGGGCTAATGGCGGAAGTCTGCGCTCTCCGAGTGCTTTTCTAGTTCATGTTTTAACAATTATTTTAACAACCTGTATGTTTTTCCTGTTTATCTGTTACTATCCTGTTGCTTTTATCATTGTAATCTACATGGATTTTTAGTGTCTTCCTTTGTGGACCCCAGGAAGAAAAGTTGCTACTTCGGTAGTTGCTAATGGGGATCCAAATAAATCAATAATTAAATAAACATTATGTTTTATAAAGACTGAATGATTACATGATAAGAATATCTCAGCATTTGGCCTCTCCAGCTGAAACTCTTCACTCTGCTGCGCTTAGGTGGACCTTTGGTGCGGTTAGAAGTGCATCTTTACTGCTTTTCTAACTTTACCCAGCAGTGATATTTCTGTTTACATGCAGTGCACATGCAGAAATACACTCTTCAGCATCACCGCAATAAGGTCGAAAGTTAAAGCACTCGGGGTCAGATAGAGCGAGATTTTCAGCTGATGTTGATCCTTACAGCAGCATAAATCTGCACATGTCAAACTGGGTATTTTAGATATAGAAAAAAAAACAAGTTCAAAATTTTAAAGAGAATGACCACTGTATTTTCTTTTTGAATTTTTTTGTTTAATTTTACTATAAATCACTATGGTCATTGGGGAAAATAGGCAGGGAGGTGTTTGATTTTGTTTTATTTTGGCTTTTAAAAGTACTTGATCAACTATGATTTATTTGCAACCTGGAATGGTTTCACTGTGCAGATGTTTTTCTCTCTGATACATCTGTGTGCTGTATTGTTCCTTTCACAGGAATATATTAATAACATCTACCTGCTAATTACCAGATACTTTCAAAAGCAGGAAAAAAGTGTGATGTCTCCTTTCTACAAGTAATTAAGGTTAGAATAAGTAAAGGTAGACTGAATGTTATTAGTTTTATTCAGCTGCTGTTGACACCTCAGTGATTTATTCATCTGAAAGTGCAAATTTAAATGATTTGTCCTTGGTTCAAAGCCAGTGTTTGGTTTAAACTCTCCTTAAAACATTTTTAATGTATGTTTTTGTTTTAAGTGATGTTAGAACATCTAAAGTCTTACACATTTTAGTCAGTCTGGATCTTCTATAAATAAAGAAAAACCTCATCGCTCATCCCATGGGATGAGTCATATCCATGTTTTAATTTTTCAAAGAGCCATAGCTTTCTATACATCTGGTGATATTCAACAGTCCTGTGAGCGATACATAAACTCTATAAAAGACATATAGAAATAAGATGTCAGATATTCATCAAGAACAAATGCACAAAAGAGGCAGAGAGGAAATACAGTAAGAATTTATGCCGATTCTTCAAAGGTCCAGAATAACGTCCTTGTCCAGAAAAATGACATATTTGCTTAAATTTTACCTCTGAAGGGTGAAGGTTAGGGAGAGAAGGCTGAATCAACATTTGGCGTTTCTGTCTGACCCCTCTCTTTTATCCACTCTCCTCCATGTCCTAGAAGACAGTATATCTATGAATTATTTATCTATGTTTGAAAATATTAATTTTGTGATGTCCTTGTCCCGTGTCTTATCTCCAAGGGCATCATACAAAGCTGTAAAGAAAATAAAGAATCACTAAAGCAATGGAGGACGTGGTCATAAAATAGCATTTAAATCTTGTTACATGCCAACATGGGTTAAATTATCCTGTCTTGCAAATATCTCTGATTTCATTTTTCTTTGTAGTGATTTGTAGGATTTCCCAAAATGTTCTGGAGATTCTTTGGGGTAAAGCAGTGCCTATTCTTTCACTCTTTTCAACTGTGAGCAGAAAATGAAAGACTGATGTCTCCTGTTTACATTGTTTACTTTTAAGTGTTTTTCAAAATCCTTAAGCTTTAAACTCCCATGGTGAGTTTTTAGCTGGTTTTTAGCTGACAGAAAGACTGAAACTATAAGTAATACCCCTTGATCTAGAAAAGCAATAAAGACTTCAAGCAACAATAGTCTGAAAATGGAATAAAAAAAGAAGCTACTTCCATAGGTCATAAATGAATGAACTACTTCTAGGGCATTCATCTGATCAACCTCATCTTTGGTAAAGTACAAAAGCACATTACAAATGAAAAGTTATCAATAGCTCTGACTCAAGGGCCATGGCTATAGCTCGTCACATTTTGATGTCTCACCACGGTACAGAAAGTGGCTGTTACTCAAATATATGTGCACAATTTCTGCAAGGTTGACCACCTTTCCTTTAAATTGGTTTGTAACATCCTATTACCTTGCCTAGTAAAAAGGTCTGTGTCTAAAGCTGCTGCCATGGCAGCACAATATCTGACATAACATTGAAAGTTGTTTTTGAGGGGCTGAAAATCCTTTTGCAACTTGGTACACATGAGCCCAGTGGGACAGTGAGTGCACTCTGCAGTTGCACCACATCCCGACATTCAAAGAGGTGCAAGGGCTCATTTAGCTGCGTGCAGCTCTAGTTCTATATAATGATTTTATTGTATGCTAATGCTGCTACAACATTACAGCTTGATGAAAACACAGCTATTGTTTTTTACACGTTACATTATGATGATTTATCCTGAGTAATCTATTTGACTGTTTAAAGAATGCTCAATGAATTATTTTGGTCAGAAAACAGACTTATGTACAGGAAATGATCAGAGAAGAGAGAAGGGGGCGCCAAAATGACCACAAATCAAAGCTCCTCACAGGAGCTTTAAACACGATATTCTAAAATTTACAAAGTCATTTTAGCCAATATTTATATTGTTGTGTCTGAAATGTAGTTCAGACCTAAAACTTCAGTTCTTCAAACACACAAATTAATGTTCAAGGATGAACAAAATGAACAAATTTCTAGTTTCACACACCTTTAAGTCTAAGGAATGATGATGAATAAAGGAAAAGACTTGTTTAAACAGCCAGTATTAGGTTATCTGCTGACACGGACATTACACTGATAATATCGTGCATTCCTGTGATTATTTTTTTACAGGCTTTAAGTCAAACAGTGTTGAAGTTTGCCTCTATATGCTTATATGAATTAGATGTTGGTGTCCTTGAACTACAACCATGATGATTTTTAAATCCTTAACAAATAGTATTTTTGTGCCTAAATTGAACCACACACTCAAATTAGCAGTGAAAACAAGAAAGTCAGTTTTCTTTTAAAACAATGGTAAATCTCATTATTTCAAATGCAGTGTTCTTTTCAATTGTGACTATAAATTCAATTATTTCCTTGCATAGTCAATAAAACTTATTTTTGATGTTTCATTCCTGCTTATTTGTTGACTTTTTGTGCCAATTTCATTGAATTTTAGCATTAAAAATATCAATTGGGTTAAAGAGCTTCTACATATTGGTGTATTAACAATTGCAGAAACATAAAAAATGATTTTGGTAATTACCAATGCTGTTAATTTAGGGCAACTGTGGCATAAACCTTACTTTGGGTGGTGGTCTAATAAATTTGTTAAGCACTGTATAAATGATGTTTAGCAATGTTATACTCATAATGAAACTGTGTTATAGAACAATGCTTTATAATGCTTTTATATCACAAATTATTACATACTGACAACCCTGCTCCCTGCCTGGACCCTAGGCCGTGCACTCACTACATCCACCCCTTAATCTGCCCTAGCGCTGTAGACATTGTTGTTTTTTCAACAGATTATTTTCCCATGCAATATGTAATATGCAAGGAAATCCAGAGTATGACCTGGGTTGTGTCAATCCTTCCTCCCACCTGATGGTGCCCTTAGACAGGCTTACTCTCTATTACAGACCTAACTTCAGCCTCAATTTCTGGCCCAAACATGCCTAAAAGTTCTGCACAGTACTGTATGAATATATGCCACAGTGTTCCAAGACACAAGTGAGCATCAAGGATGTGGTTTAGACCAGATTTGGTAAAGAAGCTCAGTGCATCCTCTACCATTTGATGAAAATCAGAGGTCCACTGAATAATTTGTTCATAGATTAATTTTCTATTATAGATTTCAGTTCAAAGTGAAAGGTGACATTTCCAGTTATCTTATTCTATAATAAAAAAAATAAAACAGGTGCCTGCTTTTAGCACTTTTAGCTTTAACAATTTATTTGTGCCATCCTTAATATCTCTGTTACCAGGATATTAGCACCAAAATAACAGAATCCTTTTTTTTCTGCGAGATCCATGTATCTAATTTCAATTTAGTGATAAATATATTGCGAGGACTTGATCCAAAAACAAGTGAGACTTGTTTATATTTATGCTGAATTAAACTTAATGCATGCTTGTTAACAGTAAGAATAAATGACAGTAACAGACAATGAAGAAACAGACATTTACAAGTCTTCTATCGTGGGAAAAGGGGTTGTCAGTGCTAATATTTCTGAACAAGCATAAAGCGAGGAGACTGTTATGGAGAGAAATAACAGCACATCGCCTCTTGATAGTAAACATACTCCCTTTTTATTTTTATTATTATTATTATTCTCTCCCTAATGATAGTGCACATTATGACACTTTTATCCTATCTTCAAGCACCAGCTCTTGTTGGTGAGGACATTGTAGCTGTTCCTTGACGTTTCTTGCCATTTGTTTGCTAAAAGTATTTGTTTGCAAGATGAATTGCTGCTCTGGCAGGCGCGATGACAGCATACACCAAGATGATAGTGAATTGATTTCTGAAATGTTGCAGAACGGGACTAGTTGATGTGTACCACGAGACATGAATAATAAAAATTCTATTAAAAAGCTCTTGAATGGCTGACACTGGAATATTATTTGTGATGATTAATTTTCTTCAGTCATTATAAAGGGGAGTTGGCATCAGATTGCCTCTGACAAAATTGCTTTTCATTCCCTGGTGAATACCCTCAGTATGCTTTTTCAGAGCACAAAACCATATTTCTCAGCACAATATTATGTCAAGATAGGCTCAGGAAGAGACAAGCACAGGCTCTGCTCATGTATCACCTTATTAGTGCCATAAAATCTGCTTTTTTTGTTTTATTCCACCTGGTTTGGACATCCCTGGATACTTTTCATAATAAGGGATGCAAGCTTTGTTTACTCCAGTTTTTTTAAACAGATTGTCACACAATTAAAAGATTATAAAATAGCCAATAAGTGAATATCAATGGCGGTTTTTCCACATAATGAATTTGATTAAGTGTTTTTAAAGGCGTGCAGGCTGACAGTTTGCTGTTTTAAAGCTGTCAACATTTCTGAAGCAAACGACTCGGTACAGCAGCTGTTGTTGTTGAACTAATTAATTTGCCGTGTACATTTGTCTTGAATTAATTCTTTACACTTTTGTAAGCCCAACAATTTGCATTTCTAATTATTTTTATTTCTAGAAAAACAGCCTGAATGGAGCTGCTGCAGCGCAGAGTCTGCTGCAGACACAAATCTAACAAACAAAAGTCAACAGGTGCATTTAAAAGGCAATTATGAAGCTTTTAATTACCCTAGAAGTTCCCTTTGCTGTTTCCTTTCCTGGATTGCTACAGAAGTTTGAGATTTAAATGTTGCATAGGAGGAGGATTGTGTGATTGGCACAGAGAAGCAATTGTTGAATCCAGCTTCTTTTTTCATTTAAAATCTATATGCAGCTTTGTTTTGTGGCACTGGTTTAATATAGTTTACTCTCAGACAGGGCTAGGCAATAAGGTTAAAACACTATCTGATTTTTTTTAAACCAAACTCAGTTTTCGATTTTATTTTACTTTTTTTTTTTTTTTTTTCCAAATGAAAAATAACCTACCCAAACTGGTTTATATTATTTTTATCAACAATATGTAACACAATTGAACTGCATTTTTCTTTACAGGTTCAAGTGAAAGCTGTAAACTTGTCTTTGAAAGTGCACTGTGGAGGGTTATTCACATGAACATTCAGGCTCTTCAAGTTTTTATCTGCTTAAAAACAGTCTGAAAGTAATGCTAATGTTGCTCCATGGTCTATGCTAGTAAACAAGACCATCAGAAGATTATTGATTATTTCTATACTTGTATTTGATTGCTTGTCATCTTTGCTACACAATCAGTGTCAGACAAATATGTCAGCAAGCAAAAACAACATTTAATTTCAACTAGGGCTGGGTAGTTATTACCCACACCGATGAAATCGGCAGGGGGTCATGTAAAGGGTTCCGTATCTTTGTTCGTTTCTTTGTTTGTTTGTTTGTATGTGTACAAGATAACTCAAGAACAGAAAGTCAGATCTTCACCAAACTTTCAGGGAATATTGGGATAGTGACAGGGAAGAATCGATTAGATTTTGGTGATGATCCGCGCACCCGTTCATTTTTTCTCGGACCTCGAAATTTTGAACACCATAGTAATCAATGGGAGCGTAAGTTTCTCGGTGGCGCTGCTTAGGCGTGGGTCTGCCGCCTCAGACGGCCATTCTAGTTCACAAATTAGATTAAAATGCAATATGGCCTGCTGCAATTTTTAAATTGCAGAAGGTGCAATATTTCCTAAAAAACTGACATTTGTGTCAAAATACCAGTTTAGAACTTGTTTTTGCAGCAGAGATGTTATGCATTACATATCATGCAGTCATTCTAGTGCCACATTTTTAGAAAAGCTTATGAAATAATCCTTTTTCTTCATTTTTGTGTGTTTTTCCTATTAAATATGAGAATTGTATAAAAATATCATCCCCTTTAATACAACCAAAAAACGTAATATTTTGTATGGCCTCCTTTGGCCCTGATAACAGCTTGCATTCTTGCTGGCATTGTTTTTATGTACTCTTCCACAGTCTCTTTTGTTATTGAGTTCCAAATAGTTTCTAGCTGTTCCTGCAGACTTGCTTTAGATGAAACTTTTGTGCCATCAATCTTTGAATCTACTAAATCCCATATTTGTTCAATAGGATTCAAATCCGGACTTTGATTTGGCCAGTCCATCAGTTCCAGTACTCCAGATTCATTTTTCTTGGTCAAATAGTCTCTGCACAGCTTTGAAGTATGCTTGGGGTCATTGTCTTGTTGGTATATGAACCCACGACCAATCAGATTCAGTCCAGAAGGGATTCCATGATGCACTAAGATGTTGTGGTAGCATTCTTGTTCACAATATTCATCCATTTTCACTCATTTTCCACAAATTATCCACAAATGGAACCCCATACCATAATGGAATCTCCACCGTATTTCACTGTGGGTGCAATGCATCTGGCATCAAAACGTTCTCCAGCTTTTCTGCAGATATAAACAGGACCATGCTGACCCAAGAGTTCAAACTTGGACTCGTCCATCCAGAGTACCTTCTTCCAGTCATCAGCTGTCCAGTGTTTGTGCTCCCTGGCAAATCTGAGGCGTTTCTGGATGTTTGCAGGCCTCAATAATGGCTTCTTAGCAGCTTTTCTCCTTTTAAGCCTTGTTCCGTCAGTCGTCTGCTTATGGTCATTCTGGAGACTTTCTCAGACTCTGATCTAGAAGCATTCATCTCTGCCTGAAGATCAGCAGTGGTCTTCCTTCGGTCTCTAGTACTTCAAATCTTGAGGTGTCGGAGATCTGCTTCAGTTAACTTTCTTTTCCTGCCTCTTCGTTGGCACATTTTGTAAGTACCAGTCTCGGCGAATGACTCCAAAGCATACTTGACCACACTGTGAGAACACTTTATGTCTTTCCCTATTTGTCTCAGAGACCATCCAGCCTCATGATGTGCTTTAATGCGGACTCTTTCATCTTCAGTGAGCTCTCGTTGTTTTACCATTTTGAACAGAATGAGGAATTTCAAACTGAATCCACCTTTTTATAGCTACCCAAATTTGAGCCGGCTCACTGGGCTTCTCTGAGAAGGCAGAAATTAATCAAGCATAACATTCAAACACTAAAACTCATTTTTCTGTTCAGGAATGCAAGTAAATAACTATAATTTGACATATTATTCAAGAAATAATAATGTGCTTTACCATTTTTTCAGTTTTGTTGTAAATCAGTAAATTAGAAAATTCATGGATAACAATAATAATTTTATTTTAGCATTGAAAATATCATTTGGGTTAAAGAGCTTCTACATATTGGTGTATTAACCATTGCAGAGACATACAAATTGATTTTGGTAATTACCAATGCTGTTAATTTAGGGCAGCTGTGGCATAAACCTTACTTTGGGTGGTGGTCTAATAAATTTGTTAAGCACTGTATATATAAAATCACATATTAAATCACATAAAAAATCACAATTATGTTCCCAAATCGTTCCTCCCTAATTTCAACTTCTGCTAAAAGGATTCAGATTGCATGGGATCATTAAAACTGAGCAGTGCATTTTTCTTTGTTTCAGAATCTCAGAATCTTTATTAATGACCACACAAACAATTTGGTGGAATTTGCTTTTGGTACAGCACTTGAAAAGGATGCTCACATCAACTGTGTCATCACAGAACAGACAAAAACATGAGACATACAACAGTACAACAAAAGGCATATTTAGTCCATGGCTTGATTGAGTGTTCTTATGGCAGAGGGGATGAAACTGTTTTTGGATCTTACTGACTTGGTTGGCAGAGATCTGTAGCACCTCCCTGAGGGCATGAGGGTTTGACAGGATTCCTTGAGTATGAGGACACTGGTTACACAAGAGCAATATGTTAATAAAACATTTTGTTTACAAGGTCGCCAGAACTAATATACATTTAAGTCTCATACATTTAGCATTATTGCAGTAACATCTTGATTTAAAAAGAAAAAGATTTATTGATTAAATTGATTAATTCTCAGCCTTACTTTCAGATTATCCTTGTGTGTTCTTCCATCACAGAAAGATCACTAGTGTTAAATTAACAGTGAGTGTTACATCTAATTGAGTGTTGATTTGACAGTTAGAAAAGTGTTCATGTTCAAAACTCACAGCGTGAACTTTTTGCACAATGCTGTTTTATTTCCATTTCACACTGGGTGTAAATCTGAGGTATTTTAAATCCAGCTACTTACACAATGCAAAATGCTTTACATCAGTAAGAATTATAGATCGCCATCTCACGTTAGACTACTCTGGCAATGCAAGTTGTGTTATGGCAACATGATTTCATGAGCTTAACATCAAGACAAACACAGAGCTATAACTTGCTCTGAGTTAAAAGTCTTGACCCTCTCCATTATTAAAGGTCAGCTATTACAGCAGCCAGGAAGTGAACAGCTAGTAGATAACTTCACCCATGGCGCAAAAGTGTTAAACATCAAAAACAACAGTTATTCACCAGAAACGCGTTCAAGTAAATCCCAGCAGTCACCACTGTAGAACTGGCAGCATCTAAAAACAGCTAAACACATAGAAATACATCTTATAAACATCTAAACACTCTGCACAAAGGCATGGTGGGAAAGTTCTGCCCCCCCCCAGATTTGAAATGGCAGTGGGTTGAGCTTGCATCAATTGACTGTATAGAGTTAAAAATTCATACTGAATGGATCGACGCGGTCAGATAACTCAACACTGAAGCCCATTTTCTCTGAGTGAAGTTAAAGTTAAACTTTGAGTGTTAAAATCAACATTGAAATTTTTAACACTGAGAATTCAACACTCCAGCTTTTACTCTGTACTTTCCCACCTCATGCAAAAGTTGTAGGTGGGTTATAGACATGAATTTTTCCTAACATAAAGAATGAAAGTATCTGTGAACTGGAGTCAAATTCATTTTCAGAGGATTAAAGATTGCTGTTGTTGTTGTTTCCTTGGCTTTCATAAATTAACTCCTTTCCTTTCTGTCTTTGCTTCCTCAGAGCTACTCCAGTCAAGGCAGAGGCAGCAGCGGCGGTGGAGGAGGAGCAGGGGATGAAGACTACGAGATCCCCCCCATCACACCCCCCAACCATGCCGACCCCTCTCTGCTGCACCTCATGGAGCATGAGTCAGGTTACCCCTTCCACTCCCTGCCTCACAACGGCCTGCTCAACACCTACTCCTACCCCGAGCTGCCCGCCCTCATGATGTCCAACATGCTGGGTCAGGACAACCACCTCCTCACGGGGCCAATGCACTCGGTGAGTGCACCTTTTATTTTTCTTTTTTTTCATCCATCCCTTTTTTAGCTACGGCCCTTTGTGAACGTGCAAGTCAAGCGCTGTGGTAGGCTATTAGTCTCTGTGGTCAGAGGGCGAGAAGTCAGTGCACAGAACATTTTCTCTGAAGGTTTCACATGTTCGTGTCACGGAGAGTTCAGGCTTTTCAAAATGTTGCCAAAAAATATTGATCTTATGAGGCTCTACTCCAGCCATAAACTCTTTCAAAAAGCAATAAACCAGCAAAATGACAAATTCTTCTCTGCGGCGCTCTTAATAGTCTCCGATAATTCTTTCATTATAGCAAAGCGCTCTTTTATTAGAGTGATAATTAGACCAGTTAGAGGCCAAGGAAGCTGAGACAGTGAAGTCTGAGCAAGGCCAGAGTCGGAACATGCAACATTTATAAATACAGGGAGCTGCTGCCTCCTTAACACGCAGACCTCTGCAGCAGAGCTCCTTTAATATCTATTCAGCTAAAAAACTCAGAGATTTCCATTCCCTGAAAGTGAGCTAAGAAAGGAAGCAGGAAGCTCGCTGCTGCACTTTTTCTTTCGTTATAGGGAAGCAAAAAAAGTAAAGGATGGAAATAAGGGGTTTAAAGGAAAATCTTGACGAGGTGGAGAGGGGAGTATCCCTTGTCAGCTACTTTTTATTTTCAAAAGGGTTCTCAGGACACTTCTCCCCCCTCCAGTAAAGGGACTTTCTCTTGTGTTAAACATGCTTCAGACCGAACATGTAAACACCCCTGGCGAACACATTCAAATGCTTTAATCATAGGATCGAACCAGATGAATTATAGATGGCCTGTGTGGTGAATTATTCAACGTTATATACTTTCATCTGACATAAATATTACTTTTTTTCTCTCTCTGCCCTCCATCATGAATATTTATGCTTTAATGTGAGCATCCGTGGCATTTATCCTCCGTTAATCAGGTCTTATGTGATTTTCAGAATCAAACTGCATAAGTTGCAGGCTTCATTTTTTTTTTTTCATTTCCGTGGGTGGTAGCTAAGGCCTCCATTAAAGCCAGTCTTCAGGATTAGGTCACAATCCATGGACTAGGGTGCTGAATATGCGGTGCAGGAGAAAAATGCTGGAACATTTAGAGTTCTTTTATGTGGATGGCTGCTTTTATAAATCCTATAAAATCATCAGAATAGGCCGATTTTAGTTGATGACAACATTTAAACTGGATGCCTGTGTACACAGTGAAAAAGAAAGTTTATATGATCTGCATTGAAACAAAGCAGCCCCTTTTGGCCAATAGCGTTTTAACAGAAAACAGAGAGGGAGTGCCGGCGTCTTAAACAGCTTTTGTTTCACCTTTGCAATTATTTATTCTCAAATAGCCCTTCAGGGTAATGTTCCATTTTCTTATTTCACACCCCCTTTTCTCATAAATGAACCGTCATTGCAATAAATCAACGCACAAACAGAGACTTGCACACACTGTGAAAGGTCCAGAGATTTATGTAACACATTCATGTTTCCCACTTCCACATTTTAGTACTACTCTAGCAGGGCCCGGCTAATAATAGCCGCTATTAATATTTCTTGTTGCCTAGCAACCCCGGCAAGTAATAGCTTACTCTGGAAAAATAGATGACCGATAAGGAAGAAGGAAGGTGGGGGCTGGTGTGGTTGGAGTGGGGGGGATTCAATTCATTTATTATCTCCTGGGACAAGAGGAGCTTATTTCTGAGGCTGCTGAATAGGAAAGTGGGCTGTATATTGAGAAATATTTTAAGGCAATTGGAGATGACGTTATTTTCATTTTGGATTCATTAGAGATGTGTCATTTGATGTTTCCCCAACAAAGTCAATTAACCTTAATTTCATACTGATAAAGCTCTAATAGGGCAGATTGAATCTATTTCTGCTGAATGCTTAAAGAATAACAGAGCCGGATGGAAATGGGCTCTGAAATAAAGAGACCAGCTTTGTTGTGTTGCATTAACAAAAGCCTCACAGACAAAAATTGGAGGAGATGGCTGAAATGGCTAATCATTCAACAGTCTTCTTTCAGCGTCGATGAAGAATAAATAAAAAGTCAACAGCGTTACCTTAAGGATACACTTTCTCTTCAATAAAAGCTATCCTTCAGCGCTCATATAAACCTCCTACAAGTACAAGCTCAGCTGGAGCAACAGATACGCTTCATCTCAGGGGATGTTGTTGCTGGTTTTTGTACAACATTTAGCCTAAGGCTAAAGCTCTGTAAACTTCTCCCTGCTTTGGGATTCTCTTTTTCAGCGCACATCGATCCTACTGCAAACACAGTTAAATCATTACAGGACTGCGAGCGCTGGATTGGCCATCATCATCGTGCTGAAAAGGCACACAATTTTCAACAATTCGTCCTGGTAGCTTTAAAGTGTGTAATTTATGTGAATTTAGAGTCGACTGTATAATAATCTTATGATTTCAGGCTTAAATAACATCATATGCTGCTGTAAAAGCCTTCATTTTTCCATCTAAATACATCCTCTCTGACAGCCTTCATCATCTAATTACAACGCCACAGGAAGCAGAAATATTAAAACAAAAGGATGCACAGCAGATGGAAGAACAGGTGACAATCACATACAATAAGTGAGTTTGGAGCTGTAGCATTTGATGCACATTAAAGATTTTCATTTTCAAATGGCATTTCCAGTCTTGTGTTTAGTTCAATCCTCTCTGCTGCACTCACATCCTTCATAATAATCCATTTTGAACCATTTGTCAAAATTGCACCATTTCTGCAAGCAGCAGTATCAACATATGAGTTATAAAAGAGCCAGCTGTCAATCAGAGATGCATGTACATTCTTTTAACTCTTCCACAAAACCTACTCCGTCAGCTTCTTTGAATAGAGGCAGGAAGGGCGAGCCCTGCTTGACTGCAGTGTTCTGTGAAATGTAACATGCCTCAGTGTGAATGCTCATAGCTGAGGGAGATTCCCTGTCTCACCCTAAGCTGTCAGTGTTTTGTCACCCCTGCGCTCAGGGAAGCGGTGGCCGTGTGTTCAACAAGTCCCCTGATTGTTGGGGTCTGGCAGAGCTACAGCGGGGGCAAAAGCAAGTGAGATCCAGCTCTTTGAAAAAAAAAATCAAAGACTGGGGGGGACACTCACTAGAAGACGGTAATGAAGGGTCGCAGAGGAGTTTGCTGTACAGGCCCAGCACGGAGCCTTGGGGGACGCCAGCACGTTTAAATATTGAAACAGAGCACCAGCTCCCGTCTCATTACTGGTGTAATGAGGCTGGTGAGGGGGAAGGGAAGCCCCTACTGCCAAAAGCTGCTAGTTTTACCAGTTTATGTCACACGTTGAGATAACTCCTGATGGGACTTTGTTCAGTTCTGTTAAACATGCAGTGCTGGATTTGTTTTTGTGAAGTGTTAAAGCCCTGAGGAGATGCTCTTTTGTTCCCTGCTTTGCTAAGTAGTAGTGAGCAGTTATTATTGATATCATGGATACCTGATCAGTTTTAGGTTCTGATTTTCTTGTTTAGTTTAGAGGCTGCTTTAACAGAGTTTTGATGGATGGATTGTTGTTCTTGTTTCTTTTTTTAAACATAAAAGAAAAGAAAAACAACGTGACAGCAGTGTGTTGGCTTGATTGTTCGATATTGCCCTAATTAGCAAAGCATTGCCTACATGCATATCGAGCCACTTCAAAGTAACTTCAGCATTTTAGGAACCGGATGGAAATGTTATAACTTTAATTGCTCTTATCACTCTAATATGCTGAATTTCCTCTGATGTTTTTAAAAAAATTTTTACAGAATAGTGTATCTGCTGCTTGGGAACAGGATTTACAGCACAATAATACTGTAATATATAACAGTTAAAGTGACGCAAGTAGCTCAAAGGGTAAAGTGACCTGTTAAACAACTAGAAAATGACATATTCTGTCAAGTGTTGGAAAATGCTTCTTTTAGGGTTTAAGCACGTTAAAAAAGACCATAATTTATGCTGATGTTTCTATCTGTCTTGCAAAAGCAAAGTAGTATGAAGATTAATATTTCTGTGAATTTATATGAATTTCTCGTGCATGTGAAAGGTGCGGCAAGGGTTAGTGTCGGACAAAGTAATTAACAGCGTGCTGTGGAAACGGTAGTCCTTTTTACACAATGTACATGCATGCCCACTTATGAGTGCTTCATTAGTAATATCCATGATTGAAATTTTCAACTCTAACTTGGGTTAACACAAAGTCAAAACCATTCTCACCAATCTTACCTTAAAGGGGATATAATTTACCATTTTTGACAAGTTTATATCGGTCTCAGAGGTCCCTAAAACATGCCTGTGTAGTTAGTTGCTGAAAAACTCTGCAGTATTAGATTTTTGCATGTCTAAAAACACCTCTGTTTTAGGCCTGCTCAGGACGAGCTGTTTCTGTGTCCGTGGCGTTAAATGTTACTGAGCTGTCTGACTCTGCCCCTCTCAGGAAATAAATGTAGCTCTACTGGTCCAGCTGACAGGAGGATCAGGAGAGAGGGCGTAACTTTCCTCCAATGGCCAACTGAACCTAGGGGCCGGTCTAACTCCCCATATGACATCATGAGGGGAAAATCTAAGAACGGCTTGTTTCAGCACAAATTTTCTAAAAGGAGGATAAAGAGAGGGGGAGAGCAAATGTATTTATCTGGTACTTGAGGGGATTGTGGACAGGCCGGGGGTACATATTTTTGTTAGAAAAGCCTTAAAAAGGGATTTTTGCATGATATGTCCCCTTTAATTGATATAGGCTTACCAGTACAAAAAAGCACTACATTATTGTGTCTTCACTTTTAAAATAAAAGTGCTGGACTGCATGTAGGAAAACTGAACATAACTATATAGTGTGCACAGCAACCATCCAATGAATCAGCTGATGCTTGTGTGCTCTTAGGTGTGTTAGCGGTGTGTATATTGTGCTTTAATTTCATCAATCAGTCTTTGTCTTGCTAACTGATTGCTATAAGATTTCATGAGCTTAACTAAATGTAACTCCTTCAAATCAATGAAAGTACATTTTTGGCATCAGTTAACTTTTAGACAAATCAAGCAGGGGAAGAGGACATAACTATTTACATGCATTGTTATAAAAATGATACTGGCAGCTGTTGGGATAGTTAGAGTTCCAGAGAAGCTGTTGAAAAGGTCAGAATAAGACTTTATAAACATTTTGCACTAATCTTTGTGAAACATCTTGGAAGAGTATTTTCAGAAATGTAAAAGCAGACACTTTCAGAGGTTATTGTATGAGTGTGTTCAAATAAACACCAGTTCACAAAAAGCATGTTTGAAACTTAAAGATCAGCCTTTCTCATATTTCAAACCCTCTCCACTGTAGATTGTTTTATGTGGAAAACTAGCTTAAAATAAACTTTATATTAAAAAAGTAGCTGCAGTTTGCCATTTGACTTGTCTTCACAAGCTCAGAGCAGCTGGATTACTTGTGTTTTTTCTAAATTGAAACACCAATCTTTGTTTTAGTGTTGGTTTTAGACATATCTCATATGACCTGCTTGCTCTGCTGCTTTTCACTGGGATAGATATGACATCTCAGTGACGTTCCCAGATAAATCACTGTTTGTAACAGAAGAAATGTTTTCTGTTGTGGCTTTTCATTCCACAAAAAGACGGATGCCCTTCAGTGCTACCCTCCACCACAGGGGTGAACAATGTGTCTTGTAGTTGTCAAGAGAAATGACAGTGAGATAATTGGTGGGGCGCTCCCGTTTCGTTTAAACTGAAACAAATAGTCTTCCAAAGAGAAATGTGCTTTTAAAAAGTAAAGCTTTGTTTTGCACCGCTTATCATGCAGGGTTCACAGTGAAGTAATGAAGAAGAGTATTAACGGATTGAGCATTAAAAACAAATGCTCATTCATTGCACTTCATGAATATTCATGGCGCTAATTCAAATAACCTTAGGCGACTGTTACGACTAATGAATATTTAAAACAGCTTGGTCACACAGATTTGAACATTGCATTACAGCTGACTTTCTGGGATCATCATGGACAAGGGTAAACAATTAGGAAAAGCAAAAACAGCTTTCAGTGGTGATCAAAATACATCTGGAAAACAATATCTCATGTTGTCACATTAGTTACAGACCATTGACGCTCCAGAGGAGGACGTGATGACATACAAGAGAGGGACAAGGTGAGGAGTTGAAAAAACAGTCACAACTATTGGTTCATTTAGTTTTGAATTAATGAGTAAAATTTTAAGAAATTACTAGGACTAAAAGCAAATTCATCCTGATTCAGGCTTGGGAAATGTAAGATTTTGGAACTTCTCAGTTTTCACATTGAAAAAAGTGTGGTTTTGGCTGCCAGGGTCAGTTTAAGATTGAATATGATCATTTTAATGGAGTTCTTTAAACTGAAAAATAGTACAGCTTCATCATCAAATCTTGCCATCCCTTTAAAACTTGTTTTGAAAATGAGCTTTTAATCACTTGTTCTGTAAGCAAACCTTTGGAGCTGTTTTATTTTGAAAGAGTTAAAAGAAAAGGAAAGCAGCCAAAACAGAGGGGCCCAGACTTACTGAGTATGTTTACTCTCACTGTACCACGCTGGTTGTGAGAAAGCCCAACACTCTCACACACTGTGAGTAGGAGAATCTCGTACTGCCCACTTTAAAGGGGCCCTCGTCTGCTTCCTCTGAGGGATCAGCGCGGCGACTCGTCCTCCTCGCCACCACCGCAACGCTAATTAGGCCCACCACAAAGCCAGCCTGTGGGGATAATGTCCCATTATTAGAGTCATTTGTTTCAATTAACCGCTCTGTGATTCTACAATAGCACAGCCAGCCCAGTGCAAAGAAGCCATTACTCTCGCCCAAGGAACCACTGAGGTTTGGGACAAGTGTTTGTAGGAGAGGTTACCGATACCTGCTTCCAGGAGCTGCCAGGCTCTTTATACTGCACAGTCACTGTTGAGCTGTTTCAGCACTGAGCAAGAATCCTTATTCACATCACTTCTGGAGCTTAAAGACAGCGACAGAGATTGTTCTTTTTTCAAATGTTGGATGTTGTTCTTTACTGAGAGCTGCTGGAAGATTAGTACAAGGGGTTGTTGACTTGAGCATGGACCACAGAGAACTACCAGGCTTTTCTTTTTACATACAGACAGCATTGTGGTTGACTGAATTACTGTTCTCCTAATGTATACTTATGCAGTTCTGGTCAGTTTTGGTCTACACTTGGGTTACTGTGAGCTTTTTTTAGTGCACATGAACCTTTTCTTACTCTTTATCTCAGCTTTTCCACTTTTAGCTTAAATCTTTTTGTTGGACTTTGACATATTTTTCATGATTCTGGTGACAGAGAGCAGACCTGGGAACAGTTAAACAACAGTAAGGCCTCCATGGAAACCCCTGATGAATCTGTTTGTACTGTTTGTGCCACTAAACCATGCTGCTAACAGCTGGTGGCTGAATAAGACGACTGCCTGCAGGTTGCTTAAAGATTCAATATGTGGAGTATCTGCACTAAAATGTTTAATTAATAAATAACAACTACCCCTGTGTTTTATACATATTAACATTATATACATATTATCTTTAGTCCTTTTCTTACATTACCTCAAATGTTCAAAGCCAGATTAATTCAATTGTTCATAGATTCAGAAAATAAATAACGGACATGAACAATTTCATCTAATGAAAGAAGAAGTAATATTCATATATATAGTGCTTGTAAAAAATAGCCTTCCTGTTTTATGCTGTGTAGTCCCAGGATGCTTGAGAGAGGTCTGGCTGCGTACTCTAGCTCACAGACCGAACTTTTCTTCTTCTGTAGCTCTTGCAGACTGTTATTGTGAGACGCCACATCATCAGAATGGAAATACGCTCTTAAACTTTCAAAAATTAAATCAAAATAAACTTTCAGTTAGGTAAGGATTAGGATACCAAAACGGTTAAAATGCTGGCCTGTAAAACCTTTGTGCAGCAGTAAACAGTCTGCTTACAGGAAAAAAGCTTGTCCTCCATGAAAAAATTCGATCACAGCAAACGTAACTTACGCAGCCCCATTAGCTGTGTAAGCTACGCAAGCTACGCAAATAACGTAGCTACGTAGCTAATGTTGCTGAATATAGAGCTCACAAAATTCATGGATATCTACTAATAAAGCTAACGTAAGCTACGCCAGCTGCATTGCTAAAGCTCACATTGCTAAAGCTAACTTAGAGATTAAGGGGATCAGTCCACCACCTCCCAAGCTTCCCATATATGACGCTTTGAGTTTCCCCATTCTGTTCATCATCACAATATTTAATGGTTTTCGTCCTCCAAACTTGAAATGTCTTATCAAAACCAAATCAGAGCCCACTTATAACCGCTTTTCTTCATCATTATGTGAAATTCCTCCATGAAATAACAACAGTGCTTCACTGTTTAGTCAAAACTCCTTGTAGAGTGCAGCTTTTTTAATGTAAAAAATTGTCAATTCAAAACAGGAAGTTAGATATGGAGGTGGGTGGAGCTGAGTGACACGACTCAAATTGCATTTTATGTTCTGCTTAGATTGAGGGCTCTTGACCACAGAATTTACATTGTGTGGGTTTTAGAGGTGAATTTAGAAGATTAATATGAGATGTGTTGCCTTATATAAGATGTGTGATACACATCAAGGGGTGTGTTTGTACTCAGTTTCAGAGTCAATTCTCTTCTCCCTGATCATTTGTATTTTGTTTTCATTAGCCACCAGCATCACTGTAAACTACTTCAATGTCTTTGACACTTAAAAGCAGCTGTCTAAAGATGCTTATCAACTTCAAATGCTCCCAAATACAATATTTCATAGCACTTTTGGCTCCTCTCAACAGTAGACAATGGAAACTTCGATTGTAACCAAGAGGTTGCTGCCCTGTGATGCCTCTGTTGCCAGGCTCTCTCATTGGCTTTCTCCCCCCGCTGCGCAGATGTTTACAAAGAGACATCACCAGCTCACATTAAAGGGTTCAAGTTGTCCCCTTGGGCAGTTGCTATGGAAATAACCCGGCTATGGTCGCTCATTCATGTTTGATTAATTGTTTTTTCCTTTCTGTGCTGCTGCCTCTACAAAGACCTCATCATGGGAACATTTCATCTTGAAAACAAACAATAGAGAGGATGAATACATCCAAATCTGGTTTGATTCTCTCTTCCTGCTTTGTGGACATTGTGTGGATGTTCAGTGGTGATAAAGGTCTTAGAAATTCGACTAGTGTTGTATTAATCTTGATAAGGTCTTTCCTGTGAAGCCGTGCAATCATTAGGACTATTTCTTTATTTCCTTTCTCAGACTTACCTGGTCTGAAGATAAGCATTTTGCCTTTTTTGCTCTCTTCTTAAATTGCAGTGTGTAGTGCTGAGCTGCAGCAACCCACTGGGGCCAATTAGGATGCCAGCAGAGCCAGGAAGTGCAGAGCAGATGCTTTTGCCACTATTTATTAAAATCCAATCTGCGGGGGCCCCTCCAACAGCTCGTTAAACTACCGTTAATCTAATTAGCTCTCACTTGCCACTGTTTTCACCACATTACCAAATACAAGGGCCTCGACTTTGCAATTTAGACTGATTAAGTAGGTCCAGCGCTGTCGGGCAGAGCTGGTAGGGAGGAGCTGCTGAGAGCTGTCAGTCATCTTCCACAGTCAGATAAATCATGCAGCTAAGTTCAGAAACAGCTCTAGGCTTCGGGGATGAATTAAAATATCTGCAGTAGGACTATTGGTTGAAGTGAAATCCACATTGCCTGCTTAGTCGTGCAAGTCAGCATGTCTGAAGCTGGAATGAAATGCCCCACATCATAAAGACCGTGTATATTTGGAATGGCACACTATCAGAACTGGATACAAATTCCAAAATAGGCTCTCCAGGATCAGACCCATATGACTCCCTCTGATGTTCTTTCATGTCTAAAAGATCCTGACCATGATTCTGCACTTCCGGTTCATTATTATTATTATTGTTCTGGCCGGGCTGTATTTTTTATATTTGATGAGTGCCTCTCTCTGGACAAATGCCTGCTTCTACTCAGAGATCTGTGCGGCCACTTTGACATGCAGCTCTGCTCATTGCTTACAGATGGCCAGTCTGACATGGAGCTGTAATAGCTTCCAGATGAGGAGGGCACTGTATATATTTTAAGATATGTTTTAATCCATCAAGACTTCATAGTGAACATGGGAGCACTCCAACAAAAAGCAGAGAATTTATAGCAGCCTGTTCTTTACTATCACATCCTTAAACAGTGAAGAATTTTAACAAGCGATGTGTATTTTGGCTTCCATCAACTTCAGTTTACAGGCAGTACAATTTTTCAGATCTCAAAAGGCTTTGTTTACATTCTCAGCCTGCCTGCCAACTTTTTTAAGGCCACAATCTTGACAGCATTATACAAAAGGGGGTACTTTGAAATGCAAGGTGAAACCAATATCTAAATACATGTAATACAAACCAAAATGAAAGCCCACATGATCCCCACCCTTATTATGGAAACTTAACAAAGACTTGCAAACTCTTTTAAAAACAATAGCAATTTTTCTCCCCCAGCTCTCAAATCATCTGATCATATATTTAAAAACTTTGCAGAGTATTCATCATTTATCATACACTTCTTTACTTCCTGCCTCTTACAAGCTGTAGCTAACAACTGGATAGATTATTCTTGTGACAAACACACTTTTCCCTTTTTAACCCAGCTGACTTTGTAGCCACTCATGAAAGATGCTTTCCAATATGTTTGTTGCTCTACACACAACCTTCAGGAACTCTCTTGTTTTCCTTTAAGGCTGTGAGTTACAGCTAGTGGTGAAAAATTCATAAAGAATTATATACGGCATCTTGAAATTACATTATTCTCAGTGCTGCTCCTCTAAGCATGGCCATTTATCTATTTATAAACCCACAAAGGCTTAGAGAGTGTAACAGCTGCACTAAGCTGAGCTTCTCTCTGCTGGTGTGGAGAGGGCCATGCTTGTACTGCAGAGGAGATCCAGTCCACTCTAACATACAGTTAAATCTATTATCATTGCCTGAATACATGGTCAGAGTGTTTATTAAAGTATATGATTTTTTAAAACACCTCAGCATTGGTTTGTGGATATCTATTATCATTTCTACAAATTGAGAACCATTAAGTATGATCATCAACATCCGCCATCCCCAAAGTATCTATCCTTGTAGTTTAAATTAGCTTTATAATATCCTTAGGCATTTATTTTGTTTCTGATCATCAACTTGGTTATTTTTTTGTTTATATATTTTTTGTTACATCTCTCATTAGTGTCATTTCAAGTACGTTCATCAAAGTTAGCCAATCCACACCATGTTACCAGCAGGCTACCCAGTGGTGTACTGGTGTGTGTAGAAGTGGTTATACTCTTAATTGAAATACTCTTTATTGCACTTGGTGACCCCCTTTTTGCAGGGTACAAGCCATCACAACCTAACAACTTGATTTTTCGTACATCCAGTTGGTTGAGGTGATAGCTGGTGCTAGTTTGGATAACTTTCATTCTGGACTCAATCTGGTCCTAACCTGCTGCTCTCTGTTTACAAACCTGGAAATAGTCACTTCACCTCTGTTACATTGGCTTTATTTGTATGTTTGGTCCCCTGGGCCTTCAGTGGCTGTCTGGTGTAGAACAACTCGTTTCTTTTTATTAGCCAGGCATCTCTTTTGCAAGCTCTTTTGCCATCCAGTGGCTGGTGGAGCCTTGTTTAGTGTTTTTTTTAATGGTGGAGAGGGTGAGTGTTATAGGGTGGAGCTCCCCATGTGGTTATAATATGTACTACAGACATAAATGTCACATTAAATTACTGTAGCACAGAAATTCCGAACACTCATTTGGTGACCCAAAAAAATCTTCTGCAGCACAACTGTTTATCCTGACCCAGACTTTGGGAAAGAGTGCCTTATTTAGAAGTGGGTTTATCTTTGAAGACTAAAAAAATATGTGAGTTTACTCCATATAGCTATGTACAGCTCATTCAGAAAGTATTCAGACCCCATTCACTTTATTCAGTTTTATGTTGCAGTCTGATGCTATAGTTGAAAAATATTTTTATTCTTATTATTCTAAACTCAGTACCCCATCATCTTCTGCTGCATTGAAGGTCTGAAGAGCACAGTGGCCTCCATAATTCTCGAGTGGAAGAAGTCCGGCACAGCCAGGACTCTTCCAAGAGCTGGTCAACCAGCTAAACTGAGCTACCGCTCAGTAGCTCGGATTAACATAACTCCACAGTTTTGCCTCTTTACTTGGTGGTAAGGCTAACATTTGAAGAGGCATTGGATAATATGAAAAATCAGTGTAAAAGCATGTCTGAGCTGATGAGCAAAACAAGAACTAGATAACATGCGCCATCCTGTCAGTGTGGGCAAAGAGCTTGGAACAAAAAGCCAAAGGCAGCGTGTCTTCACTGTTCCTTGAGACAGCATTTACTCAGGAATATATTCAGTTAGGATATATTTGATGTATAAATGCCTAAAATGATGCTTTCTGGTTATAGTTACTGAACAGTAAACAGATCTAACATAGTGCCTACTGAAATAAGATTTACAATTGGCATCAAATACTGACACTTTCAATCAGTAGCATTAGCAGCTAATGTTAGGAGACTTTAGAGCGCTACAGCGTAACTGGGAAATTCTGCCTGTTCTGGTCAGTACTAGGACAAGCTGAATATTTTATTGGATCTAAAAGCAATTCAAAACCAAGTCCTTACTGTTTCACGTGGTTTTCTTTGAAATCCAATGCTGCGTACATTTTCCCATTATACAGTTGTTTGGTTTGAAAGCCATGAAAGAGCTCTACTTTTTGGCAGTGTCTGGTATTGAGATGTGACTGAGAGCTGTGCTCAGTCTCTGCATCATGCTTTGGTGTAATGAGCCTCACTGTAAAGAGAGAGCGTATCAGTGCATCACCTCTCACTAGTTCTGTTTGTTTTTATGGCCTTTTGAAATTGATACACCATGCAGCATTCTCCACTTTGCTGCTCTGCGATGATGATGATGATGATGATGGTGATGGTGATGCATATATTCAGGAGGCTGCGATTGGACAAACACTTTTATACTCTCCTGTATTATCACCTGGTTTTATTGTGTAATTTTCATGTCACTTAAACTATGGATGGCTCTGTATGTTCTTTTTCTTATCAAGCCTTTTCTCTTTACATCGCTCCACCTCTCTTTCTCCTTTTATCTGCCCGCTCTGCATCCACTCCCTCTCCTGCTTTGCATCTAGCTCTCTTTTCTCACTCTCTCTCTCCCTCTGTTTCTCTCTCTGTTTCTCTCTCTGCTGTTTTGATGGTGACGCAGTTATCAGCCTGTCAATTCTAATCTTCTCTTGCCAGCGCAGTGCTGTCCATTCAGAATTACAGCTACCTTCTCCTCAATCTATCTCTGCACATCAAACATCCCACCATCTCTCTTTCCTCTGTCTTCTACCTCCATCTCTTTCGTCTACTAGACACTAGAGTTCTCTCCATTGTAAATAAAATGGAAACCTGAATATATTTAGACTCTGCTGTCCTGCAAGACATGTGGTCTTACCAAACAGCCATGAGCAGTTTCTGGCTTTTCAGAACATCAGTGCTGATCTGCTCGGATTAAATAATAATAATATAAGCTCACAAAATCCATCAATGGTCTTAACTCTTCATTAACAAAATAGTGTCAAAAGTCTTGAAAGTCAATGGTTATCTCCCTTTTTCTATATATTTGGCCAAATGTAAGCAAAATTACATCATATCAGATCCCGATATCCCCAGGACAACCACAGCAATGCAGAACAGGAGCTATATGAATGGTAAACATGAGGATCCAATGTCAGCACATCAGAATCAAAAGGCCACTTTACACACTCACCATTACACATCAGCAGTCATACAGGGAGAAATCCACAGTACAAGAGGACCAGATATGAATCTCTCTGCTGACAGTGTCAGAAAATAGACCAGAATGCAATGCAGCCACAAGATGTTCTGAATAAGGGATGTGACGCTCCCTTTTTTTCTGCACTGACAACAACAGCTGTCGTGATTATTACTGTGCTCTGCAACTGCATAAGAAAAAGCACAGAGAATAACATTTAAAAAAGGTGGATGCATGGTGGATATTTGTTCATCCACTCCACTGATAATCATTTATAAAAACACTTAAAAATCACTCTGATGAATTTACTGGTGATGCAGAGGGACAAAAGTATCAACTGTTCCAACATTTGCATAAAAGTGTCTGTATATTTCAATATTGAAGTCACTGTCAGATATTTTAAATGGATGTTGTTCTTGTCAAATTTGGAAAGTAATGCAGAAGAAATAATTTCCTACACACTCAAAAAATGTTCAGTCAGACATTTAGGTGTGATCACTTCATCTCTAAATGCTCATTTTCAATATAAAGAGAAGACTGTACTGCTTTGTTCGATTAAATTTATCTGTTGGTGTTCAGATACAAGTGTAAGGAAACACTTTTCTCGACTTTATTTTGGCCTTTTATAGCCAAAAAATGTTTCAAGCTTATTAATATTATAACAAAATTATTCACATTGAAGTAAGTTAGTTTGTCTATAACAAAATGTCAGGTTTAAATGAATTCAAAAAATGATTTGAGATAATAGTTATCTTTTATCTCCCTCAAATAGATTAACATGATGATGCTAAGCAGTCTTGTCTTTTTCTCTAAAGTTGTTTTTTTTTTTTTTTTTTTCTAAAGGCATTCTCGGATATGTAGAAAATTATTAAAACCACAGATAGATGACTTTTTGGGGCTGTCAAACAATAATGATTTAGATTACAATCAATCTGTATAATTAGTCTTGATTAATTTTTCTTTTTCTGCATTTTAATATTTGTTTTTAATCAAAACAGTTATTTTTTCAATAATGGATTTTTGTATTATCTTATAATGACCTAAGAAACTGATGCCTTATGTGGATAAAGACCCGCTTTTATTTTGAAAGAAAAAGGGAACTTCAAATAGATCAAAGATAGTGGTAGTAAATTTGGAATTTGTTATGATTGAAAAGGAATTTGTTATGGATTAAAATAAAGGAACAGCTAGAAGGAAAATGTTGCTAACTAGATGCAGGTGAGTCCACTGAGCTGTCCAAGACAGTCTGGCTGCAGACCACTACTGTGAGACGTTACCCCTGCCAGGTCAGAAATACACACTAACACTTTCAAAATAAAATCAGATTAAACTTCTGGTTAAGATTGGGTAAGAGTAAGGTTACCAAAATTTGAAAGTCACAAATCTGACCTGGAAAACTTGATTACGAAGTGTTTTATAAAGCCAAACAAACAATCTAGTCTGCTTAAAGGAAAAAAGTTTTCCTACGTGAAAAGACTAATGCAGCAAACGAAGGTAAAGCTAAAGCTAACAAATCTATGTTCGCCAACTAAGCTAAAGAGATATTTTTTCCTATGTTGCAAACTAGCAACATACAGCAACAACTAGCTAAAGCAAAGAAAGCTAAATTAGCTACATTAGCTACAATAGCTTATGCTAAGTTTGCTAAAGCTTGCATATCTACACAGCGAACATAAGCTATGTTTCATAGATACATTAGTGTTAGCTACGTCAGCTATGTAGCTTCATCACGTTGGTAGCTAATGTAGCTATGTTAGCTTTAGCAACATTTGCTAAAGCTAACATTGCTAAAGCTAACATAGCTACGTTGGCTTATGTAGTAACTTTAATTATGTAACTGGTGTAGTTACGTTAGCTGTAGCTAAAGCTAATGAAGCATAAGCGTGCCACCATTCACATAATTACTTCTGGAATGGGTCGATACTTAATATAATCCTTGATTTAACCTCTGACCTTTTTTTCCTGTTTGAATCATTTAATGTTGCTTAGACTGTTATATTAGCAAAGTTATTTTATGATTGTAACTGCCTAACTTTGTTTATGAATAAAGTTGAATTTTAAAACAAATCTAAAACTGGAGCAAAAAATAAATAAATAAAAGCGAAGCGTGTCACCTCTTTTTTGCCCGACGTAGCGTCTCACAGTAGTAGCCTGAAAAAGGAAGCATCTGAGATCTGTTGTCTAGAGTCAGACCCCTCTCAAGCTGTCTGTGAGTTTTTAAAACTGAAATAAGACATTTAGAAGCAGGGCTGTACTTATTTATCACTTTGGCCACAGGTAGACGTTGCAGTGGCTTAGCTCAGGGGTTCTCAAACTTTTCAGCCTGTGAGTGGGGACCCCCAAGACTTTCTTAATTTTATGTTTACCTAATTACATGTATATATTCTTTTTTAAAAATGGTAAAAATACACCATTTGAAAACAATTCGACCACCCCTCAGTTTCTCGTGACCCCCTGGGAAGTCCCAACCCTAGGCTGAGTACCCCTGTTTATTGACCTTTGCTGAAAGGGACAGTAAAGCATGCAATTATAGCAATTTAACAAACATTATAGCAATGTGTTAGTATTCATGCAGACAGTACTTTTCTTTACCTCACATCTCTCCATGTGAGAATGAGTATGGCCTGTTATCCTACTGATATACCAAAATCAAGTTATTAAAAAGTACTGCTGTGAAGACTTGTGATGTCATTGTACTCCCTCTAGAGCCATTACTACTTACAGTTTATCAGTAGTATTTCCATTGATTTACACTTTGCTCTGTCAGCCTCTTGTGATCCAACACATGATTCTGGTACAATAAGAGATGTAGACAAAGAAATGAGAGGATCTGCTCCTTGTTCTCCTGGCTGATTGCATGTTTCTGCAAGCTGTTGAGTGTCATCACTCTCTCTCTGCTATATTAATACATGTGAATTTTCCTGGAGATTTTTTTGCCTTCTCTCTTTTCTCTGTTTTGTCATTCCACTAGCTCTACCTTCAGTTTATTCTATTTTCACTTCAAAGGCTCGACTGGAACAGATGTCGTTTCAAATGCCTGTCTTCTGCCTCATTGCCTAAAAGTGAGGGATGATTATTTTTTAATGAAACCAGGCACACACACACACACACACACACACACACACACCCCACACACACACACGCATACCAGAATGAATATTACCTGTAAGCTGTGAAATAGACAAGCAATGCTTTCACATCAGCCTGAATGAGAACATCCATTCATTTCCACACAGCACAAAAGCCATTTTGAAGTTTTTCTTCAGCTGCCAAATGTGCTCCTGGACCTTGAATTTTGATTAGTTAATTTCATGCTGTGTGGAATACAGTGTGTTGTCGGGCTTCGAATGCTTTTCTGAAACAATGCAATTTTCAAAGGCAGTCATTTCCTGTTTTTTCATTTGACGGTTAAAGGGGAAAACATGGCTGTTGCTTAATCCCATGATAAGTATGCATTAGATGGATTTAAACGTCTTTAAATGTCCTCAAGTTGCTGTTTGATACCCGCGAAGGGACAAATCTTTTTCATGGTTTGTTCTCCCCCTCCTGCTGAGTTTTAACTCTGAAACTCAGGATCAGTGGATCATGAAAGAGAACATTCAAAGCTGTTTAAAATGTCTAAAATGCAACCTGATGAAATAGGAAGTTGGCATTGGAGCTGGGCTCCCTTTGCCAAAAAAAGTTCACTTGACTTCACTCAAAGCACCTAACTAAACCCCTCAACCGTAAACAGAGCACATAAACATCCTTCACTGCACATAACACCAATGTATATCATTATATATATCATTATATATTCAGTATGTCATTAGATCTTCTATTACAAGGATGGAAATTGGATTGTTTTTCATGCCTTTATAGCAACCAAGAAATCAGGTTTACTGATGTTCCAGCGATACTAATGGCAACATCAAGCCGTCACTTCTTCTCCCTCAGCTGCACCTCTTCTCTCCTTTTCTCCTTATCTTTCTCTCTCTCTCTTCACTCCCTTCCTCTCCCTCTTTCTCCCGTGCTTGATGTGTTCTCTCCTCAGCAAAGAAGGCAATTTCCATATAGAATCACAACCAGGATCAGGTGACCTGGATTTGACTCCCCGTCAAAGCCCTGCACAGAAAATGAAAATGTATTCATGTGTATTGCATCGAGTACATCACACAGATGTGAGCGCCTTCTTTTTTTTTTTCACCTCCTCAAAATTCACTGAGATTGCAGTGTGTTATTGTTGACAGACCAGCTGGGTACATGCAATGAAAAATATAGATTTAATCCCTTTTTATGGTTGCCTCTGAAAGGGGAATTGAATTTGATGCAATCTACATTAAAAAGAGACAAAAATAAAAGACAGAGAGGTGGAAAATATGTGTGAATCCAGTGATTCAACAAATGATAAAGTGCTGAAATCATGTGAATCTGCAACTAATGAGGTTTTAATTAGCTAAGGACTCACTCCCCTCATCCTGTTTGCCCAGTGTGCGCCCAAACCCTGCCTCCCTACCTCCCTCCACACAACACCCCAGAGGCTAACCTGTCTCTCTGACGTCCTGTTAGTCTTCATTCACCCATGTCCGTAAATTGATCTGTTTTTTTTTCTCAGAACAAGCTGCTCCTCGCAGGACTCTTCTGCTTTCAGCCTCTGTCCAGCATTTATTCAATGTTCTATTCGCCTATTTCTTTTATACCGAGCCTCTTGTGTGCAGCTGCTGGTTTTGATGTGTTTTTTAATGTGTTTACGCTGGGCAAAAAGCATATTATCCAGTGAGTGCATCAGGCCCATAAACAGTATGCATAACTGAAAGACTCCTGAAGCAAAAAGAGTTATTTTCTTCATCTAATTTATGACCAGCAATGTCTGTTTTTCTCTCCTCTTTCAACCCCAGATAAACAGTGAGAAGCGGGCCTCAGCAGAAATGATGAAACCCAAACCCAAACCCCAAAAGAAGAAGAAGAAGAAGGATCCTAATGAGCCACAGAAACCTGTGTCAGCCTACGCCCTCTTCTTTCGGGACACCCAGGCGGCCATTAAGGGCCAAAACCCCAATGCCACATTTGGAGACGTCTCCAAGATCGTAGCTTCCATGTGGGACAGTCTAGGAGAGGAGCAGAAGCAGGTAAAAAGCAGCGAAACACATACATCAAGAGTCACGTGCACACATTCGAGCCTCTCCCTGACTTTATGTGCTGTGTAATTACCAGAACATCTCTGTGAGGTACTGCACACCTTAATGAGCTACTTTTTTCCTTCCAAAGATAATCCATCCGTTTATCCCCACTCCCCTGGCTCTCATAAAAATGATTTTCTTTCTATATTTAATTCAAGCAAAGAAGAAATGAAAAGAATGGGGAGTTGTTGTGCAACAGCAGCTATAAAACATCCTAAGACAAACAAAGTTGGGCATTTAACAGGCAAGAAATTGTCATTGTGGGGAAAATATAAACGCAACTGGCAGAAATTTAGAAGTAAAGACTCCCCTAAAAGAGACAATCAGATATGAATACAGACACAAATACAGACACCGTCTTGGTGATCTTTCCACGAGTTTTTCTTAGCTGTGCAGGATGCATCAAAACAAAAAGGTTTCTCTAGAAATAAAGTGGAATAGGTGAAAATCCTCATCCTTTGCCAAAACCAAAACTCCTACAAATCTCCAGGCCCAGGTACGGTCTGCACTTCCTGTGTCCCTCCAGCCTCCGTACTGGATGCCTCCACACCATGCATCTTCATTGGCCTTCTGACAAGCAGAGTTGTGTGAAGTTCTCATTTCCTCTCTCTTTATTTTTATCTCTCGCCTGCTATTTTGATCCTGCCTAGAATACAGAATTAGTGATCTAACCCCCCTCCACCCCCACCCTCTACCCTCACTATCGTCTTGTCCTTGGATTTAGCTGAAGGGCATCTCAGCTATCCAGGAAGAAGAGTCTTTTGTTTTTGTTGCAGTAGAACGTCATCTCCAGCTCAGCGGTAATAGGTAGGAGATGCTAATGATGACAGAGTTAGAGGAGGTCAAAGTGTTTGGACTCATGGGGATTTTACTCTAAGAGGAACCACGATTGTTAGCTTGTCTTTCTATTAGCAACTCTCATGGGATAAGGAGGGTTTACTTTTAATAACGGAAACTGTTTAAAGAGGATGTTTAAGTGTGCTTTATTTATTTAAAAGCAATATGTATTCCAAACTGGATGTTATAAATAGGCCAGCAGGGCTCCCTTTCTTTAGAGATTATAAAATGATCATTAAAATAAGTCTAACCAGATTGTTTTAAATTTCAGTGGAGCACTTAAGCAACAAAACCAAGTAGTTACAAGAAAACAAGCAATAACTCTAGATGGCTTTATTTTTGCACTCCATATAGGATAAATCAGTATCAGATGTTATAAACTTTACAGATGCTGAGAAACTTACTCAGCATCCCTCAATTAAAGAGACTAATTTATTTAAAATTGTTAACCAATTTATTCATTTGACAAACAGGAGCCTCAGGAGAATGTGAAAGAACCATACAAAGCCACAACAGCCTGGCTCCTCCTCATGCTGGTCACAGCCTGGTCACACACTGCTGTAGGATGGCATCACATTCTTTAACAAGAATTTGTTGCAAGTCAGCTAGTGTGGTTGTGTTGTTTACTCTGACACAAACAGCACACCCAATCTGATCCCAATATGGTTGATGTCAAGATTGTTGGCCATTCCATCCACTTCCACTCCCAAATTCTGGAGGTGGGCTCTGATAACCCCACTCTGTGGGGGCAAGCGTTGTCATTTTGAGGAATTAAGATCAGTCCCAGACTGTAGAGATATCAGATTGCCACTGGTTGCAGGAGCTCATGCCAGAAACTTAAAACAAGCGTAAATACCAATAGCAAAATAAGCTGTTTGGCATTAGAAGAGAAGATTTGGTAAATTTTTCATGGGCACATACTCAGCTCTGCTGCTCATCCTACAATAACATGTTCCTTACAAGTGTGGAACTGTTTAAAGGGAACTTAACAGGCTTACCAGTGATTTACTGCCAACAACTTACTTTTTGTGCTAAGTTAATATCATAGTGTAGAAATGAAGTCGGAGAAATTTGTGCCACTCCGTGGTAAGAAATCACAAGTATAAAATGAAGTACATTTATTTTTCTTCATAAGAGATTAAGCCTATGCAATTCTAATTCTGTTCACATGTTAATGGCAATTTCTATTATGCATTAGCATCAAGCGAACAAACTAAGATGTACACCCTCCCTACCCCAAACAGAATAATGCAGCAGCTGCCGCTGCTATGGGTGTTATTTTTATTTTTCCTACAGTGTTATTAGCCATTGAGTAACAATAACTTACAGTTTCAAATTTATAGCCATAATTTCTTGATACTTATTATTACTCTCCTTATTATTGCATTTCCTGAAAGGTTTTACTTTTAAAAGTTAAGCCTCCTTTGCTGGATAAACATGGGTTTTTGTTGGGACAATTATGGTATTATTAATGTTAAAATAATTAATTTAAGATTCAGCAGCTGTTGAAGAAAGAAAACATTACCAGAAGCAAAGTACATTCCTGCATAAATGCATTAACAGTTTGGTTTACCGACACTCATACCTATCTCTTTTTATTTTTATTTTGCATAATAGGCCTGATTTAGCCTGTAGCTTTTAGATCTAATAGCCCTACTTTCATTCCATCAACAAATATACCTGCATGCAAAAACACACATCCATGTGCAGTTGTACACCCACATTCTTTATGCAAACTCACTGACTTCATTTAGTGGTACAACAAACAGAGGTTGGTATGTCGCAGTAACAATATGGCAGGCAGTTCAAAAGCAAAACTCATCCACAGGCAGAGATCGCATCCTAATGTGCCGAATGACAACAACCATTGTGGTGTATCACTAATGTCAGTATGCTGATAGGAGTGTTATTGTGGAGCTAAAAGCAGAGAGAGAGAGAGAGAAGTTCCAGTTCATTTCTCTAGGTGGATTGGAATGGAAATGATGTGTTGCTACAATAGAGGGAGACACATTGAGATGAGGGAGTTTTAGTGTTGTGATGAGGAAATAGAGGTGTTCTGTACCATTGGTTCTGATGGAAAGGGGAACATTAAGGAGGTGCATGTGTTTCTGTCTGTGTGTTTCTGTGTGTGATGTATTTAAAGAAGTGTATGATAAAAAGGCAGTGTTTGTGTGTGTTTGTTTTGAGAGCATGACATGTGTGTCTGCACATTTATGAGCATGTCAAGCTCTCCTCTCACCCGAAGCCTCTTGTTTTGATTTTTTTGTCTTCGCAGGGCTACAAGAGGAAAACCGAGGCAGCCAAGAAAGAGTACCTGAAAGCCTTGGCCGCGTACCGAGCCAGTCTGGTTTCCAAGGTAACACTTATGACACACAGGCCCTGGCTAAGACTGATGATGGATTGGATGGAAAATCCCTGCTAATGGGCAGGGAGGGGCTTAGGTGGAGGTGGTGGTGGTGGAGTGGGTGGGGGCATCTGATGCAAAAAGAGCAGGCCATATTTGGAACAATACCTGATTTCCATAGGGTGCAGATGTTGGGGGTTGGGGGATGTAGTTGGTATGGTGATATAGGTGGGGGGAGGGGTCAGCCATTGGGAGTGCACAAGCATATGGCCTTAACTTCTATTAGGAAGGGAGGAGAGAGAATGATTGCCCACTCATTTGCTGTACTTTATATCAGGCTTGAGTCTACATTATATATATCAGGAAAAAAAACACCCTCTAAAATATAAAATATAAACACCTGTGTCATGCATTTGATCGCTGATTTCCACAGGAAGTACATCAAGAGCAGTGCAAGCAATCACAGGCTTCTGCCACCTCTGACACCTTCCTGCTAATTCAGATCCATGACGTCCTCTTTGCCCAGTGAATGATGGCGTCCTGCATATAGCAGCATAGCAGCACAGGGAATAAAGAAAGGCAAAGAGAAAGGCTGTGGATTGCATTGTTTAGTGCCGTCTTGTATTAACAACACAGAATGTAGTGTGGGGAAGATTCCTTTTGTCATTCCATTTGTTCTGCAGGCAAACAGCCTCATTTCTCTGCCTGGCTCCTGCATATATATGCGTGTGTCTGTGAATGCATGTGTGTGTATGTGTGTGCCCTCTCCTTTTTCCATCTATCTGTCAAGGTGTCTATTGATCATTACCTCGGCCCCAGTTCTATTCACACAAATGGGCTCCATTACCTTCTAATCAACACTGATGGCTGGAGATGAGCAATCTGACAGCTCATCATAGAAGCCTGGAGAGGGCGGGGCAGGGTGGAGGGTGAGACCGGGTGTTATGAGGGTGCAGCACCTATAAAGAGTGATACTATCAAATATGAGAAAGGTCAAGTTTTGAGGATTTCTTTGGATTTTGGTGTTTGACCTTAACCCTTTATGGGGAGAGAAACCATATATGGTCACTTCAGTCAATGTCCCTTGTGGCCTTCCCCCAAGTCTCTGTGATGCAATGGAACCAGAATGATTTTTCTCAGCCAATCAGTAGAGATCAGTCAACGGTAGTGACATCACAGCATCTAACCAATCAGCAGAGCCCAGAGCATCTCAAACTTCCTGTTTCCTCCAGAATTTGAAAAATGCATTTCTTTTGGTCCCAATCATTAACCGTGATATGGGAATGAAATTCACACATTATAAAGGTGAATAGTAGTGCTAAATGCCTTGATAGGTTTTGTTTGAATAGGATTCCTAGCTATTTGGACATACACTCATTAGTGTAAGATGGTTATATAAAGATTTATGACAAACTCATCTAGCAAGCCATACTTAGGGTATTCTCTTGACAGGTTTTTTCAATGTAGGACAACAGTACTTTTTGGTGTAGTCGGATGTTGCCAGTTTTTTTTATATTAAACAGTGACTTAGGGGTAAATTGAACTAATTTATAGAAATTTTAAATGGTTTATAATTAAAATAGGTGTGAATGTTATTACCTTGCAGCGGTTTTATTATGCTTACGTGGTTTACTGTTATATTTGTGATGTTTTTTATGTTTTGCATTTTGAATTTGGTGAGCTGATAAAGAAAAATAAGTGATATAAGTCATGATATATATGTGATTTTAGACAGTTTTAAAACAGTGTAACAGTTTAGTTGAACTTTAGTGACATACATCTGTTCTTATTTTCATTTTGAGCTTCATCACTGCCAAAATTTACTTAGTTACTTAATATTTATGATTGTTTTAGGTCTCCATGGAATTCAGAGATAAAACTTGTGGTACCACCATTAAAGTCTTCTAAAGCTAGCCATGTCTTGCCTCTAAAAGAGGTCAGAATCAACCTCACCACGTCTTGTAAAGTAATTATTTGGTATTTAGGTAACTTCATAATGTGCTAGTAAATACTTAATAGACTCCATATGTGTTTTATTTTCATTATCAACATCTTAATATGCATTTTATGGAATTTCTTGTTACCATAAACTGTCAGGGAACCATATATGCTCACTTTGTTGATCTTGATTTTCACCATAATAATAAAAAATACACAGTGCTTAACAAATTTATTAGACCACCACCCAAAGTAAGGTTTATGCCACAGCTGCCCTAAATTAACAGTATTGGTAATTACCATAATCATTTTTTATGTTTCTGAAATGGTTAATACACCAATATGTAGAAGCTCTTATACCCGAATGATATTTTTAATGCTAAAATAAAATTATTATTGTTATCCATGAATTTTCAAATTTACTGCTTTACAAAAAAACTGAAAAAATAGTAAAGCATATTAATATTTCTTGATTAATATGTCAAATTATAGTTATTTACTTGCATTCCTGAATAGAAAATGAGTTTTAGTGTTTGAATGTTATGCTTGGTTAATTTCTGACCTCTCAGAGAAGCCCAGTGAGCCGGCTCAAATTTGGGTAGCTATCCGCCTTATTCCTAGTTCCCATGATTCTCTGCATGAAATATGGGCACAACTTCCAGTCCCTTCTATTTAAATGGGACTTTGCATTGAATACAAGATGTGAAATGCAAATTCTAGAGCAATTTGGACATTAAAATATGTAACTTTCGAGTGCTTCACCTCAATCAAGACAATATCATTATTTCTCTGCCCTCTACTAAAGTGACAACATTATGTCAGATAACCTAGACTAGCATATTTAGCTAACTTTATTAGCTTCATATCAGTATAGTAATAAACGATCACGCTTAAAATGTGGGAATTGTATTAAATAAAATTATCCATGACTGAAAGTTGTCAGCTATTCAGTTTGGTAAATGTCAAGTTTTGAATTAATGATGAATTAATGTTGAAAGAATTACACCCTAAATGCATTTAACCAGTGAACAACATGTTTAAAACACTGTTGTTAAAGACATCTATTTAACTTTGTCACGTAATTAGCACCACAACCAAAGCAACAGGTACTGAGCATTACAGAAAATATTATTTAAACATTCAGCTCATTAAACCTTTCTTGAGTTAACAAAAATAAGCAATATTTATTGCAGAAAATATTTATTTATTTCAGAACAACCACTGTTGACACTAAATCACTTTAGTAATCCCTTGGAAGAATCGTGTTTTGCTATTATTGCTACTGTATGGGAAGTTCCAAACACATTTATAGCAGACCCCCCAGAAAAAATGTGGTATCCACCTTATTTACTTACTTACAGCTTACAAAACAAATAATGTGAACATGTGATTTCAAAAATATATCAATATTTACAAATTTGCAGTGAATTTCTATGAAACGACTGTCTTTCGTAGTTAACATCTATTGTTAGCTGTTGTATTAAATTACATCTAATTAAGTACTTCCGCCTTAGCACCGGAAGTTTTGCCCATATTCAGATTTACAGTAGCGGCCCAAGGAATAAGGTGACTAAAAAGGTGAATTCAGTTTTAAATTCCTCATTCCTGTTCAAAATGGTAAAACGTGGAGAGCTCACTGAAAATGAAAGAGTCCACATTAAAGTCCGCATCATAAGGCTGGATGGTCTTTGAGACAAATAGGGAAAGACATAAAGTGTTCTGACAGTGTGGTCAAGTATGCTTTGGAGTCAATTGCCGAGACTGGTACTTACAAAATGTGCCAAGGAAAAGGCAGGAAAAGAAAGTTAACTGAAGCAGATGTCAGACACCTCAAGATTTGAAGTACTAGAGACAGAAGGAAGACCACTGCTGATCTTCAGGCAGAGATGAATGCTTCTAGATCAGAGTCTGAGAAAGTCTCCAGAATGACCATAAGCAGACAACTGACGGAATGAGGCTTAAAGGGAAAATAGCTGCTAAGAAGCCATTATTGAGGCCTGCAAACATCCAGAAATGCCTCAGATTTGCCAGGGAGCACAAACACTGGACTGTTGATGACTGGAAGAAGGTACTCTGAACGGACGAGTCCAAGTTTGAACTCTTGGGTCAGCATGGTCGTGTTTATGTCTGCAGAAAAGCTGGAGAACGTTTTGATGCCAGATGCATTGCACCCACTTACATAGCTCTGTTAGCTCCGCAGCTAATGGAGGTATGGGGTTCCATTTGTGGATACGGCATGGGAAAATGAGTGAAAATGGACGGTATCATGAACAAGAACGTCTACCACAACATCTCAGTGCATCATGGAATCCCTTCTGGACTGAATCTGATTGGTCGTGGGTTCATATACCAACAAGACAATGACCCCAAGCATACTTCAAAGCTGTGCAGAGACTATTTGACCAAGAAAAATGAATCTGGAGTACTGGAACTGATGAACTGGCCAAGTCAAAGTCCAGATTTGAATCCTATTGAACAAATTTAGGATTTAGTAGATTCAAAGATTGATGGCACAAAAGTTTCATCTAATTCGTCTCTGGGAACAGCTAGAAACTATTTGGAACTCAATAACAAAAGAGACGGTGGAAAAGTACATAAAAACAATGCCAGCAAGAATGCAATCTGTTATCAGGGCCAAAGGAGGCCATACAAAATATTAAGTTTTTTGGTTATTATGTGTGAAAAAAGGACTATTTAGTTGTTTCAGTTTGTTATTTGCCAAATAAATAACAGAACATTTTTAGTTTTAAACAATTTTTTTATATATATTTTTAAAATATTTATGTTTTCCTGTTTTTATGACAGGTGGTCTAATAAATTTGTTAAGCACTGTATTTATAGAAGTGACAAAAGTAAAAAAGTATTTGGATGTCCAGTGAAATTCAGGGCTTAAATTAAACGTTGTGTTCCTTATCAACCTTGTTCTTGATATTGCATCTGTTGGCCTGTTAAGGAAGCAGGTGAAAGCTATCAGGCCAAGGGTTAAACTGAAAACTTAACAGTGAGCACCAATAGGCTGGAAAAAAAAGTTCAGATTGTATGCAATAGCTCTGTAGTGAAGCAGCTGATACAAAAAAACATGGATCCAAGAGAAGCTATGCTAGCTTAGTCTAGCTAACTAGTGAACATAAGGAAAGCTGTGAGGCCAAGAGTTGACTTAAAATTACAGACTTATTATTACATTAGCATTAATGGGCTGGAAACGATTTTTTTTAAAGTGAAAAAGACAACTAGGCGTGAAACTTTTTGTGAAGTGTAATGGATGCTGCAATTACAAAAAGTCAGGTTTAATGTGGTGGGAGCTAACTGGCTTATGATTGATGTCTTACTGTGATATTTTAGCACGCCATTAACTTAATGTAAATTAACACTTGTTGTAAAATGTGCTCTTCTGCAGACCTACAATGACCCTGAACCAAAAAGTGCCCAGCAGACCAGCCAGCCCTCCCACATGCTGCCCCCAAAGCAGCCCCTGTACAGTGTGCCCCCCCAGCCCTCCTCACCCTATCTGGGCCCACCAGGCTCCTTCCCTCTGTCGGACCTCCAGAGCTATGCCGGGCCACCCCGCCATGCCCTGGCCCAGACCCTAAGCCAATCCCAGATGCTGCCACCCAGCATGAGTGCCTCTCCCCCAGCTCCCTTCCTGGGGCGTTCAGCCGGAGACCCTACGCTGGGCAGTGCAGTAGCTCCCTGCACCAGAGCTCCCTGCTTAACCAGCCAATCCGCATGCAGCAGTCGCAGCAAATCATCTCACACCAAATGGGGCTCCAGGCACCTCTGCACTCCCCTCCTCTCAGCCAACAGGTACGTCTAGCAGCCAATAAAAATGATGAAATACGTACATGCTAAAGCTCGTATAATCACCTTATAAAATCTCTGCAGAATGTCCGGATGTTATCACCTGTGATGGCATTAACATTTTCTTTTATTATTTATAATTACTGCTGCATATTATTGCTCTTTTATTAAATTTCAAGCTATAGTGCATTTCTGGCATTGATTCAAGCTCAGTTATACACAAGGCCTTATTTATTGCTTTTGTTCTAGAGATCCATAAAATATTTGCAATGTACTCTATATCTAGAGAAACATTTGACTACAGCTCCTTTAAGTAGTCTATCAAATGATTCCCCCAAACTACTTCAAAGCTAGTTAAGTAAATGCCATAGACAAATAAAATGATGTGTATTCACACCATTTCTTACTGATGTAGTGGAAATAATATCCTTACTTAGTTGAAGTGCATAGAAAATAACAATTATTATTATTATTATTTTTAAACAATACAAGCCCCACAGAGCCCACTAAAAAAATGACCTGTTGCTATGCTCGACTACCAATCCAGCTTTGGTACTATACAGTGAGCCTGAGCAAAGTCTGAGTAAAGCGGCAACCTCTGGTATTAATAAATGAAACCAATGCAGAACAGCAACACATGCACTATCATTGGGTGCCCACTTTAGGGTTGCTCCAAAAACCAAGGATTGAACTTGCTTGGTACAAAAATTGTTTTGGTCTCTAAAGCTCATGTATTCGATTTGATAAACAAAAAAGAAGTTTCCAGAAGAAGGCTGAGTATCATATTAAGATGCTTTGCCTTACAGGCTCATGAATTGTGTTTGCCAAGATATTAGGCTACATTAAGACTAAATGCCATCACTGACCTTAAACTGGCAACTTTGTCTATGTTGTTTTCATCCTTTGGAATATTCCTGCTAGTTATCAAGCAAGGAGCTACATAGCTACATAGCTAAAATTTAAATTTACAAAATCTGATTTAAAAAGGTATAAACTCTGAAACACTTAACAACACTTCAAACAAATTTACAAAGTCTGATTAAAAAATTAGTCTTAAACACTTTTTAAAACACTTGATACAAATTTACAGAGTCTGATACAAAATTACAAAGTCTGAAATGCTTTATCAAAACTTGAAACAATTTTACCTTAACCCAAACATTTTACACTGCATAAAAACAACTTTACATGAGCAAAAAAAATGTACTGATACAAAATTACAAAGTCTGAAGCACTTTTACAAAACTTCAAACTTCCAGAATTTTGTACATTCCCTTTCAATAAGATGCCATTATTTGTAAATTTGTTTTAGAAGTTGTAAAGTGTTCTGCAACTGGTAAAGTTATCTCAGCTCAGGTGAAAGCGTTAGGTGTTTGGTGAATTTGTTTTGCAAAATTTAAATTTAGAATTCTAAATGTTTTCTTTTTTTTTATGGAGTATTTTAGACTTTGTGTTTTGTATCGGACTTTTTTACATTTTGCTGGCATCATGCCAAAATCTAGTATCTCCATTTTTCATGGTTGTTTTTCTATTGGTCACCCTTAACATGGTAGTGCTTTTTGCCCATTTTAAAGCAGTAAATGTTTCAAAATAATGCTATGACTATCCAGTGTTAAATTAATTTTAAAATACAACATTTTTTTTCTCATTCTCTGAAAAGTGGTTATTTTGGAGATACATTTTGGCCCTACACCAGTGATTTGTTTTGTGAAATGTAAATCTGTTTCATCATTTGTAAAAGTTTTTTTGCTCATAACATTTGTTTTATGAAATGTAAACATACTCTGTTTAATGTAAATTTGTTTCACACTTTGTAAAAGTTTGTCAGAGTTTGTAGTTTTGTTTTGCACTTCCAGGCCACTGTAGGTACGGGGTTGTCCTGTCATGCCAAGTACAGAGACTAGAGTCCTTGATGCACTGGTCACAGGATCAAATCCCAATCCTGGAGCTGTTTGGTGCATGTCTTCCCTTACTCTCTTTTCTCATATTTCCTGTCCCTCTTCAGCTGTCCCGTTACAAATACAGCAAAAAGTCAAATAAACAATCTGTAAATGTTTCCCCTATAAACCCAAAAAACAACAATTAATCTCTTATCGTGTAATGGCTCAGCAAAATTCAAAAGCTATCCATCTATCAGAATAAAAACGGAAAATAGCAAGGAAAAAAACTTTGCCCACTTTTGCATGCAAAGGCAAAAATTTATGTAACTTGTGCTTGCAGATATATTCCATTTACACATAAAGTAACACATTTGAACAAGTTGGCCCATTTAAAGCACATAAAAAAGCAAGTAACAGAAATATACCATATATCATGATATAAGGTGACTGATAGTTGAATCCTCTTCTCTTCTCAGGGATTCTCCCACATTCAGGCTGATTACCAGAACAGTGTCGGGAGCTCACAGTCTCCAGGAGCCCCTAACCCAGTGCATGGCCAGAACCCTGACTGGGACAGCGAGTATTGCAACAGGGACTGTGGACCAAACCACTGCGGGTGAGCGTACCACATCAGTATCCATATTTGTATTTGAAAATGCTGAATGTTGTGTGAAGGATGATGAAGAAATCACATCAAGTGAGTCACAGAAAGACAGACCAAAATAAAACGTCTCTGCCTCTGTAAAATTCGATCGGGGACGTTTGATTGTTAGGCATAGTAAGTAGCTGTCTGACAGTTACTCATTTTCCAAATGAGTTGCTCTGAACCACTTCACTTTCACACTCTGAGACTCTGACAGTATTAATCATAAACTGTGATTTCCCTGCTAAAGCATAGCATCTCCTTGAAATTGAAATGAGTAACGCAGCAGTAGAACAATGCTATTAGCGAGCTTGGAAAAACTGTGACATCCAATTAAGTTTCCCTGTGTTTCACTCGGCACACATTGCCTTATTGAATCAAGCTATTCAAGCAGGTACAAGAGGAATGTTGTTCCGTCTCACACCTGAAACTTGGTGTTGCTATTCCGAGAGGCGGAAGTATCTCCTGTATTTAGAGCTGATTCATCTGGGTGTCAAATGGGATCATGCCTGGGTCAAATCATTTTTGATGCTCTTTGAAGTCGATTGAGTCTTTGCTTTAAACCCTCTCCCTCAGTGTCAGATCATTGTAGTTTGGAGTTTTGGAGGGTACTGAATTATTTCCAGCCTGTCAGTAAAGATAACTGTAGAACAGACTTTGTGTTTGACATTTCAAGAACCAAGTGATCTGCAACTTCTGACTCTTGTATTTTTCTTTTCCACTGATTGTTGTCTGTTGTTGGCTGAGAGCTTTTATGTTTTTGGAGCTGTTTTCTTATTCATATCTTCCTTGAAAGACATTTATAATCACAAGGATTTCCTGGTGAAAAAACAGAACAGAAATACATGTAGTCAGAGCATCATTGTGTTTGCATGAGTTCTAATAAACACTAACAGTGTCGTCTTCTTCTTCAGCAGTGGCATGGGAGCTCGGGACAAGCCTCTCTACCTCACTTGAAGTTAAAGGACCTCCAAAATGTCAGACTCCAGGGAGCTTTCAAACATTACATCAACGTCATCAATGTATCTGCTTCTACACCATTTTGTCTTTTTTTCTATTTTTGTGACGGATTTTGAAAATCCCAAAGACTGCTACAGTAACTTCACCTATTTGCCAAGCACTTAGATCGGCCAGAAGCCTGAGGCACTTCTCTTGCTTTTTTTCCTCTAACCAGTGAACTTTCCATTTTTTTGTGGGGGCAGTGAGCTTTAAGCTCATGCCAACATACTGGAAATGAAGACCAAAAAAATGTCTTCTCATTTTGTTTTGAATTTTTTAAAGATGCTTTCTCTGCTCTTCACTCCATTACTGTGTTTGCCATGGACTGCCCTCATTGGGGAGATGAAATGCTCTAAGCATACTCAAAGCGTAAGAATCTGAGGGAGAAAAGCTAATGCAGGAAACTAGAATAAAGTCACCTCAGCAGGGGTGGATGTAAATCAGGACAGACTGAAACACCCCGACTGAGTGAAAGCAAAGCAAAAATTTTAATGAAGATAGTCACAAACACATGAGACATTTGTAAATCATCCTTCCCCCCTGTTAAAGGACTCGCTCAGTTCCTTTCTTTCTCACAGAGTGATTGTATATATCACCAAAACGGATCCCTCTTATGTGTGTATTTAGCTGCAGTCCCTTGCTCTTTTTTCAAACATTCTTTTTGTTTGGTTATGTGATTTTCGTGCAGGCGGATTCAGTGAGGGAATACACACTAAAAGTTGTGTAGAAACTGTGTTCACTGGTCTTTTTTCTCTTCAAACAGAGTGAAATGCAAAGACTGACAATGTTTCCTCCTAACTAGGCGGAGCTCTGATAGAGAGAGTCACTCTCTTCACATGGCCTCAGGACGTTGCAGAACTGTAGAGGTCAAAGATCGATACCTCTCCTTTTAGCTCCTCCTCCTCTCGGTCAATAAGGGCCGCCCCTCCACCTGTAACCCCGCTCACCTTCCCCGTTAGTCCCGACACCACTTGTACAGGTGAATAAAAAAAGTTGCTAAATGTGAAATGTTACTAAAGAAAAAAAAAACATAACAGTGGGTTTTAAAGTTTTTGACTAGTTTTATTAGGTGTTTTAGAATTGTGTTGAACTCATCTTTATCATTTTTTGTGAAGAAAAAAGAATTCTGAAGAGTTTTTGTTTTTGTTTTTTCACTGTAGCAGGATTTGAGTTTGGGAGGAGCAGTCGTGGGAGTAGAAATTTTAATTTTGTGTATAAACCTGCCAAATGTACTTCTTTAATTTGTAAAGCCAGTGATGAGAGAACCATTTTTGTTTTGTTGAATATCATTTGTTTTACAATATGGTCATTCTATTTAATTTGGTTGCAGGTTTTACATCTATTTATGAATGATATGAAGTAACATTTTGGCTTATTTTCATCAGGGTGCATTATTATTATTATTATTATTATTATTATTATTATTATTATTATGATTCTTATTATTATTATTATTGATCAATCACCACAATTATTATTAGAACAATAAATATTTTTTCAGAAATTGTTGTTGGTACACTACCTGTGTACCAGCATTAGATATACACACACAACTGTGATTGGACAAACGTTCCGTCACATGTGTTGTCTGTAATAAAATGTTTAAAGTGGAGAAAGGAATGTCCATGTCTCTGCTCATTGTCATTGTTTTTATGTTATTTACATTATTTAGTCATTTTATATATAATTGGCTGCACATTAAAGCCCACAAGCATAGCTCTATGTACATAAAAAGATTTATTGAATGAAGAGTTAATGTAGCTGCTGCCACATGGCTCAGTACCGGTGGACTTGAAGTATCCCACTTCACTTTCATGTTATGAACATTCACCTTTTCAGAGTTTTTCTCTCTCTTTTTTCTTTTTTAAATCCAGACATGATCAATATGGTATATCAGGCAACATTTTTCTGCCCGCTGGTTGTGTTTCTTCGGTAAAGGTGTGATGATGAAACTCCGGCTTGAAGCAGCAGCAGCAGTACGCAGTCTTACAGAGAACTACCTGAGAAGAAAAAAAAACGGACTGCCTTTTACTTATGAATTTCACAGTTGGATTAAAGGCAGAATAGAAATGGAATCTATCAACCCTCCCCTCCTCTCTCTCTCTCTCTCTCTCTCTCTCTCTCTCTCTCTCTCTCTCCATGATGATGATACAGTGCCCCCTAGAGGTAATTCATAAAACTCATGTTGTTGCTCGTAGATCCACTGTCTAAACAGGGAGAAAATCATCTCACTGATGTTTGAAAATAATGCTTATATATTTGAACAGTGACATAGTTCATTGAAGGTCCTCACCTCACTATTTTATCACCATGACTCTGGGGGGGGGGGACTGGATAGAATCAGTCTGAGGAAAAAAACACTAAACATTTGGCAAGACAAGCACAGTCTTACATTGTGAACAAATCAGAGAATACATTAAGAACTTCACTTAAAATAGCCTCTCTGGCAGGTGTTTGAAAAATTACAAATGCATAAAGAGAAATGCAGTGTTTCACTGGAATGCTCCTCTTTACTGAGTTACTACCGACTAAAGATGCTCCTCTACCTCCATCTGCTGGTACTTTGGGTTCAGGAGGTTCATCTTTGGTTTTAATATCAGTTACACTTAAACATCATGAATGTTTTTTCATTTAAATTAAAAAAAAATATTTAAAAAATTCATACATATATATGTTAAAAATTAAAAACAGTCAGTTCAGTTTTAAATAGAATGTTATTTTTGCTTTAATAGAAATTTATCAGAGAGGTCAAGCCCATTCAAATGAGTCATTTGTTTGTTTTACAAACTTTTCTTTCATTTGAAGACTCTCTTTGAGCTCTGTTGATCAATTTTAGGTTTGTGTTGATTCCCTTCAGTCTTTGCTGATGTTGTCCAGTAAATATATTAGTTATGTTTTTTGCTGTATTTTAACAGTCATATGGTAGATTCACTTGTAGCAATTTTCAAGTCATCTGACTACTCAAAGCATATGGAGAATTGGCCATCAGTATTAGCTAGCACAATTCAGACACATCCATGCCCATTTACACACCACTGACAAAGTGGGAGCAAATTAGGATCAAGTATCTTTCCCAGGACACATCAAACCCACAACTTTCCAGTTACAGGACAACTGACTCTACCTGCTGAGCACACATATCACTCACTGCTCCTTGCCATACAGATGTTAAAAAGAAAAAACATGTGGCTACATTTACAGCTGCCAAGCTTGACGCCTCTGAACTTTTCAGAACGACTCCATTTTGCATTGCATGTATGGAAGAAGGACTTAACTTGTAACGGCTCTTTTAGTAAAGTCAACCTCAGGGCATGGAAATGCAGTATAAGTGAAAAAGGTTTAAAAAAAAAAAATCCCAGCAGGCATCACTATACAAAAGGCAACATCCAAACACAACTAAACTCTCTGCCCAAGGGCATGATGGGAAACTCCACTCACATGTTCCACCAGATTTGAGATGGCAGTTAGCATAGCTTAGATCAATTGACTCTTTACCGAGTTAAACTAACACTGGTAGATCTACACTGTCAAATAATTCCAACACTGAAGACCATTTCACTCAGAACAGAGTTAAAGTTAGCCTTTGGGAGTTAAAATCAACTTTGAAAATGTTTGACTGAGATGTCCAACAGCTGTTTTGGGATGTGATGTGGAATAATCTTCTCACCATTTTCTACTTCGTAGTCAGCAGAAGTGGGAAAAGTACATCTTCTCAAGTACAGTTGCTCTGGTTAAAACATACTTAAATTTAATCTTTGAGTTTTTTTTTAAAGTGGTTGAAACATGAAGGAGCAGTGGTGGTCTTATTTTACATCACAGCTGCAGGGAGACAATACAGTGGCTAAACTAAAGTGTGCTAAGGGGATAATAAAGTATTAATTTTATGCTATTTAAAAACGTCAGTGAACTAATTATTGTCCTTAATGGCATCCCAATTAGTGCAGTTATGCTGACGGCTCTAATTTTGATGTATTTTGAAAATAAATTCTGAATACTGATGCATGTAATGCATTGTATGTAAGGAATTATTCATAATTTCATAGTAAACAATGCTTGAGCATATTTCTATATAATACATCCCCGTATTTTACTTATCTTTACAACTTTGACAGACTTTCTTTATTCTTAAAAATTAAATGAATCACTCCTGTTCCTCTCTATGCCCCCTCTTTTTTAAACAAAGTATCAAAATACTCTGTGCGTCACTTGTGTAATATTGGATCCTTGCCTGCCCAATCTCCCATCACTAATATTGTGTCCAGCACCTCAGATACTGCTTTCATCAGTAGCCTTCAGACCCTCTCATTTCCTCCTCAGACGGATATGAACTCTCCTGACAGCACTGGCATCAGACGCATCATTGTCTGCCGGCCAACAAACAAGAGCAGATAAACAAGAAGGGACAGGGCGTTTCATAGAGATCACTAACCAAACACTTGATGGCTCTGATGATAACATCCTCGGACAACATTTGGAGAAAATCTCGCTTGTGACACTTCCTCATTTGGGTGGAAGTGATCCTATGATGCTGGATCGCCTGTTGTATTTGGAAGTGTTATCTGCAGAGAGGCTGGCTGGTCTTTTGTTAACTGATACAGGTATATTGGGATGAGACATATTTAGTGCAGTGAGGAATCTGATGTGAAGCCTCAGAGAGCACTTCTTTTGTTGGCTTTACTTTATAAAACAGACAGATTTTGAACAAAAATATTTTTATTAATATATGTACCTTTCATGGTCCATGACAAACGAACAGTTACAATAGTGGGCAGAGCTTTTTCAATTACTTAGATTAAAAGTATGGTTATCTCACTTACACTTCTTCATAACTTTTCTTCTTCCATTCCATATACAGTAATAGCTTTTATACAACTTGTTGTGCATAAAACAAACTATATGCTCATATATGTAGGCAGCATTTAACCTTTTACAACCAGTGATACACTTCATGCTTGTTTGCAAACATGTGTTTCCTTCTTCATTTCATAAAATTTATACTGGAAGGGTTCGAACAAAATCAAACCCAAAGCAGCTGTGAAATATTATGCTTGCAACTTTAAAGTTCCTGTATGTTTAAAAATATATAAAAGCATACATAACTTATTTAATCTTCTGGAATAAATAATTGGCTTCAAGAGGAATTGATGCACTTCCTTCTAGATTTACAAGTTTAAAAAAAATCACAGTGGTGTTTTAAGCTTTGATTGATTGATTATTTGATTTGTTCAGATGCTGTTGTCTCATTTCCATAAAGACAGGATGATGACTGAATGACATGTGAAAAAAAGAGGAGTAATACTTTCATCTCTGTTCAGACATCTTTAGAGGCCCTTGACTCTTTTCGTTGTTAGTAAATGTGAGGACTTTGTCTGCATAAGCATTTATGTTTAAAGAATAGCGCACATATTTTTTGTCTGTCTTCATCCAATATGCAGTGTAGTTTGATCTGACTGTGAAATTTAGCAGACAGTGGGTTTTGTCTTCAAGGACCCTCTTAATGTCAGTGCAAAAATAAGTTAAGATTATATCCCAAACTACACAACCTCTGCCCTCCTTTACTCTCCTTTGGGATCCAGAGCAGACTGGGAGTGTGCGTGCAGCAACTTTGGGAAAACATAATTTGGATTTTAAGGTACATTTCCTACTTAAAAAATAAAGGCAAAGCACATGTCAATAATTTGCAACATTCATTCTGGTCTTATAGTGACAATAAAACCATAAAACTTGAACATCAGCACTGACATGTCTGTCATAGACTATACAAACAATGCAAAACACTAAAAAACTAAAGCAAAATTACTAAATACAATCAGAATGACATCTGTACAACACTTCATTTTCCTATGATAATGCCTCACAAACAGGAGCTGGTATCCACTCTGTTTTTTTCATCAAATATCATCACATATGGAGCAAGACAATAATGTGTTTTGATACAGAAAAAGTTGATACAGAAAGCAGAGCAGATTCACAGCAAAAAGAATCACTACATATATGGTTTTATCTCACTTTAGGTTGTGCTTCACGACTGTGATGTGGGATCATTTTACAAGTAAATAAAAACACAAAACTAAAAAAAACATAGGTATTAGTACTGTATGAGTAGGATGTAAACTAGGCTAGAAAGCTAATCCCTCCAACCTTAATCTTTTTATGGAAAACATTTTAAAGATTGTTTCTTTAATGAGGTCTCTTTTGTCTCCATCTATCTTTAAAGCTGAAAGTAAAATTCAAAAGCATTTTGCTGAAACTAAAACTACAATAAACTATGTATTACTTGGTTGTTAGTGTCTGTTATTTGTACAAAAATTCAAAGATTTTGTGTCACTAAACTATTCATTTGTACACTTTAGGTGAACAATAGGCCACTAGAGTGCGTTGTATGCAGCTTCTGATGCTATTTGACTGTCCACTGACTTTCATGCATGCACACAGACGCATGTGCTAGTATTTGAGGAGTTATAATAGTCAAATTAAGTTTGGAATAAAGCAGCTGAAAATGTAAAAAAGAAAAACTTTCCTTGGTAATATTATTTCAAATTTAAAATGTTTCTAGTGTTCATATATGCTATCATACTTTGTAATCTATAGCATACATTCATGTCAAACCCTCTTTACCAGGATTGCCAGGCTCACTTTCTTTAAGGTGCAACCTGGAAAAAAATGGACTTCATGAAACAAGTGTTGCCAAATGACAAGGGAATGAATGTAAACATGTCAAGAATGTTCAGACATAAATATGGACTCAGTCTTTTGCCCTATTCAAGCTGCAGGAGTTACTCAGCCGCTTCATGCCGCTCCCTCTCCTCAGGAACAGACATGAAGATCTTCTGACAGAACATGGTGAAGATTTCTGAGAAGAAAAACAACTCATGACATTAGCCGCTCAGTGCAGGTCAGACGTCTTCACATTTTATTAAACATCTGAGTAACACCTTGTTTTGTGTGCTTTCCAACAACTATGCAAACATACTAAACGTATCAGTGCTGCGTATCAGCACATATTCCCCCATGAGTTTCATAACAAACTGAAATGAATTCTTCTCCAGCCTTGCCAGAACAAATAAACGTTAATGCTTCGCTCACCCAGCATCTTCTTGACCACATGAGGTTTCTTCCACTTGTAGCCCAGGAGGTACGCTGGGATGCCCGTGAGAATAATGCTGCAGCCGATCAGGCTCTCAAACGGAGCTGCCCAGAAGGACACAGCAATCATGAAGACACAGCCCAGAACAAAAGTTATGGGGATGAAGAGACACACCTATAAAAATAAAATAGAAAAGACACCGTTTTTACTTATGAAAAAAGATTAGGTATAAATATAGTATAAACTGTTTAAATACCATACAAGGTGTTTTTATGTAGAGAGATACAGTAAAAGGTGAAAAATGTAAGATGTTTTATTTTTACATATAGCATTGATGCCTGTAAATAAACACTTTATTAAAACTGTAAAATAAAGTCTAGAAAATGTTTGGAAATACATATATTTATGTAAAGATTAGAGGTGCACATTCCAGGACTAAAACCTTGTTCTTTGATCCAACAAAATGTTCTTTTTAACTCCAGTACATTTTGTTAGCTGTCTAATTCTAAATTCAGATTAATAGTTCCAAATATATTGGAAAAATGAATTGGAATTTAATTATTTTACTTTGTTTTTAACATATAACATATACCACAAGGAGGATCAAAAAGTTAACAAGCCATGTGAACGGTTTAATATACTAGTAAAATATGTCCTTTAATTTCTGATATTAATGGTAGAATAGAGATAGGGCGATACAAGTTTGGTTTATGTCAAAGAGAACAAAAAGAAGACCACAATTTAACCACCGTTCATATCTGTCAAAACAAGAGCAGAGATTTATTGGAAGAGCAATGAAGGTATGTCAGCATTTTCTTTGATTAATTCAGACTCAAGACCTGCCCTTTTAGTCTGGCTTTTGACTAAATTTCAGCTCATCACATTAATCTGTATTGGTATCTTAGGTTTTATTTTACTCTATTTTAAATCCAGAATTATGTTTTAGTTGTTTATTCTATCATTTCATCATAATTAATAACAATTCAATTATTCTTTTTCTGTCATTTTATTTTTTATTTCATGTAATTTTATTTTTTATTTCATTCAATTCTATTGTTATATTTCATTTTATGTTATTTTGCTTTTACCTAGTCTCCAGGGTTTCCTCATTGCAAATTCGAGACAGCATTTCCTCTGTACAAAAGTTTCTCTTTTTAATAGAATCTATAATTTATTATATATTTGCCAGCGTTGTGTATGGATTACAGGGTGGGGGGGAGGGGTGGATGGGCAGAGGACAGGTTTTATTTATTTTTCCTGTGTGTAAAGCACTTTGTACAAAATATGCAATACAAATAAGGATTTTTTGATTGAGTGATTCAAGTCATTATAGTGTATTAAAATTAGTGTTATACAGTTAATTTAAGTTTTAAGTTAATTTTACAGTATGGCAAATCAAATTAATTCAAAGAAAATAAATATGTTTGATTTAAATGTAAAGAAAAACTTTCAAGAGAGTACATGACTAAAATGTGAATAAAACTTTAAAAACTTTTTTATATGAAGTATAAGACCAATACTTACTAAAAATATCTGCTAAAATAAACACTGATTTATATGGCTGTAATGTGACACATCTAGTCACAGCATGCATCATAACTGGCACAAAATATTAATCATTACAATGGATAAACTGGATGTTTAGTTAAAATGGCAGCATAAGAAAAAATGGACACTGCAAGACTATTTCTGTATGTCAATCATGTTTAATGCTGCTGACTTGTGATGAACTATTATTAATTCTGCCATCAGCTGCACATTCTACCTCTATCTTCCAGAAAACTTTGTAAATAGCTTGCATTACAAACCAGGAAGGCCAGTTTTAACAGCCTTTCTTCCTTTTATTTTAATTAAAAAGGCAGTGTACTCCTGAGTAGTTGACTGTTTTTATGAGTCCTCAGTTCAAAGCAGCATAGGTGAGCAGAGGTAAGCAGCACATCTCTACTCATCATCTTTTGTTATTGTTTTGATTGACAGCCCCCTGGAAGTGGAATTTACATAGTGTGTGTTTTAAAGTGTGTAGTTTTTTTGTTTGAATACCTCTATATTTCTGTGGTAGGGACGAAGGTTATTATAGTTTACTAAAACTAACTAAAACTAAAATTCAAAAATCATTTTAGTTAACTGAAACTAGATAAAAACTAAGATTTACTAGAATATGAAAACTAACTAAAACTATACAATGCGCTTACAAATCTAACTGAAAACACATAAAAATAGAGACAAAATATCCTTAGTTTTAGCCTTTGACAGAGCCATACTGCCTGGCACCCACATCCAAGCCTGGGGAGTGTAAAATGGCCTGATTTGATTGGTTAAGATCTCACAGTAGTAGTTTTATGTCCAGAGTTGTATTCAAACACCATCTATGAATAAATAAAATGACAAGTGAAGAGTAGCTTGTTTGAATATGTTTTTAAAAATGTATGACGTTCATTCAGCCCTGACATGTATCTGTAAAAAAAACTAAAACTGACACTAAAACTGATAAAAAACTAAACTAAAACAAAGCATTATTGCAAATCAAAAACTAAACTAACAAACCAGCGGAAAAAAAATAATTAAAACTAAACTGAAATTGAACACAGAACATGAAAATGAAATCAAAATAAAAACTAAAGAAAATTCCAAAACTATTATAACCTTGGTAGTGACATTCTGTTAGAATTTTAGGGGCGTTTGCATTTACAACTGTTGTAATTCTTTTATCCAGTTCTTCATAGATCTGCCTAGAGGTACCTCTTAAGCCTCCGTTTAAAACATGTGTGAACACATGGTTGTTGATAATATTATCCTTTATATTATCCCTGTGTTATTTAGAATTTTATCGAATTTTTAAAGTAACTGGGTACCTTTAAATCCTGGTGAAAATTCTGACCCTCAGCACCAATATAACTGATCAGTAAAGATACATAGTGGTGTTCTGGAAATTTAGTTTCACAGCTAGCTGAGCTTCACAAGGTAATGAAGCAAAATGCTTTGTTGCCCTGTCTGTGGATTTAGAGCTAATAAGCCAGCAACCATCTTGTTTCATGACTGAATAACATCTACGTGGATAGCTCTATTTATACCTTGTTAGTGGTTTACTTTTAAAACAAATTGCTGAGGACACTTTGGCTCAAAGGAAAAGATGAAAGACTGTGATCAACTAAAGTAATATTCCCATGATCAAACAGGAACAAAGAGGCATGTATTTGTGCTCACAACCAATCCCCTTATCTTGAAAACACAGCATGGTTCCACTTCCAGATAATAACAAGAGCACTGATACAATGGTGCTTTCATAAGAAAATAAACGATGAAATAAAAAATGTAGGTGCCATATGAAACCAGGAGGTGTGTCGATGTTTTGCACACACAAAGAAGCCGGCCAAGGTTCAGCTGGAGGAAAGGTCGTGTTTATCTATCAGTGAGTCTCAGGTGCTTTAAAATGACTTTTCATTGATTTATCTCCCCTGTAACAAGCATTGACCAAATGTGATGAAGCAATTCAGACACTGGCACTTCACCTTAATGGGCCGTCTGAGGTCGGGTTTGGTAAAGCGCAGCCATAGCATGCCCGCAATGGCCATACCCACGCAGAGCCAGGTGAAGAAGCTAAAGAGGTTGATGACAGAGAAGATGTCCTGAGAGATGGCATACAGCATGGACAAAATACACTGGAAAAAGAGGGGAAAGACAGGGTAGTATTAGTCTTACAATATATCCATAGCCAATGAAAAATAGCTCTTGGTCTTCACAATTTATGTTAAATTACAGGTTATGATTTTTGTGCACAAGGCTTAATGCTAAAAGAATAATCACTATGTTCACATGCACAGTTTAGTTGAGCAACATTAAGATATAAGCGTAACTGGCTTGCTATCCTCGTCTTAGTATATGCACAGTAAAGATAATAGTGAATTGACCAGAGCTTGCCTGCCTCTGTTATGGTAGATGGCGATATGCCCCCTTTCAGTTAGAAACTGTGGATCTTCTTCCTGTTGACTGTACTAAAGAGTTAGTAAGCTGCTAACTCAAACACAGAAACACTTTACAGCCCTGTGAATTTTCTGAACACTCTTCGCTTTCATTTTCTTGCAAGTTAGATAAATGCTATGCCTCTAGCTCCTTGGTTCTCAACTGGTGGGTTAGTGGGTCACAAAGCCATTTTCAGTGGATCAGATGTCTGCCTGAAAATAACATATGTGGTTAAAAGTCTTATTTTAGAAGAAATGTCTCCTTTTTTGTTTTGTTTCATCTTTTGTTCAATCTCAAGTCCAAACTACCCCATTTCTCATCAAAAACATTTGGTTACAATTAAAATTTGTGAGAATTTTGATCACGGTTTGTCATTAAGGAGATAATGGTAGGTCCTTCATTTGTTTAAAATGAAGAACAACTGCTCTAGCTTAAGTTGATAACAGAGGGGAGATGACAAATCAGCGTCTGCTGTGCACAGCATTCATACTGTTCATCTTTCAGATTAAAACCAAGCTTGGTAATCATGCATGGAGTTCACTGGCCATATCATCGAGGTGTGTTTTTCCAGGTGTGTTTCTTACTTTAAGAAATACAAGCAAAAGGTTTTTAAAAATGGAGTTGTGTTAACTAAAACTAACTTAAAATCCATAATAGCTTATTTGAACTCTATTTGATAGAACATATTTTTAGTTTTAGATAACAGTACCCAATCATTCTAAGTATGTTTTTGTCAGTGTACTCAAATTATTTGACAATTATCCCTTAATCTGCATAGTTTTCCCAGAATGCCTTTGCCTTTGAGCATTAGACACTTTTGCCCCATGTGCATAGTTACTGACTCAGTTAGACAAGTCCCATCGGTGGCGACCTACCATCTTGTCATTCTCACTTGTAGTCACTTGAATCTGCCTATCTTTAGTGGCATAAATCTTTAGCATATATGATGGAAATAGGGAAGTTTGCAGTGGATGAAGACTATGTGGCTTTATGAAAAATACTTAAACATGTACTTCTGAGTTGGATTTCAAAAGGATTTTTATGTGTAGGAAAGTTTCCACATCATAGTTTAACTCAAAATGTTAAGTTAACCCAACATAAATGTACAAGTAAAACTGATTTGATATAATTTAAAAACACCTGCTACTAAACAAATACTGTTCCTTTAATGAGTTTTACTTACAATTTTTACATAATCACTGGCCTCTGATATTTTGAGTTCTATTACCTCATCCTGGATTGCAGTGTAAATTATACATGTTAAGTTCAGTCATACTCAAAAAATCTATTTCCACTACTTAAAATGTTGACATAATCAGTTTTAACAAATATTTTGAGCATTTTCAACTTGATCAGTTTTACAGTGTAATACAATGACAATTACTTTATCAAAATAGCTACTAAAACAACAGTCTAAACTGATGTGTGGCCTGCAGTCTGTATAACTAACAACCAGAGGTGTCAAGTAACTAAGTACAAATACTTTGTTACTTTACTTAAGGAGAAATTTTGGGTAACTATACTTTACTGGAGTAATTATTTTTCAGCCTACATTTTACTTCTACTCCTTACATTTTAAAAAAAGCCTCGTTACTGCTATTTCATTTCAGTTTGTTTTCATTCCGACTTGGCATCGTTCAAAAAAATACACAAATAAAAACCCAAAACCTATCCAGATAAATTGCGCCATCCAGATAGAGTGAATTGGATTGTGGTTGGATGAGGAGTATAAACATAATACCATTCTGACACCCTATCGGTTTGTACGCGATCCATTGCACCTTCGGACATGACACAAATCACGTCACACTCCAGCAAGGAAATAGCAGACGTATGTAGCCTAGTACGAAGATGTCTGTGGCAGAGACTCAAGAGAGCTGGAGCGAAATGTCCCAACAAGCACCAGCGAGGAGGTTGGTAGTACACATACTGTATATGGTTCTTGAATGTACTAAAATGTGTTCATTTTCAATGGGCATAAATACGGCTGAAACAGGTGCATTCCAAATTTTTCAACATTAACATTTTAATATAACATTATAGTCATTATGGCCTTTAATAAAATGTTTTTTGGGGATGTGAGGTAGTGCACTATGTTAGAATGGAATGCAATGGAATGGTAGAATGGAATGGTAGAATAGAATAGAATGGTATAATGGAATGGAAAGTATAATGGATTGGAATGGTGGAATGGAATGGAATGGTAGAATGGAATGGTAGAATAGAATGGAATGGTAGAATGGATGGGAAAGTATAATGGATTGGAATGGTGGAATGAAAGGAATGGAATGGTAGAATAGAATGGAATGGTAGAATGGAATGGTAGAATAGAATGGAATGGTAGAATGAAATGGTAGAATAGAATGGAATGGTAGAATAGAATGGAATGGTATAATGGAATGGAAAGTATAATAGATTGGAATTGGGAATGGAATGGAATGGAATGGTAGGATGGAATTGGCCCCTGTGGCACAGTCTAAGCTTTTGTCCTTAATGGAATTTTTTCCCCTTTACATTACTTTTACTTTTATACTTTAAGTAGTTTTGAAACCAGTACTTTTATACTTTAACTTGAGTAAAAAGCTTGAGTTGATACTTCAACTTCTACAGAAGTCTTTTTAAACCCTAGTATCTATACTTCTACCTGAATAATGAATGTTAATACTTTTGACACCTCTGCTAACAACTAATTTGTTGTTGTCTTGTTTTTCTTTTTTGTATTTTTTGCAGGAAGTGTGAAATCAAACAAAGTATGTGACTTTATCCCCCAAAGTTATTTTTACAAGAAAGACAGGAAGCATGGGCAGAGCGAGCAGGACATGCACCAGAGACTAGGAGTTGATCCTGCAGCAGTGCATTAAGGACTATCTGTATGGGCGCCTGCTCTACCCACTGAGCTAAACCAGCAACCCCCCAAAAGCTAATTTGACAGGGAAAATGTTTAACTGTGAGCATTTATAAAGCATAAAAGTGGCAGTATGTTGCTGCTGCATCCTTACTGTGAAGATGAGGGATGGCACTGGTGTGAAGAGGTCAGTGTGGACCAATCCCAGTGCAGCAGGGAGCTGACCTTCTCGAGCTCCAGCATAGAACAACCTAAAGGGGCATAAGGCACTTGAATATCATTTATTAGCATAGTAAGCTGTCTGTAAGTGATGACATGGATTTTTTGATAACTTTGTCAAGAAAAACATTACACACTCATTCCCAACTCAAATTCCCTCTGTCAACTGTAGAAAAGATAGACGTAATGAACTGCTGCATTATCATCGCATTCAATTAAATACAAACCTTGCAGAGGTAAACAAGGACCCATTGACAGCTCCAAAACAGGACAATCCCACAAAGACAGGAATAAGCCAGGACATCACACCAAGGTGATATTCTCCAAAGCTCTGCCAAACAGCATTTATGAGGAAAGTTCACATTTTGTTAAAACACAGTTTACGGCTGCCAAATCTGGCTGTCAGAAGTGTGAAGCTCACCACAGCAACAGCCTCGGACTCCACCATGACTTGAGGAGGGATGGTGGTGAAGTAGGCCAGGTTGGTCAGAACGTACACAACCGTCACTATAGGCATGGATATGATGATGGACAAGGGAAGGTTCCTAGTGGGGCAGAATTAAAGGTCACTAAAGGAAAACTGTATTTGACAAAATCTCTGAATGCTTTACTGTATTGATGAGGGCTTTATGTGGCTTTTTTTATGCAATCTAATCTGACCATAGTAGTTCATATGTGATTAGGTGCATTCAGTGATGAGTCATGCTAGTCTATATAATGTAACAAAAAAAAGTCTAAGTATACCATGCTTAAGGCATTATATGAAGTCCAATTCTGTGCCATAAAACTGATGTTTACAACATTTTTTTTTCAAAACTAAAGCAGTTATGAGGCTGTTGTTAAAGTGGATTTTATTAAATTACAAGGTTATATGCAGTGCCTATAAAAAGTATTAACCCCCTTAGATGTTTCACCCCTTGTTAATTTTTTAAAACAGTCATGGTCTAGATAATTTGACTTTTTTGATGAAAACAAAAAACACTTTAATGTCAAAGTGAAAACAGAATTCTACATGTCAAACAAAAATATGTCGTTTAAAATAAGTGATTGCATAAATATTTAACTCCTTTAAAATGACTGACCTAATTCTACAGAGGTCCAGCCAATTAGTTGTAGTGTTCCCACAACTGATAAAACCTGAGTGCAGCGAATGTGTCTCAAGTGATTGAAGTATAAAGATACTGGAAGGTCCAGTCTGTGGTTAACCAGTATTCCTGGCTACCATTACACCATGAACACAAAGGAACACTCAAAGCAATTCAGAGAAAAGGTTAAAGAAACGTAAAAATCCATCATCCAGAAATAGAAGGAATATGACACACATGTAAATCTGCCTAAATCAGGTTGTCCTCACAAACTGAGTCACTGTGCAAGAAGGAGATTAGTGAGAGAGGCCACAAAGACTACTGCTTGGCAGACACTAAACTCTGCACATCACCACAAACACATCCTCCACACTGTTAAGCATGGTGGTGGCAGCATCATGCTGTGGGGATGCATCTCGGCAGCTGTCCCTGGAAAGCTTGTAAGGGTAACATGAATGTGGGAAAATATAGGTCCTGGAGGACAAACTTATTCAGTCTGCAAGACAACTACAGATTGGAAGAGGATTTCATTTCCAGCAAGACAATGACTCAAAGCATACAACGAAAGACACAAAAATTGTTTAAAGACAACAAGGTGAATGTTCTGAAGTGGCCAAGTCAAAGCTTAGACCTTAATCCGGTAGGCAATTTGAGGATTGGCTTGAAAAGGGTTGTTGTACTAAATCCCCATGCAACCTGACAATGTTTTCTACTTTGTAGAAATCTGTTTTCACTATGACCTTAAACAGGTTTTTTTGTCTTTTTTGTTGGGGGGGGGTAAAAAAAGCTAAATTATATTGACCATGCTTGATTTATACAATCGATAAAAGCGTAAAACATCCAAGGGGGTGATTATTTTTTATAGGCACTATAGTATGCTGTGTCTCCATGCAGTTAACTGATGATAAACAAGATGCAGTTAGTCATGCACTTGGCATATGCAGTATTTACAGGAGAGGCTGTACAATCCTCAATACAACCTTCATTACATTTAAGTCACCTCTCTGGATTGATCATCTCCTCTGTTACGTAATTCAGGTAATTCCTAGAGGAAAACACAGAGCAAGAACATTGTTTTAGGGATTGGGTAAAGACTTGAACTATTGTTTATTGGGTTGTAAAGCCAAGTAGTTAGCTGCTAAAAATAAATGTTCATCTATTTCAGGTCTGTGATTATATAAATAAAGTGACAGTTCCCTCACCAGCCTCCAAAAGCAAAAAGACCACTGTAAAGAGCCAACACAATGTTGTCAACTCCCATTTTGCTGCCTTCAAAAGACTTTTCAGGTGTAAGGTACGGCACATCACCTGCACAGACAGAGATAAGAAGAAGAAAAAGTTAAATCTAAAACAACTGAAAGAGAAATATCTCTCTCTGCTGAGGGATTTCTGTCACTTTTTATTGCTTGCATGAATGCCAGTCAGTACTCGCTTGCCCTTTCACACACTTGACATTTTCAACCAAGAACCAGCCTGTTGGGTCTTCATCCGATCACTTTGTCCCGAGGCCTGAGCGTCTGCTTTGATGTACTGAAACATAATTAGACCCTGACCAGCTGACATTTGAGATGGAGCAGAAAAAGTATGCTCGTTTATTCACACCAGCTAAAAAAAACAGTCTTTCATTAAAAACCATCAAGTAGTATTTGTGTGTGTTCAAAAGTGTGTGTGTGCTTAAGCCTTGGCTGTGCATGACTCTCTTCTCTACCTGTCGCTTTCAGATGCTAATGACTGTGCTCTCTGTGAGGCCTATCACACACACATTATTTTCTCACTCCATCCTCCTCTCGTGCACTTTGAAAGACCACAGTGTGACAACAGCTTCGCCGCCTAGTTTCCATGGTAACACAGTGTAGAGTACAATGGCGGTGGGCTCGGCTTGCAGAGGGGGGGAGAGCAGCAGATGTATTAAGAAAAACGTGGCCTCACTGTCTTCCCGCTTTTTGGAATTTTGAATCTCATGGCTGGAGTTCACTCAGTTGCTTGATTTCAATTTTTAGAAGCATAAATGTATAAATATTTCTATTAAAATGAAGCAGATATATACATATGAATCATATCAGCAGGAGTGGTCTCAGTTTAATCAGAAACCAATGAGAAAGATTCTGTTAGCAACATGATGTATGTATGAGTCACATATGAAAAGATGCCCTGCAGCGTTCAGCTATTAAGCTCACCCACACACTGTAGAAAGACACACATGCACATGGTCGCACGGTGGCTCAGGCCCAGTCACTTGGCTTGCAGACAGACAAGGCTTTGTGTTTAGACTCAGTAACTGTGCTCACAAAGTGAAAGGAGGGCAGTCTGCTTGATTGGGCTCATTAGTGTTAGTCAACTATTTGTTGATCGTTACAGACAAAAGGAATTAACTTCTAATTGAGTGGCAGAAGATGGTCATCTGGATGACACGACAATGGATATAACTATATTTAAATAAGAGGAATGATACTTCTTTGGGTTTTTTCCTGCTTTACTTATCATAAAGAGTATTTAATACCATTCATTGACTGGCATTATAGCTTGACAATTATTTGGCTTACAGCCAGCTAGAGCTTACTCAAACTATGATTAATTTTCCTGTGAATGAGTTGTGCAACTCTAAGTTAACTCAAGCATCAAACTTCAACTATTTTTGCTATGATACTAAAGGGAAGATGAGCTAGACTGCTATTTCTTTATTTGGACAGTCTTACAATACAACATTTCTACCTTATTCAGTCCACTTTGCATAAACTTATTATCACAGTTATGATCTCAGCATGCCAAGACGCCAGACAGTGAATCATATGTAACTGGAAAACCCCGCTGGTAGTCATGAAATTTAAATAAGTTGAGATATTAAACTATTCTGAATGAATGTGTTATTTTAGCAACCCAGCATCCAAAAGCTATGAACTAGAGAAAATATAGACAATCTGAACTTTAAGGCATCTTCATATGACTTTATCTGTGTATATGAAAGTCAGCAAGACTCACCTGTAAATATCTGGATGAAGCCAAAGAGGATGATGATGACCAGGGCTAGCAATTTAGAAGCTGTGAACAAGTCCTGGACTTTGGTGGCTGCTCTCACACTGATACAGTTTACAAATGTCAGAGAGGCTACAGGAAGAGTAAAAAAGAAGAATAGCCAAGGGAATTATAGAAAAGTAACCATGAAATGTAACTGTAATTGGTAAATAAGAAGAACATGTTTCAGAACCTAAAATCTGTCACTCACTAAGACACAGGCAGGCAATGAGCTTGGCAGCACTGTCCGGCACAGCACAGTTTGGGTACAGAGGTTTCAGCAAGTACGTAGCAAACACCAGAGACACCACATACTGGGATGAAGGCCGGATTATCAGCATCTCTACCCACAGCTTCAGAAAGGCCGCCAGTTCTCCATACACCTCCAGGATGTAGGTGTAGTCACCCCCTGACTTTGTGATGGTTGTGCCCAGCTCGGCGTAGCAGAGGGCACCCATGGTGGAGATCACTCCGCAGACAGACCAGACAATGAGTGAGAGCCCAGCCGAGCCAGTCTCTTTGACCACACCTGTCGGAGTGACGAAAATGCCAGAGCCGATGATGGTGCCTATTATCATCCCCACACCATTGAAGAGGGTGATGCTGCGTTTCAGTTCAATCTTCTCCCCTTTGGCAGGGGAGTTCTCTGTGGGGCTGGTGGCAGTGGCGGCAGAGACCATGGGGGTGGTCGGAGACGTTGGCTGCTCCACGATGAGACCATCTTGATCTGGGTCTGCTTCAGCTGCTAGGGGAGACAGGACAACAGAGCAGATGGAGAGAGTTTCACATTTGAGGTACAAATGTGCATTTAAAGCCACGAAAATGAGAAACTCATCACTGAAACATTTTTGATGCTGTCTGGTTTTATCTATTAAATCAGACATTTCTGAGCACATTTCACAACAGTTTTCTCTACTGCTACACTAGGTATCAAGCAGGAGAGGAAAGCTCTACTTTGAATTCTTGGTCAGCAATTTGGGAAATGTTGTGGAACAGTTTGTCCCAACAGGTAAAACAGGATCATCCTAGCAACTTCAATAACCTGTTTTTATGAATCACTCCCTCATTTGCATCTCTCTCAGTCAAACACTAACATATTGAATCAGGTAATTTCTACACACATACACAAAAGGCAAAGTGAGGCATAAAATGTCTATTTTAAGGTAACATTAGTTAAATTTTATCACCTGTCACTTCAGTCACCTGCCATCATGACACAAGAGTTCAAAACTGAATGATAAGTCTCTAGAGCAAAATCAACACAGTGTACTTTTTACATTAGGCAATGTTGCATCAGAACGCATGGCGGGATAATGCAGCCTTGCACCATGTGGTATCTTCAGGAGAATGAGCATGCACTGTACCTACCCCCCATCTTCTCCTGGCTCACCGCCTTGGCAACGCTCTCCCGACTGCTCCGTGATTTCAGCTCAGGCTCAGCCATCTTCTCCTCTTAAACTGGGTTCCCTTGTCTTGTCTTTTTCCTCCTTACCCCCTTTTCCTTCCTCCCTTTATGTCCCCTTCCTCCTCCTGCCTAGATTTCCTCTCTGCCTCCCTAACATACACAACCTCACCCCCCCTCAACTCTCTCTCTCTCTAACCCTCCCTGATTCGTCCTCTCTCACACACATGCACACGCACTCTCCTCTTCATTTGCAAACACGCCGCCTTCGTCAGACTGGAATCAAACTGACCCTGATCCTGTCTCTGTCTCTCCCTCCCTCCTCTGTCTCTCCAGGATACAGCAGGGAGGAGCTGAACCTTTGTGATGCTGCTGCTGCCTGAGTCCACACCCACTCCAACTGAATGATGGGATTGCCCTGAGTGGGAAGTAGGTTACTTGCAGGCACCATTTGGAGGGCCTGTCATGTGACGCTGTAATCTCTCTGTGTGCTGCCTAATCCAGTAGTATACAGTCTGTCAATGTGTGCCTGTTTGTGCCATCATGTCAGAGTGAATTAGGGAGGATGTTGTAAATCTGGTGCTCCCTCTAGAGGTGTTACCAGTGAAATGCAGGCACCATTGTTCTCCCTCTGTCATGCAGGAAGGTGACACCACAGAGAAAATGGAGACCCGCTAGCCATATTCAGTGTAGACAATGCACAGTAGCAATGATTAGGCTCTTTGTGGTTTAAGAACTGCTTATTCCACCAATTCATTTACACAAAATGTTCTGATTTGTTTAACTAAAAGTTCAAGAAACAGGATCAACCAGAGAATCACCATACCCTTATGTTGATACCATAACAGTAATGGTGATGAGGCTCAATAGACCAAAGTACAAACATTGACTGGTTTATTCTGGGAGAACTTCTTTAGTGTTTGTTAGAAATTATGGACGGACATATAATAAAGACATACAACTGACTATTTGTGTATCTGTGTGGTAAAAATTAGCATCTGATAAATAATGCATATTTATTGCACACTTGGAATATTCCAATATCAAATCATGCTTTTTCTTTAAATCACCACCTAGACTTCGTAGGAAATCAAAAAGAAGTTTTAAAAAAGTTTAATAATAATGTAAAGTGAGTATGTTTGCCTCAAATTATCTTATACTGGGAGCTAAACTTATAAGGTTCCATGTCCAATATTCAACCACCAGATGGCGACCATAACAAGCAAATTGGTGGTTATAAAGTTGTTTCTCGTTCTTTTTCAGTACTGTAAAGAGCAAAAACGAGGACTGCTGACTTAAGAGATATGAATAATAGTAATAATTACTAATCTATTTAAAGCAATCTAAGATAGAAAGATAGATAGATCATTTATTTGCAGTTGCACCTGACACAATGGTCGTGCCACCTGACATTTATTTGCAGCTAACTTCAAATTAAACTGGAAAATGCTTTGACACATATTAAATACTTTTGATATATTACTTTTGTTCTTGTTAGAAAGCAGATGCATGTATAAATAACTTTATGGTAAAATAAATAAAAAAATTTACTTTGTCGTGGGTGTCAGTTGGAGTCAAATTTTGAATAACATTTGTTTATTTAAAAGATTTCGACCATAAACTCGTGCCAAAGTATTCCGATTTGAGTTTCTGACAATTACGTAATTTTAATAGTGTCAATAGGCTACTCTGACGTTGGCACCACCTGACAATTTTAGGGTTTGAGATGCCAAATTATGAAATTAATCAAATATTATCTTAAATAAAATAATACGAAGAAATATGCATTTCATGCCACTGATCCTTGCGACTATGTATTGTTTGGTACAGGTCTGCACTTACTCATGAGGGAAAAGTTAACTTATGGTTAACTACTATCTCTCTATTATTATCAATAGCGCTAACAGAAGTAAGAGAAATTACTTTTCTAAAATGGACATTCCGAGAATGAGCCCCGTTCTGTTTAAGCCCGTTCATGAGCTTACTTGCATTACTACAGTAGCAGACGAAGTCGACACACATATTACCAAGCTCAGTTCTCATGAACATCTTAGCTTATCAACGGTATAGCGTGGGACGACACTGAGACTACCCAGAGCACTTTCTGCCATGAGTCCGGGGACTTTCCCCTGGGCGGAGGTAGAGAAACGAGGTTCTCCGCTTGTAGCCCAGAATGCAAGTCTTCCGAATGCCCGGATGTGAAATACGGAAAACGACACCTACTTAGGAGGACAGAATGTAGATACTTTCTATTAGGGTGTAAAACAGTGGAGTATTTTATCGCAAAGTAACGCTATTGTTGAATAGTACACACAACTTTGCCATTACAAAAACAGTCTCTTAAAAGTTTGTAGCGTCACTTTCTTGTTAATAAAACGGTTATGATGCGCGTGGGATTATGGGGAATCTTAAAGCAACAGTAGCCTCATTTTCCAAACTCAGTACAGGCGTACAACTATTTAAAACGCGGTATTTTAAATTAGATCACAACCGGTTCCTACCACTTTGAACGCAGTGACTGCGTTTTGTTGGTCGTTTTGTTTGTTTCAGACTTCTAATACATTTCCGGATAGAGTCAAAAATCTCAGCGGATCTTTTTCATGTTTTAGCAAAACCACCCGAAAGACATTTTAGTGTTTTATTCAAGTTAAGGAAGAGCAAGAAAATGAGTTATAGCTCTCTCTCTCTCTCTCTCTATCTATCTATATACATCTATCTATATATATATGTAAAGTACGCTATAGAAGAAAGTCAAAATTTAAAGTTTGGTGCAGGGAGGGCCTGCTCCTTATGAGCTTACCTCGAGAAAAGTCCAAGTCGGTCTTCGTTGAGGAGAAGAAATTGACCTGTGTCAATATGATCATTTCCCACACAAACAGGCAGATGGCGCATGCTCATATTTTACTGACAGTACAACATGTATTCTTACTGGAGGGTGTAACATTTTAAAACAATTCTTGGTAGTCTATGTTCGACTGGTCAACCTCACGGTTAAGTGAAATTAATCATGCGGGGAAAAAATGTTAGAGTTTTAAGCAATGTAAATTTTCCTTTGAAATTGCTAATTGTTAAGTAGAAAATAGATATTCTAAATGCGCGCGCACACACATAAATATATAATTATATGCATTTAGACTTCTTGCGCTTCCTCAGACAATATATAAAGTAAGAGTTTGTTGACAGATTCATGCAATCTTTAATCGCAGATATGTAGTAGGCCTAATGTTGTATAGTTTTACATAAATCAAAAAATGTACAGATTCGACTGAGTTTTTAACAAGGGTAGGTTGAGAGTAAAGACAGCTGTTTATTCATTAGACTGATAGCAACTCACAGAATTGCAAAACTTAACATCTTATAGACAAATGATCCAACTGCTCCAGGATTAATATCCCAGATGCATTTTATTTTATGGGTTTGACCATCTGTGCCAGTTATGATCTTATAAATTGCCAGGGTTTAATAAAGCATTATTTTAGATGAAGATTTAAGAAAAATGTAAGTAAGCACCAATACTAGTTACCAGCAAATAGAGAATATGTAGAATCCAGGTTCAAGTGAAATCACACATTCCCCAGAGGAAGAATACTTTATTTAATTATTCCTCCATGGATCTGAGGGAAACGCATATTAGGCTGTTCATAACCTGAGTGTTTGCAAAGATCAAGTAAAGCATACTGCTACAGCACCACCACAATGTTTTTCTCTATATCCGTTTCCCCTCCAGCTTTCTTTTGACTTACAGCGATCTGATGTCTGTAATCTTATTCCTTAGACGACTTCAATATTCTCTATTTGGTCATTTAATCCTATAGTCTTCTCTCCTGACATTTTTTGAGTGAACTACTCTCTCACTCTCTTCACACCACCCATATTTTATGTTCTCTTTTTGATCTGTCTGCCTCCACTGTTACATCCCACACTCTTCCACTGTATGATTTTTTTTCTTTTTTGTTTGTACATGAAAATATACTTTGATAGCTTCGTGATAAAAGTTTAATCACAGAGCACCACTTCTCAAGTAAACCCCAAACATTAGAACATCTGTCTTCAAAAGTCTCAGATATCAGCGTTAACATGCATGTAAAAGCCTCTAGTCAGTGTTTTCTTAACACTATGAAACATTATTGCGGGAGTTTGCCCCATGTAGCTGCAGAGCATTGTTTCATTCAGGCACTGGTGTTTGCACACAGCAATGCTGACGTCACAAGGTGTTTGTGATGTTGAGGTTAGGGGTCTAGGTGGATCAATCGAATTCTTCCTCTTCAAAAATTGAGTGAAACAACAAAACTAAATTGGTACTGAGAACATGGTCAAGAAAAAAATCAGACAAGGTCAATAAATGTTATTAATCCTTTTCTATGAGCAAAAATACTTTAGGCCACATGTGCAAATCACTGCCAGTGTTGGGCCATGCCAGTTAAAAAGTCTGGCTACAGTGACATGTATGTTGATGTGGGATAGTCTGTAGAATAGACCGTGAGATTGACAAGAAGACTGTTGCAGCATCAGCTGTGTTGCAGAGGTTGTACTGGATTGGTGTGGTCAAGAGGGAGCTGAGCCAAAAGGCAGAGTTTTCAACTCACTGGTCTATTTTCTTCCCAAAGAGCTTTGGGTGGTGACCAAAAGAATGAGATTGCAGACACAAGCAGTCAAAATAAGATTCCTGGGGAAGGTGACTGGGCTGAGGAGGTCCAACATCTGTAGGGAGCTTGGAGTGGAGATGCACTCCTCCAGCAGGAAAGCTACTGCTCATTTGCATCAAAAGAGGTCAGTTAAGATGATTCTAGCATCTGATCAGGATGGTTGCCTCCCCATGGAGGCCGTCCAGTCAAGGCTGCTCATAAGGGGTGTGAAAGGGTCAAGCTTTTGGGACCCAGAGTCGTGGAAGGGCCCAGGAGGGTTAGCAAGCACATGGTTAATATTGACTAATATTCTACCCTCCTCATTAAGATCAAATGTACCCTAATGCTGGAGAGTAGTTTGTGCATCTATTTCTGAAATGTTATGCCTGTACACTGCCATCCTCTGCACTATCCATTATGCTGTCAATGTAAAGGATTCAATCTCTCTCTATTTCCCTGCATTTTTCTTTTCTTTACCCCATTTTTGTTCCCTCTGTATCACCATGCCAATTTACCATCTCCTCACACTTCAAAGAACCCTCCCAACCCTTTTCATCACTCACTGGTATTCCTCTGCTCATATTTCTTTTCAGTACTCCTCCAACAGAAAACATACTGCATTTCACTTTGACAACCTCATTTCAAACTGGGCCTATTTTACCTTCCTCCAGCTGTTTTATTCAGTCATTGCTCTCCTCCCTGGAGGGGGTGTAGCGGTATCCTCCTGTGATACTGTGATGACTTTAGCTCCACATCCCCTGAAACCTCTTGGCTGCTTAGTGGACTGTAGATGGCTTTTTTGTAAGGCCAGTTCCTCTGTATGTCACGACCAAACTGTAATCTCATCTTGATATGAACTATTTTGGTATGGATTGGATAATCTTGACTATTTTAGCAATTTGGTTTGCATCATAAGTCCACACAGGCTATACACAAATGCTAAAAAAAAGAAAGAAATAGACACAAATAATACATACCGCCCATGTATGCCAATGTATCGTGAAATACTAAGAGATGTAAGAAACATCAGCATAGTATATGTGCAACAGCAAACATGCCAACATATTACTTTAAAAGACATCTGCTAATGGAATAAAGGACAGACAATACCTGTTCAATTACGCTCTAGTTAGTGAAACTCAGTCAGCTGCAGTCTAAACTCTACATTAAAGATGGTGGTAAGATTTTTTAATGATGACCTTTGCCTTCTGAGTGACACAGGCCAACAGTCTTTTGGCAAAGCTTAACAATATATCCTCTTTTTTTTTTTTTTTTTTTAAACAATGCAGAGGTTACCAAACCAACAGATCATCACAAAAGTAAATAGACTCATAAAAGAAAATTCAATCCATTTTACTAGTTTGTCATCAGTAAATCCTGCAACTTTCTCAAAGAGAAAAATCTGATTAGACTTTATGCAGATGACACCAGTGTAAGCATTAAAGGTTAGTTTGTAACTAAGGATGGTACCCAGTTTTGTAAATGCTTCTCAAGGACTTAAGTAAATTTTAAGCTCCTTGTGAGGCCTTTTAAGCTGGTTATGACACAGACAGAGATTAATACTGTTGCTCCCATATGGGCTAGAATAGCGAACAACACCAGCAGTGTCTAGAGTGATTACTTATTTATGGTTGTTTTAATAAAAGTATCTTCTGCTGTTGGGTAGGTGTAACTTACCTGATAAGCTGTTTCATATATCCATTGCATGGATAGATTTCATATTCATCTGGTAAACCTCCCAAAACATTTGTGAAGGGCAGGACTTTTCAAAAAAAAAAAAAAAAATTCTGAAGGTAACAGAGCAACAAGACAAAATGAAGTTGTAGACATGTGCGGCTTTGGTTCAGCGCTACAGGCTAAAATTCAAGTGGATGCCATTCAGGAGACCTGCAAACCATCTTCTCTTCCAAACAAGCTTTCGGTGTGGTTCTTTGCTCTTGTTTGAATGAAGAAATGCGTCCCAGTTCTGATTAAACTGCTGCTATACTACAGTTACATCTGACCTAATAGCTACCACGGCAGCAGACACTATAATGAGGGCAAACTCATGCTATTCTGACAAAACTGCTGCTGTGGATACACTGTTCACATTTTCAATATCACAGTAATCAACTGGCAGCAGGTTCCCCATTATGTTACTCTAAAATAACCAGGCTTTTACTGTCACTAAAATTTACAGTATTGTACTGTTAGTGAAAAAACAGTGTAAGCTGTTTTTAAAAATTAACTTTATCTTGTGTTACTGTTAACTTATTTGCTTTTACTGTACCTAACAGTTAACTGATTTGTCTTAGATGCTTCTTTGTATGTTAGTTCTTGCTTATTTGTCTTACATACACTTGATAAATCAATATTTCTTAAAAATTAATATACAGCAATTTGTAATTTTAATAACTTAAAAAAGTGCAAAGCACTCTCAAACTTAAAAAATGACATGCCAACTAGCCATGAACAACTGTGACTGTGAATAAGCCCTGAAATGAAAGTTTGTCCTTTACTGTAGACCAAACCTCAACACAGTTAGTAAGGGACCAACTTAGTGGATAACTTCACTTATTGTGCAGAAGTGTTAAACATTAAAACATCAATAATTCACCAGAAATATGAGTGAAAGAATCCCAACAGTGATTACTGTTCAACAGGCAATATCTGAGCACATACAAACACATATAAATGCATTTAGACTCTCTACAGAGTTGAATTAACACTGAATGCATTAACACTGTCAAGAAACTCTAACACTGAAGGTCATTTCACTCACAATGGAGTTAAAATTACAGCTCAGGAGTTAAAATCAACTCTGAAAAGTTTAACACTGAGATTTCAACACTCCAGGTTTTGCAGTGTAGACTTTGCACTAACATAAAGGTTCAGCTGATACGAAATGACCATTTAGATGATGATTGATAAAGAAAAGAACAGACACAGCCCGAGATGTGTAGATTACATGAAGTTACCCCTCCTAAAATACATAATATTATTTATTTATTTATATATTTAATGTCTGTTTGAAAAGGGACAAGTGTGAAGCAAGTAAACCATTTCCACACTTACAGCATTTATAGCCAGAGCTAATTCTCAATGCCCATCCCTTGCTGTGCATTTAAAAGACAAAAAAGTCAACATCAGATACACACAAAACAATGTCAACATTAAAAAGCAAAACAAAGTATATACCCCCTAATTGGGGTTTTGCCAGATGGATTTTCCTGATGATAGACATGGAGGCAAATCCATTTGCTAAGGTTAAGGCATCGCACAAACAAATGGGAAAAATAGCCAAATGTACACAGCAAAGTTTTATAATGAAAAGTATGTTTTTAAAATTGCAGGAGGATTTCATTCTTCTGAAAACGCATCTCTTTTTAGTGGACAAAATGAGTAAAGCGATTACATGAGCTACTTTGCCCACAGGGGTCACCAATATGGATACAAACTAAACATTCTTCACAGTAAGGACCAGATTTGTTCTTATTAGTATTTTTATTTATTTATTTTAAACACATTATTGTTTTGTGTTTGGCATCTTTTTTAAAAGATTTAGTCATAGATAACATGGCATGAAACTGCATGTAAAATAAAACATCAGTAAAAGACAAATTTTCCTCTCTGCACTGAAATCACAGATTTCATCACTCATCTCTCCTGTTGGCAGAAGCAGGAAGAAAAACTGAACCTATGCTACATGTCAGATGTACAGCACTGAACTGAAAAATTGCCAAAAAGCTCTGCATCACTCTGGCTGTTAGCTGATGCACTCCCCCACTTACACTTGTGTCATCTGCCACTGATGCCAGGGAAAGCGTGGCCGATGAAAGCGTTCAGCAAAGCCCATCTGATAAGACAGATCAAACGCCTTCAAATTCCACAAATATATTTTGTGCCTCAGGCCATCACTAATCCCTCCTTGTTTGACAGTCACTAAGCTGGCCTGGAAAATGCTCCAAGATGTGAAACTGAGCACATCACTGCATTCCCAGCATCCTCCACTCCAACCTCCTACAACCTCCCTCTCCATCCTCCTCCATCTATCCTCCTCTCTGTACCTTATAGCTTATCACGAATCATGCTACTGTTGTGTGTATTTTTGCGTTCCTCTTGAGGGAATCAGAGTTCAGGCTTTCTGCTAGAGTTTGCTTTCTTGCTGCATCAATGTGCCCTGACAGCTGACCCTGATTTTCTCCCCATTTCTTCACACATCATTTCTTTCTCCCTCTCTTTCATTCATCGTCTTTATTGTTTTTTTCCTGGTCTCTATCTGGTTCATTTGCACTCAACCTGTTTCCATCCAGTCCAACCACGTATCCTTGATTATACACAAACACACAAGCACCTAATTGATCAAGTGGCTGTGCGGTGACACTTGGATGCATTAGAATAGTGGACAGAAAAACCTTGTCTGCTAATGGGTGGCAAACATCACAAATGGCATCCATTAATTCCCACAGGTTATAATCTATCTATATATTGACTGATCTGCCTTACAGTTTTTAGTGTCTGCTTAGTCTGCTGTGGAAAAGTCCATTCTCAGCTCAATTTGCAACAGGAAATTGCACAATCTGAGCATAATCCGATTGTTCTCCTAAAAGGATTATAATGTAACAGAATACCTGGCCTAATGCCAGTACATAGAGAATGAAATAGATGCATGGAGCATGTACGAGCATTTTCTCGTCCATGTAGCTAGCAGTTTTTGGCCCGGACATCCGTGCACAAGCCTCCCTGACACTCCGGAGAAAATAGCAGCAGGGAAGGATTACAGTGTGAGTCTGAATGCAGAAAATTCTCTTTCCTCTCGAGGCTGCAGCTATGAAATGCATTATGCATCAACCATCTTCACTTCCTCCAGTCTCTGAGATTGCTATAGTACTCAGTTTTAACTCTGTAGGGACCTAAAAGAATGGATTTTTCTCATTTTGTTGGAAAACAACAGACTGAAAGAATATGCTTCCGGGCTTTATAGGCTCTATTAAAATCATGTGACATATGTAAATAGAATTTGTACATGAGCTTCTTATTCAAGCTGATCTGACTTCCAGCTGCTACTGTTAGGTACTGCCAAAGTATTGGCCTATTTTAAGTATCATCCGCTTATGAATAACAGGCATAAGAACCACAACAATACAGTCTTAAAGAAATCCTCATTTGTGTAAATTGTGTATGGATTATATGTAAAGAGATTTTCCATAAGTGCAGGGTATAAAAAATTCACCAGTAAAGCTTCTAAGTAGCACTATAGTTAAAACATAGTTGATTAATTAAAAAAAAGTAAAAATTTTGCTGGATTAGAGTTGTTTAAAAGAAGGAATTGGTTGTAAGAGCAAACTGGCTTTGAGAAGCGGAGATCTGCCAAATGCAAAAGATAAAACAGAAGGTAGATCTGAAACGGTTCCATTGTTTTTGGTTTTTCAAAGGTTCCAGCTGCTCTAATCTTAAACTCATATTTACAAAGAAAATCTGTCAGTCTTCTTCCTCCAAAAGGATGGAAAATAATTCCTTCTTTTTTAGTTTTTTTTTTTTTTGCCAACTGTAATAATGTACCTGCAATTTAGGTTTTATTTTTTGACGATGTAATGCTGTCTAAAAAAAAAAGAAGCTCATTAACACTGATAAACTTATTATCAACAGATTTCTGGAGCTACCTTAAGTAGTATGGTGAACAACATGATGAAAAATGAGCTTTTTGCCAGTTATCTGCTCAGAGCATGTAAACAGATCATTTGGTTCTTTGTGTTCCAGTATATGGGTGCATGAGTAATGCACATTACCAGATAAAAGAAATTGTAACCAACTGTATTGAGAAGCAACCTTATTGGAATGACACTGATACAGATTTCATAAAATAACAATAGTGAACTATTTCAGAAAGTGCCTAAACACAAAACAAGGCTCTGCCAGCCACTGGATGGAAAAAGAGCCAAAGTCAAAGTCATGGGTTCTTGGCCAGTGATAAAGAAACACATTGTTCCAGACCAGACAGCCACTGAAGGCAAGACAGTCTGGCTGCAGCCTGTTTAAATGTGACAGCTGCTCTCATAACTGTTCATCTGAGACACCATCTCAGAACAGAAAAACACACTAGAAATATTTGAAATAACATCGGATAAAACTTTTGTGTGGGGTTATGGTAAGGGTTAAGGTAATGATTAGAATACTAAAGGTAAAAATCAAAAACCTGGCCTGCAAAACCTGATTCCAAAACATTGAACTAAGACGAGAAAACACACTGCTTACAGGAGAAAAGCTTGTCCTCTATGAAAACATTCCAAGGCAGCCAGCTTAGCTTACATAGCTCTGTTAGCTCCGCAGCTAATGGAGCTACATAGCTAACCTAGCAAAAGCTTAATTCACAAAGCAGCCCTGTAAGCTATGTAGAAATATTATCTATTATCTAGCTAAAGTTCACATTGCTAAAGCTAACTTAGCTACATTGGTTTATGTAGTAACTCTTATTATTTAGCTAGCATAGCTATGTCAGCTTTAGCTGTAGCTAACAAAGCTAAAGTGAGCCACTGTTCGTGTAACTACTTCTAAAACAGATCTATGCATATTTTAATCACAAATCAGACCTCTGACCTGTTTGTTTTTTTTAATCAAATGTTTCTTAGTCTTTAATGTTTGCAATATGGTTATTTCATAAATAGATTTTATAAATAAAGTTTACAAATACAATTTAATTAAGAAAGTTGAATCAAAAAAAATTTTGAACAAAGGCTTTTCCTTTCTGAAATGAACGGTCTGTGAGAGCCAAGAGGGTCTGGCTGCAGACCTCGACAAAACCTCTAAGCTGGGGCGTTCAGCCGGAGACCCCTACGCTGGGCCGTGCAGTAGCAGACCCTGACCCCTACACTGGGGCGGGTCTATGCTATTAAAACCTGAGTGCTTAGGTTTAGGCATTAAAACCCAAGTGGTTAGATTTAGGGTAAGCCAGTGGGCAGGCAGCTAGAGCAGAAAATTTGTTGCGGGTAATATAGGTCATCGCCCCAGCGTAGAGGTCCGCGGGCTCAGGCAATATACGTCACGCCCCAGCGTAGAGGTCCACAGCTCGGGCAATGTACGTCACACCCCAGCGCAGAGGTCCGCCCCAGCGTGCAGGTCTGCGGCTGAACACCCCAGCGTAGAGGTTTGCTTGAGGTCTGCAGCCAGATGCCTCTTGTGAGAGCTGCCATCAGAAATGTACAGTCTGCAGCCAGACCCCTCTCACTCAACGCCCCTTCCAAGCTCAGAAATTGGAAAGTGTCAGGTCAGGACCAGATTCATTCCAGAATTAACATTTTCCAAACTAGCACTGAAGGCAAAATTGATAAGAAGTAATGAACCGAATTTAAAGTTGCTGGGTCACAATGACTTTTTGCTTCTGAAAAGTGGGTTGCCAGAAAAAAGTCTGAGAAACACTGGACCAAAGGATGCTGTATCTCATGGATCTCTACCGGTCCCTTGTTGATGCATCCGTCCTCTAACCAGCTGTTCTCTCTCTGTACCCAAGTAAGCTAACATCATAGATGTTTGTGGTTTCTTTAACAAGATTGGGTGATGTTTCCTCAGAAAGTCTTTGTAAAGTTCTGCCTTTTTCAAATTATTATTCTTTGTTGTGTTTTGCTGCTCTGGCTTGAACTGCTAGCTAAATTGCTCAACACTGCCCCCAAGGTCACCAGTGATATTGCATTGTTTGGTTTGTGTCTGGCTTCAAGAGAATGTGCTGAAATATGGGTGAAGGGAACACAGATTACTGTCAGAAAGCTGTCTGTCTCTGTATGCTTTCATCGGTAGCATGGAAAGGAACCTTTACCTGATTTGCCCCACTAATCATATTAACGTAATCAAGGTACTCAATCTAATATACATTTATATTTTTCTATTAAATCAAACATTGTCTTGAGTAGACAGTAACGTAACATTCATTATTTCATCAACAAGTCATGAACTTTATTACATGCTTGAAAACAAACATAGCATCCACATAACGACATTTTATCCTTAAAGGAATTAAGAAACACCTAAAAGAAAGAGTAAACACATTCATTCCTCCTATTAACAGAGCATAAATCAAATCTCAGTAAACTATCATACTGTACATTTAGCATTTGTCTACGACAATTACTTACACACTTAGAGCTCTCTTTAACTACTGTACACAATCTTCTTAGACAGTCTTTCTAATCTATAGTTTCTACTTCTGTACTCAAAATATAAACTTCTATTTGAGTGTGCTGTTCCTTTAATCCCTTATGAATACACACTGCAAATGTAAATTAATGGCTTTGAATTTTAGATCTAAAGTTACAGTACAGGCAGACAGCAGAATTATTTGGTTTCTTGCAATCTCTGCTGATGCCTCACTGCACCTCAATGCAGTGGCTCATTTTCACAGCACTTATTCTATATTTTCAATAGACAGTCTACAATAAATAATCAACTGTTCACGTTAAGGTCCATGTTCAATGTTTTTTAAAAGTGCAGGAGTGACACACAAAAAAGAGATGGGGACCTTTTATCATGTACTTTTCTTCTACTGACTGTCTATTTAATCAACAGAAAGACGATTGGTAGCAAAGCTTTGAAGGAGACAACAAAGCACAATACCACATAGAGAACAAGGAGAATGCAGGTTAATCTTAGCACTGTGTCTGTTTTTTGACCGTACTCAAGAAGAAGTGATGGAAAGTGATAGATGGACAGATCAGGTGTCATTTATGTTTTTTTTATTCGTGTGGTATCATTGACATTTAATCTACTCTAAAGATGTAGCTTTGATCAAAATAAACTAGCACTAAGAAGAAACAAACCATGCAGATATTCCTATCAAACTTTAGGCAATCATGTGCCAAAACTGTCAAATTTTTGTTGACACATATCCTCATCAAACAATAAAATATTGCATTAGTTCTATTCCTTCTCTCCAAGGTTTCAAGTTGCTTCTCTGTTAACTGATTCCCCCAAAGAATCTTTGTTTTTAATATAACCTCAGAGCAAAGCTTTAAAAAAACAATCCTGGTCATGCCATGAGGAAAAAGTGGATATCAAAGAAAGTAAAGAAACCATCATTATAACCTCCTCTCCCTCCTGCTTTTATTAGGTTGATTAGCAGCAGCCAGTTCATTCTGTCAGTTGTTGTTGTTCATAATCCACCAAGAGGCTGTTAAATCAAAGAAGAAAACATTGATGTTAGATGATCTTTGCGTAAGAAGAACAAGTGAGTAATGAAAACCGAAAGAGATACTAAATGCATGCACTGACAAAAGTAATGGCATCATTAGATTACAAATTGTTATGAAATACAGTAAACCTACAGCCTACAAGCTGTGTTCACATTATTCTATTGTCACTTTAAAATTGAATATGTAAGACTTGTTAGCAAATGTTTGCCATGCTACAGTAAGTATAATTGTAGGTCATAAAAAGTAAAGTATAAAAAATCATAAAATGTTACAATGTGGACTTGGACATGGACTTGGATTAAAATCATCTGACTTCATCGCTATGAGAAAATTTTGTTGTTTGGCAATTTTTTTAAATATAAAACTCTTAATAGTTGCCTCAATTAAAATAAATTACTGTACCTAGAAACTTTCTAAATTTTATTGTTTTCCTTTCAAAATGTAGCCATCAAATCATGAACATAAAGTTGTGGGGTTGTGATATTAAGTCATGTACTCGTTGTACTTGTTTCCAACCTTGGGGTCCAGGACCTTGCAGGGGAGTACCAAGGATCTCAGGAGATGTGCAAGTCTTTAAACCTGACACCAGATAGACTGTTTCACAAATCCATTGCAAGGATATAATTCAAATTTGTCTGGGAAACTTTCCATACAAAATGTCTGGGAAGGGCAGGACTTAAAAAAAAAAAAAAAATATATATATATATATATATATATATATATACACACACAACTGTGATTGGACAAACGTTCCGTCACATGTGTTAAGGGCCAATCAGAATGACAAGACAAAATTACATAGACGGCATGCACAGCTATGAATATAATAAGAGGAGGCATTTATATAGTGTCAGCTGTTACAGCTAAAGACCCCAATTTAAAGACACCATTACACTGATAGTTACACTAAAGCCTGGTCGGTATTAAAAGATCTTTCAAATCTTTATAGATTTTGAAAATGTGAGTGAGCTCAGAAATGGCAAAAAATGATGATAGTTTCAACAATTTTGTTCCAAATGTGTGTGGAAAACAACCATAGAGCCAGAAAATCACACCACACACTAACAGATTCCACTCCAAACAACCAGAATCCTGACTCTAAAACCCAGAAATGTCACAAAAGGATAGATGACAAGCAGGAAGAGTTTGCAATCATATTTTTTGGATAACAAAAAAAGGAAAAACTCCTGACTAATTACTTGAGCAATCATAACCATGATCTGTGCAAGATGAGAGTGGGTAAAAATTGATTTGCTGCTCCCTAATTAGCCATCCTTTAGTTCACTTGATGATCCACAAACTGTGTGCTTGGCTGCCCTAAAGGTTCCCCCCACACATCAAGATATTAGATCATAACTACTGAACATGTTTAATATTTATGATTTGAATTCAGTGCAGCCAGGACCAATATCACAATTTGTGTTTTATAGAGAGGGGAAACTGGGCCCAAAATCAACCTGACTGTAACCTTTATCAGGCTTCCAGTGAAACCAACAATTAGCAATCAAGCACTCTTTTTAAATTTCTTTTAAAGAAAGTTTCTAAGAGAAGCCTACATGGGACTCATCTCACATTCTTAAACTGCTGCATTGTTTGCACCAGTGTTCTGATGAATGATGTTGATAATACCAGGTGCTCGTAAGCTTCTAATCAACAGAGAAACACCCTTTTTATGATCATATAAGGACATATAAGGGATGTGTGTGAAGACAGAAGGCACACAGGTGTGAGAGAAGAAGAGCAACATATCACTAACGTCCAAATTAAAACAAATCATAAAACAAACAAACATACTTTGATAGTTCAAAATTGGATGTAGTCCTACTCCAAATGACACCAGAAGAGGAAGATTTAATTGTATTTTTAACACCTGTAGATAATAAATACACACTACTAATACATGAATTGGATAAAATCACTGATTCAGAAGGTGCATTCATCAGAAATGGCATTTACACTATATTGCCAAAAGTATTCGCTCACCTGCCTATATGAACTTAAGTGACATCCCACTCTTAATCCATAGAGTTTAATATGATGTCGGTTCACCTTTTACAGCTATAACAGCTTCAACTCTTCTGGGAAAGCTTTCCACAAGGTTTCAGAGTGTGTTTATGGAAATTTTTGACCATTCTTCCAGAAGCGCATTTGTGAGGTCACACACTAATGTTGGACAGGAAGGCCTGGCTCTCAGTCTCCGCTCTGATTCATCCCAAAGGTGTTCTATCGGGTTGAGATCAGGAGGCTAGTCAAGTTTATCCACACCAAACTCTCTCATCCATGTCTTTATGGACCTTGCTTGTGCACTGGTGCACAGTCATGTTAGAACAGGAAGGGGCCATCCCCAAACTGTTCCCACAAAGTTGGGAGCATGGATTTGTCCCAAATCTCTTGCTATGCTGAACCATTCAGAGTTCCTTTCACTGGAACTAAGGGGCCAAGCCCAGCTCCTGAAAAACAACCCCACACCATAATCCCTCCTCCACCAAACTTTACACTTGGCACAGTGCAGTCAGACAAGTACCGTTCTCCTGGCAACCGCCAAACCCAGACACATCCATCAGATTGCCAGATGGAGAAGCACGATTCGTCACTCCAGAGAAGGTGTCTCGGCTGATCTAGAGTCCAGTGGCGGCTTTACACCACTGCATCCGATGCTTTGCATTGCACTTGGTGATGTATGGCTTGGATGCAGCTGCTCAGCTATGGAAATCCATTCCATGAAGCTCTCTACGCACTGTTCTTGAGCTAATCTGAAGGCCACATGAAGTTTGGAGGTCTGGAGCCATTGACTCTGCAGAAAGTTGGCAACCTCTGTATCCGCTGACCGCGCTCTGTCATTTTACAAGGCCTACCACTTCGTGGCTGAGTTGCTGTCATTCTTAATTGCTTCCACTTTGTTATAATACCACTGACAGTTGACTGTGGAATATAGGAATGAGGAAATTTCACGACTTGACTTGTTGCACAGGTGGCATCCTATCACAGTACCATGCTGGAATTCACTGAGCTCCTGAGAGCGACCCATTCTTTCACAAATGTTTGTAGAAACAGTCTGCATGCCAAGGTGCTTGATTTTATTCACCTGTGGCCATGGAAGTGAGTAGAACACCTGATTTTAATTATTTGGATGGGTGAGGGAATAATTCTGGCAATGTAGTGCATACTGTTGTAATAGGAAGAGGTTGTTTAGATTGTTTTGTTTAGTTTTTCACAGTGAGTATGATTTGATTAAATTAACATTTATTCTTTAGCTGGAGGTTTTAAATTGGTGAAACATCATCATTTGAACACATTTAAACACCTCTGTGAGGAATTTTTTATTAATTTAATAAATAAATAGTGTCTTATGATTCAAATTAACCCTTAAATTGCTAAATTTACATTCCAAATGTAAAAATGTGCTGGTCAAATCAAACTCTGCATGTTTGAATTAATACTTGACTATATTTAAGTCATGTATTTTGGCATAATTAATTATAGCTGTGTTAAGTTTATAAAAAAGCAGCAAAACAGAATTAAAAACTTGTGTCATCCTCAATCTTTTATTTTTGAGTGCTTTTGAGTGCAAAATAAACATTTTATCCCCTCATATCAGCACTCACATGTTTGTAACAATGCTCCAGATGGTTCTGAGATTTTATTGTCAGCTCAGAACAAATCACAGATAAGAAAACTATGATGGTTATCAAAATCTTCTTAAAAACTGCATAAGAGGGTTTAATGAACAAATTTCCTCTTAAGAATGGTTGGTGAATTCTTCTCTGTGCTTTGCCACTGACATACCACAGCATTGTTGTGCATATCACCTTCTGCAGTTGATGTTTCCTGCAAGTGTTCTAGACTGTTAACCAGAGTTCACAATAGAAAATATGTTCTAAAGGGTTACCTTATCTCTCTATTTCTATTCTAACATATTCTAAATCTGTAGCAAGCTGTCCATGACTAATAAACTAGTGAAATATTGCCTCTTATTCTCCCATAATGCATCAAGTCACTTGTGCATATCTGCAGCTGATCAGACAGGGGAAGAAGAAGAAGGTCGAGCATCCATCCAATTAATGTATAAGAAAGGGAAACATCTAATGTCAAATACGAACCACTCCTGTTACATTTAACAGTTTTTATCCAGGTGATGATGTTGATGTTATTCTCTGCACTATAAATCTGGGATCGATGTGCATCCACAACAGCCCTCTTTGAACAGATCAGCTGTTGCAGCCCAGCCACTCAACGCTGAGCAACAAATTTCCAATAGTGCATTTTGTTATGCATGGATAGACGTCTAAATAGCACTGATATAAAGTCAGGAGCTTGCAAAGAGAAACTGTAGGAAGCAGAGTAGAAGCCCTGTGCATATAAAGAGAGCAGTGTTTCAAGCACGTACATTTGGACAGCAGAGTTTGAATAAATGTGTTAAGTAATTTAGAGCAGTTTTTACACATAAAATGAAATTTCTTGAAAGAGAAGCACTATTTATAACCTGCGTCAAAACTTGTTAACAATGGATGCTGATTAGCACAGAATTACAGTTACCTGTGGACCTCTGTGTGTGCAGAAATATGATAGGTAATCTGCCCTTGAATATTTTTCTCTGCAAATTACAGACATGGTCAATTCAGACCAGATTAAAAGCACACGCATCCTACATTATTATTATTGGGGTCCCTCGGTAACACTAATCCTGTGCAAATAGGGTATTATTTTTCACTATATGTTCACAAAGACATCTATTTATGAAGATCAATCAAGAAAAAATTGTTGTCAGTTTTGGATCTAGGCTGCATATGCTGGACTGCTTTCTGCTACTTTAGCTCTCCACCAGGATTGCTATCTTGCAAACAGCCAAAGTTGCAGAAATGTTAGAAGATAATGCTACACAAGCTATGAATATAAACCAGATAGTGTCACCTTCCACAAATCATGGTACATGTCGGTTCCACATTTCCATGCCTAAGCTAACAGGTACCATGAGTGAAAAAGTGACATTTTCACCTAGGCTAGATTTTAATTCCTGCCACTGACATTACAAAGTTATCTGTAGTTAAAATACTTAAACTAAGATTGTTTGTACTGTATTTCTAACTGTATTTGCATAGAATTTTGTGCTGGAGATAGCAGTTTGTGGTTGTACCTGGGAGGAGCATGGTGGAGACTATCTCCGGTTCCTCCAGCGTGTCAATAATGCATCGCTGGAAGGTCTTACTGATGGATGACTGCAGGTAGCTGAGAGGAAAGAGGGACGAAAGGCATGAGATTGCCATTTGCTTCTCAGGAGGGCAATAACACATCAAAGAGAGCCTGTGAGCAGTTCGCTGCTTGGTACTGCACTGAAATACTCAGAACTTGTTTTCTGGTTTCATCTACTGTAAAGTCCCTCTGATCCTACCTCATCCAAGAGAGACGATCCTGCCAAAACTCATACATGATGAAGCATGATCTGTCGGGCAGATTCTGGACTGAAACGCTGGAAATAAATAGAGACGGAGAAAGAGGGCAAAGGGGGGTTATCTAATATGTTTGGGAAAATTGAAGCAATCTGAAATGGCTGCAACAAATCACAGAGAGATCCTGAGGCAAACAAAGGCACACAGGCAGACAAAGGACTCACTGCAGGTTGTTTAGCTGGCTGCAGGTGGCATCTGTGTAAATCTTTAGAGCTTGCTGAAACTGATCCACATCCCTCTCCTTCACTGACATTTGCCGCTGGACAAGAAGAATGTTCTGGAGAGGGAGGAGAAACAAAAGTCAGGGTCAAAATAACATCTCCTGTCACAACTATTCACAGATGTCATGTATAAATCTGAACTCGAACAATAAGCATGCCTGTATTGATTTTTAGAGCATTGTTTTGTGAATATACATCCTGTAGCTTTGACAAATACAACCTTTCAGCACTCACCGATTTATATGTCCCTGCCAGTGTATCCTCTTTGAGAGGTTCAAGGTGTGGACTCTGAAAATAGAAGTATAAATAATTTAGTCAGAAATGAGGAGAAGAAAAATTAGCAGGAAAAACTGGCTCAATCCATCCCAGCAAAAAGGTCTCCTCTTAGTACATCTTGTAGCAACGCCTCATTTTTCAAAGGGAAAACAAAGGCAGATTAATATCCTTCATCCACCTTCCCTGCAGCCTTGTGGCATGTCTTTATTCTATACTCTTGTCTGCACGGCCAAGATAAGAAAATGTTATTATTAGTGCATTAGCGAGATAGCTTATTACCCTTCCAGCACAAGGATTCAACCTTGGAAAATGCCTCATCTATATTTTCAGATGAATATTTTAAATTTTAATCAGTGCCAACATGGAAGCTAAAATAGATTATAGATAGACACAACAGCACCTGGCAGCTATTTGTGCTCTGCCTAACTCCTCCAAGCAAAAATAATTAGAACTGTATAATTCAAAACATCTGTAAACATCTGTTATCCTTGGAATCTGTACAGCACTTGTGAATCCACATCAGTGTGAGGTTTCATATTTTCCCACAACCACTCTGTCTCATCAGCTCATATTTCTCTCAGTGGAGTCTGAGTGAACACAGCATGGATTCAAAGGAGATCTTTAGGCCTGACATTCAGTTTGTGTAGGTAAGTGTAGCTTGTACAGCTGGGCAAAACATCAGCATCTACACATATTCATTTTGTACAAATCATTCTCACTGACAACTTGTTGGATCTCCTGCAGTGTAAACTCAGACTGCAGATACATTTGGGCTCAAAGTGTCTCTTTTAAAATGTTTTGTCAGCAACAGCTTAGACTCTGTTTAAATGGATCCTGACACACAGACGTTCTCCCTCATGAGATAAAGCCTGCAGCATCGTATTTGAGTAAATCTAACATATGAAACTGCTTGAATATTTATGTACTTTATTTACAAGACCATCAATTCCTACATTTATTTTACAACTAAAACTTTATTTTATACCTAGACTTTGATATAACCTTTTGAGATTAAAAAAGCCCATATTTGCACCATTATCTACAGTTAAATTAAGAAACATTATCAGACTTAAATATCAATGGTAATGTGGAGATGGCCCTCCTTTTGCAGATATAACAGCTTCCACTCTTCTCAGAAGGATTTCCACAAGATTTCGGTGTGTTTTGGTGGGACTTTGTGTCCAATCGCTCTGTAGAGCATTTATAAGGTCAGGCATTGATGTTGGACCAGCTGGCTCCAATCTCCATATCAGTTCATCCCAAAGGTGCTTGATGGTGTTGGGGTCAAGACTCTGTGTTGGCCAGTCAAATTCTTCAACACCAAACTCATCAAACCATGTCTTTATAGTCCCTGCTTTGTGCATAGGAGCACAGTCATGTTGGAACAGTAAAGGGCCTTCCCTAAACAAAGCTGGAAGCATAGCATTGTCTAAAATGTCATTGTATGCTGAGCATTAAGATTGGCCTTCACTAGAGATAAGGGGCCTAGACAAAACCCTGAAAAACAACCTCATACTATTATCTCTCCTCCACCAAACTTCACAGATGACAAAATGCAGTCAGGCATGTAACGATCTGCCAAACCCCGACTCACCCATCTGACTGCCAAACAAAGACGCATGATTCGTAACTCCACTGATCACACTCCCACTGCACAGTTCTCCACAGTTCAGTGTTGATGTGCTCTATACCACTCCATCTGTCGCACCATGTGCTTTAGCAGTCATTGACTGTGATTTCACGTGGTCTTCCACGTCTTGGCTGAGTTGCTGTTGTTCTTAAACACTTCCACTTTCTAATAATATCACTTACAGTTAACCGTGCAATCTCCAGCAGGAATAACATTTCTTACATTGTCTTATTGCAAAGGTGGCATCCATCACAGTACCAAGCTTGACGTCTCTGAACTTTTCAGAACGACCCATTTTGCATCTCAAATGTTTGTGGCATCAGGTCTGATTGAAACACCTGAATCTGATAATTATCAGGCGTGGCCAAATACTTTTGTCTATTAAGGGTGTAATGTCTTCAATAATTCTAAAATTGTGAATATCATAATTGTGAATATTATCCCAACAGTTATTTTGTATTGTTGTCTTGCACATTAGTCATGACAATAAAGCTTTCCAACTAGCTTAGTCTTGCTAATAGGCCAGATAAATGATTTTATACAAACCTCACACTCCAGTTTGTCAATGAGCTGCTCCAGCTGGTTGATCTGGGAGCCCCAGTGATTGTCTGGCTCCACGCTGACCCCTGATCCCAGGAAATACAGGTCAAATATCAGCACAAGTGCATATTTTTTTAAGTTAACTCTCAATTCTGCCTGATTCAAATATGCCCTTTCATATTGCAAATACTTTTCAGACATTTACTTGAATCAGATCTTTCTCTGGTGTTTTGTCTCTGAAACAAACCTGTGGTGAGCATGCCAGAGTAGGGGTCAGTAGGAGACAGACACATGTTCTTCTGGATGCGTCGGCCAGGGCGTTTGGCCACCCTCTGAATGGGCAGGTCCTCTGGTTTTTTTAGCACCCTCCTCCCTGTGCATCCCTGGTCATGAACTGCCTCCATAGCACAGTCCAGAGATGACTGAAGGGACTGCAGCTGGGTGGAGGTCTCCCTCAGCAGGAAGCGGGTCACAAACTGACCCAGCACTGATGAACCCTGATACTCCTGCAGGCAGGAGGAAGAAGAAAAATTAATGAAAATGATTAAAAAGTTAATTGAATCCTTCTTTTGTATATTAATTTCTTTTCTAATCTTATTTTCCTTTGTCCTTTGTTGGTAATAGATAATATACAGAAGTCCTTGGCAGCAAGTTAGAATAAATGTCAGCCACTTTATTCCTTATATCTGATCTGAACTGTCTATACTATGTTTATGAATTAGAAGAGATTGTAGAAGGACTTAACTTGTACGGCTCTTTTCTAGTTTTCTTGAGTTTTTCTTGCACTGTTGGTGACATTCACACCCTGAGGCTACTATGGAAAGTGCCCATCAATATTAGCTTAACCAACTTCGACACTTTCATACACCTCTGATTAAGCAGCAGGAACAAGTCCATGCAGGAGTCCATGTCTTGCCAAAGGACACTTTGAGATGTGGCTGCAAGAGCTGGGAATCAAACTCCAAACCCTCCGATAGGAGATGGCAGACTTTACCACTGAACAACATGACTGATGTAAATATTTTTCCAGTATATTCTAAATTCCATTATTGCCATGCTTTTCCAAGCACACTGTTAAGCTACATTTATAGCCAGGAAGAAATAGCAATCATGTTAAGCCACTTGCTAATGCTGAAATCCAGTATCCAGGGGCAGCAGTCTGCAAGGGGTGGGAACCAGAGGATCACATGTTCAAGTCCTGGTTGGACCACAACCAGAAACAGGTCTAGTCGCTGAAAAGGTGCCAGCTCACTTCCTAAGAACTGCCAGGGGGCCCTTGAGCAGGACAATGAAGCCCCAAACTGCTTAGCTGCACCCTAAGTAGTAGCTCCTCACTCTGACATCTCTCCATTAGTGCATTTCCATGGACCCTGTTTAAGGATGTGTATTACAGACTCTGGCATGCAGCAATTCAGTTTACACATAGGAGTGAGAAACTGAATTTCCCCACTGAGTAATGTAGAAAGGTCATCTTTCAGCCCAATAGATACTTAAGCCTTTATGGTGCAAGGAACAATATTTGGTCACTTTGGTAGACTTCCCCTGTGGCCTCCCCCCAAACTCTCTGTGATACAGCAGAACTAGAATGATTTTTCTCAGCCAACCAGTTTAGATTAATGAACATCACACAAAGTGACATCACACCATGCAACCAATCAGCAGTGGCCCACAGCGTCTCAAACTTTGTTTCTTCCAGTACATGCAAAATGCAGATTTATCTCTTTAGGTCCCAAGGCCCAAACATGGCCTTAAAATCATAACTAACCATGAAAAGTTGATGAAACTCACTCATTAAAAGGTGAGTAGCAGTGCTAAATGTCATGATGGTTTTGTTGGCATAGGATTTCTAGCAGTTACAGCAATTTTAGTCTAGCAACCCTACTAGGGAACAATTAACTAATTATAGTGTCGGATAAAAGCACTCAAGGGTGCAGTTGGACTGTTGCCCCAGGTTTATAAACAAAATTAAAGAGTGATCCAGAGGTAAATTTTAATAATTTACAGATGTTTTGAGGACATAAATAGTGAAACAGCTGTAATTCTTTGGTCAGTTTTATAACCTTTTAACAGTTTTATCATACTTGTGTTGATAATATCAGTTTTTTTAGTTTCACTGTGAGCCTTATGTCTGCTTAAGTTCATGAAGATATTTATTATTTGTGAGTTTTTTTAGGTTTTCTGATGGACCTATCAGGAAAAATAAATGGTTTTAAACAATGAAATATATGTGATTTTAGTCAGTATTACAAAATTATAACAGTTTTATTAAACTTAAATGGCATAAATCAGTTTTTACTTTTATTGTGAGTCACATCACTGCTAAATTTCACTAAGTTATTCAATATTTGTGATAATTATTGGTCTTCTTTTGAAATTATTAGATAAAACTGGTGGTACTACCATTACATATACAGTGATCTGAAGCCAGTCATGTCTTGCCTCTAATAGAGGTCAGAATGTAAAGGCAACCTCACCAACCCTGATGTTTCTGACCCCGTCAGAAGAAACTACAGCAATCTCAGAAGACTCTGTGGGGTCTGATCTGTCTCTGTTTTATGCCCCATGCTCTCAGCTTTATGCTTTAAGAATCAGTATGTGGATTCCCTCTTTCAGTGTTATTATGTACCCCCAAAATTATGCAGATAAAAAAGTATTTTGTAGTAAAAAACATTTTTTAATTCATAAGTAACTCATTTGACTTTTTTTCAATTATGAACATTTTAATATGCATACACTATGGATTTTTTGTCTTTACCAAAAATGGGAAAGGAACCATATATGGTCACTTCATTAACCTGGATTTGTGACCATAATAATGAAAATAAATATATAAGTGAAAAAGGTTTAAAAAAAAAAAAAAAAAAAAAAAAGTATTGTGATGTCCACTAAAAAAAATTCTAGGGATAAGATTTGAATTTCCAAGTATTAAAGGGTTTAAAAACTACAGCATTTTCACCAGGACAAAGATCCCCTTCCGCTCCTTTTTTGAGTCAAAGAAGAAAAAAATGAGAAAATACACTAACGTTTCTTATCCTCTCTTCTCCTGGGCTTCCTGGCTGATAATCTAACAATGTAATCACTTTCATTAATAGCTTCATGTCAATTCTTGTTTCATGTTATGCTCAGTTTTCTGAGCGTGAAAATTGCTGATGCTCAGATAATCTATCATCTCCTCACAATTTTGTTTTTGGGGTTTTTATGATTTGCCAAGATTATGTTCTCTCTCAGTTTTTAGCTGAATAAAATCCTCTTCAATCAGGGGCAGGATATAATTACATTTCTTCATCAGAGGGGCCCAGTTGGAGTAAAATTATCGCCCTGCTATGTTTTGAACATGTAATTAAGTAAATTACTGTGTCTATTAATGTAACGCACATAATGGTGATAATGTTCCCCTCCATGAACTGGAAAGTGTATAATGGTAGTGTATGGGAGTATGCTCACAGAGACCTTTGAACCGTGTCATAGCTGTGGCTGCGGTTTTTCTGCCAGCTGGGGTGTTTTTTGGTGGATAATGAAGCCTGTCACACTCCAGCACACTGTAGTGCAGCAAAATAGAGTTAGGAGAAAAATGACAGGAGGACACTAGAAAAATGACCACACAGCTTGTCAGAATCCATAATAGTGTGTGTGGAGATACTGCACTACATGAGTAATGAACTTCAGTCTTTCTCCAGTTTCTCCTCCTTTTAATCATCAAGACAGAAGAGCTGTAACACCACAGTGGATGTTTCTGTTTGTTGATCATTTCAGTTACAGAATTTCTGTTTCAAGGCATTATGACATTGTTGAAAACAGATGATTATGTAAAAATTCAACCATATTTTTAACAATGACAATTTAATAACTATGGCTGTTTCCAGGTTGTCTAAAAGGCATCAGAGAAATCCTTGACTAAGAGCAACATGAAAAATGTATGAGTGTAGGAGGGCAAGGGTGCTATAAAGACGGGGGGAAACAAGATGAGAGAAAACAGCCAGACAAGATGACAACGCTTAGAGGATGGAAGCAGAGAGAAACATGAAATAACAGAGGGGAAAAGGCATAAGTGAATTATAGAAATGGAATAACAAAGATGGAAAGAAAGAGGAGGAAAAGGAGATTAGAGCAGATGAGAAAATGTCTTTGTGTTTGTGGAGGACATCTAATGTTAGATCAGTTTGACAGCTGGGGGGTTTGTCAGCCTCACTTACTGTCATCCACACTCTGCTATCATCCAATGTTTCTATCATTTAATATCATCAGTTACACCCACTTCCTGCACTGCAGTTGCTGCACACCACAGAAAACAAGTCATCATGAGTCGGCATCCACATCCATCTATATATTTACAGTCCATACCTGAGCTTCTAGCCCTGCCAAATACAGATAAATATTCACTGCTTGGCTTTACATGGAGCGTAAGGTATGTGAGATCGATGAAAAGTGAGCTGAGCTATTGATTTACAAAATGTATCCAGCCCTGTATATACAGACACTTCAACACCCTCTGCATCTCGTGGATTATACAGTACATGGCTCTGCTCGGCCAGCCTTCATAATAGGATTTCATAACGCTCTAATAAGCATGTTTCATTGTTGTTTAAAGCTCATCGTTTGATGAGAAACTGTGTGTAATTATCTGGAAGTACATGTAAGAGAATTATAAGTTGCATTGTTTTAAAGTGAAGTGCACTGACGTTGATGCCAAAGTTGATATAAAAGAGACATTATCAATGGTGTGCAGCTTTACTGAAGACATGTTTGTACTTACTACTGCTTTAAAGATCAATTTAAATCGTCCTTTCTGCTTACAAAGCTTTCTACCTGAGTGAAACGACCTAGAAGTCTTTTAGTGCTGGCCATGATAAGGGCTGTTCAAATTCTCTAAATTATAAGGAAAGAAGCTTCCTTGCCTCCTTCATCTTATCTCCTACAACACAGGATACACTGGGCCATCCTTTACCAAAAGACAGGAGAAGAATTGACCCACATTTCTTTGACATGCCTGTTGAACATTCATCAGAACGTGCAATCAGTGTGACTATAACGTTACTAACACTAAATTAAACAATAATTTTCAATGTGACTCTGCAGTGCCTACAAGTTCACCCCCTTAGATGTTTCACCCTTTAATTGATTTTATAATCAGTCATGGTCTATATATATCTTTTTGTGAAAAAAAAAAAAAAACCTCTGTAATGTCAAAGTGAATGCAGACTTCTACAACGTAATCCCAATTACATAAAACATGTAATGTAGAATAAGTGACAGCATAAATATTCACCCCCTTCAAGTCAGTATTAAGTAGATGCACCTTTGGCTGCAATCACAGCACTGAGTCTGAGTCTGTGCAGTGTTTGGTGTCCATCAATCATAGTGTCTTGATGGCCAAAAAGCACCTTTTTGGTGCCATCACACCAAGCGTCAACCTCCGGTCCCGAAAAATGAAGCCATTGCAGAAGTGCAAAATATTGTAATACCATGACTGTCCACTTGAGGCTGGCTGCAGGAACACCGGAAGTCCCATCTGGACACCTGTTAAACAGCCAGTTTTTACACTAGAAATAAACTGTTTTACTGCCTGGTTCAAAAAACCAAACGTGTCTCATTAGCTAATGTCTTCATGTCCTCTCATTGTACGGGGGGTGAATTTTTTTGTACCACAATGGTTTAGATTATATTTCAGAAAAACCTCACTGCGGACTGATTGGTGCATCTCATTTGATTGACAGATAGCTCGACAGGCAGAAGCTACGTTTCTGTCAACCAGAATATGGAAGCCACCGCGGACTGGCTTCAAGAGCTGTTTGAGTCCGCCTATTGTAACTAGACGGCTGACGTCACACAGGGTTTGTCCAATTCTTTCTACAGTCTATGAGTCAGACCAAAGAACCTTCTTTCACTTGACCATGAAGTCTCCCACATACCTTTTTGTGAGCTCTAGTCGAGATTCAATCTGTGTTTTCTTCAACATTGGCTTTCTCTTTGCCACTCTGCTACAAAGCTTTGACTGTGAAGAACCCAGGCAACAGTTGTTGTATGCAGAGTCTCTCCCATCTTAGCAACTGAAGCTTGTAACTCTTTCTTCCACAGTCACTCAGTTTGTGAGGCAGATATACACATGTGCCATATTCCTTCAATGTCTTGATGAAGGGTTTAACTGAACTCCAAGGGAGGTTAAGTACCTTGGGAAATTTTTTATGTCCATCTCCTGACAAACTCTTCAATAACCACTGAGTTCTCTGAATTGTCTGCAGTGTTCTTTTGTCTCAATGGTGTAATGGTAGCCAGGAATACTGATTAACCAGTACAGGACCTTCCAGAAACAGGTGTCTTGAAAACACTATCCCTTGAGACACATTCACTGCACTCAGGTGATCCCCATTTAGCTAACTGTGAGACTTACAGCACCAATCGACTGGTCCTTTGTTGAATAAGTTCTATCACTTAAAAGGGGGTGAATATTTATGCAACTACTTATTTTACATTACATATTATTATTTAATTTACATTCTTTTTTAGAAACCTGTGTACCCTTTTGAGTTTTTTTTTTTTTTTTGGCCTTTTTACCTTTATTAGATAGGACAGTGGATAGAGTCGGAAACAGGGAGGAGAGCAGGGAGAGACATGCAGGAAATGGTGCCACGGGCCAGATTCAAACCCGGGTCACCTGCGTACATGGCACACGCCTTGGCCACTCGACTACCGGCATGCCCCCTTTTTGAGTTTTTTTTGTATTTTTTGTAAATTAAGCCAAGTTATATAGACCATGATACATTCATAAAATCGATAAAAAGGTAAAAGATCCAGGGGTGAATACTTTTTATAGACACTGTAAGTGTAAGTAAAGAAAAAAAAGAAAGCAACCTAGCATACTCTTAGCTTAAGAGCGAGAGTGCTTAATGATAACAGCAACAAAATCACATCAACGACAAAAACTTAAACCAAAGGGACAATTTAGCTCTGGATCCAATGGCTCATCATGGCATAACATAACACATTAGCAGCTGAAAAACAGGAAGTGAAGAAATACGCTCAACATAGGCTGCAAGATGCAGTGAAAGTAAATCTTAGACCAATCAGACTGTCAGTCTTGTGGGACCTGTCACTTAAGTTCCCAGCCTTTGGGAACCCCAAGCAGGGACTTTTCAAGGGATGGATTAATCACTTCATGCATTTCAGCATAACGTCCCAATTACGATGTTGATTCTTTATTCTGTGAGTACTAGACATTTGCAGATCTACTTTGAGTATTTGCTCTTTCACAGTTTGAAATCTCTGTCTTGGCTTTAACTGACTATGGTATCAAGAAGGTGTTTGGGATGCTGGTGGCAGTCGGCCGATGAGCTGCTCTGATTTTTAAAATATCTAAAGAGTAACATTTTTCTGAGTCTCTGTAAAGATATTCTTGGAGCTCGGTAGATAAATCCCACTCACATTAAAATTAAACAGCCATTTAATTCTCCCACTCACTTGCACATGCCCTCACAGTCAGGCCCTGGAATATTTAGCTGAAGTTATTCACCCCTACAGGGCTGCTCGCTCCCTCAAATCAAACACGCTACATTTGATATCTGTCCGTGTACACACCTGGTAGACCTGTGGTGACAGAGCTTTCCATGCCACAGAGAACTTTGTAAATGTTCTACCCACATCACTGTGCTTTTCAGACAAAGTGCATGCTTTCAAAAATCAGAACACCTGTTCAGACAGGCATCAGGTAAATATCACAGATCTTTTCTAATGAACTATGTATTTCATTGGTTTTGCATCAGGGATCTGTGTTTCTTTTTCCAATTTTGTCTAACAAAATTGATTAAATTAATGAAGTTATGTGCATCTGATGTAATTTGCATCCTTTGTCTTCAAAATCAACTATATAGATATAAAGATTTACGTTTTCATTCAGCGGATGAAAAAATGAACATGTTTATAATTTATTTTCTAAGGAATTCATAATTAATTGCATCTGTAAATATATAAGTAGGACTACATTACAGGTACATTGGTTATACATATAAATGTATGTATATACATTGCTCCCTAAATTTTACTCTTGTCTTCACATTATTTAGAGCTAATTATCAATTTGACATATCTGATTTGCTAGTCTTTTGACATATGAAATCCTCTTTTCCCCCAAAACAAACACACTGGCCATACCTCTGCTCTCAGTCTGCACACAGCTGTCTGCCTCACCCCTTTTTTGGATCGCTGCCTCCTTACTGAGGTTTTGTTACTCCTACAATTCACATTGTTATTCCTCATGAATAAGTTTTTATTATGCGTGAGCACGCACAGGAAGCTTCTTGTGAGTGATGTCAAGAAAAGTTTGTAATGAAAGAACATGCTTTAGACCTTTGTGCGAGGTTTTACAGTAGCAATGTTAAAGGTAAACTTTTTAACAGGGACGTCTGCACATCAATAGATAAATTCAACATTTTTGGATGTAGTACTTCAGTAACGTCTCTGCATGTTGATGAGAGTGCTTGTCTCTGTGTGTATGTATGCAAAACTGGTGCACAGGAGGCCACTTTTAACAGCTTTTCTCCCTCACTGTGTGAAATTCACCATTTAAACAAAAATGTGATCTACTATTTAGTAAATATATCTTATGAATTTAATAAGTGTCGAATGGGTCACAATTTAAAATAAGAAGCAGACATTAGAGATGGACGAAGCTGAACATTTTTACACTTGGAAAGATTCAGCTGGGCTGCATGGCTATGGAGGAAGTTTGGGTTACAGAGCACACAGCCAATGGCAGAGTGTCTATCACAAGTAACACAAAACATGAAAGAGATTTAGCAAAAGAATAGCAGTTTGCTGTAGCAGTTCCAGTTTCCTAATATAGCAGTCTTTGAGGTTAAATCCAACAGTAACAATTAACATGTCATAAATGTCACAACCACATTGAGGCATGTCCCACTACAACTATAAATGTGAAGGGTTTCATTTAACCTAGACAGCTACAAAAAGCTTGGTAAAACTGTCAGCCTGCTGAAAATGCTATTTGGCTGAGTACATCTTCACACAGCTGGGCTCTTGACACAAGCTCTGTTGAGTATTTTGCTAAGCAAAATCAAGCCCTATCTCTTAAACAGGGTTTATTTTTAGAGGTTTTTTCTTATACATTGTGAGTTACAGATAAATGGACAAAGTGAATATATACATACAGATGCATAACATCGCATTTTAGCAGATGCAGATGCTGATACTGCTGTTTTTTATCACTTCTTATGGTGTAAGTCTCCTGGTATGCCAAGATTTTTGTCTTACATCTGACCATGAAAGAAGATCAGAGTTTGTCTAACTGGTTACTTCTTCCACCCTGAAAAGATCTCTTCTTTGATTTAGCAGCTACAGATACCAGCATAAAACTGGTTGACAACAACAGAACAGATACACTGGTGCATCCCTAGGAAAAAAACAAATTTTTAAATAACATCAGTAACTACTTTTCTGCAGCTTGGTGGCCTTTAAGATTAAAATAAGAATCAGCTTAATTGGCCAAGTATAACAAGGAATTTGACTCCAGTCAGCTTTGCTCTAAATGTAATGGAATTGATTATTAAATAGAAAGAATAAATAAATACATCTGAAAAAGTACCAAGAAATTCAGATTTACATATGTGCAAGCTCTTGTAAGGTTTTTATCTAGTATATACAAGTCTGTGTGCATTGACAGCATGATTGCAAGATGTGCAAAGGGCGCAACAATGCTAAATATGCATGATCAGAAGTATAAAATGTGAAAGGATGTGGAAGGATTTACATGAGGTAGACATTAGTGAGTACAAATGTGCATGAGGTGAAGCATTACACGATAGGGAGTTTTCTTAGGTAACATCTGGTTTAGGTTTTGTTATTGTCATATAAATTTCTATAGTTCATACTTCCTGGCTGGCCAACTTATTTTCTGACATGTTTCTCCTCCTACCAAGCTGTGATCGTCTGTCTTGTTAGAGGAGGCTCTTGTCAAACAGAGCTTGTCTTGTAAGGTTTTGTGAGCTCTTGTTGGAAATGAACTGTTAGTGAGGAGAGGCAGTGTTGTTCTTATAGGCAGAGTCAGTCATGCTGTGGCTCTCTCTCCCTCTGTAGCGCCGCCACAGCAGAGTGATCTCAAAGACCTCTCTGAGGGTTTCAGACTGACAGCTGAGGCACAAACAGAAAGACTGTCTGAACACTCGGAGGCATGGAGGATGCTGACAAATGTCCAGAAAGCTTTAAAAGGGGATGATAGTCTAGCTGTGATGCCACATGTCCATGACATCTTGTTATGCAAAATTTAACCATGTGCAGAGATGATAGTTTTATTACTCTTATCCCTCACCTCTTTAGTTTTATCCATGGCCTTCAGTATGGCAACATTCAGCTTTTCCAGAGCAGACAGGACATTGACGTATTCTCCCAGATGTGGAGTGAAGTACGCTGGAGAAGAAGAATTTGTTAAACACTTGTACCATAATAAGTGAAGGACAATAATTATGTACAAAAGTAGCTCCATTACAAAGAATTAGCAGAGTTAAGTGACTAAATGTCCCACTGACAGTGGTGCATGCTTACCCGACAGTATTAAGATTAATTACCTGAGAGTTTGTCTATGTCCAAGTTGCTGAGAGACCATGAAAAAAGGATGAAAAGTGTTATAAAAGAGACAGGGATATTTCTGTAAATGCATCAAAAACAGCGAAGTGTTTTTGTCATTTCGACTGTAAATTGTCCCTCTCTCTGTGTCACAGACAAATGTTTGCATACTTCAAAATGTTATTGGTACTCGACAGCGTGCACACACAGAGTCGAGCAAACTCTGCAGCTAAAAGCTCTCCATGGGATATTGACTTCCTCTTCACTGAAGTGAGGTGCTGACGTCTCGCTGCCAGGCAGCAGGAGAGCAGGAGGGGCTGCAGATGGCAGCAGATTTGGAGGATATTCAAGGAAGGATGAGCTTACTCTGTCTGCTGCCTGTCGATGGAGTAATACAGCTCCTGCATCTGCTCGTCAGTCAGGATACCATCAGTGAAGTATGACTGGAACTCCTCCAAGGACAGCTTCCCATCGTCTGAAAGGGGAAACAAAGCTGTGAAAATCACACCTCACTGAAGCATGGGATGTTTCATCACTTTAATGAAGAGTCATCTATCATTCAAAACAGTCAAACAAGGTGACTATGGCTTCAAAACACAAAATGTATTCTACTGATAAGCTTAGAAGTAATTTCAAGTTCAGATACATAAAATCAAACCTCGCTGTCCCAAAACCTTTCCTGATTTAGCTTAAAACCTCTGCTTGGCACGCAACTTTCTTCTAAAAAGAAATTAAACTTAGACTGTCATTTCTATTTATCAGACTCCATTACTGGAACAAATGATCATTTGTTGGTTAAAAATCCAATTTCTCCTCTCAAGACTAATAATGACCTAATTTCACAGCACTGAGGCTTTATCACACCTTTTTTTTCTTATCCTTATCACTCCTGCTTCAGTTCATTTCCTATGTTACAAACTAGTAAAAATCGTGGCCATACAACTTGCACAAGCACCAAACTAATATCAGTGTGTAGTAATGACACTGTAGGGGAGAAACACAAAACAAAATGTCATGTGAAGGTTAGTAAGCTGATCCTCTGATCAGTAGCTTCAGGGTCTCTGTGCTGTGAGGCATTCAGGGCCCAGAGGAAATAAGAGGATAGAGGGCTAGTTTGAATAGTCAGAGCAGAGCTCAATAGCGGACAAACTTCAGACGATAATGAGAGCTTGTCTCCATCTCGCCAGCTTTGCTCTGTAAGCACTGAAACCTTTTGAGACTCGACTCTGAGATCCCCAGCAGGCAGCGGAGCTCAGACTAAGAGGCATGAGCCAACAGTAAATCATATCATCTGGTAGTGGTGGGTAAGGACTCATCTGACTCTGTGCCAGCTCACACAGGCTCTGGACAGGATGCATTTGCAGCAAAAGCTTTAGAGCCTCATGACACATTTCAAGAACAGATTCTGTTTTCTTGGTTTAAACTATTTGTATTCTGTGTTTACCTCATTAAAGTGGATTAAGCAGAAATAATTTACCATTGTTTTATTGCCATTTTATCAGCAATTAATAAGACAGGCTTTGTAATGGGCTTCAGTAACGTGATTAATGGTGGCCAAAATTTTACAAAAAAAAAACAAAAAAACAAAAAAAACAAATGATTGCTTAAGAGCTTGGGTTTGGTCTGTCCATTCTGGGCTCGACTGTATTACAATAAATCAAGAAGCATTCTAAAGAGAATCTGCTCCTGCTGTAGCTATCAAAGCCTTTAGTATGTATCAAAAACAAAAACACACAAAAAAAATTATTCAGGTAATTAATCACCAAAAATATTAAATAGGGATTCACAAAATTGGATTTTAACCTGAATCCTCTAAGCCGGTATTTCCAAATCCATTTGAGCAGATACCAACATCAATATCTGATTGTGGTTCAGACCTTAAACTTCAGTCCTTAAACACACTTAAAACCCCACCTTAAATTTTAGAGAATTAGGAGAAACAAAAAAGAAATAAATTCAAGCAGGAAGACTATTTCATTTCCACTCATCTTTTACTCATTAATAATCACTTACTCACATGTCTGCCTTTCCCTGCTCTATTTTCCTGCTCTGGTAATCAACTAGTATGGGCGTCTACTCACTTAAATTCTAAGCCAATCCCATTCTGCTATGACCTCTCTCAATTCAATCATCATGCTGCTGTCATATTTTAAAATCTGTTCTATCCTCTTCCACAGTCAGTCTGTTGTTTCAGTGCGACGGCTGCAACCGTCCTCCACCCCAGCCACCTCATCTCCAGCTCCTCATCACTATCCTTTTTCCCTTCATCACTAATTCCAAGTCATTTCATCAGTGTCTGGGTCAAGCTTCTCATAAGTTCATTCCTTAGAAGTCCACTCCTCATCTTATCCTGTCTTCCATCACCACAGCCAGTGTCTAGACTCCATGGGAGAGTATCCCAGCCTCATTCACATTCATAAAGACATCACAATGGAGTCTACCTGCCTAAAGCATTTCACATTTTCAAACATTTCCAAACTTATAAAGTAAACTATTGTTAGACTAATTTTAAGTCTCTCCTAACTGAACTACCTTTTCAATTGCAGGACTAAAATCAGCGGCTTTTCCAAAGCTTTTTTTTGCATTTCAGTGTGGCACATTTTCTTTTGATGCTAATTCAAAATGTGACTTTTTGATATAATTATTTGTAGTTCTCAAAGGACAAAGGGCTTGATATTATTTAGATTTTCTCTACCATCAATAATTTACATTTTATTTCTTAGAAATTAGTGTTGCTCTCTGTAACTAAATTATCCATATTTCAGTTCCTCTAAAAGCTTCAGAGTTGGGTTACTGAAGAAAGCTTAAAAGAAAATGGTTATAAAATTATATAACCTTTTGTTTCACTTCTTCCTACATCATTTTCCTCTTTCAACTTTGTGCTCTTTACTCTGTAAAGCAGTGTGAATTTTCTGTGTATGAATGGTGCTGTATAAATAAACCTGCTTTGCTTTTGGAAAAGTTAAAAACAGAGACTTAACAGAGAGTGGGCTGTTATTGATTTTTGTTGGCTTCACCGCCTTATTTTATTCTAAAGATTTTTGAAATAACTGGAAAAAACACAATATTTATAATGTGCCACTATATTCATTTTTTTATTTTACAAAAGACGTACACAGGACTATAACATATTTTTATGTTATAAAAGACTGGATCCACCCATTCTCCATGCTCCAATCTGCTTTAATCCCTTACTCTTACACAGTGTCGCCATTTTAAGATTTTTTGTATATTTGCTATTTGAACATTTGTTGTGTTCTGGCCTTGTTAAACCTCAGCTGGAAGATAAATTTATTTAAGGAGTCAGATTTTTTAAGTCCCTCCTCAAACTTTGCTGAGAAATTCTTCTTTCCACATGATGTGGGAGTAAACACAATCTGTTGCAACTGTGACTCATTCTCCAGCCTTCTCCATCTGAACTGAAGATTCACACCCAATCAGACACCCGAGAGTACTTCAGATGGTTTAATAGGCAAGTATTTCTCAACGTTAACGCTGCACTGATTGAGTTTCTGGCTACAGACTTATGACTTATGTTTCTTCTTCCTAAAGTCCTGTCAGACCAGACTAATAATTTGAGAAAGTAAAGCTAAAAGTTTAGTAAAGTAAAGGTGGAACCATGCAGTCAGCAGTACAGGACTGTTGTGTTGAGAAGGGAGCAGAGTTGGTAGGTAAAGTTTTAATTTATCGGTTGATCTATGGTCCAACCCTCACACATAATCATAAGTTTTGGGTAATGAGGACAGGAATGAGATCCCAGATCCATGTTGTCATTGAGATTCCTCAGTAGGATGGCTGGGCTCAGCTTTAGAGAATGAGGGAGCTAGAGTCACAGTTCCTTGTCATCAAAAGGAGACAGTTAAGGTGGTTCAGTCATCTGACCAGTCTTCTGATTTTCTGTGAGTTCTAGACCCTGAAATCACTGCAGGGATTCTATGTCTCATCCGTCCAGGGAACACACACGTATCCCCCAGATAGGGCTAGAACACAATGCTGGGGAGATGGATGGATGGATGGATGGATGGATGGATGGATGGATGGATGGAAAAGCTTCATAAAAATAACATTTTTTTAGACTTCACTGTCCAAATCAAACCTCTACCAACCGGATTAGGAAGCCTTTATAACCTGTGTATGTAAATCTATCTATAGTTTAATCCACCCTTAATGCAAATATGGCCAACCTTTTCAGCTTCCATCTTTTCAAATATTAGAAACTAATCCCCTTGTTCCATATGGTCCTCAGATATTAAAAAATGAAGTTGCAGATACAGTAGGTTGCCCCCTGATGTGAATCTGCACATCCTGCAGCAATTGAACCCAAGGCTTATTCACCAACAACTGTCAATACAACACCTCTGCAGGGAAATTTAAAGTGTTGCTCACATGGATGATAAATCAGTACCTCTGTGCAGAAGAGAGGATGCTTACAAGCTGTAATTGTCTCAGTAAATAAAACTGCTACAGTGACCTAAATTAAAATGGCTCCCTGTTCTGAAGCTTGTATCTAGCGAAGAACAATTTTCCTCGAGGGGTTCCTAAAACTGAAAGAGCTTAAACCTAAACAGCAGCAACATTTCATAAAGCCCAGCAGTGCAATAACAGACATAACAAAAGAGCAGTCAGAGACAACACTGAAGGATACTGACAGAGCAGGACAGTAGACTGAGTCTTTAAATGTAAATTATTCCATTAAAGCATTTAGTGTGTGCCAAAATGTGAGGAATAAGTGATGAGATCATTTTTGCTAAATAGTCAGTGAGCCAGCTCAATGACAGCCAGATCTCTGCTTCAGCTCCCTCCAACTAAAGCTGCATCCTGAGAGGACAGGGCTGTAGTCTACACTCCGCACTGCTACAGAAAAAAACGCTGCTTTAATTAAACAGTATGAGAAGAAGAAACTTCATTCTTTTGATGTGTGTGTCCACAGAGATGCAAAAACCCTATTATGTACTTTACATTGTCATGAAAACCTTTATCCAACTAACACCAAGAATAAAAGAATTAGAAATACTTTAAAATGTGGTGAATAAAAGACTTCTGCAGATATATGATTCACTCTGGTACTTCTGTACAGGAAATTGTTTTGAATAAAATTAATCATAGATGGTATTATTCTTCTATTTGTTGTTTTGTTGTTTCTCTGGTCCTTCTTTCCTCATCCCCCAGCTTCTCTCATCCTGCTTCTACCCCACCCCCTACCCCTCTCCAATCTCATCATGACTTCCACAGATGACTGTCAACATGAGTCTGACTCTACTCAAGGTTCCTGCCCGTTAAAGAGAAGGTTTTCCTCACTGCTGTAAAAAGGCTAAATGTTAATAGCACTGAGCTCATAGTGATTAGCATTGGGTCTTTATAATAAAATATTAAAGAGTACTGTCTAGACCTGCTCTCTTTGTGAAGTGTCTTGAGATAACGTTGATTATGAATTGGCACTATACAAAGATTGAGTGATTGTTTTACAGTTTTGAAAATATTTCTTCCAACTTACAAATAAAATATTCTCATTCAGATATTTTATGACAAGTGGTTAAGAGAACAACAAAATGCAGCTTTTCTCAGACCCCAAACATATAAAGAAAACAGGTGCCTGATCATTCCTTGGACACAGAATACTGGTGTTTAAATGAAGAAGGAAGAGAGATCATGAAAGACATGAAAAACTACTGCACAAAGCTGAGCTGCTTGACTTTTAGCACCAAGAGTGACATAACATCACCAAACACCAGTGTGAAGGATTTATAATTTTCTACTATGTTTTAGCATGACATTTTCATTGCTCTGTTAGCTTTGTTTTAATTCTATTTATCTTTACTTGTTTATTTATTGGGTTTTCTTTTTATGGCTTTTATGTTTTACTGCTTTATCTGTATTTAGCACTATCTCTTTTTGTTGTCTTTGTATCTTTGTTCCATATGTTTTTGGTTTGATTTGTTCTATCCATTTTAACCAGTGCTTTACATCAGGATACAGTACCACCAAATCTATGGCATAGAAGTTTTTTTCTGGCGTACCTGATCTTCTCACCAGTTGCAGGTATGCGCTCCTGTCTTCTCCTCAGCCTAAAGCTTTTAATTGATTTGTCTAAATAGTCTCTGTACAAGTAAATAACATTTAATAACAATAATGTCATTGAAAATGAACGGCCAGACTGTTGATCATGGTCAGTATTTTTGCTCAAAGAACATCTGGCTCATTGGCAGAGACTTAAAGCCTGGATGTACGGTGGCAAAGTCAGTTCACAAACACAGCAGGGACTCAGGGTGTCAGTGAGTTGAGGGGCCGTTTAATCTCTACAGCAGGTGCTCACATTTTTTTCAAAGCATAAGACATTTTAGCATTATTTATTGTAATTTTTTTAAAAATATATCATTTTGTTGTAGTTTTTCCTGTCTCACATTTTAATTTATAACCCTGTAATATTCTCTCCTTATTTGCTTTATCTCTATTTTTTATTTTCTTAAATCATTTGATCCTCCTTCATCAATTAATTTTGCTGTTCTGTGATACTAACGTTCTCTTGATGTATTTGGGGTGTTGTTTTTTACAATATTATGGTTATTTATGTTTTGTATGTTATGTTTGTTCAGTGGTGTTTTTGTATTTATTGGCTAAGTTATTTTGTGTCTAGTTTTTGTGCTTCCATCTCTCTAGTCCTGTTTTAAAAGTGCTATACATTACCAAGGATTAACAGTAGAAGGAAGAGGAGCATTTTAGTAGATGCAGTACATTAAAAAATGATTTTTGACTATCAAAAGTATTATAACCAATTTAACTGATGTACAAAAACATTCCAACCTTTAATAACAAACTAGAAAAGCACTTGTAGAGCACAGACCTCTGCCATTAGCCCTATCTCCCAATAGTAAAGGATCCTTTAAAAAATTCCTGGATCCAGACAGTGATCTGAATCACTCCCAAAATCTAATCAGTTCTTCCTTATACCATTTGTGTCATTTCCTGAAAATTTCATCAAAATCTGTCCAGAACTTTTCAAGTTATGTTTCTAACAAACTAACTAACTAACAAACTCTGCTGATCACATAACCTCCTTGGCAGAGGTAATAAATAAAATCAATGGGATTTATCTAGCTCATTGTGCACTGAAATGAAAACCACAAAGGAATGAGGTTTCGCAAAGGTTCAGTCAGTGGGTGGCAGCATGTTTCTCTAATGATGTTTTGTGGTCAGAAAGTATAACCACAAAAGAAGAGCATTTGCACTAAAATGTGGCACCTGTGCACTTTCCCAACCTTCCCTGACCTTGTTTAAAGCCATAGCTTGGTTTTTTTACTCATTGTAGATTGAAAACAAGGGAATATGAGTGAAACACATCATTAAACATTTGTTTAAGCTGTTATAAGATGAATCACTGCAGTGCTGGGCTCAAGACACAGCAACCACACTCGCTGTATGTTGCTGTTATTACAGGCCTTAAACGTGGAGAGGAGAGAACAGACATTACATGTTGACTATGCTTAATTACAACGGCATAAGTGGGTGATATCTGGTAAGTTATTCAGCTGCTCGTAACTCTAGTGCTAAACATACTGATGACTCTGACTGAACTGTTGTCTTTCACATATAACTCTGCAAGGCCAAAAGTTGCATCAGTTATGCCTCGTGTGCACCACAACACAACGCATGCATGCAAACCAGGGATGACAGTGCTGCAAAAATCCATTCTGTGGCAGAAATTCTACCAGTGACGGTACTGATACTGGTTTACTGTATACCACTACTGAGCCATGGTGACTGTGACTCAGCTGGTAGAATCTGTTGCCTTGTAATCACAAAGTCATAGGTTTGATCCCCAGGGACCACAGTTGTCTGTTTATGTGTCCTTAGTGTCTGATACTCCATGAATGGATAGATGTGACCTGCAATGTAAAATCGCAAGTCCATTTACAGTTGAAACCAGAAGTTTACATACACTATATATTTTTCTCACTGTCTAACATTAAATCAGATTAAACTTTTCCTGTTTTTGGTCAGTTAGGATTACTAAAATTATTTCTATTTGCTAAATGGCAGAATAATGAGAGAGATCATTTTTTAGACAATTTTTTATTATTTTCTTGAGAGTCAGAAGTTTACATACACTAAGATTACTATGCCTTTAAACAATCTGGGAAAGCCCAGATGATGATGTCATGTCTTTGGAAGCCTCTGATAGGTTTATTGACAACATTTGAGTTAATCAGAGGCACACCTGTGGATGTATTTTAAGGCACACCTGAAACACACTGCTTCTTTGTATAATATCATGGGAAAATCAAAAGAAATCAGCCAAGATATCAGGAAGAGAATTGTGGACCTGCACAAGTCTGGTTCATCCTTGGGTGCAATTTCCAGATGCCTGAAGCTGCCACGTTCATCTGTTCAAACAATTATATGCAAGTATAAACACCATGGGAATGTCCAGCCATCATACCGCTCAGGAAGGAGACGGGTTCTATGTCCCAGAGATGAACGTGCTTTGGTCCGAAAAGTGCATCTCAACCCAAGAACAAAAGCAAAAGACCTTGTGAAGATGCTGGCTGAAGCTGGTAAGAGTGTGTCATTATCAACAATCAAATGAGTCCTGTACCGACATGGGCTAAAAGGCCACTCTCCCAGGAAGAAGCCATTACTCCAAAAGAAACATAAAAAAGCCAGATTACCATTTGCAAATGCACACAGGGACAAAGACCTTAATTTTTGGAGACATGTTCTGTGGTCTGACGAAACTAAAATTGAACTCTTTGGCCATAATGACCATCGTTACATTTGGAGAAAAAAGGGGGAAGCTTGCAAGCCTGAGAACACCATCCCAACTGTGAAACAGGGGGGTGGCAGCATCATGTTGTGGGGTTGTTTTGCTGCAGGAGGGACTGGTGAACTTCATAAAATGAATGGCATCATGAGAAAAGAACATTATGTGAAAATACTGACGCAACATCTCAAGACATCAGCCAGGAAGTTAAAGCTTGGGCGCAAATGGGTTTTCCAAATGGACAATGACTCTAAGCATACTGCCAAACAGGTTACAAAGTGGCTTAAGGATAACAAAGTCAATGTTTTGGAGTGGCCAGCACAAAGCCCTGATCTCAATCCCGTTGAAAATTTATGGGCAGAGCTGAAAAGGCATGTGTGAGCAAGGCGGCCTACAAACTTGGCTCAGTTACACCAGTTCTGCCAGAGGAATGGGCCAAAATTCCTGCAAACTATTGTGAGAAGCTTGTGGAAGCATATCCAAAACATCTGACCCAAGTCATACAGTTTAAAGGCAATACTACCAAATACTAATGAAATGTATGTAAACTTCTGACTCTCAAGAAAATAATAAAAAATTGTCTAAAAAATGATCTCTCTCATTATTCTGCCATTTAGCAAATAGAAATAATTTTGGTAATCCTAACTGACCAAAAACAGGAAAAGTTTAATCTGATTTAATGTTAGACGGTGAGAAAAAAAAGTTTATGTGCCTTTTTATATAGTGTATGTAAACTTCTGGTTTCAACTGTACCTTATTACATAAACCCAATTTAAGTCAATTAAGTACATTATATGTGCTATATTTCCTCAAATTCGAGTTTTCACGATCATTTATCTCAGTTTATTCAACATAGAATTACTTAATTCAATTGGTTGGAAATTTGTCATTTTATTGAAACGAGGGGTGCACCGATCGATCGGCCAAGATCGGTATCGGCGCTGATTTCCTTAATTTTAGGAGATCGCTGATCGGCCGATCCTTGTAAATAAGATCGGTGGATAAGATCGGTTTCATATGCCTCTACCTACTAAAATGTGAAAGATGAAAGACTAAAGGAACTGATATAATTCAGTAGTTTGGACAGCAATGCTTTAAACTTTTCATTTATATTTGAGAGAACTACCTCATGTGCAGTTAAAACAACAAGTTTGTATTGTTTCACGGGTATTGTTCAATGTTATTCAATAAAATAAGATTGGAACATTGAAGGTGTATGCCGTCAGTTATAAAAAAATCGGTATCGGCAAAAATCGGAATCGGCAGATCAGGCTTTTTAAAGATTGGTGATCGGTGATCAGCCAGAAAATTGCAATCGGTGCACCCCTAATTGAAACACACACAACCTTAAACACACATTTTGACAAGGAGTGATAGCTGTTTTTCAAGACTAAATTGAGACAACACTATAAATAGTAAAAAATATTTGTCACCAAAATAATAAAGATATCTTGATTTATAATGCCCTAATGGATTACAGCAGCAAATAGCAGCACGATGCTCCAGGGGTCAGTCCAGTGGCAGCCAGAGCTGACTCGGGACACCTGAAATCTGATTGGCCTCCTGAAAATAATTGGCCATTTGCCTTGTCAGCCATCAACTAGCCATTTCAGCATATCAATCATTAAGCATATCTTAACCAACATTAGATTGGTTTTACTAGCTTTAATATCAAGGTGAGATATGTAAAAGTGGCCCCACCATCCCTATATATTTCTGTATGTGGGCCCTAATGGAAAAAGTTTGGACACCCCTGATTTAAAGGTTTTAGTGTACAATCAGTTTGGCTTTTCCTGACACTCAGCACACTTTTCTCCTTACATTGTGCGTAAGTCACTGTGTACACACATTACTCATATTAGATTCATAATTTTAAATTGATGCAGCTGTCTTCTGCTTTCAGTTTTTTTAATCCTCATTACAATAGCACAGAAACAAAGAAGTGTAGTGTGTTGGTAGCCAGCCCTCATTATGTGTTAAATCTGCTGTGTTCGAGGCCGATCATGGCAGCCCACTCAGAGCTGATTGGTAGGAGGCACTTCCCCTCTTGGGTGTACGACTCAGAATACGACGGGCAAGCACAGCTCAGCTGCATGTTGAAGATAACTACCACAAACAAGCGACAGAGTTTTCCTCTCTCACTTTATCTATCCTCTTTCTACAGAGAGTGAAAAATAAAAGGCTGGTGTGAGTGCTAGCAGGCGGCAGGTGAAACAGACTATTAGATGCAGATAACACAAAATAAAACTAATATACATATAAAGACTTAACTGGAAGAGAGTCAGCATCCAAATGCCACAGCCCTGCCATCTCTTTAGACACTTTGTTTCCAGCTAATTTAACCATCCGACACACAAGTTGAAATAATAAAAACCACCCACCCTTCCTTCTACCTCCGACCGTTTCTTCATAACAGTCAGAAAGAAGGAAAAAGCATGCTCCAAGGGCTTTTTCATTATTCACAAACTAAAGTGTTTTTTCTTTTTTGTTCCTAAATATCTCCACAGCGCTGCAAGGCACCCCAGACAACCCCTGCTCATGGCTGCACATGTTGCATCATTAATCCTGCTCTTACGTAACACATCCACCATCCTCCTGAGGAATCTGATCAGAGTTTGCAGATAGACTACATGCATTTATCATCTGCCTCTTTTGCATTTTGCAGCCCATTAAATGGAGATGCAGATCATGAATAAAAAATTAACAGCAAAAACATTTCTCCTGTTTGTCAGCACTCCTTTTTATGCAAAGTATATTCATTTGTTTTCTCCCAGGAGATATTAAGGAGGGGAAATCCTTTGAAGTAAAATGAGGATTTAGATTGAATCACATTAATAAAATGTAACAGTTTGCAGAGGTATTAAATTCAAATTTGTCTCAAGTGAAATATTAATATTTAGAAGGCAAATACTTTTGATTAATGTAGGTGTCATTTTTAGGACCCGAGCACTGACTTCAGAGCACGGACTCTGTCTGTAGGTGTTCTTATTATTTTTCTCTCAAAACAGTTGCTTAGGGTGGCTTAGCGTGCTCAAAAACTCTCCAAACTTTGCAGATATATTAGTCCTGATGAAAAATTACATATTTTGATGGTTTTGTGTCAGTGTGTCAAAACTAACCCCACAGTGGCTAAAAACCCCCTTTTTGGGCAGCAAAGTTTGGGCTACATGCATTAAAATTGGTACACATATGTATCATGTCCAGACAAACAAAAAAACTGATTTACTGTCTTTTAAAAATATGTACCTAAAGTGAGATTAATGGTAAAAATCTGACGTTTATTGGACAGTCTACAGGTCTCACATTTTACATATACTCCACCTAGGGATTTTATCTGATTGACCCCAGATTTTTCTGTACGATTTTAGATGAGATGGAGATCTTAAGTTGTGCAAAATGTCCCATTTCACCATAGGACTGGGTCAAAATCTGGCCCCAAAGATTGAACCATGATTTTTTTCCCTCCAAAATCTATTCAAACAATCAGCCCCCGTGCCTTATGATTTTATTTTATTTTTTATTTTTGGCTGACTGCTGAGGTCAGCCCTACAGATGGCTCTGTCCATGTACTGACTGACTGAGTAAGTAACTGACTGAGTGAGTGATTCTTCTTACAGAGCTGGGTTTGCTTGGACTGAATGCTGGCAGTAATGGCTGCCTCCACTGTGTTAACTACAGCCATACATACAGAGTTGCACTATGGGCGGGGTTTATTTGTGCTCAAAGCCCTCTAATGGCTGCCTTCACAGCTATAAATACTCAGATATAGTTTTAGCCTCTGTTTAACCAGAACTGGGCCCTATTTCTGTATGACAAAGAATAAAAACAACCATATAAGCTTTTCATGTTGGAAAAGATGTTTTCACTCCTCTGCTGACCTGCTTTGGCATGACTATGTGATAGATGAGGGGGAAAGGGTAACTTCTTGTGTGAATGCTTGTTTGCGCTGGCTGCCCGTGTAGCGATCAGCTCTGAATTAGTCACTACAGCACTTTAGTCAAAACTGGACATTTCTTGATTAAAACAAGTGAAGACAGCAGCACTAAAAGCTTTCTGTGACAGAAAGGTTGGGATTTTGAAGCAGCGATTTTGTCTGAACCAGACATCTCTCATCCAAACAAGCGCGGAGAGCAACACTGAAAGCTTTCTGTGACAGAAAAAAATGTTCTTGCTCTACTCCCGGCCCTTTTCAGCATGGCGTTCCATCATTGCAGTGGGCTTGTCCAGTATTGCCCACCGTTAGCTGTTAGTTTGGATGTCACAGTAGGACCGCTGCAGTTTTCTCCGAACTGGACTGCTGTCCTTGTTAAAACCAGAGCAGAGAGCCACACCGACAGCTTGTCTTGTGCAGAGGAGAGGTTTTTGACCATTTCTTGTAGTGTTGTCTTCCCTTCGCGCACTTGTAACAAAGAAAACAGAGAGCGTCTTTTCCCCTCTGTTCTCTAACTGCAGCTGAGACGACGTGTGTGTGTGTGTGTGTCTGTGTTTAACCAATCAGATGCGGTAGAAGAAAAGCAGGAGGAGAGGGGGAAGGATGCTGCTCTGGGCTTTATTACACACAGAAGGAGATAGAGAGAGAGAGAGAGAGAGAGAGAGGGCAACATGTAGCTTTTAATATTTCAGTAACCACTTACTATACCTTTGGCTAAAAATAATAAACTACTAACAACCATGACAAAATCACTCTGCCAGAACACACATTTCAGTCAGGCATTTCAACAGGCATCCCAGATAGTTGCAGTCAGCCATATACTAGGTTTTAACCTAGTCTTGTTTTTGCATATGGATCACCATGAGACCTGCAAGAAGAAAAACTCTTGGACCCATACCAAGTTCCCAACAGGAAGTCCACCAGCTTCAGCTCAATTTCAAAATAAGGCATTTTTGATGGTGCCAAATGACTGGCGTGTTGTAACTTTTGTATACATTGTTCTGTGTTCTTCTAGTCATTAGTGTATTCCTCATACTGTGCTGAAACTATCAAGCTCAGAACTGAACTGAAGTCCTTGATTTTTTTCCACAATGCTGACATGTTTCGTTAATAGACACCTCACTCACAAGCAAATGATAGCAAGCTCTTGATATCTCATCAGTTTCACAGGAAGTTGGCATTAATTTCATATGCAATATCTGATTTCATTCAAATTTCACATATATGATAAAGGTCTGATACTCTGCACATTCAAAGATTAACTTCATGGTTTTGTTGTAGGGCACCTACTGTACCAAGCCAGTAACACCTCCAACATAAAATGTCTAACTGTCTTCGAATTATATATAATCAATATCAGCCCTGCCCAGATCACATCTACATGTTAGCACCTTGCTTTATCATACCACCACCTAGTGTTGACAGCCAGTACTACCTCATATACAAAGTGCAACATGCACATTATTTTTTAATTTAATGACAGTCCTGTGAGGATCCGCTTATCTCCCTGCTGTGCTGCAGCATACTGCAAGGGTTACCAACACCCAGTGGTGGCATCACACCATCCCAACATGCACCGGGGTTTGCGGAGACTTTAGAGCTGCTTGCAGCCCTATTTTATCAATGAAACCGGCATGGTAGGGCCAATTTGCACAAAAGGAGCTGTCAGTACCAAACAAACACAACCACTAAAGGTAAATAATAATAATAATAATAATAATAATAATAATAATAATAATAACTTTATTTATATAGCACTTTTAAAAGCAAGGTTTTACAAAGTGCCTTCACACTCAGAAAAACAAAGCAGCAGGACAACAAAACACAACAACAAAGTCAAAAGAACACTCAAGGGGAGAGAACCTAAACAAGATCAAAACCAAACTATAGGTCCAGCCCAAACAACAATATTACTGAGACATTAGAAATACAAACCCAATGGAAGTCATGAGAGCTTTGATATGTTTCACATGACTACACCTGAGCTGAGACATCCTGGGACATCATTAAAACAAGACATCATAAGAACCCATGGGTACCCGGCCAACACAGGAACCCAACCACAGAACCTGAGACCAAGGGGACTGAAGTTTTAAAAGGCAAGTAAAAGAGAAGCAATAAGAACTAAAACATTAAGAGAAATAAAATTGTAAAGGAAGAATAAGTGTAAAAGAATATGTCCGTGGAATGAAAACACTAAAATGATACAAGCATCAAAGGTAAAAGCTAAAACCAGTAAGAACTGCCTAAATTAAAAACTCAAGATCATTAATATAGAAACTCAAAACAGTAAGAGGAGTAAGAGATATTAAAACATGAATAAGAAGAGTATAAGGTACTAAATAAGCTAAAAATCAGAAGTAGTAAAGAATTAACAGTAACAATAATAACAGTAAAACAGCAAAAATAAGTGTAATGTAACAAAAGTGGAGATAAAGGGTAAAATGATGATTGAAGGAATAGGAATGAGTAAGAAGACAACATCACATAAAAGCAAGTCTATAAAAATGAGTTTTAAGAAGTGATTTAAAAGCAGTGACTGTTTCTGTACGGCTTATTTCCCCGGGGAGGTCGTTCCAAGGTCGAGGGGCCCTGATGGAGAAGGCCCTGTCACCTTTACTTACAAGTCTCGACTTTGGGATGACCAGGAGGCCCCGACCCAAGGATCTCAGGGTACGGGCTGGCTCATAAGGGGTTAGAAGTTCTGTGACATAAACTGGTGCCAGACCCTTTAGTGCTTTAAAAGTAATGAGTAAAATCTTAAAATCAATTCTAAAACTAACTGGAAGCCAATGTAGAGACGCTAAAATGGGGGTGATGTGATGTCGTCTGTTAAAACCGGTTAGAAGCCTAGCTGCTGCATTCTGGACAAGTTGGAGGCGGGAGAGAGATTTTTGGTTAATACCAGAGAGAAGTGAGTTGCAGTAATCTAGATGGGAGAAAATGAGGGCGTGGATGACTTTTTCCATGTCTTACTGGGAAAGGATGGGTTTTAATTTGGAGATGCTGCTTAAGTGAAAGGGCAAGACTGTGTGATTTTATTGATATGAGCTACAAAGGTGAGGTTAGAATCAAACTGAACTCCGAGATTTCTGGCTGTTGATTTGATATTTGATGAAAATGAACCAAGGCTGTTATTGATTATGTTTGAGGAATTTTGTAAATTGAACAAGATTATTTCAGATTTGCAGGTGTTTAGTTGAAGAAAGTTCTGGGCCATCCAACAGTTAATAACAAACAGGCAGTCTTTTATAGCAGCTAGGCTTCTAGGATCCTCAGGTCTCAGGGGCAGGTATATCTGTGTGTCGTCTGCGTAGCAGTAAAGGGAGACACCTGCTCCTAACCTCTCTTGTTTATATCCTTTCTACCTGAATCTGTCACAAATGACAGTAAATCAAAAAGCTTAGTTCCACCAGGGTCACATAAATTTCCTCAGTGCCACAACAAGCTGTCTGTCCGAACACATCCATCAAAGCTGTGCCTTTTTTTTACACTGGTGTATCCTAATTTTGTGTGCAACAGCTCCTTCAACGAGCTTTTTAATTGAGTTTTAATTTGCCATATCATCTAATTAGCTGCATATTTTGCTTACTCACCATTTTTATCTGCCCGGTGGAAAATCTGCAAGAGAAGAGAAGAACATGTTGAAGGTATTATGTATAGGAATGACAAGCAATGGCTGGGAAATATTTCCATCTTTATAGGGAAGCCTTTCACGTGTAACAGTTTTAAACTGTAGCTCTAATCTGTCAGAAAAGGCTACTGAAATCAAGATTTTTTGCTTAAGTAGAGATTCAAGTCAGCTGAAAATTTTGAGGTGTTCTGTTCTTAGAAGAACAATTTTTCAGCATATCCTGCTTTCTGTGTGCACATTAGGACAGTGAGGAGGAGCTGTAATTTCTGCATTTCAATAACAAAAGAGCCACAAGACATCTCAGGAAAGGAAATGCTGACATTTCTGTGGATCCCCAAGGAGCGTTGAAATGACAGTTTTTATGTTTCTAGTCCTCGTGAGCACGAAATGATGCAGCTGCTCTTACATATTTCTTAGTTTTTGCCTATCCTGCAACCAGAAGATGACAATCCTTTCTTTTCATGAATATTGCCTCTAACACAATCATTACATTGGAATTAGCATCCTCCATTTCATCATAGTGTAACAGTGAAGGTGTGAGAAGTCAGATCCGCTCGTAGGTGGGAGGTGTTGTGTGTGAGATCAGAGTGACACCTTTTCTCGCTGTTCAGTCAGCCTGTGAGGACCAAAACAGTCCTGTGTCTTCTTGATTAAGAGGATCATCAGAGTGAAGCGCCGCTCTCACATCACAGCTGTCACCGTCAGAGCACAGCAGAGTGTGGATGCCTGGATGCACTCCGGTCACATCCCATTTTTTAACGGCATCTGTCCATCCTCCATTAGTGACACGTTCACTGAGCCACACACTAATCTATACTACAAAGAATAGTCCTGAACATCCGACAGATGTATAAAGGTTGCACTAAACAGGACTGTGCCTGTTTTTCTGCATCTACCACTAACATTTTAACCCTTACTTTACTATAGTTATTTGACTTGATTCACTCTTTCATTTATTAGAAAGTTACACAAGCTTTTCAGGATGATGTAGTTTAAGGGCTGCTTGTTTTGAAAGTCTGCACTACAATCTATAATGTAGCATTTCCAAAATGTTACGTATCTTGAGCTTGTTTGAAGACAGAGCTAAAAGAGCTTGACGATGAAATAAAGTGAACCAAAGGCTGACAGGAACTGTGGAAACTTCAGAATAAAACTCAAGGCAGCTGAATACTTACTAATCAGTACTGTATGGTTAACCATTTGACATATATTTTTAAAGAAGGCCTATTGCATTTTTTTATTTTGATTTTTTTACTAGCTTTTAAAACTAAGCTCACTCTCTTAAGACTTGAGGCTCTTTAGTGTGGGGCCCCTAAATCTGACCTCCCTCCAGTGATGCATGTCCACAGAATTCTTTCTCTTGTGGATGTGTGTGGATCATGTTCACTAACAAGGTGTGAACATTTATTTCCCCCTCAGTGATTGATAAATATATTGTCTTCTTGTTCTCCTTCTCCTATAAGAAAGAGAAATAGAGATATCTCAAATGGAAAAAGGAGACTGAGAAACCTTTATTGCTTGCTAGTTTCCTTGCTTTCTTCTTCTCCCTCGTCTAGCTTCTGTTGCTCCCTTCTTTCTCTATCTGCATCTCCCTTGTCCCTGTTCCCGATATTTTTCTGCACCTCCAACCACACCCCAACACAGCCACAGCAAGTAGCTGTTTAACGAGAGCCTGAGACATGAGAGTTTCCAAATTGTAGCTCAGTGCCATGTTTATGAGCTAGTTTTGAAAGTAAATAAATAATTCCATCCATCCATCCATCCATTTTCTATACCCCTTATTCCAATCTGGGGGGGGGGGGCTGGAGCCTATCCCAGCTGTCATTGGGCGAGAGGCAGGGTACACCCTGGATTGGCCACCAGTCAATCACAGGGCTGGAAATAAATAATTAATAGTTACTATTGAAAAATGAAATTAGATGTTTAATTTATAATAAAGTGATCCAAAATTAAGGTAAAAATATTTTGTAATCCTTCAGAAAAGCTTTCTAACCCACCCCTGGGTATGAAGTCTAATTCTAAACTATGTGAATTTATTTTTCTCAAATCTGCAGTGTAGTCTCTTCTGATTCATTAACGAGTTTAAGCTCAAAACTTATGGCAAAGTCTGTGATGTTATTACTGTCCATAAATGTCTGTTTGATCTAAATGTTACATTAAGTAATGAATTGCATGCAAAAAAAAATGCTGCAATGGCCCTTTAACATTTCTGCACTGACATTTTCCTTGATGATTTCTAGATGCAGGTGATGACAGAAAACCTGGAGGCTGTTCCATGACACATACTTCCCTAATGAGTGGAAACGATGATTTAAGCATCACCCTAATAAAAGCCGCAGAGGAAGCCAACAGAAAGCTGCACAGTAAAATCTAGGAAACTAATTGAGAGCCATAAAAATCAGCTGAGGAGAAATCTGAGGAGGAGATTTAGTGCCTCCTTATCCTCCTTTGTGCTGTTAAGTGGGAGGTTGGGGGGAGTCAATGGAGCTGTTGTCATCCTACACAGTGAATGGAGATCTTAGGAAAAGCAGCATTAGCTACATTGATGAAGCTCGGTTGTAATTTTCTTCTTAGCCAGTCCCTGGGGTCTGTTAATATTTCACACTGAGAGCTGCTGAACACAATAAAACTACAGCAGGAGGACAAGCTGACACTGTCTGAACATCTACTTCAACCTGGCTGTGTATGAAATGTTTCCCTTCAGCTTGTGAAGTATCTCAAAAAGAGCAGCATAACACTTTCCAGGCATGTGAAGGCTAAGAGCTTTTTCACAACTGAGAGGCTGTTAGATTGAATACAGTGAGTGCTTCGACTAGTCTAATGATAGAAGAAAAAGCCTTTTCTTAGAGACAGAAATAAAAAATAAGCTTCTTCAAGATAAATGAAGTGTCAGTTAAAAGGGGAAAAGAATAAATGAGGCTCTGTTTTAAGGGAAATAGTGAAGATTAGAGAGAGAGACAGCATGATTTAACTGTTACAGAGGACAATCAGTGCAACAGTGACAGTAAAGTTGCCTTGCACTCTTAATTCCTGCAGCTGTAACACAATAGCTGAGCATTTACTCGGCCATTGTACTACATCAAGTGAGGAAATGGGACCATATTGGAGGTAATGCAGTCTTAGGCTGGAGCGCAAGGGTGATAAATGCATTTGACTTGCTGCAGTCTTATGTTCCCGTCTTGTCGGTAAACTGAAGAAACAGCATAATTGTATTTACAGCCAGCTGTCAGGAAGTGAAAGTCTGGGAAATGATGCAGCCTGTATTTTATGATGTAAACCAGAGGCAAAACAGCTAGGCTCCTGACAGAACACAGCATGTTTTAGTCATAATACTGCATGTACATCATAGTACAGCCATCTTTTTATGGGGAGATTGCTGTTTTTTTATTTTTTGGTTAATTTTTCAGCAAAAGAGGAAGAAAAAGGCTGCTAGCTTAGAGGTACCTCCTATGCATGTGAATCCAATCCTGTATCAACTGTGCAAGCAATACCCTGATGAAATTATTAAAAATGTAGGATTATCTATCTTCATGTTTGGAGATGTGTGAAAGGAAGGCTGCTCTTTAAAAATGTAGCTACAAGTCATGATTTATAAGAATACTATGCATTTTTAATATATTCTAGTACAGCACAACCAGTGTCATAAGTGGGGAAGGAAAAAAAAACTAATTTGCACAACCTGATAGCAATTTTGTAAAGGTGAAAGGTGAAATGAAAGCAAACATGTGACCGTGCTGAGGCATCTCCTTTGTTATTCACGCATTCATGGGCATGCCCTCACCTTTCTTACATAATAGAGCTCCTTCACATCAAGCACATGTGAATAAGTCCACTGGCTCAGTGTAAAGCCATTCATAAAGAGGATGATGGAGCACAAGGGGCTACTCAGATCGTGCCATTGTAAGAGAGGTGAATGTCTAATTATAGATCTGATTTTTTATTTAACAAGAAGAGGTGTCATGCTTAAAAATGGACCCTATCAAAAAGAACATAATGTGTGCATACTTACATCCTGAACCAGAGAAAAGCCTTGGTTCTTGTTATGGTCCAGCTCCTGCTGTTTTCTCAGGTGTTCGTGTTTGGCAGATTGAAGACACATGGTTATCATCTCTGTGCAGGCCAACATCTTGCCACTGTCGATGCGATTTTCACCCTTTTTCAAAATCAAATGTCCTGTCCCTGTGTGTTACTCTGGGAGCGGTTGTCCTTGTCAGGGTGGATGATGATGATGATGATGTCGTTCCTGTGTTCCAGTCAGGATGATGATAGACTCAGCCTGCTGCCCTCTGCCTGCCGCTGCTGCTGCACGCTGCCTGCACGTCGACGACAGCGGGGATAACTCCGCCTCTACACGAGCACAGGCTGCACGAGCGATTCATAAAAGCCCGGGGAATGCACCATCTGCTGGTCAGGGCACGCACACACACATCTACATAGAGATACACGCTGACAGAAGGATGAGCAGCTAATTAGCGGCCGGGCTGACGGACGGACAGAGGGTTGAACAGACAGGATGAATAAAGAAGAGATGAACAAGAACAGCTTGTAAAGCCAAAGGCGGTATTTATGTGCACATAATATTTGAAGACCAGGATGCTATCTGTGATTTAACTGCAGTTTTAACCATACACCCCTAACACAGCCTGGGTATAAACTAACGTGTATTATAAAGTCTACTGTAGCCCTAAAGTCAGTCTGTAAGCACTCTGGTAAAATCCTGATAGTAGAGCTCATTGCACGTGAAAGTAAACTTTCCTTTTTGGCCCTTATGAGAATGATCATTGTCTATGCCAATTCTGGCTACTCCTTTTTACCCCTTTATGATACTTTGCTGGGATCTCCCCAACAGGCCCCCCGCTCAGCCTTAAAAGCATGAACATAGGCTATATGTTTGTGCAGGAAATGGTCACTGTAGAGTCACTTCCTGGACGAGCCCAACTGATAGTGCTCATACATACACTGCGCACCAAAAATTATTTAACCAAAATATTTACTTGTACAACGGCTATCACTTAGCTAGGACAGGTACTATCGAGTGTTGGGTCGTTGATGACCGAGACAGTTCTTTTACGTTTAAAGTGAACGATAAGATCTGGATCCTGTTTGAAATGTCTGAATTATTATTTTATATTTTGGGGGCTTTTAGCCTTTGATAGGATAGCTGCAGAGAAACACGAAATGAGGGGAGAGAGAATGCACTGACACCTGGGAATTGATACCACAACCAGTGCATTGAGGACTATAGCCTCTGCTTATTGTTACCTGCTCTACCAGCAACACCAGTGACCTACTATTATTGATGTGTGTGTCTGTGTGTTATGTGATTAATGGAAAATGAACTTGAGTTCATAGCATCACAGGCCAAACCTACCCATTCATACCTTATCACTCCCCATTCACACACTGGAATTGGCCATCAGTATAAGCTATTCCCATTCATACGCATCCATACCCATTTACACACCACCAACGATGCAGTGGGAGCAAATTAAGGGCCAATCCCATTTGTACCCCTAACTCTTCCCCTTAGCCCTCCCCCTTCAGCTACCTCTTCCGGGCAGGGGCAAAAACCTTCCCATAAGAAATGAGATGCCACTTGATTGCATCATCACACATTACTGATAAACAGTGCGCCATTGGAAGTGACAATAAAGCTTCGACCATCTCATTTATACTGTGGATCTCCATGTTGATCTTCTCTGTATACATACAGTCAAAAGCCCTCGTTACCTGTACTGAAAATACAATAAACTCCCATCCTATTAGCTAAATACTGAATACATTACATGAATACTTTAATACCCCCCTCCCTGTAGTTTGTTTGATCCAAAAGTTGCTGCAGAAGCTCTCAGCAGCAGATGCAAGAACTGTCAGAGACACAAATGACCGGTACCAGTGTGTGGGGGTGTTTAAAGAAGACACTGTAAGGCATTAAGTTTTGCTTTTAAACTTGTTAATATGATTTATAATGAGTTAGACAACATTATGCTCCTGCTAAAGACATTTATCATCCATAATTAAGTTGGTTTAGCACTCTGGCTTGCTAGTTGGTATCTTAAAATGTAGCTTCCAGATGAATACCAAAAAAGTGAGTTAAGTGCTGAATTAATCCTAATGCAGAGCGGGAAAGACTACAGGACTGTTGCTCTCAATTAACAGGGTAAAGTCTAGTTGAAAGGTACTTAAGTCAAACTAAAAGTACTGAACTAAAAATCTACTCAAGTAAAGGTAAAAGTATTTAATTTAATAATTACTTTGACTGCTGAGTAGTTACTGAGGAGTTGTACAATAAAATATGATCTTTGCTTCCTGGCAATAACAACATCAGAATGTAAATCTACCATTGTTCAGTTAGCCACACCTTTATAATTAAGTGAAATGCAACAGCTGTTTTAGGATTTGATGTGGGATCATTCTCTCTATGTGCTGCTGTGGTGTCAACAGAGGCGAAAAAGTACAAAAGTATTGTACCCAGGTAACCTACTTAAGCAGAAGTGAAAGGACTGAATTCAAAATGTATTCAAAACAGTAGTCCCCAAAAGAGCTACCCAGTTACAGTATTTTGTGTAAATGTAAGTTACTTTCCACCTCTGTCCTAAGGACAGCCAGAGGACTAGCAGGTAATTTTCTAACAACTAAATCAGAGGAAAACAGTAGCTATGCCATAGTTAAAGTTTTAAATAAGTGGGATATCTTAAGCTGAAAAACCTCAAAATGCACCAGATATAAAAGATGAAAACCCAGGAGATGTGTTTCTTTTTTTTAGTGCAATCACTAAATACCCCTTGGCTCTCAAATACCCCTTCTGTCCTACCTGACAAAAATCTTTTTAAATGGCCAAGATGGTTTACTTCAAGTAAAACCCCGAATTCAAGATTTTATTACTAAAATAGACATGGTATAACCAAAGTAATATGCTTAGCAGAGGCAAACTTTCACGCTGAATGTGTCATACCAGAATAAAATGTTTTATATTTCTTATTGTTTGTTAATATGTTTTGTATTAATGTGAATCTTTAAATATGTAAAGTTAAAAGTGTCTTTGTTGACCTCTGACCTTTTCAGGCTCTCTAGTCTCTTTTCTCAGCAGATGTTGCTGGCTCTGTTGTGTAAACAGTTTTTTCTGATTATTAATATAATAAATAACTACATCTTTCACTCATGAAGAGTACATTTTCAGCTGAGTTTTAGCTGATGGGAATGACACTGTTTAACTCTAAGACTTAAATACATCCTAAAGTGTGCCTCCAACATGATTTCGTTTTGTGAAAGACCCTCAAACTTGGTTATTTAAGGCCAAAACAGGTATTTCTTTAAAGAAAATGATACTATTTATCTCACAGTGTCCATTGGCTAAATATGCTTTGGTATGAACTGTAAGATCTCAATTATAATGTCTAACACAAGAATTATGTAAATGAATTTTGAGAAGTGTAACTGTTTAAAGTTCACTGGCATGTCCAGCATGAAGGCCCTTTTCAGGTTCAGTGGAGCCCTATCATTTCTATGCACCTCCCATGCACACATACACACCTCCCAGGCTGGCCCCCGGAGCTGACACCTCTGAACACTTGTAGTGGAGTCAGTTGCATCATTTTCTTTAAATCTATCCAGTAAGCCTCAACACTTCTAACCTTGGTTTGTTCGCTGTTTTGAAGTTCGTCCTCAGTGCAGGTCAACAGGTGAGCTTAATTTTATGAATCATTTGCTTTATCTTGTATTATTTTTTAAATTATTTTGTTTATTGTGATTTTTAATGTCATTATTTTTGTTATTATTGGTTGTAGTGCTATCTTTGTAATCTTTGTTATTACTGTTGCTGTCAACAATTCTGTCATCACTTCATATATTTTGCAGTAGTAATATTGGTTGCATCACTTTTATTATATTCATGAATATTATTATAAGCAGTGTTATACACGGTTATATGCCACCATTTAATACCCTGGTCTTTTGCATTATAACAATAAGGCAGCCATAATAATTATTGATATTAAGGAATGATTTAAAAATGTAGTCTCAAACAGTTTATCCCAACAATTTTTAACCAGAGAGAAGAGACATGAGATATGAACAGTCCAGTCTTTGGCTGGCTGAAGGATGTGCTTTCTATCATGTGATCCAAAGTTTCATGTCACAAAAAAAAAACAAAAAAAAAACGTGAAACTGACTTATTGTGTTTAAAGTTACACGTGCAAAATGATAGCATCTAACCACAAGAGAAAGCCACAATCCTAAGAATTACCCTTATCTGCTGACCGCACAAGATTATGCTGGAAATGATAGGAGCAGCCCACCCCTTTGTAAACGCCACTACTAAGATCAGCAACAAATTTTAATCTGCGTCAATAATTGTTTTATTCTTTGATTAAACATTCAGTTAGTAATTCGTATGTGATAGTCATAAATATAATGACAGCAGCTGATGACGTCTGTCAAGGCAGCACTTGAGCGTCTGCAGGGAGAAGATAAGCAGCAACAACCTGCCGCACCCTGGAGGAGGCTCCCACTGCTTCCTTATGCCAAACTAAACCAATACAAAGTTTTATCTCTCCCACGGACAAGTCAAACTTTGCAAACTATGATGGGATTTCAGTTTTATGGTCTATGTTCATGTCTAATCAATCCTTGGACTTCCTGGTTTCACATTTAGCTGGTCAGAGAGGAGATTTTTTTTCTGATAATGCTTAAAAATATATTTTCCATACCCTCACTGCACCAAATTTCTTACTTCTTACATTTACATTTCATACACCACATTCAAAAAATTATGATGCAAATTGGATTTTAGTGTCATAAACTTTCAATTTTTTGTTTTTCAGTTAAACTCATGGATGATATTGTGTCTAAAGACTCTTTGACTTAAATCAAGCTCAGACACCTGTGGTAATTAGTTTGCTGGGTGAGCCCAATTAAAGGAAAACTACTATAGAAGAATGCTCCACATTATTAAACAGACCACAGGTTTCAAACAATATGGGAAAGAGAAAGGATCTCTCTGCTGCCAAAAAGTGTCAAATAGTGCAATGCCTTGGACAAAGTATGAAAACATTAGATTTTTCACGAAAACTTAAGCATGATTACTGTACAGTGAAAAATCTGTGGCTGATTCAGAGCACAGACGGGTTTGAGCAGATAAAGGCATAATGAGGAAGGTTTCTGCCAGAAAAAAAATCATCGAATTAAGAGAGCAGCTGTTAAAATGCCATTACAAAGCAGCAAACAGGTATTTGAAGCTGCTGGTGCATCTGGAGTCCCATGAACCTCAAGGTGTAGGATCCTCCAGAGGCTTGCAGTTCTGTATAAACCTACTATTAGGCCACCCCTAACCAATGCTCACAAGCAGACACAGTTGCAGTGGGCCCAGAAATACATGAAGACTCATTTTCAAACAGTCTTTTTTTTTTACTGATGAGTGCCCTGCAACCCTGAATGGTCCAGATGGAGGAGTAGTGGATGGCTGGCCACCATGTCCCAATAAGGCTTTAACATCAGCAAGGAGGTGGCAAAGTCATGTTTGGGCCGGAACCATGGGTGAGACCTGGTATGCCCCTTGAGGTCCCTGAAGGTGTGAAAATGACCCTGGCAAAGTGTATAGAGTTTCTGACTGACCACTTTCTTTCATGGTACAAAAAGAAGAACCATGCCTTCTGTAGCAAAAGATCTATGGGGGTGGGAGGCGGTTCACATCAAAACAGAAGCTCTAGGAGGCTAATATGACATCTTGCAAAGAAATTCAAGTAGAAACTCCCCAAAAACTCACAAGTTCAATGGATGCAAGAATTGTGAAAGGTTTTTATTTTGAAAAAAAAAAGTTACCATTGGGAGGTTTGTTCAATAAAATTTGAATTATGTTGATGACTTGAAAATTATTCTGTCATTTGCATCGACTATTTAGAAAAATCAGTGAAATATATCATTTGCATAATAACTTGAAACACAGTGTAGGTTGGCATCTAAAGCTCTATGTCCTCTCCTTTTTCTTAATTCAGACTCAGAACAGCTGAAGAACAATGGCGGCCTTCCTCCATCACTGCCCCTTCCTAAAATCCGTGCCTATTCCAGCTCTGAGGAGAACCGGAGCTACCCTGCTGTCTCTCGCTGATCAATGCCCCATCATCACTCGACAAATCAGTCTGAGCAGTCTGAGCTCTCTGGACAACAAGCTGAGCACCTCACCCACCAAAACGAAGACTTCCCTTCTTCCCACTGTGGACCAAAAGCAGCTGTATGCTCAAACAGCAATGCAGGTGGCTGTGTCTGTATCTGAGGGCTGCCCTTTTGTCACCACTCAGATTGGGGTGGTCAAAGCCAGCCCCGAAGTACAGGAGGACATCAAAGAAGGTGAGGAATTCATCATCGCACTTTTTATACACAGATGTAGTACTTGAATTCTAACAGATTTTGCTTCTGCTTTTCTCTTTCATAGGCTTGATGGGCTCTCTCTTGAAGGGTTTAAAGGATAAAATCCAACCAAAATCAGCTCTAAGCAACACTGTCACCCACCTCCTCAAAGACTGCATGAGTATGCCTCAAATTAACCTAGAAACTATACATAAAATAATGTATTTTTGCAGTTCATTCAAAGAAAAATCTTTCTTTCAGTTGGTCCAAGCTTCGACTATGATCGCTTCTTCATTGAGAAGATTGCAGAGAAGAAGAAGGACCACACATACCGAGTCTTTAAGACAGTCAACAGGAGTGCTGGGGTCTTCCCGTTTGCTGAAGATTACTCCATATCCGGGAGAGAGGGCTCCCAGGTGTCTGTCTGGTGCAGCAACGATTACCTGGGCATGAGTCGTCACCCTCGGGTCCTTGGTGCAATCAGGTAAAGTGAGACAGAAAAAAAGACAGTGGCTTTCAAGATTTTTAAGTTGAGATCTAAATGAAGTTCTGAGTATACAGTAGGAGAGTTTGAAAGTTCTTTCAGGTGATGAAAAAGGTATTTCTGCATTTTAAAGTAGTGTTTTTGCTGATCTTGTCAGCTTAAATTCATTACAATTCAAAGAGTCCATCATGTTAAGTTATTCAGGATCAATCTAAAGACCCTATTTTTAATTTTACTCTAAGTCAGACTTGATTTGACATTGCTTGCAAAGAACAAAACAATGGTTTTGCCGCACTGGCATATAACCATTCTAAATCTTTAATATGAAATCTGATTGAAAAGAAGAGTTGAGAAGCTTTTGAAATGGAATTTATATGCCGGGTGCTTTCTCACTGTGTCCCAATGTCCTCAGTGACGCCCTGGACAGACATGGTGCTGGAGCAGGAGGGACCAGGAACATTTCAGGCACCAGTAACTTCCATGTATCTCTGGAGAAAGAGCTGGCTCAGCTGCACCAGAAAGATGCAGCTCTGGTCTTCTCCTCATGCTTTGTGGCAAATGACTCAACCCTCTTCACTTTGGCCAAAATGCTTTCAGGTAAACCCTGATCTCTGACCTATGGGTTGTTTGAATAGAAGTGGGTGATGACTTCTGTTTTAGAGAAGTCTGGCTGGGGTGCTGATGTCACTTCAAATCAATTACATTTTAGACAAGATACATTATGTTTGAATATATTTAGAATATTCTTTTTAACATAGTGGGAGGTGAGTCGGCTACATAAAGGGAAGTCATCTCCATTGGTTTCACGGTGTGTTAACTGTGGCATGCAGGTTGCGAGATCTACTCTGATGCAGGGAATCACGCCTCAATGATTCAGGGCATCAGGAACAGTGGAGCAAAGCGATTCATCTTCCGCCACAATGACAGCCGACACCTGGAGGAGCTGCTGCAACGCTCTGACCCAAAGACACCCAAAATAGTGGCCTTTGAGACTGTGCACTCCATGGACGGTGAGTACTATAACATGTTTTTAATCAGAGTTTTGTTTTTATTTAAACCTGTTACACCTAGACTTTATGCATAAAAAGTGATAAGACTAAAATCAAGTAGTGGTTGAAAATGTTCTATTCAATGTTTAATTATCTATAGTTATGAATCTGATAATATAAGAAAGCTAAAAACAAAATTTACACAAAATGGATCATCAGCCATATTTTATCACTCAGTGATAACACAAGAAAAACATAGTTATAAAGTGAAAAAAATGTGACTTCTTGATCCATGTAATGAATAAAGTCCACACATTTTCATAAGCAGAGTTCATAGTTTTGTGCATTTGTGTCTGTAAAAGCTGCAGTTATTTAGACAGTATCTTATGCCATCCATCACTGTCTTGTGTAGGAGGAAATAGATTTCCTCCCTCAGCTCTATTTCTCTGTGTGGTATTACTCCGCTGACAGCTTCATAAACCACAACCTGAAGTAGACTGAATGGGCTGCAGCGACTGCTTCCTAAAGGAGGAAGAGGATTATAAAACACTAACACTAGAATGTTGTTCTGATGTATTTTTTTTTCTGATCGTAAAGGAAGGAGAGATAATAGTTACTCATATGAATGTGTGTTATTGCAAGATACCATGAAGTCTACATGCATAGGTCTCAACACATTTGTTTCACAGATTCTTTTCTAGTTTCACACTTCTTATTGTATCTCTTTTCTCTCTGTGGGTCTTTCAGGGGGCATATGTCCTCTTGAGGAGCTCTGTGATGTTTCTCACCGCTATGGAGCTCTGACGTTTGTTGATGAGGTTCATGCTGTGGGTCTGTATGGAGCTCATGGAGCCGGAGTGGGAGAGAGGGACAACGTGATGCACAAGATCGACATTGTTTCTGGGACCTTGGGTGAGTGTATGAAAAGCTCAACTTTTTATTTTTATTTTCCATCTTTGTAAAACTGCTTTATTCAATTCCAGAGATATTAAGACCCCTCCTTAGCTGATAACTCTTCTCCTGTTAATTGCCCATCTCCTTTCACAAGGGCAAGGCAAACGGCTTCAAACTGTCAGAGATGAATTGCCTCTCTTCTTGGAAAACCTCTTACTTCCAGGCGCTTGCGCTAACTGAAGTTATCATGGTGCCACCATGGCAGCTATACATCTAAACAAGCATGTTACTTCTCCCATGTGCTGTGGGTTAAATAAGGACAGGAGAGGAGTGAGCTCTTATTAGAGAAAGCAGAGATTTTATCTGCTAGCTGCCAGCTCTACTCCCTCTCTGGTGGCTCTGATAAAAAAAACCTTCAACAGGGATTTCAAGATGTGTGTGGCTTAAAGACAGCAGGAGGGCATGTGAGGGTATGTTTATGTAAGAATCCCTGTGAAACACAGCTCTAGTGTAATACACTCTTAATGTTTAATATTTGACTTAACTTATGTGGTTGAAAGTGTGTAATAGGATATAATCTTTTTTTAAAGCCTGATCTGAATACCATCAAATTCTCTTGTAGTATATTTTTCAGCTTTATTTTGTTAAATGTACTGGATTGCAACCTTGTACTTACAAATATCAACAAATCCCTACAAATAAAGAAACATACATTTCACTCATTTTTCAGACACTATATTTTAAAAGATATTTAATGCACAACTATTGTGCTAGTACATAGATCTATTTCATGGTCAACCGTATTGAAAAAATAACTATTTAATACCTATGGGCATTCAAAATAATAAGTATCTGCAGTAAATGTAAAAACATAATAAAAGTAAAGTTCTTCCCATGAAAATGGTCAAGCAATTGGAAAAGTTATAGAACTGCCTAATGACATTAACGTAATATGTTGTTTTGTATTACATTGAATGAATATTTTACATTCATTTTACATTTTTTTACATTTAACAATCATCAAAGACTGTTAGATTTTAAATACAAATCTTCAAAGTTACCTTCCCTGTAAAACAAAGCATGACTATGAGACTAAAATACATGCTAGTGATCCCTATGTCATCTAAAATTGAGTAAATATGATTCAGCTCTTTGATTATTTTCTTTCCAGTTACCTCACACACACCGTTTCTCATCTGTTGCTGTTTCAGGCAAAGCCTTTGGCTGTGTTGGAGGCTATATTGCCAGCAGCGCCGCCCTGGTGGACACAGTGCGCTCCTACGCAGCCGGCTTCATCTTCACCACTGCTCTGCCCCCCATGGTCCTGGCTGGAGCACTGGAGTCAGTCCAGCTTCTGAAGAGTCTTGAGGGTCAGGGGCTTCGCAGAGCCCACCAGAGGAATGTGAAACATATGCGACAGCTGCTGATGGATAAAGGCCTTCCTGTGGTCAACTGTCCCAGCCACATCATCCCCATACAGGTATGAGAGTTTATCAGTGCTGGTACACCACAGCTTCCACTCCAGAAAATGCTCATCTGACTCTTCTGGTAGTAATACTGGTAATAAAAGTGGGTTACCATTGGTATGTGCATCTCTGTTTACATATGTTTTGCTTTTGTTTTTATTTTATTTTTGATTAATGCTACCCTAGAGGCAGCTTAAACGAGTGCACTTGAAATCTAATGTCGTCAGTGTGGGATATTAAAGTATATGATCTCCTACTTTATTGTATCATACTGTGGTGTCTTCTTTTCATGTTTTATTTTCATTCAGGGAACAGCACTTTGTAAAGTACTGTTTGATGTAAACATAACATCCCCCTGTTGGAAAGGTACTAATTCACTTTCAGTGATCTGACATTCTGCATGTTGGTATTTCATGTACTTGCAAAGCCTCCTGGGACACCTGAATAGAACATCAACAGTGTTACTGCCATTTAAAGCAACTGTGACAAATTAAATTGTCGTTGATAAATATTCCTTTAAAAATAAAACCATTTCACCACAATAGAAAATGAGTCAAGGCTATGCAAGCACAACAATCTGGGCTTTTGCAGTGTTTCATTATGATACACCTCTTATTTTAACAAAAACAACAACAAACATTAACATCATAAAGTTATTTAAACTCAAATTAAGTAATGCTAACTTATTTTTGTGACATCTTTATTACGCAGTTTTATATTAAATCATATTTTAAATACACCATGTCACTTAAATTACAGTTAAAATACAGCTAAATTTAAATACCTTGTTGTTTTGACCTTTACCTTTTTCAAAAATTATTATTCCTGAAAAAACTTTCTCCAAAGACCAAATCATTCACAAATTATTGTAGCAAACATTCCCTTAATGGCTCCTGTGATCTTTCATGTTCTGTTGTTTAGGTGGGCAATGCTGAGCTGAACACTAAAGTGTGTGACACCCTTCTGGAGAGACACAACATCTATGTCCAGGCTATCAACTACCCCACAGTGCCTCGTGGTGAGGAGCTGCTGCGTCTGGCTCCGTCCCCTCATCACAACCCTGCCATGATGGAGTACTTTGTGGGTAAGTGCGGGGATCCTTAAAGAAATAAGGTCAGAGTTGTTTAACTTATTGTCTAATCAAATTAAGTGGGTACAATGGCTGCTCCAGGTGATTTATATTTGTCCTAAGGAGTCTCTTTGATTTTCTAGGTATACAGAAGTGTCTTGGTATCCCACTTGTTCTCAAGAACACTGCACCGCAGTCAAAATGACAATACTCAAAAGAGAAATGCACATTTTTCTCCTTTAGCAGACAAACCAACACTGCATTCATGATATGTGCATGCTTGACCAGGGATTGATTTAAACAAAACATGTTGTAGCACATATCTGCATGTGTGTTAGCTGCATTTTAATAAATACTTGTATTTTCATTACAGAGAAACTGATGGAGGTGTGGCTGGACGCTGGGCTCCCTCTAAACAGCACAGCAAGAGCTTCATGCACCTTCTGTGACCGTCCGCTTCACTTTGACCTCATGAGTGAGTGGGAGAAATCCTACTTTGGCAACATGGAACCACAATACGTAACTGTGTGTGGATAATTACCATCCCAGCAGAAGTTATTTACATAATGATTTAACATTCCTCTATCCATTTAAAGCTCTATATCAAGTGCACTGAGAAAATAACTCAAGAAATAATTTGGTAATTTGATGTTAACATTACTTAATGTCAGAACAAACTCCAGCATTAATTCTATCTTTAACATATTTATGCTTACCAAAATGTGTTAGCTGTAATGGTTGTGATGGATATTATTAGAAAAAACTGTGCCTTCTTAATTTTAAGAGCATAAAACCTGCACATTAGGCACTTTCTCAGTATTTTTGTCTGGTTGTGGTGATGGTTTGAAATAAATTACACAGTTTCAGTGTGGTGTGACCTCTTTCATACAGTGTAATCATTATTATGACCATTATTTGCTTCCTTTATTAACAATATTTAACCAAACGATGTTCATTTATTCAATAATGCAATAATTAAAGTTTTCTGGATCACAAATAAAGCAATTAAATCATCATAAATCATACCTCTATAAAGATCCTGAATTTAAAAAAGTGGAAGACATGTGATTAATTGCAATTAAAGGTCCTTAAAGAATTTTTAAACATGCCTCTACAACATGTGATTTTCATTTGAGCCCTAATCCATGAAATGTAAAGAACGCTCCAGTGAGGAGTTTTTAGCTGGTCATGAAAAAGACTGATCTAAGTACAGAAGCGCCTTTTTAGGCTACAAAGAAATAAGACCATCAGGGACTGGACCGAATTATCACTAAACAATTAATGCTTGTTGCCTCTGTTACCAGGTAGGTGCCAAACCAGCTTCTTAATACATTATACTGCAAAGATTCATGATGATTACACTAACAGTTCCTCACAGAAGCTTGAAGGTAGACACTTAGATAACTATATTACATCACCTCAGCCGGAGCTCTTCTTTCATTCTAACAATCCCTCTAGTTGACATTACAGGGACTGGCCACTTCTCGTTTGACCTTTGCCCTCAGTCTTCGTAGCTCTGCATTTTCAGCATCCATAATGAGGCCACATTCAATCATAGTCCAGGCTTTACTGAGCTGCTGCTCTCCATAGTGCTGCAGCGCTCCCCGCAGGAAGCACTCAGCCAGACGCTGCCTCCCCAGACTCGTCTCCACACACTGAATGGTCTGGTCACTGTGGAGCTTCAGGGCTTGCATGAAGTCCCCTAGAGCCGCTCCCTCTCTGGAGCACAGCACCAGGCTGCGGCCACGTCGGCAAAGGTCCTCCGCCCAGACTTGAGGTTCCTCTGAGGAGCTGGTGTCAGCTTCCCCGTGTCTTTGGATAACTCTGTCCAGGTCTGCTATGGCACGCTCATGCAAGCCCAACTGAGCGAGACAGGCAGCTCGCTGACGGAGATACTGAAGTCTGTGACTGCCAACTGCGTAAACTGCCACATTCAGGAGTGCGAGGGCCTGATCCCAGTGGCCACTTGATGACACACTGCTGGCTTCCTGTGCTGCTGCCTTTAATAGGATAGAGTGGAGCAAATTATATCAAATTTAAAAAGGCAATAATCTTCATGAACAACATTTTAACATAAAGAAAAGGTGCTGTTAGTGTGTGTTGTAAGAATTCTTAAAGTGTTTGTTTTCTGTCAACTATTATGCAAATTTATTCAATTTCTTTTGAGCTTATTTCATGTTCAACTCTTATGAAATGTTAACGGCAATATGTCAGGAGAAATACGAAGTGAATGACAATGATTCAACTTTATTTTTCTCTTATATGACTTTTTACCTTAAACTGATTTAAAAAAAAACTCCAGATAAAATTGTTGTATTATCTTATGGTCTTATCTGAGATAAACTGATTCTATTAGTTTAACTTTTTGATCCCTTACATGTAATTAGTTATTTGTTCATTCTTGTTTTTTTATGATCACCCAAATATATACAGCTATCAGCATATAAAACAACAGACATGGGCACGTTTTTAATTCCTGTCATGTAAAATTTGTTGCAAGAAAATACTTCTTCATTGTATTTGTTGTAGCATGAAATACACATCAATGCTGGCACTCACTCTATGCTCTATACCCATGTTTACCAAAGTGCAGGGTGGTGGGGGGACTACTTGATATCTGCCATTGTAATGTACAAGGAAGTTAAGGAATTTTTCAAGACGGGGGTCTCTGCAGATACTAATGCTGTATATGGAGGTCCTTGGCTTGCTCCACTACTCAATACTGAAATGAGTCTTCCTGCTCTAGGCGTACCTGTGCGGTGCGTTTCCACAGACTGACTGGGATCAGGGCCAGCAGGAAGTCCAGACTAGATGAATCTTTCTCAGTCAGTTTGCTGAGCCGGCGAGCTGCACCACTGTAGTTCTGCTGCCAGGCTTCCACCACACCCAGTCGGGCCTGAGCTACTGCATCCCTTGGCTCCTGGCCAAACACCTGGCACAGATGAGCACATGCTGCCTTCACTTCACCTGGAGCAGGTGGACAACAACAATAGGAATAAGGACAACTGTAAACAAGGTGGTGCACCTGGTCAGTGCTCTTTTATCAGAGTGGAAATAGCCCGAACCATAATTCCCTTCTAACCTTTAGCTAACAGTGTGTCCACATAGAGGAGATGCCACCTGGGGTCCCTGCAGTCAGTCCTCATCAGAGCTCCACCTATTATAAAGGCCTCTCTGAGATGCTCCTCATGGCAGGGGACAGTGTTAGTAACCAGGATGTCTGATAGATTAGTCCGACAGAACTGATGCAGCCATTCACAGACCAGCTTTCGTGCCCTGTCCTTGAGTGACAAGATGTCTTTGGTAACTATGTCTGTGTTTATCTGAAGTGCAGCCAGGATATCACGAGTGCATTCCTAAAGGAGAAATGATTTTCAAAGTTTGAGTTTATTAATTGAGTACATGGCTGTTTCCTACAGTTAAATCAACTTTTTTGTTATACATTGTCTTTTGCATCAGCAATAAATGTTTGTTAAAGAAAAAAACATCGATGACTACTTATATCCCAGAAATAAGCTGCTTGTGTGCTCAATAACTGCCAACATAATTTTTTTTCTTTAAGTTGGTCAGCATGAGCTTTGTGGACTACAACATGGCACCTCCACCTCCTCCAATACTGCTAGCTGCAGCTACTTATATGTAATTGTGTCCAAAGAAGCTGTAATTCTGAAAGGCAGAATTATAACCTGTTGTTGGTTCAGCATAAGATATGTGAATCCTCTTCCACAGAGTGCATGAACATGTTTCGGGTGCTCCTTCAGAATGGCACTGAAATCAAAGATGGCAGTCTTTCTTTGGCCCAGCAAGGCATAGCACCTTGCTCGCTCCAGCAAAGAGTCTGCTGCCTCCCCACCTGCAACAGCACAATCAAGTGATTAACATAAAGTATTCAATGCAATTACATTTTCCAGATCACTAACTACTTTCATGATAATTACTCATCAATCGCACTAATCCAAAGACAGTTTAGTAGTGTGTATGAAGAGATACATTTTAAAGGTTTTCTGCTTTCAATGCCTGTCTTTATGTTAAAATCTAAAAGATCCAATATGACTATTTTGTGTGCAAAGATATGTTCATGTGCTGAACTACAGCAGAACATGTACACAAAGTCCCAGGTTTTATTTTAACTCTCCATCCTTCTATTCATTCCAGCTATCTAGACTGAAGTGCTATAAATTAATTTCAATCAAGGGATCACATAAATTACAAACATCTACATCTCATGAAAGAGATTCTAATCACCAGAAGCCATGATAGCGATGGAGAGATAGACCACAGCCTCCCTGACAGCACTCTCCTCTCTCGTTCCCTCCAGGATGCGTTTAGCAGCAGAGTGACAGTGTGCATGCAGCAAAGCCCGGTCCTTTTGTTGTGCCACTGCCAACAGGGGGCGCAAGCAGCATGTATCACCACAATGGATGAGCTTTTTCAGCAGCTGCAAAGATGGAAATATATTTGCAGTATAGCATTAGAGGCTAAAATCCCTGAAATGTCATGCTATTCTAGTTTGAAGGAGTATATTTTCTCTCTAAACCAAAGAATTGCCACTGTCACAATCCCATTCATGTTATAATTTAAAAAATATAATATTTTTATGTTTTTTATGTGTTAAGAAAGTGGAGAATTACTGCGGCACCAAGTCTAACAAAGGCTAGAGCAACTGAGATACAAATTAAGAATTCTAACTGGAAGGCTGTAAAACAGTCCTTGTGGTTTATCTTTATCTTGAATAGAGGTACTTTGAGGCTTTGTCTGGGGAGCAATTTAAGTAAATGAGAACAGCTCAGGCAGTTCTCACCTCAAATCTGACAAAATTCTGTTGAGTTTAAAAGTAGGTACCCAGTCTATATTTAATGTTTCAAATCAAATGACAGAAACATCTGTTTTATTGACAACAATACCTTTGAAACATGGGGTTCCCAAAGTTTTTGCACCCAGGCCTGCCCACAGATTTTGCTGGGCCCCTGACCATCCTAGTTGTGATTTATTAATGATAACAAGGTACGTGTGTTTTACCAGTAACATCAGTGCTAGCATGCCTAGCATTCTGAAGCTGAAAAGTGTGTCAAGGTAATATTGGGTTCTGATGTTGTAAGTATTAGTGTTACTTTAAACTCCTTTAAACAACTTTTTACGCATATTTTTTTGCCACTGTTCATCCATATTTTTTTGCCAATTTTGGCCTCTTTTGCCCTTATAACACTTAAAATCCATCTTGTTACATTTCACGTTTCATCACTTTTTTGGCCTTTTCACCAGTTTTAACTCATTTTTGCCACTCTTTAACTATTTTGCCTCTGTTAACCCATTTCACTACTTTCAAATTCATTTTTGCCACTTTTTAAACCATTTTCACAACTTTTCCTGCTTTCTGCCATTTAAATAATTTTTCACTAGTTTCTGTTGTCACACATTTGTTAACCTATTTTGACTAAGCTTAATCATTTTTTGCCACTTTATTTCCATTCTTTTTCACTTTTAACCCCAATGTTGCAATTATTTAATACTTTGCCCTTAAGGTTGTCTCAGTTTGTTCTTCTTTATTTTCTGGCATCCTGACATCTATGCATATCATGGCTTTGCTTTGAAGTCTGACATTGTTTTCCAAATGATTTAGTTTTATGGGCCCATCACATTTTATTCAGTCAGGAACACCTGTCATACATTTAACCATTTTACTGCAAAATGGATATACAGTTTACTTGTGGAGAAGGCTCTTCTCAAAAAATGCTCACTGGGTTAGTCAAGCAACATGCTTTGACTCTCCTGGGAGTGCATAGCTAGAAACCCCCAATATGGATAGATACATTTTTATGACAATGCATATTGAATACAATAAAATTATTTCAAAAGCAACTAAACCATAGTAGCATAAATCTGAATGAGAGTGCAACAAACTTTATGCTATAAAGGAGGGGGCTGGAGTGGAGGAGGTTAAGCCTTGCCAGTAGCAGCAGCAGCGTGGTGCATCAGCATTAGTGCAAGCATTGATTAGTGTGAAGTATGTCATAATTAAATACACCACTGTGTTGAGAGAAAAAGGTGTGATTATTTTATGAAAAGGGGCTTACATTTTGAGAACAGGCTGTTGGAACAATAAATGAATCAAACATTTGTTGCTTTGATAAGAGTGGTTATTATTCAGATAGGAAATAAAATATAGTTATCACAGCTTTATTTTACAATAGACTATTACTTTGCTGACTTCCATGCCCCCCCCCCCTCGGGCAGTCTTACCCAAAACCATCATACCTGATTGGTGTCGTATAGAAAACCTCTGTGCAGCTGCAGCAGGGCCAGGCGAGCTAGTATGGGGGCTCGTGGACCGCTGGGTCCAATGGAAAGTAACAGCCGATACGCCTCTTCCACCCGACCCAGCTGGTACAAGGCATCTGCTGCCAGGATCTGCGATCCATCAGTCCCAGGCTGGAGCTCCATCAATAGCAGAGCCAAGGAGTGAACCCCAGCAGGAGTTCTGATGCACAGAGCAAGAAGAGAGAGAAAGAAAAAAAATATGATTGAGGACTTTTTTTAATTCACTGAAAAGAACTTTAAGCATGGTAAAAATTGATTTTGAGTTGATGACAGCATATGAAACATAAGGTTTTGTGTTAATTATTTCAATGTAAGTAACATTGACAATAGTTAAACTCCATTAAAAATCCACTTAATCTCTGATAGTTATTATTCACGACTGCAGGACCTCAAATCTTTGGCAACTTAACAGTGAACTTAATGAACGAGATGTGAATAAAACACCATACCCTGATCTCTGGCTGTCCTTCTTTGATAAGACCTGCAACGGACCTCCCTTCTGATGCTGTTGAGAGTCTTCAGTATTACAGGACTTGGAACCATTCTCTCCTGTCCCCTCCAACATGGTCTGTCCCTGTTCCAGTAAAACAGTGACCAGCAGACCCCGGTAGTTCCATGGCACCAAGCAGCGAACGGTCAGTGCTGTTTCCTGTGGCTGTAGCCGACTGGCGGTCATGTAATCCAGGGCCGTGAGGTAGTTCAAGCCACTCGTCATACGCAGAAGGCCCCTGCCACACAGTGCCCGCACACAGCTGGATGGATGGGGAGCATTGTGCTCAATAACAGCCTGGAAGTCTTCTAGCGCCCCCTTGTGGTCATCAGAGAGAAGTCTGGCATATCCTCGGAGAACCTGTACTGTGTTCTGATAGCTCTGATGACCTTGGGCAGCAGCAAGCTGGCTGCAGATAGAGAGGGCCTCTTTGTGCTCTCCTCTGAGGAGAAGACAGTCAGCCAGTCGGACCCGCAGCTCTCTTCCTCCCCCGTCAGGCTCCAAATGGCACAGAGTCCGTAACTGAGTGATCACAGGATCTAGAAGTTCAACTCCCTCAGTAGACCGAAGGTCTGGGCGATTGAGAACCTGTTCTCTGTAACCAGACAGGCCCCTCTCTGCCTGCTGACGGAGATGGTTGCGAGCAGCCATTCCTGTACCTTGTTCTGTGAATAACTTTTGGAAGTAAATCCTGGAAGTAGCAGGATGGAATTCAAAAGCCTCTCCCAGGTCCCTGCACGCATCTGTAGCCCGTCCACCTGCTGACAAGTAAGCTGCTGCTCGACTGGTTAAGAGCCTCGCTCTTGTCTCAGCAGTGTCTTTGAATGACTTGTTTTCACTACTCTCTGATGTTTTCTGACAATCACCATGATGCAAGAGAGCAGAGTACACCTCTGCGCTGTCCCCAAACTTGCCTGTCAAAAACAAATATGCTGCTTGGACTTCCTGTACTTGTCTGTTATCAGGAGAGATAGATACCAAGAAGTTGATAACTGTAGGAGAAGCTTCCACACCAAGCTTTTCATTCTCCTTTGTCGTTATTGCACAGTCATCATTGTCAAACATCAAAGAAGGATGTATTTTCAGTAATTGGTCTATAAATGCCCCAACTATTTTTGGGAGGTGCTGGGCTTGTCTGCTTTGAATGAGAGTGACAGTTTCTGATTTGTTACACAGGTAAGTTCTGAGGTAAAGTTTCAACCCTTTAACACTGTGAGGTTCAGAGAACAAGCAAGCCAGGGCTCGGGTTATCTCCAACACAATACCAGTGTCACCTTGTGGATGAAAACTTTGCTTTCCTTCAAGCAGAGCAGTGCAGCGAGCAAAAATCTCCTTACAGCTATGCCCACCACTCTGAAGCAGGGACTCCATTTTGAAAACAGTGGCTGACAGATTATTGGGGCACAGTGTGGACAGAAACACGGCTGCAAGGCCTTTATTGAGACCTTCAACAGGCTGATTGTCCCCAATGCCATCAAGCCAGCCTTCTAGAGTAGTGATCACTCCATCCAGGCTGGACTCTAACTTCCGCATGTGGGACATGGTGGAGGCAGCATGAGTCCTGAAGGCAGACATATACAGACTGGTAGCTCTTCCTAGCTCTCCAGCCTCAAGGAGCCTGTCTCCTTCTTCACATAGCTCTGAAACATTAGCCCCAGGTCCAACCACAGCAGTCATGATCAGGCAGCAGACACTCCCCTTACCAGAAAGATTAAAACATTGGTATCATCTGAGGGAATGAGGACAGACATGGTTTAGAACACTGAAATTACAAAGCTTTCACATCTTTAAACAGGCAATACTATCTAAGGAAAATCTGCTGTTACTTACAATATTGACAGTTTCTTTTATAAAACTAGCCCAGTACAGCATACATAACAGTACTTTTGTTCTGAGGTACAAACATAAGGCAACTTCCTATTTAGAAATGTATTAGCCTATATATATATATATATATATATATATATATATAAAGTGCCTTTATTTGATAGAGGAGGATAGTGGATAGAGTCGGAAACAGGGACGAGAGCAGGGGAGAGACATGCAGTAAAGGGCCTCAGGCCGGGTTCGAACATGGGGCAAGCCTTAACCACTAGGCCGCCTGCGCCCCATTAGCCTATATTTTTATTACAAGAAGTACAGCATACACTGGCAAGTGATTACTGGCTATGTGTTCACCTTTGTGCAACACATTTCTGTCCTCTACGCTGATATCCCTGAGATGAAACGGTGCCAAATTTAAGGACACTACCCTTCACTGTAAGACTGAACAGTAGAGGGTTGCTTAAAAAAATTTAGTTGGTTAACTTAAAACTCCAAAATGGCTATTTTAGCTCTATGTTTTTGAGTTGATTAAAAACATGTTTTATTTTTATGTAAACAGTATTCAATTAGTTTAAGTCATTACTCACATTTTTCACAGTCAGCCCTTATTCTGCAGAGTTTTTCTTGAATATCTTTGGGCATAAAACACTTCTGCACCATGAGTGAAGTTACTAACACAGTTGGATAAGTCACACCTGTGGGAACTGTTTCAAATAGGACAAGGATAATGTAGCAAACATTGTAAAAGAATACATTCTGGGTTACAAGTGCACTTCAGAGTTTAACACTATGAGACTTTACAGCAGAAGTTAAATGAAAAATATATGTTTTTAAGTAAACAGTGCTCAATCACTTATCAGTATTTTTTGGCATTTTTCTCAATTTGTATAGAATCAGCTCTTAATCTGCATAGTTTTCCCAGAATGCGTTTGAGCATTAGACATTTTGCACCATGAGTGAAGTTGCTGACTCAGTTACACCCTCCACCCCGTGGGGACCATCCTCTTCTTTAATAGGATAGCACACTTTCTGAGTCCACGTGAACTCTTTGTTTTTCACTGTAGACTAAATAGTTGAAAATATAAATTGTAACTATTTTTAAAACATGTAAACAACTACACAGCTCTTTATTTCTGATAAACATAAAATGCATTATTAAGTTTTGAGTAAACAGTACTCAGTTATGTATTAAGTATTATTTGGCATTGTTCTCAAATTTCTGACAGTAAGCCCTTGTTTCCTAAGTATCTTGAGGCAGTAGACACTTTTGCACCATGATTGAAGTTACTGACTTTATTAGATAAGTCCTGTCTCTGACGATTGTCCTGATAATTAGTAGGAAAATGTAGTAAACCTAGTGAAAGAGCACTTTCTGGGTCCAGGTGTACCTTTGAGTCTTAAACTGCAAGGCTGAACAGCTGGAGTAACTTAAAAATATAGCAACCACAATATACAGTGGATGGTATGATGGAAGAGGACTTCCTGGTTCAGTGTGCACCTTTCAGTTATTGTCACCTGCAGGCATTTGCATAAGTTTGCCTGCCTTGGTTGGCATAAATTTGCTAGAATAAAGACTTCAAAAAAAATTTGGAAAGATTGCAGTGGATGAGGAACATATAGCTTTATGGAAAATACTTAAAAATATTGTTTTGAGTTGGATTTAAACAAAAGTGTAAGAAAGTTTAACGGAGTTTAATTTTAAAAAGTTAGGTTAACTTAAGAGAATTGTACAAGTAAAACTGAATTTTACTTGTACGACTTGAAATGGCTAAGTACCTTCCACTAAACAAACACTGTTTTTCAGTGTGTATTGCTTATAGATGGGGGGGCTTGCACCCTCTGGCCCATGGTCTACCTACCTACCTGCCTCTTCTGCTTCGGTTGCTAACAGAAGACCCCCCCTGAGCTAAACCCATGACTTTCTATGTAAGGAAACAACTCACCCTTACAGCTGGAGTCGGTTACTTTCTTAATTTCTTCAGCTGGACGTCCCGTAGGCAGCAAACATTGGCCTCATGTTTGTTATTCGATATCCCAGCGGCTCAAAGTTGCCAAGACGACGCCGTGTGCTTGTACAACAAAAGCTCTCGCGAAGTTTTTTCACCTTTATAAACAGCGGAAATAAACAAATCTAACACCGAGAAAACTTCAAAGTAACCCCCACTATCTCCACATCAAGGTAAACGCCCCCTAATGGGGCTCCGTCTGTCGTCGGAATGGGACTGTCCTGACACGCGAGATATTGTTCTTGTGAGCACGGGTCCGGTTGCCAATGGAAACCAATAACGCCCGCTCTCATAGGAAGACGACAAAACCACAGAGTCCGGATACCAGCTCGGTTTAAAGCGATAATATCAGTTCCTTTACGTTAAGACAGATGGTGATGTTCTCAGGAAAGTTAAAGGGAACCAGAGAAAAAGAAACGAGTGATTTCATACGTGGGCCTCATTATTACTCCACATACTTACCTGAGCCTGGTATTAAGGAGACACAAACATAGGCTGTAGGTCTACTACACTCTGCGTTTACGTTTAGTATTCGTTCACTTTTTAAAATAGAAAATAAGCTGTAATTGTAAAAAAAAAAAAAAAAAAAAAAACAGTCACCGATAATGCTGCATTTACACACAGATGTAATAATTAATTTATCCTGCAAAACCCACTGCTATCTCAGTATATTCACGTGTGCATATTGCCGGTATAATAGCCTACATGTCTGTGTTCGGGACCAGTGCTTTCGATGAAAGGTCCATAGACAATGGCCTAGGTCAGGACAGCTGCTCTTTGTGTTGAAACCGAATTTGCAATTCATGAGACTGGTCTAATCCAAATCAAGAATAAAAGCTCCTCGAGCACCCTGCAAACATTTTCTTTGTGCGAGATTTGTGAATAAAACTTTAAACCAGCTGCTGCTCTGAAAACACTCAGCCAATACTCCCATCTTGTGGCCAGAATTTTATTCATACAGTACAACATAATACAAAATCAATTCACAGAGCCCTTTAACCTCCTGAGACCAGATTTTTTTCTTTTGAATGCATTTTTAGGTTCTCCCTCTTATTTGGGATCAGATAAGTTTGAAAGCTCAGCCTTGTCTTTGAACAGGAATAAGTTAAAACCAAAAATGATGTTCCCAAATCTCCTAAAGGTCCAAGTCTCTGCAGAAAATGCAGACCTGGATTAGTTTTAGAGCAGATGTTTTATTCAGGTGTTGTTAGGGGTCTTTAGTTTGTAAGAAATGGTGTCAGTCCATCAGAGAGGAATGGTGGAGACATTTTTCTGGGAAGTTTGATGATGGGCAAGGACTTGTTAAGGCCAAGCATCAACAACACTTAAACTAAAATATTTGCCTTCCAAAAATCCACAAACTCCCTAAAATTTCAAAGAAATTTCAGGAAAAAATGTCTTAAACATAATTTTAATGTAACCCATAAAAAGTAAAAGGTGCAAAAGATGCATTCAATATATAAAGGTGATATTAGCAATACAATTTGAACTGCATTTAAATTCACTTTTAGATAAGAGAGTATAGATGAAAGTTTCAAGTAAATTCCCCATATTTCAAAGAAAATTTCCTGTGAAAATTTTCTTGAATTCCTCCATATTTACGAAAAAATTCCATGAAAGTCCACAAAATAAATTCCCTGAAATTTCCATGAAATTTTCAGATGACATCTCAACCTAATTTCTCAAACACATTTACAAAAATTTACAAATTAATTTACCAAAGTACCTTGAATATATCCTAAAAAATTCAAAGCAAATTCCCCCCAAAATTCAAACCAGATTCCTCAAAATAAGAAATGCATTTCCACCATTTCCATGCAAATGCCTACAACTTTCTGAACACACTCTGCCAAACATTGAAACAAATTTCCTAAATACCTATTAATTAGTAATTCCTAAAATACAAAATAAATCAAAGCAAATTTACTCCCAAATCATAATGAATTCCCCTAAATTAAAAATATATTTCTCAAATTTCCTTGAAAATGCATGAAAATCTCCAAGCAAATACTCTCAAATGTCCGAACAGAATTTCCCAAATTATAATGAAAATGCCAACAAAAACCAAATCAAATTTCCCCAGTGAAATTTTCCAAAATATACAATCCCCAAAACCGTTGAGAAAATACTTCAAAATCCCAAATATATATAAAAAATGTGACCATTTGAGGCTTCAATAGACATTCTTTACAATTATCTCAAAATTTCTAAGAGCAGAATTATTATTATGATGTAGTAAAAGCCAAGATGTACTGTCCTCATATGTGCATGAGGGTCTCAGGAGGTTAATAATGTATACAAGCACCCATGAGCCGTGTCTAAAAAAAAACAAAAAAAAAACACAGTTTTGTACACACACGTCTGAGGGTCTGTAGTCCTTAACCACAGACCTAGATTTCTATTCTAAAAAAGTCATAATTGACACAAATTGGAGTTTCCTCTCCTTTACTATCAGTTACTGAACTGAACTTTAGTCTCAAAGTGAGATACCCTAACCCCACAACAAGAAATCAAAAGCTTGGATGGAATATGTGTGGTTAGGAAAAACCCAGCTCACTAAACACTGGCACCATTAATGTGCAGGAAACTGAAAGTTTGACATCCTGTGGGGATTTCAGTTTCTAACCATTTGAAGATGCACCATAAAAACAGTGGCTGAGTTTTCTACTATAGAAGTTTATGTTAAATGTGATGAAGGAGCTGAAAAACACGATGAAATGAGCTGTAGCATTGCTGCTCATATGGCATGGATGTACTCTTAAGAGTCTGCACATCTTAAACACTCAAACTGAAGAATAGTCTTCACTCTGACAAGTCAAAATTAAAATATTCTAAACTTCAAACTTAGAAGTTTTACTTCTCTTCAATGTGTGTAATTCTGAAATGCATACACAAACGTAGATGAAATACAGTTAAGCTGTGAAACCACAGCCCTTTACTGCAGGCCTTTAAGAGATGACACACGGGCTGGAAGAGAGGTGGTGTGCTCAAAGGTGTCCTGAGGCACGATCGGGGTCTCCCCTGTTTATTGTGAAATGATTTTACTCCTTCTTTATTGCAAAAATGAGTTTAAGATGTTGTGCTATTCTTTGAATGAATCTGCTGCTGTTGTTGTGGATAATGTTTCTATGCATTTGAGGATGCCACACTATTATCCCAACTCCAGTTTAGCAGCTAACTCTGCAATACAGCAGGTCCACTGTTTTCAAAAGAATATGGTGCATTTCAATAGTCCTTTAAGAAAAAATGAAGTTCACCTCAATACAGCCTCAAGAAAGGAAATAATTTACACTTGGCTGAGTTGAAATAATTATGAAAAGATGAAAAAATCACTATAACAACTGAGCTCCTTGATGCCCATTTACACTTAGCTGGATTGTAATATACATCTAAATTACTAAGTTTGGGTCATTATTAAAGTTTAATGTGATTAAACTATGTTGTAGGAACAGTTTATGACATCCTCTCCATGCACTGGATACTTCTAGTCTTACACACAGGTTCCCAAGGTGTAAGCTCTGATGATCTCATTAAATGATAGTGTAGTCCTTGTGTACAGCAGGTGCAACCTCAGGTTTCCTGCACCACCCCACTGAAACCATTTCCCGTGTAATTCCTGCCAGTTGTGACACCTTCTTTCATTTCAGACCTCCACTTCAGTTTGTCCAGTCTTTCCTGCAACAGCTGGGCACAGCCTGATAAATCCATGTAGTGCAAGGCCAAGAAGACATCATTCAGGTTTGCAGTGGAGCGCTGGCTCCACAGCCTCAGCATCTGGTACTGCTTCTCAATGGAGCCGAGACCCAAACCAGCCTCGAGCTCTACCCGCTCCAGCTGCTGGTCAGCCACTGAGAGCAGGCGCAAGAACTCCTTCCACCTGCGCAGGGGCACCTCGTTGATAATGGCGTACAGGACAATGGCAGGCCAGTGCCCTGAATAATTCCCTTGTCTGTCAGCTGTAAGGAAAAAAGAGACAATCTGAGGACATTCAGGAGGGGAAAACCTGCACGGGTGTCAAGTGTATCCAGTGTCCTAGTGCCTTACCACATTGAGATACAACTATTTGTTTTTCATTGTCTCAAGTTTTCCCCCAGTGATTCAATGCACAGCTCAATCCCACTCTATGCTTTGTCCTTTGGTTTGCTTTTTGGAAAAATGTAAACTCAGTTCAAACTAAATTAAAGGTCATCAAGATACAGAAACTGTGCAGAAGCATTTGATCAGACCATGTCAGGAGATCGCACTGTGTTGACTGCATTCATTATGAAAAGGTTCACATGCCTTGAAAGGACTAGTTTGGGGGATATCTTCTGTCTGTTTGGTTGCTAAAAAATCCCATGAAAACACTAAAACCCAAGCATGACATATTTTTTCCACTATGCATCAGACCTCATAGCTTTCTAAAAATCTACTAAATAGCCAATTTTGCGCTTGGTGAGACATTTTTATCAGTCACTGCTCATGCATCATAACTTCCTACTGTCTGAGTAACATTTGCTTAGAACTGTAAGTTCAGGAAACCACCCAACCTCTTAAAAAAATAAAGTCTCTTTAGGGTTTGAACACTGCTGGATGTATCCTTTACATTTTCGTATCAAAATAAAGCATACAAGAAGATCAAAATCACTGTTTAAAGATCTTACAGTAAAGTCACTCTTTAAAGTCAATGGGACGATAAGTATTAGAATTATTGATGACTTTATTATCTTTTCACATGGCATATTCTAAAATAAGATGTTAACGTAGGAGATCAATGTCAAGGTGGTTCAAACGTGATGTAAAAGGACGCAAAGTTTCACAGTTAACTTGCATGCACTCGCTATCTGATTTGCCATTTACCCTAATGTCAGCTAGCTGACTGATGCACAAAAGTGAGGGCGTCCTGTTTCCCAGCTTCCACCTCCACATTGTGAGCCACAGCTACTGATCACTGATAACCAGCATGCTGAGCAAACACAGATGAAAAGCTTCAGACTCAAGATAATACACAGACTCTTCCTTTTATTAAATAGATATTTGAGTTGTTTGTATAGTACGATGTACAGTACCACTGTCACTTTATATCAGGTGAAATGTATCTTTAAAATGCAGGTTATTAAATCAAAGTCCTGACTTCATGTCTACATGACTACAAATTAATCTCACAAACCGTTGCTTTGATAGAAAACATTTAATCAATAATATTAGTTGTACTCCAACACAGTAGTGAGACTGAAATTTTAAAATAGTAATAATAACACAAATCCAAGGACTGTATAATTTGAAAATGCAACATCATGCTGTATTTACTTGTGATAAAATGCATTGTAAGATGACAAAATAAAATCTTAATGGCATAAAACCTTGCAGGTTTGGACTTGACACTTAGTCCTCGTTTATTCACACATATTAGTGAACAATCAAATGTATCAGTATCAGTTAGGAATAATGATTTTATAATACATCTATATACATACATAATAGTACATTGAATAAATTCCACTTGGTTCACTCATTCACATGCTGTGCTTTGTCACCTGGTATCAAGTAGTGAGATTTACCTTTGTGTTCGGTGTCTGGCAGCAGAGGAATCTTGTAGGCTGCAGTGGGGTGTTCTCGTGTGGACTGGCTCTCATTCAGAGTGATCATGGAAGTTTCCTCAGTTATGTTCACTGTCTAAGGCAAAAAAGAAAGATTATTATTGCAAACAACTTTATAGAATCTAAAACCAATGGCTAAAATTCATCAGTCTTTCTGACACATCAGTATATAATCTTCATGATTCATTACATCCCTAGCTTTTCTTAAACACAAATGGTGATCAGTGTTTTGCCCATGCTCAACCTGCTTGACCTTTAGGTGCTTGTTGGTTTTTTTCAGTCTGACTGTCCACCTACAGAACTATACAAATCTTCAAGTTTATCTCAGCTGACCACAACATGTACATAATGTAGCACTTACCACTGTGGTTGGGCTGCTGCCTTGATGACTGTGTTGTTCTGTTAGGAGGAAAGCAGATGTTATCAGTCAGCTTCCGTGCAAACGTTTTCAGTTGAGAGGCACATTTTGAAAAAAAATTCTTATTGAGAAAAACCTAGTGTTGTGATTGAAGTCTGTTAAATTTGCATTGTGGGCACTTAGGTATAAAAGTAGAATTGTACTATTAGCCAAATGCCCCTCTGAGGAAACTTTGATTAATGTTGATGTGGATCAGTTATTTATTTGTGATTTTTTTTTCCTGTTAATGTGCAAGTTGTCTATAACAGTTTAAAGACTCATCCTGCTTCATTTTCAAAGTCGCATGGATCACACATTCATCATTTTTGCCAGTTGCTGCAGTGTGCAGCTAATCCCTTGTTCAACATCTTCTCCAGAGCAGTGGTTCTGGATACTGAAAAACATTTAAGGATTGGTCAATCTTTGGTAGTGTTTGAATTATACAGTGGCTTTTGGGGGGCCCCCATTTTCCAAAGTGCCCCAAAGCATTCCAAGTCACATGCACCACATAGTTGAAAATTTAAAGTATGTAATGACCAAGTAAACAACATTGAGATCTTTATACAATTGGTTTTAAATTTTAGGAAACTTAATGAACATAAAATAAAATAGTAGTCTATACGGTGACAACTTTTTAGAGCTCTCCCTAAACACCTCATTTGAGGCTTTTGGGGGAGCTCATGCCTTTTCAGGGGAGTCGAGCTCTCTTTAGGTTTACTTAGGGGACTTGTTTGCTTTTTTCATTTCCACCATGAGTGAAGTTTTCCCCTGAGTTAGAGTTCACACCTGTGACTTGAGTTGCTCCTAAAAGACACAAAGTACATATTCTTCATCAGTATGCATTGCCTTTTTATGAGGTTGACTCTCTGCTTTCATCTTACCTTACTAATGTGATTTCATTGTAAGGGATGAAGATTGATAATTAAACTAACTTACTAACTAACTAACCTAAACTAAATTATGAGAAGTGCATTTAAAAAGTCTGTCTGAGGCTGATGTTAGAGTTTTTTCTTTATGTTTGCTGTAATGTACTGGAAAGATAAGACAGGAACAAAGAATGAAATGTAGGTCAAAAGGACCTAGTCTGGAGAACACTCATTAGCCCGGTTTACCTTTGATAGCTAAGCTGAAAATTATTTCAAATAATTATTTGAATAGTAACATTTCTGCACACTGAAGAATGTCGACTGCAGACACCCACATTGCCACATATTTTCAAGAGTTACTGCAGCTCTGTCAAATTGCAAAATATCTAGGACTTTGAAAAGTTTAGCTTTACTATAAGTAGTGTGGAGCAATACGGACACTTTTAAAATGTTAAATTTAATCCAGCCCTGAGATAGACTGACAACCAGTCCAGGGTGTAAGCTGGCTCTTGCCCAACAACAGCTGTGATAGGCTGCAGACCCCTTCCACACAAAACGGAATAGGCAGTGTAGGAAATGGATGGATGGGAATTGAACTCTATATAAGTTTAACCAACTGCCAATTTTGCAGTGTGTTTTATTTTGATATAGAGGTGTGTCTTTACCTGAACAACCTGCTTAGAGACCAATACTCTTGTTGTTATTGCCAACCAAGAAAGATTTTGTTTTACTGCACAACTCCTCAGCAGCTACCCAGTGCTCGGTACTTAAATGAGATGCTTTTTATCTTTACTTGGAATCTGCTTTTGGTTGTTTCAGTTGGAAGTAGGTTGTTGGCAGTTTTGCTTAGGCTGAACGTGTTAGTTTCACTCTCTCTGCAACAATAGGTGAGGCAGTTGACGCGTGTGGCTCCCTCTATTGATTGCTAAAAGTGTAAACTGCCGGGGCGGAGTTTCACTGTAGTCCAAGCTTTAAGAGAGTTTGAATCTAAATTTGCCAGCTGGGGCGGTTAGCGGCTGTGCACAATCAACTCAATTGTGCACATCTGTGGCATATCTCTCTATATAAGTACACAGACTGCGCTGAAGCGTCAGCGTAAGCGCCAGCCCTTGTGGAAGCCCAATTGTGTGAAGACCACATTGGGTAAAGACCAGCGAGTCTACCTGTGCGAGTCCACCGAGCAAGGCCACCGACAGGCAGCACTGCCTCATAACAGTCTAACGCACCCCAGCAGTCTAACGCAACATGTGCAACCAAAAAATACAAGTCATATATGGGAACAGAAAGAAGCACAATAGTTACAGAAAAGCGAAACCTGCATAATCTATCCACTTTGCAGAATGCCTCTTTTCCACAACCTTTTATCACAGTTGGCCTCTGGAACTGCCAGTCTGCAGTTAACAAAGCAGAATTCATCAATTCCCTCACTAAACTGTCTAACATTCAGGTCCTAGCCCTGACAGAAACTTGGGTCCGTCCTGAGAACACTGTAACACCAACTGCTCTATCAGTTGATGCAGTGTTCTCTCATACACCTCGCTCTTCTGGCCGAGGAGGTGGCACAGGCATTATTCTTTCTCATAGCTGGAACTTCAGCCAGTTCAAACCCTTGGACAATAACACCTCATTTGAATATCATGCAGTACAGGTCACTGCCCCAATAAAGGCTTACATGGTTGTGGTATACCGCCCACCTGGGTGTCACCTGGACAACTTTATTGTGGAACTGGACATGTTACTCTCAGACATCCCTGATGATGGCACACCATTGGTTGTCATGGGTGACATGAACATCCACTTGGATAGAGCCCAGGCTACTGATTTTATTTCACTACTGTCCTCCTTTGACTTGAAACTGGTTCAAACGCCTCCTACACACAAGGCTGGTAATACACTGGATTTGATTCTAACTCGCAATTGCTCCACGGCTAATTTGAGTGTAACACCACTTCACCTCTCTGACCACTACTTCATTCAGTTCTCACTTGGCTTACCTGAACTTCAACAATCTACTACTCAGTTAAGATCATACCAGAAACCTTCAGTCACTTGACCCAACACAGCTGTCTGACGAGGTCTCAGCTGCACTAGCCTCATGTAACGAGTCCTTCACACTCACTGTTAACGAGGCCACAGACACATTCTGCTCCTCACTGACCTCCTCTCTGGACAAACTCTGCCCTCTGGTGTCTAAGCCTATTCGTAATACTCCACCTTGTCCCTGGCTCACTGAGGTCATCAGAACCCAAAGGGCAGGGCTCAGAGCGGCAGAGAGAAAATGGCGTAAATCCAAACAAACCACTGACTTGAGTGCTTATCAGCAAAAACTGTCCTGTTTTACCTCTGCTCTAAAATCTGCTAAGAAGACGTTCTATCAATCAAAGATCTGTGCTGCCACTGATGCACCTCTTCTCTGCTTTTAACTCGCTCCTCTCTCCTTCAAACCCACAACCCTCCAGTATGTTGACTCCAGACATGTTCGCCTCCTACTTCACTGACAAGGTTTCTGCCATCAGCAACCAATTCTCTGAGCCTGTCCAACTCAGTTTTCTGCCACCAGCTAGTGATGCATCACTTAGCTCATTCTCTCCACTAAGTGAGAGCGAGGTCACCAGGCTTCTGCTTGACTCTAAGCCCACAACCTGTCCCCTCGATCCGATACCATCACATCTCTTGCAGGCGATTGAGCCCACAATCAGCCCTGCTGTGAGTTGTATCATTAACTCCTCTCTGTCCACAGGTGTTTTCCCAGCTGCTTTCAAGCAAGCGCGGGTTACACCACTGCTCAAAAAACCCACTCTCAACCCAGCCCTGGTTGAAAATTACAGGCCGGTCTCACTTCTCCCATTCCTATCAAAAATACTGGAGCGCACAGTCTTCAACGAGCTCTCAGAACAATTGCAGAACAATGATCTACTTGATCAGAATCAGTCTGGCTTTAGGCGGGGCCACTCTACTGAAACTGCACTTTTGTCGGTAACGGAATCACTTCGCTTGGCCAGAGCAGCTGGTCAGTCCTCAGTTCTCTTACTGCTGGATCTGTCTGCTGCCTTTGACACAGTAAACCACCAAATCCTCCTCTCCACACTCTCTTCACTTGGTATCTCAGGATCTGCCCTACAGTGGTTTAAGTCCTACCTCACAGGGAGATCTTTTAGAGTATCATGGAAGGGAGGAGTGTCTAAACTGCATGGCTTATCAACAGGGGTGCCTCAAGGGTCTGTGCTTGGTCCCCTACTTTTCTCAATATACACCACCTCACTTGGTGCAATCATCCGCTCCCATGGCTTTTCTTATCACTGCTATGCAGACGACACACAGCTATTCCTGTCCTTTCCACCAGATGACACAACTGTCTCAGCTCGGATCTCATCCTGCCTTGCTGATATTTCTAAATGGATGAGGGAACGTCACCTTCAGCTCAACCTGCCCAAAACTGAGCTCATTATCATCCCAGCCAGTCCCACTATTGAACCGCAGATCAGTATCCAGCTTGGATCAAATAATCTCTTGCCCACTAAGTCAGCCCGGAATCTGGGTGTCATGATTGATGACCAGCTAACCTTCAAGCTCCATGTGGCCTCGATTGCTCGGTCCTGCCGTTTCGCCTCTACAACATCAAGAGGATCAGACCCTACTTGACAGAGCATGCTACACAACTCCTAGTACAGGCTCTTATAATATCACGTATTGACTACTGTAACTCATTACTGGCAGGCCTACCTGCATGCACAGTTATACCTCTGCAGTTGATCCAGAACGCAGCAGCACGTCTGGTCTTCAACCAACCCAAGAGAGCTCATGTCACGCCTCTTTTAATCTCTCTACACTGGCTTCCAGTTGCAGCTCGCATTAAATTCAAAACTCTAATCATTGCTTACAAAGCAGTAACTAAAACTGCTCCTGTTTACCTGGAGTCCTCATCCAGGTCTACACCCCTTCTCGCCCACTACGCTCAGCCAGCGAAAGGCGCCTGGTACTTCCAGCACATCATGCTCCTAAGTCACTAGCTCGACTCTTCTCCTCTGTTGTCCCTAAATGGTGGAATGAATTACCCAACTACATTCGATCTACAGACTCCCTGTCTACTTTCAAGAGAAGGCTACAGACCCAGCTCTTCAGAGAACACTTTGCACTTAGCTAGGCAATTCTCTACTGTTGTCCCCAGTAGTAGATTGAGTCTCAGCCAGACTATTCTCCACTGCTGTCCCCAGTGGTTGAATGAGTTTCCCAACTATAGTTAGCTCGCACTGTCCTGCTCTACTTCTGGGATTTCTTTGCCCAGCTCTTTGGGAATGATCCAGCACTTGGTACTTGGTAAATAGTTGTTGTGAAGCCTAATGAATGGCAATTAGTGATCCCACATTTTCCTTGATTCATTGTTGCTGTCTAAAAACAAACAAACAAAAAAAAAAAAAAACAAAAAAACAAAAAAAAAACAAAACAAAAAAACAAAAAAACAAAAAAAAAAAAAAAAACAAAAAAACAAAACAAACCAAAAAAAAAACTACATAAACAACGTATATTTTGGTACTCTGCCTTAAACTCTACACGGCAGCACTTGCGTCCAATTGAACCTGAAGCACTTGATGGCACTTACTGATGTTGTTTCTTCTTGTCTAGATCATTGCTTGTGTTGTTCTTGCTCTCAAATGTACGTCGCTTTGGAGAAAAGCGTCTGCTAAATGACATTGTAACATTGTAACATTGTAACATTGTACTTGAGTGAATTTATATACCAGTACTTTTACTTCTACTTATACCACAGTAACTGTACTTTTACTTGAGTACAATAGCCGTGTACTTATTCCACCTCTGCATAACAGTAAACTAAACTAATTTGACTAGTTTCAAATACAATGCTATGCCTTTCAGCTGACCACATGTTTTGCATGTCAAATATGAATTTCTGAGTTTAAGTGTTATTTAAGTGGTCACATAAGTGTAAAAACTCTAAGTGTTCACACAAGGTAAAAAGTGTAAGAGTATTTCAGTGCCATACTTGACTGTTTAGTTATATTCCCCACTTGGTTACCATTGCATTTAGAGTCCTGGACAGGTTGCTCCAGGTCTTTGTTTGGGCTCCAGCAGGGACAGCTGCCAGGGCATTTGAGAGGGGGCTTGATGAAGAACAGGAGCCAAGAGAGCACAAGAAAAATCACAACTGTAAACCCCACCAGGAACAACCAGGCCATTTGGTTCCCTGCTGTGGACACAGGAAACGCAGACATCAAACCAACGGCAAGATGAAAGTAATAGAGTTTTAAGGCATTTGAGTGCAAATAAGTTTATCTGACACATTACTTGTAAAAAAAAAAAAAAAAAAAAAAGGAAATACACAATTCTTAGAACTGACAGTGTGGAGAAATTCGATTCATTTCAGGAGTATTTCTTATAGTTGTCAGTGTAGCTGTAATTGTAGATCTGGCTGTAGGCACAGGTGAGTTAGTTGTTGTATTTCTGAAAGACAAGAAAAAAGAAAGAAACTCATATAAACAACATATACATTTGGGGTGACTTCACAAACATTTAAGTCTTAAAATAATATTCTGTTCAATCTGTGAACACTGAAGCTGGTAATTCTTGCTGTAATAATTCATCTGGGCAAAAAAAGCTCCCTGACGAACGTAATTTCATGGTGAGAAATAAAGATTGATAATCAACCTCCTAGGACCCTGTGTGTACATATGAGGATGTTATAATTAGGCTTTCCCACAACCCAGTAATACATTCTGCTATCAGAATTCTTTAGATGGTTTTCTTGATTTTTCATAGAAGTTTGAATAATTTGATTGAAATGTTGGGGGAATTGTTTAAATATTTTAAGGAATTTGCATGAAATTTTTTTGGATATATTTACATATTTTAGAGTATTTGATTTTAAGCACTTTTTGGGGGGGGGGCTTTGAAATCTTTAGGTACTCTCATGGGAATCTTGTTAATTTATTCGTACTTTTTTTTATTTAATTGCTAATTTGGGGGGAATTTTTTTCAAAACTGTTCCTGGCTTTTCATGGAAATTCAGTTATGGGACTTTTTTATTTTTGTGAGAATTTTTTCCTATAATTTCTATAATTTTCTACCCTTGATAGCTCAAGCTGAATGTGACTTCAGATAATTATCTGAATACATTGCGCAATAAAAGTGTGTGTATTTTGTTTACACGGCATCATATAAAAGCTTGCTATAGAGGTATGTAATATAAGTCTGCATCAACCAAAAGAATGCTTCCAGTAAACAGAGTGTTTTAGTGTTTTTACCAACACAGGACTATAGATCAAGACCAATTTGAAAATCTCAGAATCCATCCTCTGTGTGAGTTTTTCAAAATAAAACATTACAGCTAAAAATTCCGTGCAGTTACAAGCATTATTTAGTAAGGCTGTTGTCACCCATCTAACTAAAGCACCTTTATGGAGAGACTTTTAACATCTGTAGCCACAAGATTTAGCACAGGTAGAGCAGGGCCTCAGTTAAAACCACGTGAACACAGTGTCCTCAAGAGATGCGAAAAAATAAATGTCAATTTCCACAGAATGGCAGAAGTTTCCTCTGAAGATCACATGACCCCTTATCTGGAATCATGACACACTTTACTTAAAGCAAGACTTAAAGCCAGGTAAACGTTTGAAGATGCTATTTTTTCCTCATTCAATAAAATTGTTGTCAATTATCAAAGTGAACCATCAAAAACCTAAAAATGTAAAATGAAACACACATTGCAAACTAACTGTAAGATTCTTGAAGCTTAAGTAAATGGATTTAAGTGCTATGAATAAAACTTGATGACTAACTTAACTTCTCAGCTGTTTTCAATCACACCAAGTATTTCTGAGGCAAATTAGACATCAATCTGCTCCTGACTGATCTGTTCTCACGCTTAAAGGAAGATATCTTCAGTAGAGATAGAAAAGACATTGTATGGAAATATTCACTTTACTTGTCACTGAAAATGTGGATACAATAAATTCTGCACAAAAATCCAAACCAGGAGCATGTATCATGGATAAGTGGTTCACAACTGGTGGGCCAGGTCCAAAAGTGGGTTTCAGAGCTATTGTTAGTGGGTCATGAATGTGGCAGAAAGTCTGTGGGGTTGTTTAGAAAATGCACTATTGCAGAGTAATTATCTGTTCTGGCATATGGATACCCAGTGACTGAACTTTAGTGTGTGCATGTGTATTAGGCATCAACAATACATGTAATGACCTGATATCAGAGCTGACTTGTCCGCCTCTTATGTACACAACAGCCTATATGTCATTTCTGTAGCTCTCATACCCTGTAAGTATCCCTGTAGGGGAGAGCGGGGTGAGTTGGGCCAGTTTTTACTCAAAGTGACTTTAAAGTGAGGCCATGATGGTAATGCCTCCAACTTAAGTACATATATTTCAGGATGTGGTGCATCTCCGGGAAGAATAAATTTGGATCTGAAATAAACTAGTTATATAGCTTTTGGAAAAAAAAAAGTGGTCTCATGGCACAACTTGCCCCGGTGCAGGGTAAGTTGTGCCTTTGAGGAGAATATGTTGGGGTATATTGTGCCAGTGATTATTGAAGTAAAACAGAACATCCTAATCTCATAAACTATAAGGCTTTATAAAGCAAGACAAATTCAATACAATATAACTCATTTAAGGTTTATTTAGATATCGTCAACCTATTAAACTATTAGCATAAGTCATATTTTCTAGTTTTTGGGAAAACACAAAAAACTTAAATACACAATATATGATATTTGTGAATCATTTCAGGCAACAAGGCTTTGGCAATAGATGTCTGTTGACATACATAGAACGCTGTCTGTCATGTATGTAACATATAAGAATAAAGTGACTTAGGTCAATTTCTGAACATTCCATTGTGACTTAGGCCACTTAAAAATGAATAAAACTGCTCTTTAATAACAAAGTGCAAACTCAAAACTAAAATCAGTGTTAGCTAAATTAAACAAATGGTAGGTAAATCAATGAGGCATGATGAGGCATGCCCATCTCCTCACTTCTCCAGCTGTTCTTGGCCCTTCTTTGCTGGGTTCTAGGTGTGTCGGTCTCGGTGTGTTGTTGTGTAGATTTGTTAGGGTGGGTGTGTTGGTAGTGCGTGGGTTAGGTCTAGGTCTGTTAGTCTGGGATTTGTGTTTCTGGGTGTATGGGTCTGCATGTGTGGGTCTGGATTTGTGGCTATTTGGGTCTGGTTGTGCAAGTGTCAGGGTTTGGGTGTGTCTGTGGGTCTGGGTTTGTGGGTCTAGGTGTATGGGTGTGGGTGTGTGGTTATGTTGGTTGTGACCTGCACATTTACCACGCTATGAAATAATAACATATAATTATATAACATTACGACACATGAAGCAAATACTCAGAACTATTTCTTGAGTGAACCACTGGGCAGAGTGACACAATGCAGCAGCCATGTCTGGAGTGTAGTTCTGGCTTTGCATTTAACTTTAAAACATCTTCGTCTCGTAATGTTTCATGATTATTTCATAGCATGGTGAATGTACAAGTAACTACTTGTCCACAAGAGTGTTTTGGAGTTGTTAGATTGTGTATTTGATGAGTTTGATGAGGGAAAGCAAAAATTCCGTCTGCTAAAATAGTGTTAGCAGTGCAGCTGGTCTAACGGTCCACCCAGATCTAGAAACAGCTTGCACCGACAACTAAAAGAAACAAACCTATTACTAAGACTATAGGAATTATGGCAATCGCAAATTTGCCAAAATGTTGAAGTATCCCTTTAAATGTAAAGATAGGCTTTCCATTCACAGACCTAGAATGTCACATAGTTTTAGAGATAAAATGTAAGAATACAATACACTATTACAATAAAATAATATTTTGGAAATAATCATAAGTGGGGGTGAGTTGTGCCACTGGCACAACTTAACCCAGACCCTTTGGCACAATTCACCCCAGCCCCACCATTCTGAAAAATTAGCATGATCCAGCAGTTCAGAGCTAACATCATGCTAACTGTATAGAATCATTGTGTTGCCTACTAAAGCACTAAAACGTGTGAAATGTTTTCAAACTTGTCTATAACGTCTATAATGGTTCAGACACAACAATCAAAAAACTTTGCTCATAGAATTTTTACTTTGAAAGGCAAAAAAACAGTTTTTTGAGCTAAAATGTGCTTACCTCTCATGCCATGTGTCTCTTTTCTTTGCAGGATGAGTAAAATGGATGGCTCTTCAAAAATATGTGGTCAGATGACCAATTTCTTTTATGGTTTTCTAGAAACAAGGGGTGGCACTACTTCCACCCGGGCACAAATCACCCCACTCTCCCCTACACTCTGTGCAGTAAAGCTGCTGGTAATAAAAATTAACAGAGGCAAATTAACCACAAGCTCAGAGGCTGATGGCTCCCCCTCAACAGCTTTTCACCCTCATTTGTCAAAAATATGCTTTAAGAGTACATGGTGATATACTATTTAGCAAATAGGCAGTGTGAGGAGGCTGGCTAAACTGAAATGACAACTTTTGTTTTCTTGATGTTTCCTCGTCGTCAAAAGACATAAAAAAAAACAGAAATGGTGCCAAATGAAGAGCTGTTTGGCAACTGTCTGATCAGATCTTATTAGGCTGCTGTGCTGAGCCAAATGATCCTGATTGCTAAAAAGGATTGCTAAAAAGAAACTCATTTCCCATCCTTCCAAACAGACATAAATAAAGCCATGCATTCCTTTTTTAGCAAAGATCATGTCAGTTGACAGGATGATCTATAATGCATACCAGTATGCATTGCATCTACACTACCAATCCAATTTATATAAAGGTATCACAGACCACATCTATGCATACCTCGCTTCAGTTGGAGCTATTAGATATCAAAGCATTTTCAGCGGCATTAGTATCAAGGGTTACCGTTTGGTCTCTACACTGTAAACCCTGATAGCTATTCAGACTCACACAAATCTAGTTTACTTGATAATCAATTGTACTTTTTACTGGGTTTAATCACAGGATGATGGAAACCTTTTCACTGTTGATTTAAGTAAAGTCAATTTAAAGTAAGCAAGTAAGATCTACGGACTGGGCTGCTAGTTTGCTGATTCACATCATCGTCCAGTAGAGGGTAGCCAGGTGAAAGCAAAACTCAAACTAGCAAAAGAGGAACAAATTGAGCCGTTGTGTGCTTGAGCCAAGTTTTCTCACGCTATAAACAGAAGTGAGGACAATGTAAAGTATCCGTGAATTTAACTTTGCAGCTCTATTGATGTATTTAAAATGATAAGGCAAGGTCTAGTTATTACAAGGCCTAAAACTGCATATTTGCTCTGATTGTCAGAAGTCTGCAGCTTATTTAAAGTTGAAGTTTAATAACTGGAGTTACAGTGTGAATTCCCAAAACAGGACTGTATATCTCTGAATGCATGGTATTTACAGGGTCACTAGTGTATGGAAGCCAAAGCACCAATATATTTTATTTGACTCATTTTGCTGTGATAAAGTGTGAATTTAACTTGTTTTCCTGAGATACACTATATTGCCACAAGTATTCACTCACCTATCCAAATAATTGAAATCAGGTGTTCCAATCACTTCCATGGCCACAGGTGAATAAAATCAAGCACCTTGGCATGCAGACTGTTTCTACAAAATCTGTGACAGAATGGGTCGCTCTCAGGAGCTCAGTGAATTCCAGCGTGGTACTGTGATAGGATGCAACAAGTCCAGTCATGAAATTTCCTCACTCCTAAATATTCAACAGTCAACTGTCAGTGGTATTATAACAAAGTGGAAGCGATTGGGAACGACAGCAACTTAGCCACGAAGTGGTAGGCCACATAAAGCGACAGAGCGGGGTCAGCGGATGCTGAGGGGCATATTTTGCAGAGGTTGCCAACTTTCTGCAGAGTCAATCGCTACAGACCTCCAAACTTCATGTGGCCTTCAGATTAGTTCAAGAACAGTGCGTAGAGAGCTTCACAGAATGGGTTTCCATGGCCGAGCAGCTGCGTCCAAGCCATACATCACCACATGCAATTCAAAGCATCGGATGCAGTGGTGTAAAGCACGTCGCCACTGGACTCTAGATCAGTCAAGACACCTTCTCTGGAGTGACGAATCGTGCTTCTCCATCTGGCAATCTGATGGATGAGTCTGGGTTTGGCGGTTGCCAGGAGAACAGTACCTGTCTGACTGCACTGTGCCAAGCGTAAAGTTTGGTGGAGGGGGGATTATGGTGTGGGGTTGTTTTCAGGAGCTGGGCTTGGCCCCTTAGTTCCAGTGAAATGAACTCTGAATGCTTCAGCATACCAAGGGATTTGGGACAATTCCATGCTCCAAACTTTGTGGGAACAGTTTGGGGATGGCCCCTTCCTGTTCCAACATGACTGTGTACCAGTGCACAAGCAAGGTCCATAAAGACATGGATGAGAGAGTTTAGTGTGGATGAACTTGACTGGCCTGCACAGAGTCCTGACCTCAATCTGACAGAACACCTTTGGGATGAATCAGAGCGGAGACTGAGAGCCAGGCCTTCTCGTCCATCATCAGTGTATGACCTCACAAATGTGCTTCTGGAAGAATGGTCAAAAATTCCCATAAACACACTCCTAAACCCTGTGGAAAGCCTTCCCAGAAGAGTTAAGCTGTTATAGCTACAAAGGGTGGACTGACATCATATTAAACCCTATTGATTAAGAGTGGGATGTCACTTAAATTCATATGTGAGTCAAGGCAGGTGAGCAAATACTTTTGGCAATGTAGTGTTTGTACTTTTTCATCTTGTCATCTTGGAATAACAACAATGGCTATCCCTTGAAAGTTTGTTAATGTTTTAATATCTCTCAGAAACAAACAAATCTTACATGTTGTCACAGGAAATGGAGTAAAATAAAATGTATGCATGCATGTCCTCCCAGGGCTTCAGCACTAATAAATGTGCTTGTTTTTCTCCCTGTCTCTGTGTTCAAATCCAAATTTAAACTTTTTTTCATGAGAATGGTTGATAATTTTCAAAAATTTCAGGTTGTGATTTCTCATTAAGGTGGTGATGGTGGGTCCTAACGCTAGACCAGTTAAGATATGAGATGTATGTAAGTATGGTATTTACAATAAATGTCTCATTAAAATGCACTAAGTGAAGAGAGCAGAAGATAAATATGTAGTTTGTTTTTGTTTTTTTGCCTACAGCAAATGTTGCCTGATATCTATCCAGTCTATCATGAATAGAAAAGTGTGAACATATCTGGATTTCCTGCATTCATATTTACTAATGGGGCTGAATGGCGGGTTAGCACTGTTGCCTCACAGCAGGAAGGTCCCTGGTTTGCTTGCAGGTTAGGGCCTTTCTGTGTGGAGTTTGCACGTTCTCCAAAGGTACTCCAGCTTCCTCCCTCCACCAAAATCATGCTCATTGGGTTAATTGGTGACTCTAAATTGACTGTAGGTGTGAACGTGAGTGTGCTTAGTTGTCTGTCTTTATGTCAGCCCTGCAATTGACTGGTGACCAGTCCAGCGTATACCCCGCCTCTTGCCTAATAACAGCTGGGATAGACTCCAAACCCCCCTACCACCCCCAACTGGATAAGTGGTATAGAAAATGGATGGATGGATATTTCCTCATTTGCTACCTTTGACACTTTCTTCTGCAATCCTTGTGGCGAGGAGACTCTGAAAAAAAGTGTGATTATAAGGATTAAGGAAAGTTTTCGGTAACTTTTCTGTGTGTTTTAGAAAGTATAACAATATGGGAGGTGTTAGAAGCTATTCAGAGTTTCAACAGTCTCTGACTTCACTTACTGTTACATGGATCATCTGGGCAAGGCTGGCATATCCCAAAGTCAGGGTCACCAAGGTAGTAATGTCGCTCTGGACAATCACATATTCTATCACTAATATCTGAGCAAGGCTTTATTTCCACCTCTTTATCTGGAAAAAAGGTAGAAAAAAAAGGAATTTCTGTCAAAATACCAAAAATGTTCCTTGGATTTCACTAAAAATCCACCATATCATTATCAAAGTTTTTATGTTTTGTTTAAGTACACCAGCAACAATTCTAAAAACACTGGTTATTAATTTTCTGGATATATCATGTATTCCAATTCGTTTTTTCTCAAATTACATTTCAAAAGGTTATGCAATGTACCAGAAGCTGAAAAAAAATTATGACCAAACTCAATCAATAACATACTTACGACGACATTGAGAACACCTGTGGCATTCCAATAAGTTTTCCCTGTCTGTGTATTCGCCATCCTCACATTTATTACATCTGTACTTCCCTTTATCAGCACAGACACCGTTGCGATAGTATCCTGGTATACAGATAAGAAAAAAATGAGTGCATAAAATTTACTAGTTTTACTCTAACACTATAACACAAGGCTTTCTCAGTGCCTACGGGCCCATGTTATGACTTACCATGGGGACAGTTGTAATCACAGAAATCACCAGCTTGTTCCATCCTCAAAGCGTAACATGGTCCATTGGAAAGGAAGGTAAGAATCAGTAGGAGAACCTGAAACATAGAGGAGGTTAGACAGAATCACAGACTTTATTAAACCCTGGAGGAAAATTAAAGCTAATAATAGCATTAAGAAGAAATAAATTTAATAGAGATACACATTTAAAAAAACTACATGAAAAAAACTAAATATAGAAGAATTTAAACAACAATTTAAGTTTTCAAAAATACAGAATATGAACAATAATGAGAAACATCAATAACAACAGGGAATACGAACAACAAATACTAACGATATGAAATAAGAAAACACCAAGAAAGCAGTGCCTGGTAAAAGTATTCACCACCTTGGATGTTTCACCCTTTTATTGATTTTATAAAGCAATCATGGTTAACATATTTTGGCTTTTCTGACAAAAAAATAATGTCAAAATGAGAACAGATTTCTACAAAGCAATGCATATTAAATGCATAAAGACCAGGTTAAAACCTAGTATATGGCTGACCTCAATTATACAGGATGCTAGTTGAAATGCCAGACTGAATTGTATGTTCTGACAGAGTGATTAGTTTTTCGGCTATGTAATTGTGCTGTCTCTAATGTCAGTTGGTTGAGAAATGAAGGAGCCTAAAGCCCTGTTGGCAGGAAACAGCAAACCTGGCATGCCAGATTGACTGAATATATTTCACAATCATCTGGAAAAGCTCCCGCAGAAAGCATTTGGGAATGGCAGGACTTTTTTTCGTTTTTTTAAAGGTTTAATTTGGGCACTTTTGTGCCTTTATTCGATAGAGGAGGACAGTGAACAGAGTCAGAAACAGGGACAAGAGCGGGGGAGAGACAAGCGGCAAAGGGCCTCCGGCCAGACTCAAACCCGGGCCGTTCCCGAACATGGGGCGTGCCTCAACCACTCAGCCACCTGCGCACCAAAGGGCAGGACTTTTCTGAAAATCTTCAGAAGGTGATTGGAGCAACATTCTGTTAGTGAAATTCATAAATGGCTATCAGAGCCACAAATGACGTTGTACACATGCGCTACTCTTGTGCAGGCCACCGCTGCCTTAAATTGTTGAAGGCAGAGCTTCATCTAATACCAAGGCCGCTCAGGAGACATGAAAAAAACAACTTCCAATTAAACTGCCGCTTTCCTTCAGCTACATCCAAGCTAACAGTTACCATGGCAGCAGCCCCTGGATACACCAGAGAAACCCCACCGTAACAATCGCAAACCCATGCCAAAACACACTGGGAGAAGAGTGAAAACATCTTTTCTGTCACAGAAAGCTTTCTGTGTTTCCCTCTGCCCTGGTTTTTTTTTTGTTTTTTTTTTTAACATAGACACGTTGTTCAGTTCTGACCAAAGTGCCACTGTGGCTAAGTCTGAGCTAATCACTCCACTAGCAGCCGTTGTATACAAGCATTCACAAAAGAAGTTACCCTTTCCCTAACTATCATACAGTCATGCCGAAGTAGGTCAGCAGCAGAGTGAAAACATCTTTCACAACAAGAAAAGCTTTGAGGATTGTTTTTATTCTTTATTTAATACAGAAACATGGTCCAGTTCTAGTAAAACGGTACTAAAGCTATATCTGAGGTAATCACTCCAGTGGAGGCATTCAGTACATCTAAATCCACAGGTCACTCAGTCCGTCAGTCAGTCACATAAACCCATGTGTAGGGCTGACCTCAGTGGTCAGCCAAAAATATGTAATGTAATATGAGTGACTGCATAAATATTCACCCCCCTCAAGTCAGTATTAGGAGATGTTCCTTTGGCTGCAATTACAGCACTGAGTCTGTGTGGATAGGTCTTAATCAGGCTTACATCTGGACACTAAAATTTTACTCCAGGTCTTCTTTGCTAAACTGCTCAAGCCCTGTAAGGTTGCATGGGGATCAGATGGATCACCCCCTTTCAAGTCCAGCAATGCTTTGGGTTATTGTCTTGCTCAAAAATAAATAATCTCCCAGGCTGTATAGTTCTCTTACAGACTGAATAAGATCTTCCTATATTCTGCTGCATTCGTGTTACCCTCTACCTCTACAAGCCTTCCAGGGCTGGCTGCTGAGAAGCATCCCCACAGCATGATGCTGCCACCACCATGCTTAATGGTGGTGATGGTGTGTTTGTGGTGATGTGCAGTGTTTGATGTCCTCCATTTCAAAAAGCGCCATTTTGGTCTCATCGGACCGAAGAACACTCTTCCACTTGTCCATGGAGTCTCCCACCTGCCTTTTGGTGAACTCTAGTCAAGATTTAATCTGAGTTTTCTTCTGCAGGGGCATATCTTTGCCACTCTCCCATAAAACTTTGCCTGGTGAAGAACCTGGCCTACAGTTGTTGTATGCACAATCTCTCCCATCTCAGCTGCTGAAGCTTATAACTACTTCTGAATAGTCATAGGTGATATGCTGACCTCTCTCACAAGTCTCCTCCTTCTGCAGTTACTCAGTTTGTGAGGATGGCCTAATATAAGCAGATATACACGTGTTATATTCCTTCCATTTCTTGATGATGGATTTAACTGAACTCCAGGCGATGTTCAGTGCCTTGGAAATTTCTTGTATCCATCCCATGACTTTTCAAAAACATTTTTTTGAGTTGCTTAGTGTTCTTTTGTCTTCATATTGTAATGGTAGCCAGGAATAATGATGAAGCAGTGAATGGACACAGACACACAGGTATCTTCATACTACAATCACCTTCTAATACCAATCACTGTCTTCCCATCCTGCTTTCCCAAGCACATCAGCATTAGACACACGGTCCTGCCAACAATACCCAAAAATGTGCTGCTGTCAAAAAAAAAGAGTCCAACGGGATGAAGATGGCCTAGAGGTTACGTTGCTCTCTATGCACATTGGCAGCCTGGGAACAAGTCCAACCGGTGGCCTATTTCCTGCATGTGTCTCCCCCACTCTCTCCTCCCTGTTTCTGGCTCTATGCACTGTCCTCTTCTATCAAATAAAGGCATATATCGCCCCAAAATATACCTTTAAAAAGACACATGGTCCTGCCAACAATACCCAAAAATGTGTCAAAAGGAAGTTATCAAAAAGGACTCCAGCCAACGTCTCTGGCCATCAGTCAGCGTCCAGGCTTCACAAGAGTATAGTAAGACCAGGAGGACCAAGGACTGAAAGACGTCTTCCTTCTACACACTCAGACACCATGAGCGCCATACTGCCTCTCCCAGCGAACCCATCATTCCATGTGCAAGGCCAAGTCTGCTGTTGATCTCAGTCTCACAGTTAACAGATGGATGGATTACGCTACCAAGGTAGGTAAACTGCTCCATTTCTTCTATGTTCTCACCATTTACAGACACAAATTAAATGGCAGCAGTCAAGGCGTCCCTGAATTATAGATTATAGACCTGACCCAAACCTTTTTCACAACACATCCAAATATAAACAAAAATGGAGAAATCACAAAAAAATCTCATTGAAAGTAAAACTACAAATACATTTTCTGCTAAAAATAATCTGCCAGTTAAATTTGGTCTGTTGAATATTAGATCATTTGCATCTATATCTTTATGAGCAAATGATCCAAGAGGATCCCTATGATGGGACATTTTAGACTCATTTGTTGCAGATTTCTACGATGAGGTAATCTCGACTGTAGGGCAGGAAGTGATGTCCTTTGTCCAATCTGGAACCACCACTTCACCATAGAGGTCTGCAGCTAGATGCCTCTTAAATGATCTGATGTCAGATAATCATGTTGATTTACCTTGTCTTCATGAAACATGGCTGTCAGGATGCCTTAATTAGATTATTTTCCAGGACCAAGGTTATGATACTTTATTTCTTATTTTTATTCATTTTTAACTTTTTGTTTTAAATTTCAGTTTAGTGTTAATGAGTTATGAATGCTGTTTTTTTTGTTTGTTTTTGTTTAGCTTTTATTTTGCAAAAATGCTTAGCTTTAGTTTTAGTTTGATTAATTTCAGCATCAATTTTACTTTTTAGCATTATACTCATGATAAAACTTTTAAGTTAGCTATAATAACCTTGCCCAGGACTTTGGACCCTGGTGTAAATGAATACAACAGTGGACCACAAGAACCTCTTAGCTCCTTGAAGAGAAATTCCTGGGACTAAAAGTTCCTGGAGCTGCAAGGATTATCTGCATTCAAATACATACTACATTATTTTTCACTGTATTATTTTGACACGCTTGTGGTCACTGATACACCCATTTTTGTAAATGTTAAAATACATCAATTGTTGAACAGATAAATGTTTCACAATTATTTTGAAAACCCCCAAAACAACAAGGATGAAGGGGTTTTGGTCTCTAATTAAAATTAATATTTCAGTTTTAATGTAGTTTTTGAAGCTCATTTGTGAAACTTTATTTGGTGTTTTTTTCCAATTTTGCTCCACTGAGCATAAAACAGTACCATTAAAATATTTTTTTTATCTTGGCCAGGAAGAAGATAATATAACTCTTTCATCCAAAAGAGATTCAAATTCAATTTTTACACTCTGTTATTCAACCACATAGGCCAGAAACACTTTGATCCTCACCTTGAGCACCCTTTGGTTGTTTTTTGTTTCTGTGAAACAATCCATTAAGCTTCAAGGTCTAACATATGATCCAAATATTTGTTGTGGGCGGAAAATGCTGTTTTTGGCAATTTTGTGCCCTCATAAGGCACCGTAGGCAGTTTTACTATAAGGCAAAGGTAAGTAATTGCCAAGGGCAGTGCTTCTTAAAGTGTGGGCCCATGCCCAGAGGCACTATAGGTAGGCCAAAGGGGTCAATTAGAATAACTTCAGATCATGGAAATGTAAATCTATATCAAATCATTTTTTATATGATCATAAAATACACGATAACATATTTTTAAGACTTAGAGGTAATAAAACACAGCCAGAAGTTTTTAGCATTTATTTTTTTATGATTTTTAAAACAGGTGTCGTGGTTTGACTGGTGTTGGATTAACAGGGGACATTCCATTAAACATTCCACTATGCAGCTTGCTTCTTGATTTTAATAATTTATCAGTCTCTTCAGAGACATCAATGCTACTAGGGGCCACAAAGTACATTTACAGAGATTAATGTTAGAAAAAGATAATCTGAGTGTCTTTGCAGATGCCTGATAAAACAAAATTAATGACAGTGGCTTAATAATTGTACTTAATGATGCCACAGACACTTTCTGAGTAATCCTGATGTCCCTGAAAGCAAAGCATTTGCATTAAATTCCCTTTTTATTAAACAAAAATATCATAAATTAAACGTAAATTTTTGAGGCTCATGTTATGGTTGCAAAGGGGTTTTTTGGTCTGTTTGTTTTTTCAGGTCTCAAATTGGGCCACAGCCCACTAAAATTGGGGAAAGGCTGGCATATGACCTCTGTGAGGTAGATATAAGAAATCATTTCTTAAACTAAGATGTGTAACAAACTCATCTGTAAATTTGTGTGAATAAAATAGCATTAATATAAGGTCTGATCCCCAGGAAGAACCCCTGGACCTCCTACTAAGTTCAAGCCCCTTAAAAAGATGTACAGTATCTTCATACTAGGCAAATTAAAGCAAGGCAGATCTATGCAGATGTATCAAATCCATAACAGAGTGGATGGGTTCCTTAAGAAGTGGCAGAAATGTAGTTGAAAGTCCTGATTTGTAGCAGAACTGATATTTACGCCTGCAGTACATTTTTGATTATTTCTGCAAGATACACATTGCCTGAAGACATGCTAAACTATTTTGTTATGGAAACTTTGATTAGTACTTTTACTCATATGAGAGGTTATGAGCAAGTACCTCTATGATTGCTATGATTGCTTTAAACAAAACTAAGCAAGGCTTCATGTTGTGCCCTGCCTAGGGCCTCAAATTTGTTAAAGGCACCCTTGTCTGATTTGTAAAAGCTGTTGAAGATTTTCAAAGACTTTTAAATAATTGCATAAAAATAATTAATCCTCTCACTGATGGTCTTGTTTGCTTTTGTAGGTCATTTGGAGGTAACTATATTAATTTCAGTCAGTTTCATAACCAGGTAGAAACACATATTTGAATTGAAGGAGATCAAATTAAAATAGAAAATTAAAATAAAAGCAGCAAAAAGGTCAATTGAGAAGACAGCATGAGAACAATAAAAGACACCAAAGGGAGCAGTACTAAGAACAAGTAGTAAGATTGGATAATTTTTTAAAGTATAATGATAAGTTGTAGCATTAAAAATGACAGTCACTAACCCTTTAACCAACATTATGTGGATAATATTAATGCAAATTAAATATTTATGCTCCGAGTAACAACAATGCTGTGCCAAGAGTTTCTGTAACACAGGTGACATGATTTCAACATTTCTCACAACAGCTACGTTAAGGTTAAACAGCTGATCAAAGTAAAATATCAGATCTGGATTACTTACCAAGTCCATGCTGACAGAGTAGACTACTCGGAAATTAGGCAAGTTTTGAAGTGTTACTTTCATTCGTTTGGAAAACAGACGACAGATCATGGCAACATGTCAGAACACCACAGCATTCACCAACAGGAAGAAGCTTTCTCACTTTAGAACAGAAGTAGATTTCCTACGAAAGCTGAGTCAAAGAATGTGTTAGAGGAAGCCTGCGAGACTGTCTGTCCATCTATAAGTGTGTGTTATGTTCGAGTCAAGAGTCTGTCAGTTCTTTGGTGTCTTCACAGAAATGGTTCAAGAAACAGGAAACAAAGTAGATCACATAAATCATCTCTCGCCATGCACACACACACACACACACACACACACACACACCCATATACACTGAAAAACTTTAGATGACAGCGTCACTGCATGGGTTCCTCTGTCCCTATATTTCCATTGCATTTCTGAGATGTTGATGACGATGACGATGATGCAGTTCAGACACATACATACAGACATATATGAGCAGAGGTTGGCTGTAAGTGGAGGTGGTTGTGAGAGGTCAAAGTGATGGTAAACACTTCATAATGCACACAGCAAATTAATAGGTCAAAGCAACTTTATCATTTTAAAGCAAGCAATGCTAAAACCAGAGCTACAAGTTTATATTTTATTACAAACAGGAACAAGAAGGGAGCATAAAAACCAGGAGGTTGGACATGAACGTGACTAAAAAATAATAATAAAGAAGGAAAAATCTGAGTTGTAAATTTACTTCCTGTTCAAAAGACCTCGTTCCTATCGAATAAAAGTGTGTAAAATGTCCTGTGCTCTTATTACCTCCGCCAAAGAGGTTATGTGATCGGGTCGGTTTGTTTGTTTGTTTGTTTGTCTGTTTGTTTGTTAGCAACATAACTCAAAAAGTCATGGACGGATTTTCATGAAATTTTCAGGAAATGTCAGAAATGGCATAAGGAAGAACTGATTTGATTTTGGGACTGATCCGGATCACCATCTGGATCCAGGAACTTTTGAAAGGATTCTGTACTATTGGGAGATAGGGATGTGTTGTTACCACTTTGCACCAGGAGATGGCGGACATGAGTAACTTATTCACAGTTTTGGGGTTTGTAGAGTTTGAAAGACACGCCCAGTTGAGGAGACGAGTCAGAGCGTAGCTGAGAGAAAGGCAGCGAATTGTAGCAAGAATATTCACAATGCTGGGAGGAATAGAGGAATATTCACCCGCTGCCATGACTTTCACACGTAGCAAAGCCAGTTCTTTGCCTCACCGTGTCTCCACCCCACCGGGAAGGGAGTAATTGACAATTTACATTTTGGGAGTGATCCGGATCCCCGTCTGGATCCAGGAATGTTTTTAAAGGATTCTTCACTATTGGGAGATAGGGCTAATGGCAGAGGTCTGCGCTCTCTGAGTGCTTTTCTAGTTGTATATAAAATCTTGTTAAAGCTTCTGCAAGGAGTCTTATCAAGGAATAATAATTGGCACACTTAATGAGTGGTTCTAAACTGGTGGGTCAGGACCTACAAGGGGGTCACAGGGCTGCTTTCACAGTGCCCCATAGGCGCCTGCAGTAAAAGGGCTTACATACATCACGGCATTCAGAAAATATTCAGACCCCATCACTTCTTTTCAATTTTCTTATGTTGCAGCCTAATACTAAGGTCTAAAAAATCATTTTTATTCACATTAATCTACAACCATCATGACAAAGTGAAAACAGGTTTCTTAACCACTTGCAAATTTATTAAAAATGGAAAACTGAAATATCACATTGTCACACTGTAAGCAATCAAACCCTTTGCAAAAACACTTTAAATTTAGCTCAGGTGCCTCCCATTTCTTTCAATCTAAGATTATATGTTTCTACACCTTGACTGAAGTCCACCTGTGGTAAAATAAACCGATTAGACATGCTTGGAAAGGCACACACCTCTACAAAAAGCTGTTATGCATATTAGAGCAAAAAACCAAGACATGAGTTCAAATGAACTGCCTGCAGAGCTCAAAGACAGGATTGCTGCAAGGCACAGATTGGGGGAAGGCAACAAAAAAACTGTTGTATTGAAGTTCCTGAGAGCACAGTGGCTTCCATAATTCCCAAATGGAAGAAGTGTTGCACAACCAGGACTCTTCTAAGAGCTGGTAGTGTGACAGAACTGAGTAAATTGGGCCTCATTAAGACAGGTAAAGATGTCATTCAGCAGACACTTTAGTCCAAATCGATGTACATCTGAGAGGAAGTACAACACAAGCAAAGAGCGAGACAGGAGGAAACAACATCAGTCAGTGCCACAAGGTGCTTCAAGTCCAATTAGATGGACGTAGGTGCTGCCATGCTGTACAAGAGGGAATCAACATAGTGTATAGAAGCATTTTTTAATTTTAAAATGACAAACATCAGCACTGAAACAACCAACCTTTGACATGAGACCTCACATCATCACCATCAATTAAATTGTCTTCACCTACAATGACCTACATACTAAGTACTGGGTTGTTCTCAAAGAACTGGGTGCAAAACCCCCAGAGGTAGAGCAGGACAGTTTGAACCAACTGCAGTTGGGAGACTCATTCTACCACTAGGGACAACAGTGGAGAACAGTCTTGCTCAGTTTTTAGTGTTCTCTAAAGAGCTGGGTCTTTAGCTTTCTCTTAAAAGTAGAAAGGGACTCTGCAGATCAAGTGTAGTTGGGTGATTTACTTCACCATTGAGGGACAACAAGGGAGAAGAGTTGAGCTAGTGACTTAGGGGCCTGGTGTGGTGGAAGTACCAGGCAGTGAAAACTTGGATGAGGGATTCCAGGTAAACAGGAGTAGTTTTAGTGACTGCTTTGTAAGCAATGATGAGCCAGTGTATAACACTACAAACATTGGGGTGATGTGCTGTCTAGGGCTGGTTGAAGACCAGACATGCTGCTGTGTTCTCAATCATCTCTATAGGTGGAAACCGACCAAGAAGCTGATGGTCACTCTGACTGAGCTCAAGAGATCCTGTGTGGAGATGGGACAAAGTTGAAAAGAAACAACCATCACTGACCTGGGCTTATGGCAGAGTGGCTAGATGGAAACTTCTCCTCAATGCAAAACACATGAAAGTCCACTTGGAGTTCGCAAAAAATTCTGTGGAAAAGTCAGCACTGATATACACTGTCATTTGTGAGGCTTTCTATAGAGTTGTGTGCATTTCCAGATCATGTCTAATCATCTTAATTTACCATAGGTGGACTTCTATAAAGCTGCAGAAACATATCAGCAAAGAGCAAGAGAAATGGGAGGCACCTAAACTAAATTTCAACTGTTTTGTAATGGGTCTGGATACTTATATCAATGTGATATTGCAGTATTTTATTTTTGATAAATTTGCATTCTAGGAACAGGGTAAAAAATGTAAAATGTTCTGTACTGATGACTTGATGATCATTAATAAACTGGAGCCCTAACCTGACATGCCAGATGGATTTGTTTCTCACATCCATCTGGGCAGAGCGTTTGAAAAAAAAAACTCTGAGGGTGATTGGATGAACATTCTGTCTGTCGCATCTTTATGGGCCAGTCAGAGCAACAAAACACGTGACGTAGCCGCTACTACCAAGGTGTAAACTCCATAAAGAATTGCATAACACAAACCATGGCAACTGTAAACATGTCAGTACGCGACCTTTTTCGTCTTTGAAAAGAAAAAAACTCACTGCTGTTCTTTGTTCTTCTTTTAACGAAGAAATGTGGTCAAGTTCTGATAAAACTTATGCTATAGCAGCATCCACGCTAATCTCGTCTACCATTATTGCACCGGCCTCTTGTTGCTGCTTGCTGACGTCACGACTCCGCTGCATCCGAAAGTACTGCCCCTCGTCAATGACTGGTCCTGTCACTTTCTAACCCAAATGGAGCTTTGCAAGATGGATTCGCCAGTGAGAAACAAAGAAACAGGCATATCCATCTGCTTTGCAAGGTTACTGGAGCCCTGCACAGGACTCTTTTCTTGATCCCACTCCTACCCTGCTCCCGCTGGTTTTTCTGATTGCTACTCCTGTCTGCACCACAACAGCTTCCTTCAATCCCACCTGCATCATGCATAGATTCTGACAACCTATAATAAATATTCAGAATAACAGACAGTGCCTTTAATTAAAAGAATTGTAATATTAAAAAGTTCTCTCAAGCAGCACCTTGATAAAGTTTCCTCCCTGAATGAAGGAAACTCCAAAGAAAATGACCACACAATGCATAACAGTGCCACACATGGATAAAAGAGCAGCTGGTAGCCTCAGACTGAGTTAACTCCTAATGGCAATGTCAAAGTAATATTTACAGACCTTGTTGACACATTATTTATCATTATGTATTTTAATCATACATAGGTGGAATTATTATCCTGATTTCTGGAAAGATTGTGTGTCATTAAAAATGTTGGGTCAAATGTCTAGCCTAGTGTGAGTGCGCCCTTAGAAGTAAAATAAAGAAGTTAGATTTTAGTCTGTTTGCCTACAAAAATCAAATTCCCATGTCCATTTGTATTCTATAAATTATTTCTTGTGCATCTATTGGTCATAATGCTAAGCAGAAAAAATACTTTTACCCTACCTGGAAGATTCAGGGCTTTTGAAAAAAAAGTAAGCCATTCCCTCACTCTGCCAATGGTTAAAATAAAACCCTGCCTTTCAGAAAGGCTTTGATATGAAACAGAAATTTTTTTTTTCACACAAAACTCATGTACAGCAAATATGGAAAAGATTGTAAAATAATAAATTCACACCAGAAATATTATCTAAACGTGTTCAAAACAAGGTTTAAATCACTAAGTTGTTCTTGCTTTTTCAGGCAGTATGCACAGCTGGTTGCATGGGCTACTAGTACAATACTGTCTTACTTAACCAGATGTTGAAATTTATCTTTTTTTTTTTTTTTTTTGTCTTGCCGCTTTTTCTACTTATTGATCCCCAAACTATCTTTACAAGCACGAGGTGAGGTCTCCTAATAGCATTATGACTCTGACCAGTTCTTTTGCCTTTTAATTGACTAGGCTGTTGATGATTGTCTAGTGTTACATGATATAAAAGGTTCTGTATATAAAGTAAGTTTATAAAACAAAATACAGTTTTATACATATTTACAGGCTGGAAAAAGACAAGAATGAAGGTCTTCAGACCTTTCCATATCTGTATGGACACATTACTTTTGCCTCAGCTCAGTTTTGGGGATTTTTTCCTCTTTATTTCTGCTGCTTTATACACTTATCGTAGATTTATCTTTGACGTATAAATAATACCAAGCACTTCTGAAGAAATGAAATATTTTATACGCAAAACAAGATAATAAAGACGACCTCATTAATACAATGATTTTTCCCTGTAAAAAAATACCTTACAGCGTCGCTTTGAGCAGCTTTACTTATTTGACTTTCAAGAACCCAGTATCATATTTAACCAGCTGTTCTGTGATTTTCTGATTGGGTGGACGGCTTGAGTTGTATTTTGAACGCAGTGCTTCTTTGTATTGGAAACCTATTTTTACACTGCGTCGTTGTTATTTCAGGAAACGAATTTGAGTACCTCTTCCACCCCTGCGGATCTGTGCGCAAAATCGAGCCCAAACATGCGCCGAAATATCGACATTAGATGCTTCGTGCACAAGCTTTCTCTTAAACGTGAATTATGTAGGTCATCGAGCAAAAATCCAATGCAAAATTAGTACAATATTTCCTCTGTCCGCTCTTTAGTGAGCCTGCAGCAGCACCCAGAAGTGAACAAAGCGACCCGGAAGCGGTGGTCCGACTGGAGGCAGGCAGAAAGAACATCAAGCTTTTATATTATAGCTGTACTCGCAAGACAATATCTGCAACCAGGACACAAGGTATTTGTGCATGTCTTTTCGTGTTTTCACTGCTGTGCATGTCTCCGATAAGCGATAGCCTCCTAAATGCGTGCATTCTGCACAAAATGTTATTGCTGTCCTTTGATTCGTCCAAAAGTTGCAGAATGTAAAAAAGCAGCCCTCAAAGTGAAATTTGGTTAAGATGGCACTGTGCTTTTTCCGGAGACAGGGCATTGTGCGCCAGTTTTATTTTGACCTTAGCGCATTGCTACGTTTATTTCAATCGGTATGCTGTTTGGGTCGAGCCTGCATCTTGTCCGTTTCCGTGCTGTTTTTGCAGGGCATGGTTGTAGTAGGAAGTGTCAGTTTTTTTAAGAGGTGGGGAGGCCGGGCTATTCAAACCTGCAATTCGCCGTAAACAATCATTCATGCCTTTGACATGATAAACACACCTTTGTGTCCGCGTCGGCCGCTTTTATCCCCGGCTACATCCTCACGACAGCATGTTCATGTTCCTAAATTTTGGGGGTCTGCAGAATATGGCGTCCCGCCTTATAAAAATAAGGCTGCCATTTTTGTTTCTCTTTTGTCTGGAAATGTTTAAAGAAAACTGTCTGAGAATGTCTGAGTCGCACCGGGAGGGTCGATCCGAAAACCCTCCATCAGTTTGAGTCCGACGATGCTCTTAGACGGCCGACATGTCCGAAAAGTCAAAGAATGGAAAGTTTTCATTACGTTAATGTGAGAATTTAAAGCGACGTCCACTTATTTTCAGAAATCCACTCTCAGACAAAAGGAGCAGAGGGGCTAAATGTCAAGGCTAAACGGCTAAGGCTCTGTCAGACTAATGTCTTAGGACCACTTACAAACTGTTAGGATACTTTTAACCCGGGTTAATAAAAATGTGACAATGTAGGCCTAAATTAAGCGATTGAATATCGTCATAAAAAGTTATTACACTGAAAAGAAACATCTTTTTTCCAACGACGTATCTTTTAAACATATTGTTTTATTTTATTAACTGTATTTATTTCATCGTTAATAATGCAGGTCTTAAACCAATCTAAAATAATTAAATTCGCCTTTTTAGCAAGAAAATACATAAAGGTCTAGATGTATTTTTTTCCTTCAACCACATCTCAATGTTTTTCCTGCTGAAAGGAGTTTGTTCATGGTAAATGAGTCATCTCCATGACAACTGAGCAAACTCCACCAGCTGAGGAAGACCATGATCTTGAGAGAAGCTCAAAGAGAGGAGAAAGTAAACATTGAGTTACAACGTGATGAAGGTCATGTTAAATACATTTGTAAAAAATTCTAAAACTCAGCCTATTAGACCATACATGATTCAAAACTGTACATTACATTTCAGGTACATTTGCAGGTGCTTTAAGCCAAAATGACATGATTTGTTTATTTTTTTTTAAAGATACATTTTTTGGCTTGTTGTGCATTTTTTCGGAGAAGAGGACAGTGAATAGAGTCGGACAGACTGGGGAAGAGATTTTAACTTAGGCCACCAATCTGTGAGCATGGGGTGCTACCTAATCACTAGACCTTTTGCACCAAATAATTAGTTTAATTTCAAGAGTTATTTTGTTCTGAATGTAACTGTACACACCTTGACACTTGTCTGTCCTCTCCAGATTGCCAACTCTCCTTTTAACTTTCTTCAACTAGTTCAGATAATCTTAAGTATTTGCTTTGGCTGGCCTCACACTAGGCCCAATTTGAGGCCAGATTAAACTCCCTTGAAGACTGGGAGGCATACCCCGAGTGAAGGCTAACAATTATTTGTCTGAATTAGGGCTGGACAATTAACCACAAATTAGATTAAATAGCAATATGATCTGCTGCAATTTTCAAACCGCAGATGGTGCAATATTTCTTTAGCCTGAAATTTGATAAAATACTGATTTGATACAAATTTTTGCTGCAGAGATTTTATGTTCTACACATTATGCAAACATTTAAGTGTGTTTTTATAGCATGGTTTACAAAAATCCTACTTTTCTTTTTCATGAACATGTTTTTCTTGATCAAAATGACAATAATATAAAAATGATCATCCCCTTATATGTGGCATTTAAAATCAAGTTTGCTATATAAGCCAAAATCGGGAAGGGGGGTTGCATTAGATTATTTTCCCAAATCGTTCAGCCCTAGTCTGAATAATCTTCAAGTGTGTGGTGTCAACACGATTATTTTACTGCCCAAAATCAGCCTCTCAGTCAGTCCTCTCAGATTTCAAATCTTAAATATATTAAATACATTGTATATTTCCGATTCTAGGTCATTGTGCCATTAATGTAATACTCACAACAACCAATGAGAGCGAGCAGACTGGGTAGTGTCACCAGTATGGTATAACATAGGCACACTTTCAACGCACACAGTCATAAACACAACTGTACCTTCATTCCAGCCAGGATTTCATCCTGAGTCTTTTCCTTTATTTATGTTTTAACTGTAACACATGCCAGGGCAGCATGTTGTGGAGGGACAAGCTGAGGGTATCGATAGACATCCATGTTTGTTCTTCTTCTGAAGTCACGTGATATGAGGTTGTTGCCAGGTCAGCAGGTGTGTGGTCCAAGTGGACTCCCAGTCTGACTGAGTGATCTGGTTCGTGCACTCAGAGGATTATAAGATGAAAAATTCTTTGAATTTGTCCATATGTCTGTGGTTTCCCACGTTTTTAAAATAATTTAAAATTTGAAAATCATTTAGTGTGTGGCCAGCCTTAGGAAAATCAGAAATCTGAACAAAGCTCCTGTGAGATGTTTTAAGATGGTTATGTAACAGACTGAACCTTATACTGAAATATACTGAAGGAAAACAAGACCACCAACACAGATTTATCATTTATTTTTAATTTATGTGCATGTTGCCTACGTTTCAAGGAAGGATGAAGCAGTTATCAGCTGCTGAAAAACCTTTTTGAAATTGGTCCCTCCAAATATTCATTTTGACTTACTTGTTAGACTTTTAAATTAAAGGAGGATAAGATTTTGGTTCAGAAAACAGAACAAGATCAGCAAAGAGATCAATTAATTAACAGGGGGTGCCAAAATCAATACAGTCTGAAAGTTTCTCACAGGATCTTTAAGTTTATGAAAATGCAGTTCATCTAAAATCTTACAAAAACATTAAAATCTTTATTTAGAAGTGGGCATACTCTATGGATACAAAAAATAAGTGGGTATGATGTGTTTTAACATAGAATTGCAAATCAAGCTGGTTGAAAATAAATGTGATGAAAACCACTGGAGAGTATTGTATGATTACTTTACGTCAAAGGAAAATGCTCACTTGGCATTTCACGAAACCTGTAAGATGCTTGTGGTTAAGGTGTCATTGCAGGAGTTTGCCATGTTGATACTCTGCCTACAGATTCTCTTCAGCCGTTTTTCACCTTTGACACATTAAAAAATGTGTTTTCTGTAGCATAAAGCCCTCTCTGAATCTTACTGTATGAAATAATTTGGTGTCAGATAGCAGATAATTTAGAAAAAGTTTGTCTCAGAATGTGACTGAGATAACTGTTACTCTTTTCAGGATGGCAGAGCCTCGATTTAACAATCCGTATTTCTGGCCACCACCTCCCTCCATGCCAGGCCAGGTAAGTCTCCCACAATGTCACGTAATTACTGTGACATGTTTCATTTATCATCCTTTAATTCCTTGTGTGAATGTCTGTTCAGCCATTTAGCAGCATGCAAAACTCTCAGAGTGAGAAGCTGTCCAGTTTGTCTTTTAGGGTTAAAAAATTGAGCTTGTCTTGTGTCCTGGGATGTGTTTATTGGGGCGTGAATGGCATTCACACACGGTGGCTCTTTTCTGTTGAGCATGACCCGTTAACCCTTTCAGCTGGATAACCTGGTGCTCATTAACAAGATCAAGGAGCAGCTGATGGCAGAGAAGATCCGACCCCTACACCTACCACCTACCTCCACCCCTTCCCAGCAGCCTTTGCTGGTGCCCACCTCTTCCCCTGATGGTAGCGCTCAGCACGGCATGCCAGTGCCAAAGCCACAGCCGCAGCAGTTGCCGGGTCATCACCCTCAGCCACAGGGCTCTGTGCAGCCGGACATCGCTCTGCACGCACGGCCTGCCTCCAGCTCAGCACCAGGTAAACTCTTCACTTTATTTGTCCTGCACCACATTATGTTTTGAATACTGTCTCTAAAGTATCAGCACCATCAAGTATTTTAAACAGACAATGGTTTAACCTTTAATTTTGTCACTGAGTGCCAATATAAGATTTTTAATCTTTTATTACCTTAGACAAAAATACAAAAAGACTGTGCCAGTTTCTATATTCTGTGTGTTAGTTTTAGTGCCAATTCAAAAATGAATACACTTTGTCTGTATTATCATTCTCATTTTTAATGTTTACTAACATCATCACTTGAAAATTTCCAGATGGAAATATGGACGACAAATCAGCAGTGAAGGCTAAAGGACTGTGGGAGGACTGGCACATGAGACAGCTCAGTGAGCAGGCTGGACGGGTTAACCATCGCTCAGGTACTGAAGTCCCCACTCTTTGGTCTGTTTATTGGTCATTTTTTCTTTAAAAATATCAGTCATGCTGACAGATCAGAAAACATAATACTTATTACCTGCAAGGTATCATAATTCTGTGTTAGAATAATTCCAAAACGTTAAAGAAGACATTTGTCAAAGTTTCTAAGGCGGACAGCTTTGCACTGAGTTAAAATGCTAACAGTGCTCAGAGAATAATGATAGACATTCCAGTCGCCTTTTAATGTAATGGAAAAAACAGATATGAATTTTTTTAAGATTAACAATAATAATATTTGACTGATAGTTCACACCAAAGCTGAAAAACTTATAGATACCCTTAGCTGTTGTACACCTACAAGATTAAAAAAAAAAAACAACACACTGGTAAGCTTTTAATAAAGCAGACACTCTGGGCCTTCAGAACTATTATAAAACTATAAGATGTTTAATTTAAGTCACATATTATTTGTATCACAGGCAAATATTCTGTAAACTGCCTCCGTGCTACAGGGATTTTATTGTTCTAGGCTGCTGTTGGTTGCCTGTTTATTGCAACATTGTCACAATACCAGCATTTTAAACTTTGATGATACTTTTAAAAATTAAATGATGTGGATAGCTGTTTTGATATCATTGTGACAGAAAGATGCCTTAGCCACCCAGTATTTTGTAGTTTTATTGTTTTTGATAAGTTAAAGGTTAAAAGTGCAAGCAGTCCCCTTCTCACTGTGATTGCATAGAAACACTGAGATCATCAGAGATTGTGTTTAAAGTCTCAATACATTTGGCTACTATTAGTCATAAAATAAAGCAGACTGCATCAAAAATTGCATTCAAAATAAGTAATGAAAGATGTAGCTACTGTAGTCAAATGTAATGAATGTCCACATTACAAACATGTTAGTCTGTAGTGAGAGTTTAAGTTGGCAATGAAGTGGTCATGTGAGTAATCAAACCCCTCTCAGGTCAGTATGCCATAGGCGTTTGTCTTGAGAGTTCTGGTTTCCCCCCCATAGGTCTGGCTCCTTCCTCCCGACCTGACAGCCACAGCACCTCAGAGGCCCTGACTCCCACAACTCCAACCTCCAGTGCCCATAACCGCCTGGGCGGTGCCCCCTCTGTGAACATAATCTCTGGGCTCGCTAGCGGTCCTGGTATGGACCACATGAAAGCTGGAGGCCTGGCTGGACTTTTGGGCCCCCCTCCGAAAGCCCCCAGAGGACGGAAGAAGATCAAAGCTGAAAACCCATCAGGTCCTCTGCTGGTGGTGCCCTACCCCATTCTCGCTGACCAAGGCTGTGTCACTGTTGCACCCAAAGAGGGCAAAACCTACAGGTCAGACACAGGGAGCAGCTGCCAGTACTCAACCTCAGGGTTTTAAGATGTAACTTTGGTGTCCAAGAGGTTTGGCTTTGTTTGACATCAGTTTTGTTTTAAGTCGGCCAAAGAAGTTTGCTGAGACACCCCTGTCATCCTGTCTTTTCTCGCTTGTAGGGCTGTCAGTAGATATATTTCTCCTTTATCTCCTGTCACATTATGATTATAATGTTCAGACTGCAATGGTTTATCATGTCTCCTTGGGACAATACAGGTCTAGACTTTTTGGGGGAGCTTTTGTCTTTATTTGGAGAGGGCAGCTAAAGAGACAGGCAGTATGGGGAGAAAGTGGGGAAGACATACGCCAAACAGTGCAAGAATCAGGACATGAACCCACCACCAGTGCAACAAGAACTGTAGACTCTGTATAAAGGTGCCTGCTCTATCAACTAAACTTAATTGGCATCCAAAAAAGGTTGAGACTTGATTTTGATGTTAGCACAGTGTTATCCAGTAAGATTTTTCTAACATATTTACACTGAAACAGTTTATACTCTCTCATTGATAGAATCACACTATGATTTGGTGTTTTTACAGTTTGTGTAAGGATTACTATTTGGAATTGGATGATCTGACTTTGTTTGAAAGATGACAAAAAGTAATTCAAATAAACAGTTAACTTAACTGCATCATCCAGATCTGACATGCTTATTTACTTTTGTATTATTTTCTTCCATCAAGATGCAAAGTGTGCCCGCTTACCTTCTTAACCAAGTCTGAGATGCAGATTCACTCCAAGTCCCACACGGAGGCCAAACCACACAAGTGTCCCCACTGCTCCAAGACATTTGCCAATGCCTCCTATCTGTCCCAGCACTTGCGCATCCACCTGGGGATCAAACCCTACCACTGCTCCTACTGCGAGAACTCATTCCGTCAGCTGTCACACCTGCAGCAGCACACAAGGTCAGTCCAGCTGTGAACACTTAAAAAGGGAAATGAAGTTAGCTTTAGGAGAGGACATTTTTATCAGTTATTGATTAAAAAATGCAAATGTTTTTAGCATTTGAAAGCAATATGTTTCAATGTTAATTTTGGCAGCTAATTGAATTTAGTCATAGGCCTTAGAAATTTATTTAAGTTTTAATCAAATTTTACGTCTTGAAAGTTTTATTCTAGTATTAGTCAACAAAAACACTCACTGATGCACTATCAATATTTAAATTACTTTAAATTATGCTGATTAGAATACTGACATAGCTTATATGCAAAGTGAAGATATATCATGGATCTTGACCATCCATCAGTCCACCACTAACATCTTAGTCTTGTTTTAGTCTGGGTGATGAAAACTAAACTCACTTTTCATTAGAGTTTTTTCATCAAAGATCTGTTTTCAGCAAATCTTAGCTTAGTTGTCATAATCATGGAAAAATAGGTAGTCAACTAACATTTTAGTCCCAGCTTTAGTCAACAAAAATAAAACTCTAATCTCTACAGCTCTAATACGTTTATCATTTGGGAAATCATTAAAATCACTTAATTTTTTTTGTCAGTTTTCCTGACTATGTATCTCTCATCTGTTTCAGATGTATCAAAGTTATGACAAAAACAAGGGAAAAGGTTGAAGTCATAGAATCTGTTTTCCAAGCCCTCTGCTGATTTATCTACAGTCAGTCACATCATCTGTTATTGTAAAGTAAAATATCAAGTAACCTTAAACCTTCCAACTTGTGTTTTCCCCCAGAATCCACACTGGCGATAGGCCTTATAAATGTGCTCATCCTGGATGTGAAAAGGCTTTTACCCAGCTGTCTAACCTCCAGGTCAGTACAACATACTGAAGTTATTACAACAAGAACTGTCACAGTAAACGACTACACAGGACAAATAATTTGGCTTAGGCATAGACATGTTTCTTTGCTTTAATTTACAGATATCTGAAATGTCTAAATGAAAACTTCTGTGTGTCTCCTTCAACAGTCTCACCAGAGGCAGCACAATAAAGACAAGCCGTATAAATGTCCTAACTGCTACCGTGCCTACTCAGACTCTGCATCATTGCAGATTCACTTGTCAGCGCATGCCATCAAAAACGCTAAGGCCTACTGCTGTAGTATGTGTGGCCGGGCATACACCTCAGTGAGTATACAACAGGTTACATGTTTGTTATCATTGTGTGTGGCAGATTTTCCCAGTTTGTCATCACACAGGCTCTTCATAAAACTGAAAATGGCATTTTATTGCATCAAGTTCACATACGATATGATATAATACAATACCAAGATACGAGCAGAGGTGGAAAAAGTGCATGACCACTGTACCCAAGTAGAAGTACAGTTACCCTGGTTTCTTAAGTGAAAGTAAAAACTACTCAATTTAAAGTTTACTTAGAGTCCTGAGTAGCTACTGAGAAGTTTTAGAGTAAAATATGATCTTTCCTTATTGGCAAGAACAGCAGGAGAAATTATATCTCCAACCAACCACCTCTATAATAAAGGAAAATACACATCAACATTTTCAGTGTTAATTAACCTCATATGATTTAACACTTTAAGTGTCTTTATTGATCCACATTTCATAAAGTTCAGGCAGGAATGTCAGTGGAATTAACTGTGCTTTCTCATTGCATTTTGTTGTTGAATTTTGTCTATGGCTGCAGCATGGGTGAAGTGCCCGAGACAAGTTTCTCACTCAGAGGGACAATAAAGTTTATCTAATATTATCTTATCTTACACTTTTGAAATTATTAAATATTTTACAATATGACAGAGCTACAGATACTTTTGAAAATCAGTGGCAAAGTCAGCTTCCTCTGCCAAGAAAAAAGCAGAGAGTCAACCTCATAAAAAGGCAATAGATACTAACGCACTATGAGCAAAAACCTAAACTCTCAAGTGGCAACTCCAACACAGTAGGTAACTTCACTCATGTCTCATTTTAAAAACAACAACAATCCACCAGAAAAATGTCCAGAAGAATCCCAGCAGGGTTTACTATACAGCAGGCAACAGGCGATCACTTATAAACACATATAAAACACATCTAAAAGGCCCAAGGACATGATGGGGAAGTCTGCCCACACGTCCCCCAGATATGAAATTGAAATCGCAGCAGGAAGAGCTTAGATCATCTGACTCTTCGAAGAGCTGAACTAACACTGATGGATCAACACTGTCTCCATTTCATTTCTCCAAGAACTCCATTTCACTCAGAATGGAGTTAAAACTACACTTTGGGAGTTAAAATCAACTACAAAATGTTCATTTTGCTGTGTACCACAGCTGGTTTGGGATGTGATATGGAATCATTCACACTATGTGCTACTGTGTAGTCATCTCTGGTAAAAACGTACTGAAGTAGAAGTAAAAGTACTGATTTCAAAATGTACTCAAAAGGTACAAGTACCCAAAAACACTACTCAATTACAGTAACTTGAGTAAATGTAATTAGTTACTTTCCACCCTGGATACAATAAACTTTATTGTCCCTTTGGGGAAATTTGTCTTGGACTGCAAATAAAGATGCCAGATGATACCATATAAGTAAGAAAATAAAAGAATAGCAGCAATAATCCACTTGCACATATCAATACAAGATGAAATCCCATAACCTACATATATTGCAGATACCCATATTGCACAACATTATCATAGAAATATTACAGAAAAATGATGACAATAAATAAAATAAGGAAAAGATCAAATACAACAAGATAGAATACAAAGGTCAGAGATAAGACCACAGAGAGCACCATGGCATTGTTGCACAATCCGGCTACGGCCTCAAGAAACATTATTCAAAATCCTAAATGAGGTGGGCAAAAATGAGCTTTTATTTATTTATTTATTTATTTATATATATTTTTTTTATATTGTACCTCATTGTACCAAACAAGGCATTAATGAAATAATGAACAGTCTGACAAATGCATTATTTCCTTAAAGGTGAAAAATGAATAAAATAAAATAATATAAATTAATACTTACTTATGTACACATAATCAAATACATACATACATATATTCACATATATATGTACAGTGCTTAATAAATTTATTAGACCACCCTAACCCTAACCAAAGTAAGGTTTATGCCACAGCTGCCTTAAATTAACAGCATTGGTAATTACCAAAATCATTTTTTATAAAATAGTAAAGCACATCAATATTTCTTGATTAATATGTGAAATTAGAGTCATTTACTTGCATTCCTGAACAGAAAAAATAGTTTTCGTGGTTGAATGTTATGCTTGATTAATTTCTGACTTCTCAGAGAAGCCCAGTGAGCCAGCTCAAATTTGGGTGAATTCAGTTTGAAATCCCTCATTCCTGTTCAAAATGGTAAAACGTCAAGGGCTCACTGAAAATGAAAGAGTCCGCATTAAAGCTCTTCATGATGCTGGATGGTCTTTGAGACAAATATGACAGGTGGTCTAATAGATTTGTTAAGCACTGTATATCTATACATAAATCTCCATAACATTTAAAAGCATATACATACAAATGTAGGAACATAGGCGTAGTAACAGACATAAATTCAGCAAAGGCTAGGACAATACAGATAGTGAAGTTTGAGAAGTGCGTGAGATTCTGTTTTATCATTCAAATTTAACATAGGTTACTGTGAGCCGTTGCCCTCAACAGCAACTGCTGAGTACTACCACTTTTTAGATTTAAGAAACTCCATTAACCCTTTACCTACTGAGTCTAAAAATGGTGATTTGGGCATATTTTGTTGTTATAGCTGTGAAATAGTCAGGAAATGCCCTAAGTCTGAGAGCTTTGGTTCTTTTTCCCAGGAGTACTTGAACTTGACTTCTTAACATCTGGTTAATGGTTATTGCACATTATATGGAATTGTCAGCAGTTTAAAAGAAGAAAAACACAAAAACGAATCTGTTTTTCATGGCTTTTATGAGAAGAAATTTTGTTATTGCTCATGAAGTTTTGATTTGACATTTGAAATGTGAACCTATACATGTTTAGAACAATCACCAGTCATTTTTTGAGTCTAGGACTCTGGGTGTGCAAAACACAGTGCAAAAGATAACTATTTACATAGGCGACAATTAGTGCAAAAAAAGGTGGAAAAATGCATTCTCAAGTAACATATTGTTATTGCACATGACAGACACAAATGCCACTATCCAACACTATTTTTTGAAAACAAAACACCACTCTCACTCGCTCTCCTTTTACTCTCTTCCTGAGAGGTCTTTAATATACTGATTCATGCTTGGTTTACTAACATTTTTCCATTCCATAGCAATTTCCTTGTGTTTTTAAATGGTTCTGTTTACATTTGGGGACTCTGTGTCATCTACCAGATGGTAAAAGTTCATACTTAGCGTAGACGATGTGAGATGGATCAGTGTCTTTCATTTGGAGTGAAAGGTGTTTCATTTCCTGTTTGTTGAATTTAACATCTTGCTCCTTTTAAACCAACAAAAAAATGTATTTATTTATTAATCAAAAGAGTTTACCTCACATATTGGTATACAGGGATCTACTGGACATGTGTTGGCATGAACATATAAAGTTGTTAGTAAGGTTCATATTTACACTCGTGATCAAAGATCAGAATGTTTAAATAGCACCTCCCATCTTTAAATATCTCTTATTAGCTCAGAGATTACTTAACAGCTGAAATGACTGATTGATGGATTACTTTATCAACAGATCCTAGAAAGTATGAAAATAAAAGCTTAATACAAAAATGCATAAAGTTTGCAGGTTACAGCCTCTGTGTAGGGGAAAATATTTTATAAAGTAATTAAACCTGTCAGGTTCTGTGAAACTGTGATTAGTGTTTTTTCTGATACTTTTTCAACCAAATGATTAATCAGGAAAACTTCATTAATGTCACACATTACTAACTTAAAAAAGGGGTGTTTGTAAGGTCAGAAAATGTTTGTCTTTTCTCTGGAATATTCTTTCATTGTAGGACATTAAATGGGAATCAGATCAAACAGTGTCTTCTTACTATGAATTCAAGTTTTGGAAAGCTTCAGATCAAATGCACATTCTACAGCTCACCCCAAAGTTTAAATCTTTTGCTATAATTGTTACATGTGGCCAATCCAGTAACATCAGGGACATTTTTCTCATCTGTTTTTTATATAAGTATATCTCAGTTGAATTGTGAGTTAAAGGCCAAACAGAAATCCAAAGTTCCACTGATGCTGATTAAGCAAAATTATCTGGGTTTGTATAAGGACCGGTGAAAATTCTATTTAAGCTTTTAGTCAGTTTATGTTGTTTATTTTGTGTTCATGTTTGTAGGAGACCTACCTTATGAAGCACATGTCCAAACATACAGTGGTAGAGCACCTAGTGAGCCACCAGTCGCCTCAGAGGACGGAGTCCCCCAGCATCCCCATCCGCATCTCCCTCATCTGAGCTCCCCAGCCACTCAGCAGCAGGTTGGATTCAGAGTTGACGTTAGGCTGGAGCTTATGAGGCCCTGCACCCACCGCCATCTACATAAGGCTTACATTAGCATTATGACAGCTGACATAAGCATTCAGTAAACAGGCTGCCTTCATCCATCCACACAGGCCGTCTGTCAAAAATGAGCACAGCGTTATTTTGTGAATGTAAAGAAAAAAAAGAGAAACAGATAGATGTTTGGAGGATCGACTGGCAAAGAATGTCTTGCGTCAGATTTAATAAGCACTTTCGTAAGCGTCATGTAAACTGCCGGATGCATTGGCCATTAATGTTTTAGTTTTGTTTTTTTCTTCCCTTCTTCCATGAAATGGTTTCCCAAAATGTGCCAGATGATATTTGCCCTTAAAAAGAAATTGAGAAAGTATAAAAATGTTTGCTGGGTGTATTTTGGAGACATCCAAAGATAATCTTAAAGCACTTTTAGGCCTTGTGGTTTTGGCTCAAATTGTTTCAATCTTGTCAGATGGAAAATGCCAAAGGGCATTACTTGTGGCAGCTAAGAGTACTGACTGTGTGTAGAGAACAGGCTTTTCTGTTACTTCCTTTGTTTTTACTCACACCTACAGGGTCATCTAAAATTGAAGCAAGGCAATCGGTAGATGACAATTTAAACATTTAATGATTGTATAAAGAAGTTGTATTGTTAACTTTGTGAGGCAAAAGTAGATTAAAACGTAAGGGAAGAAAGATGAATGTTTTTCTTTTTTGCTTCTAAAATTTTTCACTCATATGTTCACTTTTATGGCACCTTTATGATCATGATGAATGATCAACAAACACTGCTTTAGATATTATGTTTTCCTCATGTCCCATTTTCTAGTGCCATATATATAAACCTTGCTGAGGTTTAAAGAGGAAGCTCATCATGTCATAGAGTGTTTGCTTTCTTTAACCAGTTAAGCTTTGACTAGTGTTAGCAGTTGGAAAAATTGCACATGTATCAGTGCCAGCTGTGCTCAAATAATCCCAAATTTGGTAAGAAATGCTTGAAATGACATTTTATGGGAGTGGTGATTTTTAAAATTTGATAAATATTGGACCAAAATGTGAAGTTACTGTACATCTACTTTGACCCAGTTATGTATTTTTATTTTCATCTAAATAAGCTTTACCCACTTGGAATAAACTGCAGTATAAGTCATACTCCATTATTCTACATTATGAGTTTATGTGGAGGTGATGCCTCTCCTTTAATTTTTTTTTCTCATTAGTATTCTTTTTATTGTACTCAGTATTGTTTGTTGTATTTTTACTGTAACCTTAACCTCTGGATGGTACTAATAGGGTACCCTGCATTCTTCAGGGCACTTCAGAAAAGGTGCTACAGCTAAGCGTCACTTGGGGAGATGGAACTGAGAATAATGTAAAATACATATACAGTATATAGTATGTTTTCAAAAGATTAAAAACTTATTACTCAAGCCACTGGCCTGAAAACATTTACGCCAACAACAGACCCTGCCTCTTTAACCTACTCCCTCTTCTGACATAACGGGAAAATGTACATGTTGCTGTACTGTAAAACATGTTACTCATTTAAAGCTCCTATTTTTAAGTTTTCATAAACATGCTCTGTTTGGTTTTTTGTAAAAGTTTATGTATGAACTTTATGTAATTATTTTAGTCTACTCGTATGTTATTAATATTCATGTTTTATATCAGTTATTTACATGTAAGCCTTAACTGTTTTATCATCACATTTCCATTACTCTGTATTGTGTTCTGCAGTATTCAGTCGTGTAAACATTTTTATTTTTATCCTTCCGCATGGAGTTCCTGAGCTGTAATCTGTATGATAACTGTTTAACCCATGTTCTCTATGAAAAGATATTGCGTAGATTTATTACACTTTTTTCCTGTCTTGCATTGTGGTTTCATATACAGTTTCTAGACAACTAAATATGCACAGCCAAGACTGAGAAGTTAAACTAAGGTTATCAATGTTTAAAAAAGGAAAAAAAGCTTTGTATCTTTACCTTGTTTAATAAACAGACTGTTATAAATTCATCACTGATTGCATCTTTGTACATAAAGTGTCTATGTGGAAAAAAAGTCAAGAACTGTACATGTAGTCACTTTTATTAATGAAAATAGTTTTTAAGATTTAAAAAAATATTTACACAAAATATAACAAAAAGTCATCCATTATGTATTATGTTAGATCTGATGCAAATAGGCTAGATATTAATGCAGCAGCAAGATAAAGTCAACAGTTCATTATTTCAGGCACATTTAAGAAAAAAGAGTGTAAAACTCTGTCATTGACACAGAATAATGTAGTGGTAAGAAGTCATTCAGGGAGGAGGATGCATTTCCAGAACTGGCTCTGTATAAGAAAACAAGCATAAAACATCCAACACAGTAGTCATGGCACCAACTGTATCAACCATTGCATAACCCAGTGGTTCTCAACTGGTGGGTCGGGACCCTAAGTTAGGACTCAAAGGTGCGCCAGAAATAAACTGTGTCCTGAGGTCTATGATGTACAGGAAGTCTAAGCAAGCATACATCCATACTTTTTACCGTTTTTCCATGATACAAAGCATATTTTGGCCTTTAATCAGGATCTAAAGTTATTTAACTTATTTTTTGGGGGCAAAACCACTTTTCTCTTTTTAATGTGTTCATGTCTGAAAATATCAACAAAACAACGAAAATGTATAACTTATAATAGGGAACAAAATACTCGGTATCGCTAGTTATTAATTAGACTGCTGTTATAAGAATAATAACACGTGGTTCACAGTCGATTCAAGTGTAATATATTAAAGGTTGGGTATTCACACAACTGCTGAGTTTCCAGAGTTGTGATGTCTTAAGCTCACTGCTAGCTACTGACTGACATGTTTTTGCTAAGGCAAATGATTAGCTTAAAAGTTGAGCAACAAATTAACTTGAGATTTTTGGTGAAATTGAAAAAACAAAAAACAAAACAGCACATGTGTTTGAATGGCACAAAAGATTTTGTGAAGGCAGAGAGGATCTGGGTAACCATGCACACCAAAAACTTCTGAAAAAATTCAACAAATTAAACAAATTATGCAAAATGATCGACGACTCAGTATAAGAATGATAGCAGAAATGGTCTCCATTGATAAAAAGACAGTTGGGCAAATTTTGTTAGAAAATGTAACTACACATGACAAAAGTGTTTGTCAAAGTTGTACCAAAAACTTCTAACTCCTGATCAAAAGGGAAAACGCAAGCAAATTTAGGGAGACATTTTAGAACAATTTGAAGGAAGCACAAATTTTTTAGAACAAGTGATTACATGCGATGAAACTTGGATCTTCCAATACGATCTTGAAACAAAGCGGCAGTCAGTGCATTGAAAAACACCATCATCACCAAGAATGTAGAAAGCAGGACAAAGCAAATCCAAATTCAGGTCATGTTGGTTGCTCTCTTTGGACAAGTGGGTTCCAACAGGGAATCAACACTACTACAAACAGGTTCTAGAAAAAACTGCCAATTGAAGTCCAAGGAAGAGACCACAGTTGTAAAATGGTTTCATCTTTCATCAAGACATCTCATCATCTCAGTAAGCAGTTTCTGGCCCAAAAACAAATCTCGGTGCTCGATCACCCTCCCTATTCACCTGATCTAGTACTGTGTGACTGTTTCCTTCATTTTAAGATTAAATCTTTGCTCAAAGTAACATGTTTAGAGTCTGTGTCCGAAGGTAAGAAAAGAAGGACAGAGGTTCTGAGACAACTGTTCAAAGAAGACCTACTGCACTGCTTTGATCAGATCAATCAATCAGATCAAACTTCAATATTCTTTGTTGAATACATTTTCAGAATTATGGGTCGCAATTGCTTAATCAGGAGGGGGTGGTGTGTCCCGAGGCTAAACCAGTTGAGAAGCACTGGTGTAACCCACAAACTAGCAATGCTAGTTAGAAAACTCTGTAAGCCCATGTCCTCTCTAGACAACTTTGATGGCATATGTCCATACTGTTACTTTTGTTAAGGGTTTTGAAGCCACTTTGAATATATACATATATATATGTACAGTGCTTAACAAATTTATTAGACCACCTGTCATATTTGTCTCAATGACCATCCAGCATCATGAAGGGCCTTAATGCGGACTCTTTCATTTTCAGTGAGCTCTCCACGTTTTACCATTTTGAACAGGAATGAGGGATTTCAAACTGAATTAAACCCAAATTTGAGCCAGCTCACTGGGCTTCTCTGGGAAGTCAGAAATTAATCAAGCATAACATTCCACCTCTAAAACTAATTTTTCTGTTCAGGAATGCAAGTAAATGACTATAATTTGACATATTAATCAAGAAATAATGTGCTTTACTATTTCTTCAGTTTTTTTGTAAATCAGTAAATTGGAAAATTCATGGATAACAATAATAATTATATTTTAGCATTAAAAATATCATTTGGGTTAAAGAGCTTCTACATATTGGTGTATTAACCATTGCGGAAACATAAAAAATGATTTTGGTAATTACCAATGCTGCTAATTTAGGGCAGCTGTGGCATAAACCTTACTTTGGTTAGGGTTAGGGTGATCTAATAAATTTGTTAAGCACTGTATACTTAATATTGTATACTTCTACCTTTAAGTGTAATTGATTGCCTTGTCACACACATATCTTTGTGCATTAGTAGAAGTCCTTTCTGTTTACTGTCCCTGGAGGAAAACACTGAGGTTGACCAACTCAAAAAAAAAAAAGAAAAGAAAAAAAGCATGGGATGCTTGAAATAGACACAAAAAACCCTCTTGGAATTCAGTGGCTTCCTGACATTTTGGCTTCTTTTTTTAAGAGTGGAGCTCAAATGTAAATACTGGGATGGCTTAAACAGTACAGCTGACAAATCTCAGAACAGGCCAGACTGTGATAATAACAATGCCACATACAGTAAAAGTCCTATTTAGTAAACTCATAAAAATGCAAATGTGTTTTCTAAGTTTTCTTAGACACAGTAAAACCATACTCACACAAAGCCATAAGAGGCATTGAAAAACTCCAATGATTAACTGTAAAAATACATGTTATCAATACACTGTTAGACCCTCTGTTGTTTCCACTGCTACATTATCTCCAAATGTAAACACATCAAATAAAGTGCTCAAGTTAAACATCTGTCATCAGTTTCCCTCATGAAATGTCTTAAAGATATCCACAGCGCTAGTAAAATAAACGTCCACATATTTTACATTATCCATATTTTTAAAAATGATTATCATTCCCATAAGCCAACATATGGCTTTCAAACATTCTTATTGCTTTGGTGTGCTGATGCAAACAACTGACCACTTTCCCAGACATATACGTAACTCACCTGTGCATTAAAACATTATCATAACCATGTGTAAAATAGTTGATTGACACTCACAGGTTATTTTTCTTCTTCTTGGAACTTGCGTTCCAAACACCAATCTAGGTTGCTTAACAAATGGCATATCACCCTGAGCAGAACTATAGTGGAAGCTCCCATTCATTATTACTGCCCTTTATACTAGTTTTATATTTCACAATTTAATGCAGATTTCTTTTTCCATTGGGAGTTAGTGATGATGTAGTTCCTCACCTAAAACCGCTTATACCTGGTCTGTGTCATGACTGCTCTCCTCAGTTCCTCTGGAGTCCGGAGGAACCAATGGGGATGTGAGATTCAGGTAGCCTTGCTCCGATTGGTGATGTGTAGATGAGACTGACGCTCGACTGGTATCAACCACCATATGCTCACCCACCTTTGCACGACAAATTGCATCCAGGATGTCAAGGGGGTCGCATGAACCTGATGTCAGACTGTTGACACAGACTTTGTGAGAAAAGGTAGACAATGGGCAAGCAGGCATCCATCTGCATTTAACAGTATCAACTCCAGTAAAAATATACCCTTAAAAGCAGTTTTACCTTAGAGAAGACGTATGCAGGAGACCATCACAAAGGCTTTCAGAGGGGAGCACTTTCTTAGCATTCTGTTGAAAATTTGAACCATTTAAGATCACAGCAACTTTTTATTACCATAAAAAGGGACATGTCACCCGTTAAACGGATACTTTAACATTTTCGCAAATTCGCCAATTGCCATAATTCCTATAATCTTAGTAATAGGTTGGTTTACTTTAGTTGTCGGTGCAAGCTGTTTTTAGATCTTGGGGGACCGATACACCAGCTGCACAGCTAACGCTATGGAAGCAGACGGTATTTTTTGCTTTCCCTCATCAAACTCATCAAACTCATCAAACACACAATCCAACAACTCCAAAATGTTCTCTTGGACAAGTTGTGACCTGTACATTCACCACGCTATGAAATAATCATGGAACAATAAAAGACAGAGATGTTTTAAAGTTAAATGCAAAGCCGGAACTACACTCCAGACATGGCTGCTGCACTGTGTCACTCCGCCCAGTGGTTTACTCAAGAAATAGGTTCGAGTATTTGCTTCATGTGTTGTAATGTTACATAATTATGCGTTATTATTTCATAGCGTGGTGAATGTACAGGTCACAACTTGTCCACGAGAGTGTTCTGGAGTTGTTGGATTGTGTATTTGATGAGTTTGATGAGGGAAAGCAAAAAATACTGTCTGCTTCCATAGGGTTAGCTGTGCAGTTGGTATATCGGTCCCCCAAGATCTAAAAACAGCTTGCACCGACAACTAAAGGAAATGAACCTATTACTAAGACTATAGGAACTATGGCAATGGGTGAATTTGCCAAAATGTTGAAGTATCCCTTTAAGTCAGGCTGCATCTCTTACCTTTGAAACATAAAGCCTCAGCAGTGACAGGGTCCACCTTGCACCTTTTTTTTTCCATCAACAGCAATACTTACATTAGAAATTCCCCATCTCACATCTTAATGTTTTATTGGCTGTTTTAAAACAAAGAAAACCTGTGAATTTTGGGTGGCATGTCCCATTAAAACACAAAAGATCAGGTTGGTGTTACCTCCACACTGTAGTACGACTGGACGTTCTTTAGGGCACGCTCTAAAGAACTGACTTGATTGGAGAGCTTCAGGGTTCTATCCTGAAGTTGTCTGTTCTCCATCTCCAAGACGTTGACCCTGAAAGGCAGATTTGAATAGACATTAAAATACTGGTCATTGTTTTTGACAATACTTGATTAATAACATTTTTCTTTTTGACAATTATATCCTATTCTTTGTTCAACTCACAGCACTGGAAACTCAATAAACCTAATACATTTCTTGAGAAAAAAACAAAAAGAACAACAGAGCCCAAGCTTCAACTTGGGAGAAAAGAACAGCAACATTGAAAGCAATTCATTTGAATCCTTCATAAGATACCTGTACTGGACAGTTGAGGCAGTCCTCATTCCTTTGCTGCCCATTTCCTCTGCTTCACTTATCTTCTGCAAAAGTTCCCTTTTCTCCTCCAAAAGCTTCTCATTTTCCTCTGTCACCGTGTTAATTCTTTCCTTTTCCTGAAAGCCGCCAAAGAGATGGTAGAAAAGATGCAACAATAGTCATACTAAAGATGTTTAATCCTATAATTAAATTTGTTTTAATGGCACACATATCTGTTGTGAAAATTTCTGAAGTATTGGGACTCAGTGTTCTGTGTTGTATGTTTGACCTTGTATGAGAGGCTTGAGGCCAGCAGCAGGTCGTTCTCCAATTTCTGTATGATACGATCCCTCTGTGCGGTGGCCTTGAGAAAGACCTGCTTGGCTTGACGCAGCTTGGTCTTATGCTGACTCTGCTTTTCATTATACTTCCTGGTTGGATAAAAAAAGAACAATAAGCACAGAAAAAGAAGCAGATTCTACACCAGTCTTTATTTCCAATCATTACTTGGAGTTATTTCTGGTGATGTACTTCCCTGGTATATGAAAGTTAATTCTGAAATACTGAAAAAAAAAGAAAATCTTTAAATAGAACTGTGCTCATGTAGTTGTCTCACCTAATGTGTGTGTCCAGTTGTAGCAGAACTTGCTGCAGCTCCCCCTGCATTCTGTCACACTCCTGATGACTGGACCCCAATTCTTCCTGTAGCTTGTTGCAGGACTTCTGGCTGTCCCTCACCTACAAGGTACATCGAGCACATATTAAAATCTAAATTAGAGCTGTCAAGATTAATCACAATAATCACGATCCACAATTAGTGCACACATTTTTTTTAAATCTCGATTTATCGCATGCTTTAATGTCTCTTTCAACAAACTTTGGTTAAGCCCCTGCAGTCACATTGATGTCAAATCTACCAATGCTCCTTAATATCTAATCTCACTTTAAAAAAAACCTCATAGACAGTTCAGTTAAAAAAAATCAAAAGTCATCTGAACCTTGTGTTATCAAACAGATACCTTTTTACTGTTCACTTATTGCTTTCAATCCATAAGAAGTTCTTTTTTTCAATAATTAAGTTCAGGCTAGTCTTCAATCTACCTAAAGAAGCAGCTCTTTATCCAAACTGTAAGTCAATTACCCTTAGTTTAAGAGAGTAGAAGACCCAAAAATGACACAAACTGTTTTAACTACAAAATAGTGGTTTTTAGATTTGATTAAAAAAGGGTGCAATTAATTGTGATTAACCACTGGAATCCTGAGATTAATTATGATTTAAAATGTTAATCTTTTGACAGCCCTGATCTAAATCCAGAGTGGATTTAACACATTATGAAGTATCAGTTAATTTTAAAAACTGATAGAGCAATCAGTTTCATAAGAACATAGAAATAGATCCAGTCATGTGCTGGCAGTTTTTGGGTCCTTGGAACATTCAAACCACAACCAGGGCCTCATGGCAAGCCTACCAATTTGCCTGGAACGGTATCCTAGGCTGTGCTTTCTTGCCACATCCACCCCTTACTGTGCCCTAAAGGTGTGGACTTTGTGAATTTTTTCAACAGATTATTTTCTCATGTTCCTGGTAATATGCATAGGCATCCACAGCACAACCAGGTTGTGCCAGTCCTCCACCATACCCAATGGTGCCCTCATGCAGCTTGCTGGCAAGTTTTGGCCCAAACATGTCCTAAAAGTTGTGCACAGTACTGTACGTACATTAGGCTACATTCACACAGCAGGCCTTAATGCTCAGTTCTGATCTTTTACTCTTATCAAATTTTTGTGTCTGGCAGTTCACACTGCAGTCAAATTCCAAAAGATCAGATATGTATCTTTTCTAATACCACATCTGAAAGTGGCCGGAATCTGATCTAGAAATGTCACAGTCAATGCACCATTCCTACTATCAGAAAAAAATCAGAAGTGAGGGAAAAAAAAGACAGATTTGGGTTGCTTTTAACTGCAATGGGAACGTAGCCTATGAGAGCCTAAAGAGCACATCACATATAAGAACCCTGACATGTCTAAGGCTGACACTCTCCATACTATTTGTCTATTACTTGGTTGATGAGCTCTGATATGACCAAAGTGTTCTTGGTTGGGCAATCACACGAGCAGGCAGCGCTCAGCTTAGGTGATAAAGGGGCGGAGCATGCAGCGGAGGGACAGAGAAAGAGGAGTGCAGCGCAGTGAGCAATCCAAGTAGAGCTGAAGGACATTACCATGGCAGGGATGCAAAAATATTCTATTTTTTGATTGTTTCTGAGGATACTGAATTTTGTTTGCATGGTGGTTGCACTACAAGTGCACTACTTCGTCTTGTCACAAATTCTACCCCTGCTGCCTTTTGTCTTCAAGAGTCAACAAACAGATGGTTAAATTAAGTTCCTACATCATCTCAGTAAAACGCACACATTATTGTTAATGTCTACGGACAGATAAGAAGCAAAGGAGAGAGACAGCAATGCCTGGACCTTTCAAGTTTTTCTTTTATGCCCAGACCAGCAAAGATTTTACAGCTTAGCTTTGTAAATATACTGTACGCTGCTTGCTTTCTAGGAAGTATATATGTTATGATATTGCACTGTGCAGGCTTGGGAAATTGTATGAATATAGTCAGGTCCACACTGATCATCTCTGAATTAGTTATTTCAGTGTTGATAATGACAAGTGTGTGTGTGTGTGGGTGTGTGGGTGGGTGTGCGTGTGTGATTTCAGTCAACCGAGTTTGTCCTTGGTTGACTACAGGTCTAGAGATGTCTGTGACATTAAGCTCCTTACCTCATCTCTGGCCTTGCTAAGCTCAGCCTCCACGATGGCCAGCCGTGTGTCCAGCTGTTGAGCCCGTTGGCTGAGCTCTGCATTCATCCTAGTCATTGAGGCCTCCTTCAGCCTCAGGGAACGCAACTGCTGCTGCAACTCTTCCTCGCGCTGCTCTAACAGCTTCCTGAGATAGGAAGCAGATGAAAAAAATGTAGAGAAGTATGTTTTAAAAAGTGTTGATCACAAACATAAACTAAAAGCTGCAATGGTGATTCATGTACAACTTTTTCTAATGGCACAAAGTTCTGCACTGCAGTTTGTTACCTGGTGATCTGTTCTTCCTGCTGCTTGGCTCTCAGTGCTGATATGGTATCAGATAGATCTCTGCTGTCCCTCTCCAGACGACTACTCTCACCTGCCCGTGCTTCCTCCACACGCAGTTGATGTTGGGCAGTTTTTAGCTGCTGCTGAAGCTCCAACACCTACCATGGGAACAAAGTCAGGGGTTTCAATAACTGAGACAGAAAAACAGCATGAGTTCCAATGATTGTAGATATTGAGAGAGTTAAGTGTTGAAAAGAAAAATGATTTAATTTTAGTGAACCGACTTGAATAACAGAAAGTTTAACAATAATGATGTGTCAAGGTATATTTACAGGATAGAAGGAAACTGCTTATACAGCATCCTAAATGTACATGCAGGTATGCATCTCACCTCATCTTATCAAATTCAGGTAAGGGGCAACTTAGTTATAGCTCTGGGGGATTCAGGTCACACACAAAATACAGCAAAAAAAAGCATGCACTGATAAGGAATTATTTATATGAATATATGGTTTGCATTGAAACTGACCATTTTTTAAAATCATATTTTGTGCTTTATTATAGCTTCAAAATTGAAAAACATATCATTCAATCTTTTTGCCTGACTGCTGAGGTCAGCCCTACATATGGCTATGTCCATATACTGACTGACTGACTGAGTGATGCTTTTGTATGAGCCATATAATACAGAGTTGCATTTGCTTGTACGGAATGCTGTCGCTAATGGCTAACTTTGTTAAATAGAGCCATACATACAGAGCTGCACTATGGGCGGGGTTTAGGGGGACTGAAAGCCCTCTAATGGCTGCCTCCACTGCTCTAAATACTCAGATATAGCTTTAGCCTCTGTTTCACCAGAACTGGGCCACATGTATGTATGACAAAGAATAAAACAACCATATAAGTTTTTCATGTTGGGAAAGATGTTTTCACTCCTCTGCTGAGCTGCTTTGGCATGACTATGTGATGGTTAAGGAGGGAAAGGTAACTTCTTGTGTCAACGCTTGTGTACAACGGCTGCTTGTGTAGCGATTAGCTCTAAGTCACAGCAGCACTTACTCAAAACTGGACATTTGATTAAAACAAGTAAAGACAGCAATACTAAAAGTTTTCTGTAACAGAAAGGGTGTTTTTGCTCTTCTGCCAAAGTGCTTCAGTGAGTGTGTGATAGTTAAAGGGGGAAAGGGTTACTTTTTGTACTTGTATTTACGGCTGCTAGCCGAACATTACCATGGCCTTAGCCAGACCAACACATCTCTTCATCACAGCTAGCACTGAGAGCAACACAGAAAGCTTTCTGCGACAGAAAAATATGTTGTCACTCTTCTGCCCCCCCTAACCAGCACCACCACCACTTTTTCAGTTAATATCTTCTGATACGGACATCAAGCCGATAATATTGTGCATCCCTAAACTAGATGTATTCCTGATGTGATGACCAGCAATGATTAATAAAACAGGACTACTTAGCAAATAGCTTGGTTATCTCAAATGAAGACGAAAGTGAGTCAGTCAGAGATTATTAAGACCCCCAACACTTGTTCAATATTGTTATGTTGTAGCCTCATGCTACACTCAGTCCCTGTAGTGACAAAGTTAAAACAGGATTTAGATTTTTTTTTTGCAAATTTATAAAAAAATCAAACCTGAAATACCCCATTAACATAAGTTTCCAGACCCTTTACAAAAACAACTGAAATTTGTCTCCAAATTTCACTTGATCTTTGCCGAGATGTTTCTACACCTTAACTGGAGTCAACTAGGGCCGCAACTAATGATTATTTTTTATGTCGACTAATCTATCAATAAATTTCCCGATTAGTCAATTGATTGCTGTTATTTGGCATGCTATTTTTGGATCCACATTTTACGTAAATAGTAGCAATTTAAATAGTAGCATTTCACCTGCCTTGCAGGTTACAAATAACTAAAGGATGGCTTTCTTTAAAGTGACTGGTATGCCCATAAAAATAAATAAAGCAAATAGCCCATCCAAAGTCCACAAGTACAAATAAAGCTTCATGTCAACAAATCAAACTTCCAGCCCAAGTGACTGAACAATAGGTTATCATTTATTTAAACTGCAGTGCAGGAACAACATGTCAACATGTTCTAATGTGAGGCTGGCTCTCTTCTTTGAGTAAACTGCAAGTACAGATGAGTTTTTACCAGCCGGTATTTGATTTTACCAATATCAAAAACAATAATACGATTAGTCGACACTTGAATTTCCGTGTCGACTAATTTTTATAGTCGGCGCAAATGATTATCGTTGAATCGTTGCAGCCCTAGAGTCAACCTGTGGTAAATCTAATTGATTGACAGGCACACACTTCTATAAAGATGGCCTCACAGCTGACAATCCATATCAGAGCAAAAAAACAAGCCAAGAAGTGAAAGTAACTGCCTGCAGAGTTCAGAGACAGGATTGTTGCAAGGCACAGATCTGGGGATGGCTACAAACAAATTCTGTTGCAGTGTAGGAAGACAGGGGACAAAGAACCTGATGGTCACTCTGATTGAACTACAGAGATCCTGTGTGGAGAGGGGACAAAGTTCCAGAAGGATAGACATCACTGAAGCCTTCTACTTATTTGGCCTTATGGCAAAGTGGCCAGACAGGTGCCTCTCCTCAGAGCAAAACTAAAAGAAAAACTTTGGTTTTCATGTAGATTGTTTAAAAAAAGCGTCTTGTCACCTCTCTTACTAATGACCTTACCCTTGGTTGCTCAGTTTGGCTGGGCAACCAGCACTTGGAAGAGTCCTGCTCATTCCAAGCATCTTCCTAATCCAATGTTCATAACTTGAGAACTATGGAGGTCAGTGTGTTTTTGGGAACCTTCAGTGCAACAGAATTGTTTTGTAGCAGTCCCCAGATCGGTGCCTTGCAAAAATCCTGTCTTTGAGCTCTGCAGGCAGTTCCTTCGACCTCATGGCTTGGTTTATGCACTGATATGAAGAGAGAGGTGTGTCCAATCAAAATGTAGTAACATCTCACCCAAGATTAAGAAATGGGAATATCCTGAGCTAAACTTCAAGTGGTTTTGCAAAGGGTCTGAATACTTATGTCATTGTGTTTCTCAGTTTTAGATTTTTAATACATTTACAAAAAATTCTAAAATTCTGTTTTCACTTTATCATGATGGGGTACTGAGTGTAGATTAATAAGACTAAAAATGATATTTATTGACTGTAGCATCAGGCCACAACATAACAAAATTGAAAAAAGTGAAAGGGGTCTGAATATTTTTTTGAGTGCACTGTAAATAAAATTGAAGCTGCCATTTGTGTGAACTAGTCCTTTCAGCACTAACCTTCTTGTCAGCAGCAATCAGACGAGCTCTCTCTGCCTGCAGCTCTTCCTGCAAACTTGTTTTGGCACTGAGGTTTGTTGAGCTGCGTGCTAGTTCCAGTTCAAGTTCTCTAATTTTCTGCTGCTGACGTTCACATTCGCCGACCTGAGTGTGGACACTCTGCTCCATCTGGACCAGCTTGGTCTGGATCTGCTTCAGCTCTGCACAAAGCTGAAGGAAGCAAATGAGACAACATTGACACCAGGGCTGTACAGTGTGACATATATGTCACAAATGCTACAAGAAAATTGGTCTGGGCTAAGATGTTGTCACTCCTCATCGCAGAGGTGCTATGACAAAGTGAGAGAGGTGCGTGCATGCTGGCATGCAGATAAGACTTCAGGTTTTATTTGTTGCCAAAAAAACTTCATTCCACTTTAATTTTAGATTTGAAATTCATGTCCAGTCCATTTGTTTTATATTTCTGGCAGATTATAAATTCAAGCGGAATGTTATTTTCTCTCGAGGTGTGTAATTCTGCGCGTCTACAGTGCGAGTGGCCATGCTCCGCAGCTGATACAATGGTGAGAAAGTGACCTGCAGCAGCTCTCACAAACGGGACAGGCTCAGGGCCGTGTCTTTACCCTAACAATAAACATAAACTTTATGCAGTGTTGGATATATTGATCTATTCCTCCGTGCTCCTGTCACTCTCTGTCCCTCATCAACTGCTGTCTGTCCACCTCATATCGGACCTGTATGCTAAGTTTAGACGGGTATTGACTTGTTAACCAAAGAGCAGCGGCTACAATATTAGTGAAGGGAAATTACATCATTGTATACATTAATCTTTAATCAGAAGTTAGTGCAGACTGAGGGCTCTGTCCTCACACTGACAGCCAAGCAGCGCTCCTCTTAAACATGATGACCACGTTTTGCTAATTGTTTTTTTAATTGCTATTTAACTCAATAGTTGTGATGTTATGATTACACTGTGTTAGAAAGAAAAGAGGGATCTGTTCATTTACATTAGATCTATAAACATCAGAACCCAGTGTGATACTACAATATGGACCAAACTCTAACAATGTTAAATTAGTTTATAATAATGTTAGACATGTTTTCGCATTACTATGAGTATCATTAAATATATAAGGGGTGTCTAAACTATGGCCCATTGGCCAACTGTGGCCCTTGGTCCTTTTAAATTGGCCTGCAAGAAATCCATTAAAAATGCCCACAAAAGAACATAAAACTTTACTCTGTTTCTTAGTGTGACAAGGAATGCACAGCATTGAGGTTCATATAATATGGGAATATTTACAAATTAAATTTAGCAGATCAATACCAATATAAAAATGTATAGACTGAAGACTTCAGTCCTTGAAACACAGTATATGGATGAACAAAGAAAAAAACTGCAGCATTTAGAACACATTAAAGTTTACGTAATAAGGATGAACACAGAAAAAGACTTCAGCTGTCAGTTGGTCCTTCCAAAAGTTAAAAAAATGGATGAATACAAACAAAAGGATTAATGCAGCAAATAGCTGCATAGACGGAGCTCATTTTTGCCTCTGTCTGATCTCAAGGTCTGATTTCCAAATCATTCTGCTCTAGTCATCCTCAAGCACCACAATTTCTGTAAAGTTAGTCAGCTTCCAGCAGTTTGCTCTTGTTTTGTGTCCAAATGTGGAAATTAACCAACAGCATCTCTTCTCTTGACTGGCTGTTTGCTTTGTGAAGACATGAATTGAGAGTTGTAGTTTAGGCTGTTTTGCTATGGGCAAAAAAAGTTAACATACAGCCCTGAACACAAAAAAAGATGATAAACACAGACATTTCTACTATACTCCCAGTTCAGTATTCTTCAATAACACTTTTCTTCACTTGTACCTTTGGGATACAGTTTAGAGTTTCAGTCCTACTCAAGATAGCTGGCATTCAAAGATAAATGACCAAGATGACGTAAACGAAAATGTATGGATTGGGGGACAATCAAAAAGACTACCTTGAGTTTTTCCTGGTCTAACAGGGTGTTGTGTCTCTTAAGGTCCATGTTCTTCTCCTTCTCATAGCGCAGCTCTCGCTCTGCTGAGGTGAAGAGATTCTGGACCCTCTGCAGGTCTTGCTTCATCTGTTTAGCCTCCTCTGCCTTCTGGCTCAGCACTAAATCCTGGGACTGAAGACGGAATAATAGACAGTCCTAGGATTAGAAGTTCAAGCACAAAGACCGTTTCTACTCATTCATTAGTCACCACATGTTCATATCTCTCCCTTTCTCCATTCTTTCTCTCCCCACTCTGGTGATCAGCTGATTATGGGCGTTCACTCTCGATAGTACTAAGCTTATCAAATTCTGCCACAACCTCATCTGACCAATCATCATGCACCTGTCATATTTTAAATCTGTCATCCTCACTTTCACAGACAGCCTGTTGTTTAAGTGTGGACACTGTAACCCTCCTCTACCCCAGCTACCTCCATTCAGTTCCTCAGCATCTAGTCTAGATTCTCACGTCTTCTGCTCATCTCATTCTGCATACCTCAGTCTCCTCCTAAAAGCCACCTCGGTGGTGTCTCGGACCAGCTTCTCAGAAGTCTGCTCCTCATCTGAACCTGCATCCCTCATCAACAGTGTCTAGACTGCAATGGGGGTATTCTAATCCTCCTGTTTGTCTCACTACCCCAAGTTATTACAATGGTGTCTAATCGCCAAAGACACTGCACATTTCTCTTTCATTAAATTTGTAAAATATTGTTAAATTCTTATTAAGTCTTCCCTGACTGAAAAGAGGGACAGCATAGATAAACACAGGATAGCCAAGTGTCCCAAAATCAGCTAGCTAGCTAGCTAGCTAATGGATGGTATGAAACAAAAAGCAAATCTAAAGATTCCAGTCTCCCCCAGTAAGTCCATAAAACAATCCACATGGCTTCTGGGAGAAGTGAAGCTTTAAGTGTCAGTCATTCTTGTTTACTGTCAAATAAAAGAAACAGGGGATGCCAGAAATAATGCAGACTAAGCTATACAATTGAGTACAACTAGTTTAAACCCTTCATTAAGACCAGTAAAACCACTAGATCAAAAAACATGCCTAACTGAAAAATGCCTGAATGTAATATGGAGGCATGAAGCAACTGCTGCAATATAAAAAGTAATGAAAAGCCAGCCACAGCTTAAAAGATATGAAATATTTAATATATCATGAGACAAAGAGGAGAAGGGAAGATATAATAACCTTACCTTGATATGCGCTTGGGCTTCATTGACCTGAGCCTGAAGGCCCAGTTGGTGCTGTGAGGCCAGCTGACGATCCTCCTCAAGTTTGTTCTGGAGATGATTTAGCTCCTGCTTAAGATGTGAAACCTATGAACAACATGCATATATTTCAGTCAAACATGATCCTTGCACAGCAAATTTCCCCCTTTTGCTGGCCTCCTTTTATGAGATGGTCACTGGGTAGAGTCACGGCAAGTGCCCGATTAGGGGCATAAAAGCGGTACAACTGCACTTTAAGTAGGGAGTTACCATGTAAAGGTTGCTTAGCCTAATTTCTGAACCTTTAAATAACTCAATCATACAAATAATTTCACAAATAAGCCTTTTAAAAACTCAAATGACCCAGCTTTTATAAAAGATATCCAGTTACCTGATCCAAGCCCTCATCCTTTGTCCTCCTCACTGGACTAAGCCTGGATTCTAGATGAGCTGCGTGCAGCTCAGGCTCCTTTTTGCTAATAAGTGCTTCCTTTGAAGATGAGAGCTGCTCCTGCTGCCACTTGATCTGCTCTTTAAGGCGCTGGATCTCTAGCTTCAATTTCTCTCTTTCTCCTTCAGCCGTCAGCTTCTCCTGGACACTTGAGCTCAGCTTTGCCTGGAGTTCAGCTGTCTGCAGCCGCTCAGCAACCATCTCTTCCCTGGAAAATACGCACAGGCATGCAAAACAAGTAAGCTCCATTACTATCTTTTGACTCAACATGGCAACAGATGGATGGGTCACTTGTAGCAGTGTTCTCACTTATCTGCCAACAGTAAACTAATTCAATTTCTATGAGACACATACACTGCACCAGACAATATTTTCACAGTCTGAACTAAAGACTGCTAACAACCTCAAGGTGTTGTGTGCTGTCTGGAGGCTGCTGAGTTCAGCAGTTAGCTTGTCAGCCTGGTCCTGTAGCTGGTCCACCAGAAGTTTGTTTTCCTTGAGGTCCTCCCGGCTTCGGTTACTGGCCTTGTAGTGTTCCAGCTCGCTCTGCAGCCGGCTCTGGGCACGATCCATCTGGGCCACCTGTCAGACCAGAGACAAATAGGGCGAATCTCATTAAGTATGCTTAACTTTGAAAATGACACCTGCTGATAATTCATTTAGACACATTTTAATATTGCAAGGTTCATTTGATTTCTTTACTCTGAGCGTATGTCTTTCCAGTTTTAGCCATGTAATGCTCCTTTCACAGGTATTTTATAAACTCTAAATCATTGCCTTCATCTCAGCGGACATATATTTTCTGATTAACATGCTCCACTACTATGTTTTGCAATCTGTGCATTTAAGCAATTGTGAACAGAGTTGTTTTTTTTTTTAATCACAAATTTGTCCTGTAATCAATAGCTATTAACCCCAGTAGCAAGAACACATTCTCCAGTCTCATCATAATTAAGACTGACCTGCTGTGTCAGTGAAAGAGACTATGAGTAAACAGACCTTTTCTTCCAGAACTGCTTTCTCTCCTTTGACTTGAGTGAGGCTCTTGATGAGTGTTTTCCCTTGTTGGCATTCTGTCTGAAGGCTGTTGACTTCAAGTCTCAGCTTCTTCAGTTCTCGCTCACCTATCTGCAAAGCCTTTAGCGAAAAGGGCGAGGACATAAAGTACAGATTCTGAGTGGCTTTAAACTGTAATATTTCTCTGAAAAAAAATCAGAACACACTCTTTTATCAGGACTTAACTTCTCAAACTTTAAATTGAAGTTTACAAATTTGTGTAGCTTTAGAATGAATACTTTATTTGAAATATAGACGCATGTATTTTTTACCTCCTTGTCTTTTTTGAGTGCAGCCTGGGCAGCACCAAGGTCAACCTCCAGCTGTTTCCTCCAGTCCTTCTCCTCAGTCAGACGAGCCTCTAGCAGAGCCAGCCTCTCCTGACTGCTGTCCCTCAGGTGCAGTTGTAGGAAAGATTCACTGCTTTTGACATCTTCTCCATTCTTCATCATTTTTTCTGAGGTACTTTGCTTCTTCAGCTCTGCCTCCAGGCTTTTGATCTGCATTTGACCAACTAAGATTATTACTAAACCATTACAGAAATTACTAATTTATACTGTCTAAGTTCTAACAGGAAAAGACTGGCATTAATCTATGCCTGTCTATTTTAAACCAAAGTTGTGCTAAGTAAAAAGTCCATCAAGCCATTGTTCAGTTGAAACAGTCCAATTTTGAGTTTCTCTTTACCCTTCTGTGAAGTCCTTCCAGTTCTCCTTCATGTCGATGTCTCTCCTCCTTGCTGGTGTTCTGGGCCTCCCCCAGGACGGCCTCAAGCTCCTCGTTCCTCTCCTCAAGCTCTTCTTGTTGCTTACGGAGCCTCTGAAGTTGTCGCTGCAGCTCCTTCACCTGTACTAATCCATCTTCCATCGCTTCGCGACATCTGACAGGAAACAGACATTATTAACATTAAGGAAATTAGCTGGAATAGTCTCAACCAACAATGTCAACTTGCACTTGTAAATTTAAAAAGGGTGCAGTTGTTCAATTTATGCATCACCGTTTGTGAAGGCATTCCTTTTCTTGGTCTGACAAGCCAGGTTGGTTGTTGTTTTGTAGTTCACAGTTAACACCCTTGTTCTTTTGATCACCTTTTTTCACATCATTTATTTCCAACTAGAAAAAAAAAACAACATAAACTTTACACTGGAATGCCATAAAACATGTAGGTATTTTAAATACAAATACAATCAGTACATCACCAACCTGATCCTGGAGACTTTTCTTTTCAGAATCTAAAGTGCGGACTCTCTCTCTCAGAGCTCTGTTCTCAGTATCTAGTCTGTCATTTTGCTCTTTGGCTCGTTGCAGCTTCATCATATCTGTGAACAGACAAAACAAAGACTGTGACTGTACACACTTATCATCTGTTACAGCTGGTGATCCTTTAGTGTCTTTGACCATCTTTCTTGTTACATTAGATACAAATAGATCAGCTAGTTGTTTGGCAACAATTCATGCATTTGGCAGCTGTTCCAAGACCTGCCTAAAGGCCCTTGCACACCAGGCGGGATTTTTTCATGCAAATAATTACACAAAATATTTATTTTTTGAACCTATAGCAAGTCAATACAAGGTTCCACTCCAGACATGTAATTTCGCTAAGCAAAATTGCTATTTTTTTCGACCCCTGGTCGATTTTTAAAAACTTTTGCTCGAATGAGCACACATCTGACCAGTCAAAACACTCATATGCCGAGTTTTAAGGCAGAAAAAGAAGCAAAAACATCCTCCTCTCCAATAGCACATGATGTTTGTCATCTTCTCATATCTGTCTGTAGCCAGTAGGGGTGCACTGATTGCAATTTTCTGGCCGATCGCCGATCACCAATCTTTAAAAAGCCTGACCTGCCGATTCTGATTTTGGCCAATACCTATTTTTTTATAACTGACAGCATACACCTTCAATGTTCCAATCTTATTTTACTGAATAACATTGAACAATACCCGTGAAACAATACAAACTTTTTGTTTTAACTGCATATGAGGTAGTTCTCTCAAATATAAATGAAAAGTTTAAAGCATTGCTGTCCAAACTACTAAATTATATCCGTTCCTTTTGTCCCTCATTTTTCACATTTTAGTAGGTAGAGGCATATGAAACTGATCTTATCCACCAATCTTATTTACAAGGATCGGCCGATCACCGATCTCCTAAAATTAAGGAAATCGGTGCAGATACCGATTTTGGCCAATCGATCGGTGCACCACTAGTAGCCAGTGCTTCAAGTTTTTGCCTTACGTAGCCTGGTAGAGAGGGAGACAGACAGCAGGCAGCCTGACATGTCCATGTGAAAGTAAAAGCACTACTCGCTCAGCTGGACCTGTTTCGAAACTAACAGGACTTTAGTCCAATGAAACATTTAACGACACATTCTCCTCTGACCTCAGATACATGGCTAATAAGTGCTCCAGATCATTCAGCTCACTGAAATTACTCCTCTGACCAGTCTGTGACACAAACAGGTGAGCCATTCGGTGCGCTGTGTGGGAAATTAACTCTTCTCACAGCGAACCATAGCTGTGCCCTTATTAATGTTATTGATATATTTAACATAGAATGAATGAAAAGTAGGTCCCTCCTCTCAGCAAACTTGACTGACACAGTAAATGAAACAGTGAAATAACAAAGCACTGACCTCCTGGCTGTGCATAAAAATGCCATTACACACAGACTGGAGGAGTGAGAGATACATTCTTTTATCCTCCACTCCAATACATATTATAGTTTATCAGAGGACAGAAGAAAACACAGCAGACTTTTACAGCACGAGTATTTGCAAAATAGCGTCGCTCCTGATGTGCAAAGGAAGGTGCGAAAAAATTTGCCACCGAATTATTCACATTTTTGGTGCATTTATTTGCATCAACCTCAATGTGTAAAGGCCTTAAATCTTAGAAAGACTGAGCAGACTTATTCAACACCAGCATTATTAAACATTTTGATACAAGATATGGAAGAACATGTAGATGAAATGAGAGAATTTCATATCTTCAAAGTGCAAAGATAAACAGTGTTGTGTGACAGTAGTCAAATTCATTTCAGGTGGACTATAAAGCAGCAAGTAGATCAGTTCAACTGAAAGGAATAATATCCTGAAAAATCATAATCTGACTTCTACAGACTTTTATAAATTACATATAAATTATAAATATAAATGACATAATTTGACCTTTCATCTTTAAACACAAATGTCATAAAATTAAATTCCAAAAGATTTCATAACCATGAGGTAGGTACTAAAGTAAACTGAACAGCAGTAAATTTGGTTCACACTCAAGTCTGTCTCACCACAGTGTTTCAGTTTGTCCACTTCCTTCCTCAGGTTCTCTAATTCTTGGAACGTTCCCTGCAGCTCAGACCCTGAGATGTTACAAGCAAATTCTTAATTCTTCAAAACCAAAAACAAATTTTCTTTTTATTCACGTCAAAAAAACAATCAAGTTGAGTATCCATCTTTTGAAAGTTATCTTCAAGCTCATCAGACCCTGCATGTGCATATGAGGACATCAAATTTGGCTTTTCTACAACACAAGTGGTCATTTCTGCTTGTAGAATTTTTTAAATAATTGTCCAAAATATCCACTGAAGTTAGAGTAATTTTCTAGCAGTGTTGGCAAAATTTCTTTTAAAACTTTAAAGAATTTTTATGGAAATCCAAGGGAATTTGTTTGGAAAATTGGGGAAATTTGCTTGGAAATTTGTGGGTATGGATGTTCATTCTTGAGAGTTTCGCTGGAAGCTTGGGCAAATTTGCTTTTAATTTTTTGGCATTTTGATGGAATGTTGGAAAAATTTGTCTGTAAATTTTCAGACGTTTTTAATTTGAGAAATGTATTTGTATTTTTTAGGAGTTAGACTTGATCTTTGGGGGCCAGTCTGCTCAGAATTTTATGTGGGGTATTTCATGAAAATTGGAAAATTAGTTTGTAATTTTGGGAAATTTAATTACAAATTTTAGGGGGGTGTCCTTTGAAATTTTCAAGATTTTCAGTTGAAAATGACAGGGAATTTGGAAGTTTGGTGGAATTTTCTCTAATTTTCATGGAATTTGGGTAATGTGATTGTAAACTTGTAGGAATCTGATTAAAGTTGTAGTTCTTTGAGCATACCACTTGGGTCCAGGTTGTTGTTCTTGGCAACATCCAGCTCATTGGTGAGTCTGCGAATATCCTGATGAGCCATTGCCAGCCTCCTGGATGCCTCTTCAAGGTCTCGCTCCAATCGTTGGCGCTCATTTTTCTCTCGGGAAATCTCCTCACTGTGGGCCTGGTGTGAAAGAATGGAGCACTGATGGTTAGAGTGGGAGAGCGCGGCTGGAAACAAAATTGGTCATCAGATGGGAGATGTACATGCTGCTGTAAGAGACATACATGCTGAGGTTAACAATATCACCACTGAAGACCTGCAAAGGAGGCAATGAGTTATAGTTCAAATATCAGCATCCTCTTGCTCATAGAGACTAGAAAACACATGCTGTTACCAGTGACATGCCATCAGTGCTTCACCCAATTTGAGCAGTAGGTTGCATGAAAATATCATTTACAGGTACATTACTGAGAGAAGTATCTTCTGCATTATTGTGGTCATGCAAATATTAAAGTACACTGCCAGTGTGGCATGTGTTACCAAAAGCAGTTTCCCTCCAAGACATGCCAGTCTCACTTTAACACGACGACAACCATGTTAGTAGTTAGTTTGAGCTAAAAGTGACAACCTACAGGGGTAATATTGTGTTTGCTCTGACCAGACCTGCGCAGCCCAAACAACTTCTTCCATGGACTCTGGGTAGAGCACTGTTGAGAGGAAACAGGATTTGTACAGATTCATAACAGACAGTAGCTAACAATGACACTGTTTGAGCTCTGACCGGAAAAGGCATTTGTTTTTTCCTTAATAAGCCTGAAGAGTTACAGGCTTATAACTGAGCCAGGGCACAAGGACAGTCACCTCACCTTAATGTTATCTATGGTTTTCTGCATATCCTCCCTCTGCTGCCTCAGCTCATCCCCCATAGTATGGTGAATATGCTCCTGTCCCGAAGAGATAAGGACTTATTTCAACATTTGTCTGATTAATTAACAGTTACATTTTATGTCAGCTGTAAAGCATTTATATCATTAAATTGAAATTCAATAAGATTTCAATAAAGCCTGCACCAGGAAGACTAACAGTTAAATTTCAAGCTGTAAAGAAATACACTACACAACATTTTATATTAGAACCAACATTCTGAGATAAAGATATTAAATGCACAATGTATATGGGTCCTTTACCTGGTGATGGACTTCTAATAAGCTGTCAGTGAAGCTTTGACTCTCAAGTCTCCTTTCTACGGCCTCCAGCCTCTCCAGTAAAGTGGCCCTCTCCACAAGCAAGTAAGCCACTTGCTCACTGGGACTGCTCAGGCCAATTTCCCCAAGGTCCTCCTGAGCCAACATCTCTGCAAGCTCTTTGCTCTGATTCTCTAGAGGACAATAAAGTTATCTGAGCTGAACAGTTTTGTTCAGCAGGGTTGTGCAGCACCATTTAAAAAAAAGATAGTATGATAATGAAATACTGTACTGCAACAAAGCAGAGGAATCTACATAAGCAGATGACAATTTCTGAACAAAACATGAATGACAAACACAAATATTAAAGAAAGGTGTGTTCTACCATTACACTTAGAATTCACTGAAATTCAAGTCAGGCTGCAATTCAAAGGAGAGAATCCCCACGCCAGTGGCCCTGACTTTACCTTGTTGTTGTCTGATCTGGTGGAGCTCTTGTCGCAACTGTTCATTGTCCCTCTCATAATCTGCAGTAAGGCCCTCGCGCTCTTCCAGCAGCCCACGAATGTGGGCAACATAACTCTCCACCTGACAGCAAAAATACAGAAGCCATTGTGATGAGACTGAAACACCTGTTGTAGTAGTTAGCATTGTGCTGTAATCTTTACACAAATATACTTTAGTTTTTTGTTTGTTTTTACATGTAATATAACCATGGAAAGCACTTTATCTACAATTTTCATGAAAAGCACATTGTCTACGACTGGAAGCCAGGTTCATGTATTTAGATTTGGTCACCTCCTGCATCTCATCGGCCTGCTGTGTACGTAAGGTCTGTAGCTCCTGGATGGCTGACTGGAGCTTTGCCTCACTGTCAAGCAGCTGGTGACAGAGGTGACACTGCTGCTCCTTAACACCAGTCCCAAGAGAACCGCCATCATCCAGCTCTGTCTGCACCTAAGGGCCCAGAGGAAAGAGCAGAATGTTCAGTGGCCTGATATCATGCTTATCATTTAAGTAAAGAACCCTTATGTTAGGTTAAAACATCAAAGATTTTATAGAGAAAAATACCTCTGAGTGTGTAAAATCCTTGTCAATAATGTTTTATTATCACATTATGTATTATCAACTCAACTTTTACTTTAAACAAAAGCTGATGCATCTAACACTGTCCTCATTTTCCTCTTAATTTATACACAATTCTTCATCCATTCAACATTTTTTCTTCAGAATTATTCTACACAACACAAAGACAGAGACAATTATCCTGCAGACTACAGCATTGTCAAAAGTGTTCAACATCAAGGTTGTCAGTCAAAAACTGAAAACTGAACCATTTGCATGGCATGCGAGACAGCAACAGCATCAAAGAGGCATGCCAACAGTAAACACCTGTTGCTGAATTTAATACTGTACATTGTAGGACCTGTAACCTGAGCATGCCCCCAGTGCAGCAGTTTAACTACACCACAAGCAGTCAAGGTTCCAGTAGCATATTGTCGCTAGCTGGGTGTCAGGTCTCACGTGCCTGTTGTTCTTAAACATCACACCAATTGGTCGTTGCTGTCTCCACTGTTAAACACATAGATACGAGTGCAGATCTTAATAGCAACCACTGCACCACAGAGATGTATGTTGATAGGTCTAGGATTTGTTACAATCACTCTGCAAGGAAACATATGCCTGTTAACCTGAAAGTAAAATAGACATGCCAGGAGATATTATAGCAAAAATAGCCTATGATAATGACAGCAGAAAGTCATGTACTGCTAGTTCTCCCATGTTCCATGAACTCCAACTCTAAAAATGAGCATCAAGTGAAACAAAACAGTCTGTAGGTTAATATAAATAAAGGTGTTACCTCTTCATGATCCATGGTCATACATCCACTGAATGAAGCTGCATCTGTGAATGCTTAACTTTTTCCTTAATATGAAAGCACTTCTCCAAAAATGCAATTCAGCTTGCATAGTATCCCATACTTCACAAACTTATTTTGCAATATTGTTGCAAAGAGTGGCAGGTTTCCACACGTTATCGCTCCCATTGTTGATGCAAATCGTCCATGACAATGTCTTCTGTCCCGATGATCTCCTGTAAAGGATAATGGATTAGAAAAAAATGCTACCAAGTATTTGAGGACCTGTGAGTCTGAGGTCAAAGTTTAGAGAGAAGTACAAGCACACCAGAGTTTCAGAGCTGAGTGAAACTGCATCAGATGAGGATATGCAAAACTCTAAGCTAACTAGATATGCTTCATTTGCAGCTTTGTCTGATCTGCTGCAATGTTATCATGAAGAATTTAACATGGACAGCAAATGAGGCACCGCCATAGCAGGCGTTCATCCGACATGCATTACAAACCAAAATCTATAACAAATTCATTGCTTCGTCATCTATTGCACTCGCGTCGTTCCCAATATATAACGGCTTCGGGATTAAAAATCTTTGTTTTCCTGTTAACTGTTCTCTCCAAAATGTCTGACGAGGAGGAGCAAAAGATGTTTTTTGTGGGACAGCAGCCCTTGCATTCCTTTTAGTCACGCAAGCTGATATAAAGAAAAATACAGACAGTTTGCAGAATTGCTGCTCCCTTATTATATAATAAACCAGCCTATAAACCACACTGAATGTGACAACCCGCAGCACAAGCTAGTTAGCAAAGTTAGTCCCAAAGTTAGCGTAGTACAGCTCACATACAGCTAACGCTAGCTCAGTATCGTTAGCCGTTAGCTTTTTCCAGTGGCTGCTTTCCAGCAAATGGTATGCGGTAAAGTATCGGTTTTAAAAACTGTAGAATCCTGCCTGAAAAAAACAATTTCAGTGTAGCGACAAAGCTGAGCATGCAACACAACGCGATACTCACCTTACACGAAGAAAAGGTGACATGAAAGCTAAGCACTAAGGACAGGCGTGGCGAAATGAATCGGCTTCTACCAGCACCTAGGCAACGGACCGTACCAATTCAACAAAGGCAGGGGGCAATCGATCAGTAAAAGTGCATTCGTGTTCTTTCAATGTTTAAAATAAGGGCTTAGAAAACACACATTAGTTATAATGCTGTAAGTGATTACCTCTGCGTGATTTGTCAGTTTGTCACTCGATATAATTGTCCAATAATAATGCAAAAAAGTGTTGTCGTCTTTGGCAATTAAGTAGTACCGTAATCCTAATGGGGTGAAATTCTTCATAAAGGCATATTTTTTGTTGGCACACATTCATTTTAATAAGAATTAATAATTTAATTTGAACAAGAGAAAGAAGTGTAGAGAATTTGTTTTCTCTTCTTTTTTCCAATTTGAGTAAAATGCGTTTTTCTACTTCCCGCAGTGTTGGCCTGAATTTGTGTTTTCGAATGAATCATTAACATTATTATTTATTTTATGCTTTTGTTTTTACATGTTTTTGATAGAAAATAATTACTTAAGCATATTTCCCGGTAATGCCCCACCTATATGTTTTCTACATGACCGGTGCGCTCAAAAAGTTTCCTAGTAACGTTGTAAAGTACAAATGTGAAACATGTTGCAGTTTAGTGTGGATATTTTATATCTGCCCCTAACAAGACTTAAATAACGGATGAATTAAGTTTGTTACCAGTCTGAAAATATACTTATAAATATTGACTATTACTGTACTTCATGGCAGAATACAGCGAGTGAACTGTTTACAGAGGAGATCTTTTCATGTGGTTTATTTGCCTTCGCTGCCTATGGGTGGGTCTTACTTGAGCCTTTTTTGGATGGTGATTTTGCTCTGAGGGAATATGAGGCAGAGCTAAATTGGAGCTCTGTACTGCTTAGAGGAAATGGGTGTTCACTCTGGCAAGTTTGGATGGAGTGACTGAAAAAATATAAGGGGTGTGGAAAGGGTAGAAAGGAGAGGACCACCTAGAGGGGTATAATGTAGTGTGGTGAGGCTGCTCCAAGGCTGCAACTGAGATCTGATTTAGAGGAACAGGCAAAAACAAGAGTAAGTACATATTTCTTTGAACTTTTATTTCACTTTCTTTAACGAACAGACTTCAAAGTTCATAGTGTTAACTTTGTCTGAGAATACACATCTTATTGTTGTGATACTTGCACATCTGAAGAAGATGATGTCACTTATGTTTTTGGTGTCATATATTTTGTTTCCCAAAGTAACAAGACATAATTTTTCCCACCCTACTATGGAAAAAGGATCCTTCATTTAACCATATATGTGTCTTTGTATTATGTGTATTCTATGTGATTTGAGATTTGTAAAAAACTAGTATAATGACAGCATAATTTGATGGTGATTATGCTTCCACACCACCCACCCAGATGGGCTTCTTCTATAGATAAAGATCTGCATAGACTAAACAAATCAACTGCATGTCTCGTAATGGTAGACTACAATTGTTCTTGCAAAAGCTTTAAAAGATGTGATATGTTTCACCAGTGGAGATGAAATGTCAAGTAGTTTTGTTAAATCACAGAATCTGTGACTTTAATTTCCTCTGCATTTACACGTTGAGCAGCTTTAATGAAATCCAAATGGAAAGGGAATTAAAGACTGTTTACCTCTCACACTAAACAAAACAACCTTTCAGTTGGGTAGAGAAGTTAATTGGATAAATATTTTGGAACCATTTAGATTTCAGTGGGCTCACCCATGCTTCTCAGCAGCTTTTCTGTATGATGGCAACACACAGGCCAGTCAGAGACGTTTTAGAAATAACTTAATGCACTCTGTTTTGAAGCGTGGTCTTATGCAACACAGAGATGCTTCTGTTCAGCTATTTTCCATCATATGTTTGAGAGGAAAACAGGAACGTCCCCTACACTGACTTTTTACTATGGAACAGACAAACATGCTCATTTGGTCACACACCATTTCCTTGCTAACTTCAGGAGTAGTTGCTCAGGAAGCCTATATTTAAACTGTTTTGTTTGTTTTGCAGGGATTTGAAAATGGCATACCTCCTTATGTTTGTGACCCTGCTGCATCTCATCACACTAGCAATGCTGTTTATTGCAACCATGGAGAAGGTAGCAGTCGCATTCAGAACATGATGTTTTTGTATAACTCTGTAAGTGAAGCATATACAGCTAGATGTCTTATCTCTCTTAACAGTCCTGGTGGGTGTGGGATGGCATGGAGAACTCAGACCTGTGGTACAACTGTAGGTTTGACAACTTTACAGGGACCTGGTTGTGTGCATCCTCTAAAGAAACAGGTATGCAACTATGACTTTTCCTTTACTTCTATGAAAGGGGTATTCAGCAGATGAAAAATAACCACAAGACTGTCATTAAATGTGAAAAAAATGCTTTCTTATTTAGAGTGGCTTAAGGCAGTGCAGGTCCTGATGGTTCTCTCAGTGGTCTTCTCCTCTGTCTCCTTCTTGGTGTTCCTGGGTCAGCTGTTCACCATGTCTAAGGGTGGTCTCTTCTACTTCACTGGGCTCTGTCAGATATTTGCAGGTAACAACACAGTGAAACAAGCAGCTTCAGATATGTTGGGGGCCTTCATGATAAGATCATTGGAAAAGGGTGACACATATTATTTCATTCTGGAATACATATGTTTGATCAATGTTTAGAGAGCTGACTCACATATTGCCCTTCTCAGTTTCAGACTTTGTCATGTCACATGTACGATCTTGCCTGAATTTATATATCTTTAACTGATATGATTAAAAATAAATCTGAATTTCTTTAAAAAGCTTGTACTAAATCAAACATCATATTTGCTTTCTATTTTAGGCTTGACTGCCCTCTCAGGAGCTCTCATCTATACACTACACAATACAGAAATCCTTCAGGACTCAAGGGAACTGACTGCAGGACACTTTGGCTACTGCTTTATCCTGGCCTGGGTGTGTGTCCCCTTGTTGCTGTGTAGTGGCCTCATATACGTCCACCTGCGTAAGAAGGAGTGACCATAAACACCTACACTCAGAAGCAAGGCCACCCATAAGGAGGGATAAAGGGGAAAGCTTTCTGGGGCACAGCCACATTTGAGGGCCCATGAAGGTTGGCAAAATCATGGTCCATCCTAAATTCAAGCATTGATAACCAAGTTTTGACAAAACTAATCAAAATTACATATTAAAGCAACAAAAATGAGTGGTTTTCCTTTTTGTCTTTTTTAATATCAATATCCTGGGCTGTCCTAACTTAACAATCAGGTAATTTCATTTTGAAATTTGTTCAGCCTTCTCAGGGATACTGGAAAAGACAGGACAAGGAAAGGAGGTGCAGATGACCCCAACAATGACTTGCAAGCTAGCTTTTTTCACTTGGCTTCAAAGTTGATCTGAGCCTGGCTTTGGGGGCACATGTAGGGCTAGGGCTTGTGTTACTCTCTGGATCTTTGCTTAGATTTTCTACAGACAACCCTTTATAGAAGACCTCACAGCTGACAATGCATATCAGAGCAAAAACTGGGGTAATAGAAGAGTGGTACCCAGCTCTTCATGGATTCCCACTGTCTTAGGAATTTTCAGTGCAGCAGAATTTTTTGTAGCCTTTCCCTGATCTGTGCCTTGCAATAATCCTGTCTCTGAGCTCTGCAGGCAGTTCTTCTAAACCCCATGGCTTGGTTTATTCTCTGATATGCAGAGAGTTGTGTGACTTTCTTTAAAGGGACATATGTCTTTCCAAATTATGTCCAACCAATGTAATTTTAAACAGGTGGACTCCAATCAAGGTGTACACACATCTCAGAAAAGACCCAGAGAAAGGGGAGGCACCTGAGCTAAATTTCAAGTATTTTTGCAAAGGGTCTGAATGTTCATGTCAATGTACTATTATTTTTTTTTTCTTTAATTTGCAAAAGATTCTAAAAATCCTGTTTCACTTTGTCATGATGGGGTACTGAGTGTGAATTAATGAGAATAAATTTTTTTTTTTTCTCCAATGTAGCATCAGGCTGCAACACAACAAAATTGAAAAAAGTGAAGTGGGTCTAAATACTCTGAATGCACTGTAAGCTAGGAAACTAGTGCTAGTGTTGCTAATCAAAGTATTTTTCTTATTAAATCTACAACTCATAAATTAATTATGAGTTATAGTCACATATATATGTCTACTTGTCCACTTTATTGGAAGCCAAATATAAAAGTAACACAACAATCAGCTATAGGAAATTTTGATCTGTTTGCATTTTCCTCAAAGCAAACTCTAAGTAGGCCTGTTTGTTTATTTTTGTGCTTAAGGCTTATATATAGAATGAAAAATAAAGCCTAAAAGTTGCTTTGAAAGTAGCAGAAGGAAACTTAATTCTGTTGTAACACTTTTTTCATTATAAATTGTTTATTTTATACAACAGAGTGTAAGACGTTATTATTATAAGATATATAATTTTCAATAAAATAAATGTACTCAAAGCTCATCTGGCTACACTATTATTGTCTTTGGGGTTTGTCGTAACATCCATAGACATAATACATGTAGACGCTTCTTTGGCTGTGTTTGACCGCTGCCGTCATACGGCAACGTGTCCGCCATATTGCCAGAGGCCTCACAAGCATACAAGTGTACGAGGGAACTTGGGATTTCTCGGATAAAAAGCACTCTTGTGAGATCATAAACGTGTGATCAATGCATTTTTAAATAAATGAATGCACAAATTATAGACATTAATATTTTCATGATGTGCGCATTAATAGAGGTGGCCCTAGATGTTATATAATTGCAGTTAAGTAGATATTAGGGGCAGTGTAAGAGGTTATACTCCTAATTTATATTCTCTTTAGAAGTGGGTATTTACTTAATTTTAAAGTGGGTATACTCTGTGGCAGGGCTGTCCAATTTGGGGCCCGGGGGCCAACTTTGGCCAGCAAGCAATTATTTTTGGCCTGCTGCCCATGTTCAAATTTTTGATGTTTTTTTTTTTTTCCCACTGCCAGCATTCTGAATATTTCTTTCAATATTTATTTATTTTGGCACTTCCTCTCCTGACCACAAATTAACATTGTGTTGCACTGGGGGTAGGGTGGTGATAAGAGAAAGTTTAAAAATAGTTAGAACATGAGTGCTTTTTTACTGAAATTGATTTCAAGGCAGTATGCCTAATTAGTATTTGTGCCATATGGATGTTCAGTAATTTCATGGTGTAACAAAATAAAGAATAGTGTTATTCATTTTCCAAATTACTTTGTATGAGTTATTATTTTGCACAATTATGCTATAGGCATATTTAATTTCATGCACTGCAACATGAATGTTTAGTTTTGGCCCGCGACCCTCCACCCAGATTCATTTTTGGCCCTTCACTGAAAAGAATTTGGGCACCCCTGCTCTATGGTAACAAAAATACAAGAGGGTATACTACATAAGAACTGTTTAGGCTACACAGATGCTGTACAGTATGGAAGTGTATGGTGATCAAAATTCAATGAAAGGTGTATATTGGAAATTAGAATACAGTAACAAAATTGCTTTTTAATTTTCCAATAATGGATGTTTTTGTCTCACATAAAATTAAAATTCAGTGCAACATGCAAATGTCTTAACATAATTGAATTGAGAAAGAAAAGTACTTTTATTTTTACTTTTCAGAAAAATGTACTGCTAAATAGCTTTCATAACTTATATGGTTTGGCTATTTTGAAAACTACAGTGTATTGTCATTGAATGTTCTTTTCATTTTCACAACATGCGTGCGTTTCTTGACACAAAAATGAAAAGAACATTCAGCTACTTAATTTGTCAGTACTTTCATCTTCAATTTGAATTTTAGTTTACATTATTAAAATTTTTTATTTTTACCTCCGCCAAGGAAGTTATGTGATCAGGTGGGTTTGTTTGTTCGTTTGTTAGCAACATAACTCAAAAAGTTGTGGACTGATTTTCAGGAAATTTTCAGGAAATGTCAGAAATGGCATAAGGAAGAACTGATTAGATTTTGGGACTGATCTGGATCACCGTCTGGATCCAGGAATTTTTTAAAGGATTCTGTACTATTGGGAGATAGGGCTGCGCTGTTACCACTTTACACCAGGAGATGGCGGACATGAGTAACTTATTCAAAGTTTTGGAGTTTATAGAGTTTGAAAGACACACACCTGGTCGAGGAGACAAGTCAGAGCGTAACAGAGAGAAAGACAGTGAATTGTAGTAAGAATACTCACAATGCTGGGAGGAATAGAGGAATATTCATCCTCTGCCATGACTTCCAGTCATTCAGTGAGACCATGGGTGCATCTGTTGGCACATGTAGCGAAGGCATGTAGCGAAGGCACGGTGAGGCAATGCTTTGCCTCACCGTGTTTCCACCCCACCGGGGAGGGAGTAATCGGCAAATGCCATGGTGGGGGGCACATGGGGACAGATCCAGGAATTTTTTGAAGGGTTCTTCACTATTGGGAGATAGGGCTAATGGCGGAGGTCGGCGCTCTCCGAGTGCTTTTCTAGTTATAAAATGCTCTTTTGTTTAGCACTTTTAGCATTTTTGACTCATAAATAGAATAATTATTCAACAATTCAATTAGCATTTTAAATTTCATCTTCACTTTGCACAATGTATGATATTAAGATGAAAAAGGCATTTGATGTATAATGTTACTGAAATGCTCTATTAAATAATTCTCATCATTTTTATGGAATAGCTAATTTCAACATTAATAGGCATTATCAGAAAAATGCTTTAAAATTTTCAAAACGTGTGTGCACTTTTTGACACATAAATGAAATTATAGAACAATCTTATCATTTTGTATTTGCACATTTCCTCATCACAGCCCAAAATAAAAGCTCTGAAAAGTGACCTATGAAGAAGGGCAGCAGAGTGACGTCACAGCCAGTCCGGCTGTGCTTTACGTCGAGAACGGAAGGGGCGATGTGTATTTATACAGCTGCCAACACATGGCAATTTGTTTGAGGCAGCCATGGCGGATCCACCTGTGTAAGAGTGCTTAATGAGGCGAAATGCTGAGCAGCTAAGCATATGTTGGTACTGACTTTCAAACTATATATGTGCTCTTTTTTGTGCACTAAACTGTGATGTTGTTTGCTTGATAAATAGTGTAATTCTTGATGTCCCCCCACACTCTTAAACTAAATGTAAATTATGCCCAATGTAAGCATGTTATTTCTTTTAAATCTGACAAAGAGCTGCAATATCTACAACTACAGGTACATCTCAAAAAATTAGAATATCATGAAAAGTTCAATATTTTTTGTCACTCGTTTCAAAAAGTGAAACCCATTTTTATATAGACTCATTACACAGAATGAAATATTTCAAGCCTTTATTTCTTGAAATGTTGATGATTATGGCTTACAGATAATGAAAATCCAAAATTCAGTGTATCAGAAAATTAGAATATTGTGAAACAGCTGAATATAGGAAAGTTATGGTGTTACACCCTAATCAACTAATTAACTCAAAACGCCTGGGTCAATAGGCTACACAATCATGGGGAAGACTGCAGACTTGACAGATGCCCAGGAGATTATCTGTTTAGGCTGGCAATTTAAAGTTAGGATAACCTAGGTTAAAATTGGCTAGCTAAAAACTTCAGCATTTTTGTAGAGATGCAATGTCTCATGGTAATTTTACACTCAGGCAGCTGGGTCAGTGTAATTTCTGGCGGATCCATTTCCTTGTTGAAACCAGACTCAAAAATTACATAAGTAAATTTACATAAATGGAAAAAGAACCAGGAAAAAAAGCTGTTGTCTTGTTTCATTTTGGGCACAAAGATGGCAACACAAACAACCTTTTCCAATGAGTCACATGATTTCTTTTTCCTCAAGTATTTTGTTAAATGAAGAAAACAAAATAATGGAATTGAATAAAAACATTGGACTCCTTTCTTAAAAAGTTGTTCCGTTTTTGTGACCAAAATGAGGAAAAAAAAACAAAAAAAAAAAAACAAAAGTAAACTGCTTGTTTTTTCCATTTCTGCAAAAAATGGAATAACAAGAGTTTCTGCCCATTTTTGAGTATGGTTTATTATATATTATTTTATTTATTATTTTGTTGGTTGGTTTATTCATCTTTTCATGTAAGGTATTTGCACTTTGTGTATTTCCTTGTTTATTTTTGTCCAATTTTTTAAAATCTTTCATCCTATCCATTATTATTAAAATATATATATCTTTTGTTTTTAATTTGATTGTTAATTTTATTTATCATTATTGTCATTGATATTATTATTATTATTATTGTTATTGTTATTATTATTATTATTATTATTATCATAATTATTTTTCTCTGCATATAACTCCCCATACTGACCATAACACTCTAATGTCACAACAGTTCTCCATCTATAAAATCCTTGCTATAGGCCTCCAGCAGTCTGTATTGCTGTCTTAACAATGTGTTCCTTGTATATTTAATTTTTATTTTTGTATTATTATTTGTTTTTATTATTATATATACATTTCTTATTATTGTATTCTAATATTATGAATGCATATTAACAGATACATTTTTATTTATGTATTTTTTATTTTATCTTTTTTCTTTATTTTCTTTTCCTCCCCCTCTTCATCTCTCACTGTCCCTCATATACCACTTGAATATCACTCGTCTGTCTTGTTATTTCTCACAAATGTGGGAAAAAAAGAATAACAAGAGTTTCTTTTAAACAAGGAAATGGATCTGCTAGAACATTGACCAAGTTTCATGCTGGGGGCGTTTCTAGTCAGAATTGATTTGATATGACTTCATGTATGTTTAGTGTTGCATTGTCGGTCTACCAGTGACTTTTATGATGTGCTTATCTACTTGTCTATTACAGATAATGGTAAATTAGTAATTTATAAATCCACACACTGCCCACTTCATTAGACACATCTACGCCATGCAATGCACACCAGTATCATCTCTACCATGAATTCTATTTCAGTACGTTTGACTTTACAAATGTTGACACTGTCAGAGATGCTTCGTTCTCTACTGAGATTGGTGAGTGTTCTCTTTGTTGAAAGAGGTGTTCCTAATATTTTGACCTGCTGGTGCATGTGAGTAGGGTTGGCAAAATATCACAAACTCAATATTTTTTATTACTTAATATCGGTCTAACCTTAATTTAGAGTCAACACTGATAACATTGAAATGATTTGGTTATGAGTCACATCTCCAAATTGACTGAATAGTAAATCATGTCAAGGCACAACTGTAAGACTGAGTGTGCCTGAGGAAAATC